>NC_068456.1:0-1200000 GCF_023373465.1 Oncorhynchus keta
ATTTGTGTTTTAGTGAGTCTGCCAGATCAGAGGCAGTAGTGATGACCAGGGATGCTCTCTTGATAAGTGCGTGAATTAGACAATTTTCCTGTCCTGCTAAGCATTCAAAATGTAACGAGTACTTTTGGGTGTCAGGGAAAATATAAGGAGTAAAAAACTACATTATTTTCTTTAAGAATGTAGTGGAATAAAAGTAAAAGTTGTCAAAAATATAAATAGTGAAGTACAGACCCCAAAAAATAACTTAAGTAGTACTTAAGTAAAAATACTTTTAAGTACTTTACACCACTGAGTTTGTTGAATTGAATGGCGCCGGACAAGATGGCTGACATTTTACGTGCTCCTAACCAACTGTTATTTTGCTCGTTTTTTTGTTTAACTTATTTTTTAACTTATTTTGTACATAAGAGACGGTAGCAGCAACATTATGACCGAAAATAACTTCTGGACAACACAACATCAATTACTCACCACGAACTGGTAAAGAGTCTGAGTCTGATGTGAATGATATACTGCTTTCCCGGGAACAGGCCCAAATCTCTAATTTGTGTGAAGAGAAGAAAAAGGGGGCAGAGGTCGGGATGCCTTCTGGGAATTTGTAGGCGACAACAGCCTCTCCCTTAACGTGATCAAGACAAAGGAGATGATTGTGAACTACAGGAAAAGGAGGACTGAGTGAGTAAAGCCCCACTGCCTCCGTTCTATTGGCCAACGTGCAATCATTAGAAAATAAAATTGATGACCTACTAGCAAGATTAAACTACCAACGGGACATTAAACTGTACTATCTTCTGTTTCACCGAGTCGTGGCTGAACGTGACATGAACAACACACAGCTGGCGTGTTTTACACTGTATCGGCAGGATAGAACAGCAGCCTCTGGTAAGACGAGGGTTGTCAGTCTATGTATATTTTGTAAACAACAGCTGGTGCACGGTATCTAAGGAAGTCTCAAGGTTTTGCTCACCTGAGGTAGAGTATCTCATGATAAGCTGTAGACCACACTAGAGTTTTCATCTGTATTTTTCGTAGCTGTCTCCATACCACCACAGACCGATGCTGGCACTAAGGCCGCACTCAATGAGCTTTATACTGCCATAAGCAAACAAGAAAACGCTCACCCAGAGGTGGCGCTCCTAGTTGCCGGGGACTTTAATGCATGGAAACTTAAATTAGTTTGACCAAATCTCCAGCAGCATGTTAAATGTGCAACCAGAGGGGGAAAAAAAAAATCGTACTACACCGGCTATTACAGACTACAAAGGGAAGCACAGCCGAGAACTGCCCAGTGACACGAATCGATCAGACGAGCTAAATTACTTTTATGCAAGTAACACTGAAACATGCATGAGAGCATCAGCTGTTCTGGATGACTGTGTGATCACGCTCTCCGATGTGAGTAAGACCTTTTATTAAACAGGTCGACCTTTTAACCTGTTAGACCTATAGGGGCAGTATTTCATTTTTGGATAAAAAGACGTGCCCGTTTTTAGCGCAATATTTTGTCACGAAAAGATGCTCGACTATGCTTGGAATTGATAGTTTTGGAAAGAAGACACTGACGTTTCCAGAACTGCAAAGATTTTCAGTGTGAGTGCCATAGAACAAAATCTACAGGCAAAACCAAGATGTTTGAGTGACCAGGAAATCAACAGGATTTCTGACGGCACGTTTTCCATGATCGCCTTATATGGCTGTGAATGCGACAGGAATGAACGGACACTTCCTATCGTTTCCCCAGGTGTCTGCAGCATTGTGACGTATCTGTAGGCATATCATTGGAAGATTGACCATAAGAGACTACAATTGCCAAGTGTCCCGCACGGTGTCTGCGTGGAAATTGGTGCGCAAAAGTCAGCTACCAGTATTTTTCCATCCGAATCAGAGAAGAATGCACGCTTCCAGGGACGGCATTTCAATGAAGAGATATATGACAAAACACCTTTAGGATTGATTCAAACAACGTTTTCCATGTTTCAGTCGATATTATGGAGTTAATTCGGAAAAAGTTTGACGTTTAGGTGACTGAATTTTCGGTCAGTTTCGGTAGCCAAATGCATAGTAACAAACGGAACGTTGTGTCCTACACAAGCATCTTTCAGGAAAAACTGGACATCTGCTATGTAACTGAGAGTCTCCTCATTGAAACATCTGAAGTTCTTCAAAGGTAAATTATTTTATTTGATCCCTTTGCTGGTTTTTGTGAATATGTTGCGTGCTAAATGCTAACGCTAAATGCTAAGCTAGCTATCACCACTCTTACACAAATTATTGATTTTCTCTGGTTCTAAAGCATATTTTGAAAATCTGAGACGACAGGATTGTTAAGAAAAGGATAAGCTTGAGAGCAGGCATATTTATTTAATTTCATTTGCGATTTTTAGAAATCGCTAACGTTGCGTTATGGTAATGGGCTTGAGGCTATGATTACGCGACCGCATGCGGTGTGGGTCGGCCTAAGAGGTTAACCTCTTACCTCCACCCGACATGCAAGGTACTGAATTAAAGCTACACTCGTTGTGAATCCAGCCAACGAGTCAGATTTTTAAAATGCTTTTCGGTGAAAGCATGAGAAGCTATTATCTGATAGCATGCAACACCCCTAAAGACCTGCAGGGGACGTAAACAAAATAATTAGCATAGTCGGCGCTACACAAAATGCAGAAATAAAATTGAAAACATTCATTACCTTTGACGATCTTCTTTGTTGGCACTCCTAGATGTCCCATAAACATCACTATTGGGTATTTTTTTCAATTAAATCTGTCCATATATAGCCTAGATATCGATCTATGAAGACTGTGTGATCAAGGAAAAAAACAGCATTTTATAACGCAACGTCATTTTTTTTAATTAAAAAAGTTGACGATAAACTTTCACAAAACACTTCGAAATACTTTTGTAATGCAACTTTAGGTATTAGTAAACGTTAATAATCGATCAAATTGATCACGGGGCGATGTATATTCTATAGCTCTACGTCTAGAAATAATGTCCGGATAAATCTCAACCAAAATATCCTGTTGGAGACCGGAAGAAATGGGCTGTCTCTGGTTCGTTTGACCAAGAAACAAATCCGAGGCAAATGACAAGACTGTTGACATCGTGTGGAAGCTGTAGGTATTGCAACCTCGGCTCCAGGTAATGTGGTTTCTATTCAACAATACATTCAAGTGGCGCGTTGATATATTTTCCAGTTTTCAGGGATCAGATTTTCCTGCGCTTTTCGATGAAATGCACGTTCTGTAATAGTCACAGCCGTGATTTAACCTGTTTTAGAAACGTCTGAGTGTTTTCTATCCACACATACTAATCATATGCATATACTATATTCCTAGCATGAGTAGCAGGGCGCTGAAATGTTGCGCGATTTTTAACAGAATGTTCGAAAAAGTAGGGGGTAGGATCAACAGGTTAAACAGGTCAACATTTTATAAGGCTGCAGGGCAAGACGGATTACCAGGACGTGTACTCCGAGCATGCGCAGACCAACTGGCAAGTGTCTTCACTGACATTTTCAACCTCTCCCTGTCTCCTTTGTCCCTCCTCCCAACACTAGGGCCAGCTGCCTTCCTTCTCTGTAATACCAACATGTTTCAAGCGGACAACATTGTTCTTGGGCACAGAGCCTTTTAGGTAAGCTGCCTAAATGACTACCGACGAACCGTAGCACTCACCTCTGTAGCCATGAAAGTCTGGTCATGGCTGACATCAACACCATTATCCCAGAAACCCGAAACCCACTCCAATTTGCATACCGCCCTAACAGATCCACAGATGATGCAATCTCAATCGCACTCAACACTGCCCTTTCCCACCTGAACAAAAGGAACAACTATGTGAGAATGCTGTTCATTGACTACAGCTCAGCGTTCAACACCATAGTGCCCTTAAAGCTCATCACTAAGCTAAGGACCCTGGGACTAAACACCTCCCTCTGCAACTGGATCCTGGATTTCCTGATGATTCACCCCCAGGTGGTAAGGGTAGGTAACGACATGTCCGCCACGCTGATCCTCAACACGGGGGCCCCTCAGTGGTGCGTGCTCAGTCCCCTCCTGTAATACTCCCTGTTCACTCATGACCAGGCACGATTCCAACACCATCAAATTTGCCGATGACACAACAGTAGTAGGCCTGATCACTGACAATAACCAGACAGCCTATAGGGAGGAGGTCAGAGACCTGTCCGTGTGGTGTCAGGACAGCAGCCTCTCCCTCGATGTGATCAAGACAAAGGAGATGATTGTGGACTACAGGAAAAGGAGGACCGAGCACACCCACATTCTCATCGACGGGGCTGTAGTGGAGCAGGTTGAGAGCTTCAAGTTCCTTGGTGTCTACATCACCAACAAACTAACGGTCCATGCACACCAAGACAGTCGTGGAGAGGGCACAACAAACCTATTCCCCCTCAGCTCCTCAAAAGGTTCTACAGCTGCAACAAATCAATCAATTTATTTATATAGCCCTTTCGTACATCAGCTGATATCTCAAAGTGCTGTACAGAAACCCAGCCTAAAACAAAGCAATGCAGTTGTAGAAGCACGGTGGCTAGGAAAAACTCCCTAAAAAGGCCAAAACCTAGAGAGGAACCAGGCTATGAGGGGTGGCCAGTCCTCTTCTCGCTGTGCCGGGTGGAGATTATAACGGAACATGGCCAAGATGTTCAAATGTTCATAAATGACCAGCATGGTCAAATAATAATAATCACAGGCAGGACAGTTGAAACTGGAGCAGCAGCATGGCCAGGTGGACTGGGGACAGCAAGGAGTCATCATGCCAGGTAGTCCTGAGGGATGGTCCTTCCGCGAGAAAGAAAGAGAATTAGAGAGCATACTTAAATTCACACAGGACACCGGATAGGACAGGAGAAGTACTCCCAGATATATCAAACTGACCCTAACCCCCTGACACATAAATACTGGAGGCTGAGACAGGAGGGGTCAGGAGACACTGTGGCCCCATCCGATGATACCCCCGGACAGGGCCAAAAAGGAAGGATATAACCCCACCCACTTTGCCAAAGCACAGCCCCCACATCACGAGAGGGATATCTTCAACCACCAACTTACCATCCTGAGACAAGGCCGAGTACAGCCCACAAAGATCTCCGTACGGCAAAACCCAAGGGGGGGCGCCAACCTAGACAGGAAGATCACATCAGTGACTCAACCCACTCAAGTGACGCACCCCTCCCAGGGACGGCATGAAAGAGCACCAGTAAGCCAGTGACTCAGCCCCTGTAATAGGGTTAGAGACAGAGAATCCCAGTGGAAAGAGGGGAACTGGCCAGGCAGAGACAGCAAGGGTGGTTTGTTGCTCCAGAGCCTTCACACTCCTGGGCCAGACTACACTCAATCATATGACCCACTGAAGAGATGAGTCTTCAGTAAAGACTTAAAGGTTGAGACCGAGTTTGCGTCTCTCACATGGGTAGGCAGACCATTCCATAAAAATGGAGCTCTATAGGAGAAAGCCCTGCCTCCAGCTGTTTTCTTAGAAATTCTAAGGACAATTAGGAGGCCTGCGTTTTATGACCATAGCGTACGAGTAGGTATGTACGGCAGGACCAAATCAGAGAGATTGGTAGCAGCAAGCCCATGTAATGCTTTGTGGGTTAGCAGTAAAACCTTAATCAGCCCTTGCCTTGACAGGAAGCCAGTGTAGGGAGGCTAGTACTGGGATAATATATGATCACATTTTTTGGTTCTAGTCAGGATTCTAGCAGCCGTAAACTAATGTTTATTTAGTGCTTTATGTAGAGCATTGCAGTAGTCTAACCTAGAAGTACCAAAAGCATGGATTAATTTTTCTGCATCATTTTTGGACCGAAAGTTTCTGATTTTTGCAATGTTACGTAGATGGAAAAAAAAGCTGTCCTTGAAACAGTCTTGATATGTTCGTCAAAAGAGAGATCAGGGTCCAGAGTAATGCCGAGGTCCTTCACAGTTTTATTTGAGACGACTGTACAACCATTAAGATTAATAGCCCGATTCAACAGAAGATCTCTTTGTTGCTCGGGACCTAGAACAAGCATCTCTGTTTTGTCCGAGTTTAAAAGTAGAGAGTTTGCAGCCATCCACTTCCTTATGTCTGAAACACAGGCAATTTTGGGGCTTCACCATGTTTCATTGAAATGAACAGCTGTGTGTCATCCGCATAGCAGTGAAAGTTAACATTTATGTTTTCGAATGACATCCCCAAGAGGTAAAATGTATAGTGAAAACAATAGTGGTCCTAAAATGGAACCTTGAGGAATACCGAAATTTACAGTTGATTTGTGAGAGGACAAACCATTCACAGAGACAAACTGATATCTTTCCGACAGATAAGATCTAAACCAGGCCAGAACTTGTCCGTGTAGACCAATTTGGGTTTCCAATCTCTCCAAAAGAATGTGGTGATCGATGGTATCAAAAGCAGCACTAATGTCTAGGAGCACGAGGACGGATGCAAAGCCTCGGTCTGATGCCATTAAAAGGTAATTTACCACCTTCACAAGTGCAGTCTCAGTGCTATGATGGGGTCTAAAACCAGAAGCATTTCGTATACATTTTTTGTCTTCAGGAAGGCAGTGAGCCTTTTCTAACATTTTTGAGAGGAATGGAAGATTCGATATAGGCCGATTAGTTTTTTAAAATATTTTCTGGGTCAAGGTTTGACTTTTTCAAGAGAGGCTTTATTACTGCCACTTTTAGTGAGTTTGGTACAGATCCGTTGGATAGAGAGCCGGTTATTATGTTCAACATAGGAGGGCCAAGCACAGGAAGCAGCTCTTTCAGTAGTTTAGTTGGAATAGGGTCCAGTATGCAGCTTGAAGGTTTAGAGGCCATGATTATTTTCATCATTGTATCAAGAGATATAGTACTAAAACACTTGAGTGTCTCTCTTGATCCTAGGTCCTGGCAGAGTTGTGCAGACTCAGGACAACTGAGCTTTGAAGGATTATGTAGATTTAAAGAGGAGTCCGTAATTTGCTTTCTAATAATCATGATCTTTTCCTCAAAGAAGTTCATGAATATATTACTGCTGAAGTGAAAGCCATCCTCTCTTGGGGAATGCTGCTTTTTTGTTAGCTTTGCGACAGTATCTAAAAGACATTTTGGATTGTTCTTATTTTCCTCAATTAAGTTGGAAAAATAGGAGCAGATTATTTGTTGCAATTGCAAACGTAATAAAATGGTGGTCTGATAGTCCAGGATTATGAGGAAAAACATTCCACAACATTTATTCCATGGGACAAAACTAGGTTCAGAGTATGACTGTGACAGTGAGTAGGTCCAGAGACATGTTGGACAAAACCCACTGATTCGATGATGGCTCCGAAAGCCTTTTGGAGTGGGTCTGTGGACTTTTCCATGTGAATATTACAGTCACCAAAAATTTGAATATTATCTGCTATGACTACAAGGTCCGATAGGAATTCAGGGAACTCAATGAGGAACGCTGTATATGGCCCAGGAGGCCTGTAAATAGTAGCTATAAAAAGTGATTGAGTAGGCTGCATAGATTTCATGACTAGAAGCTCAAAAGACAAAAATATATATTTTTTTTGTAAATTGAAATTTGCTATCGTAAATGTTAGCAACACCTCCGCCTTTGCGGGATGCACAGGGGATATGAACACTAGTGTAACCAGGAGGTGAGGCCTCATTTAACACAGTAAATTCATCATGCTTAAGCCATGTTTCAGTCAGGCCAATCACATCAAGATTATGATCAGTGATTAGTTCATTGACTATAATTGCCTTTGAAGTAAGAGATCTAACATTAAGTAGCCCTATTTTGAGATGTGAGGTATCACAATCTCTTTCTATAGTGACAGGAATGGAGGAGGTCTTTATCCTAGTGAGATTGCTAAGGTGAACACCGCCATGTTTAGTTTTGCCCAACCCAGGTCGAGGCACAGACACGGTCTCAATGGGGATAGCTGAGCTGACTACACTGACTGTGCTAGTGACAGACTCCAATAAGCTGCCAGGCTGGCTCACAGCCTGCTGCCTGGCCTGTACCCTATTTCATTGTGGAGCTAGAGGAGTTAGAGCCCTGTCTATGTTGGTAGATAAGATGAGAGCACCCCTCCAGCTAGGATGGAGTCCGTCACTCCTCAGCCGGTCAGGCTTGGTCCTGTTTGTGGGTGAGTCCCAGAAAGAGGGCCAATTATCTACAAATTCTATCTTTTGGGAAGGGCAGAAAACAGTTTTCCACCAGCGATTGAGTTGTGAGACTCTGCTGTAGAGCTCATCACTCCCCCTAACTGGGAGGGGGCCAGAGACGATTACTCGATGCCGAAACATCTTTCTAGCTGATTTACACGCTGAAGCTATGTTGCGCTTGGTGACCTCTGACTGTTTCATCCTAACATCGTTGGCATCACTGCCTGGTATGGCAACTGCTCAGCCTCTGACCGCAAGACACTACAAAGGGTAGTGCGTATGGCCCAGTACATCACTGGGGCCAAGCTTCCTGCCATCCAGGACCTCTATACCAGGCGGTGTCAGAGGAAGGCCCTAAAAATGGTCAAAGACTCCAGCCACCCTAGTCATAATAGACTGTTCTCTCTGCTTCCGCATGGCAAGCGGTACCGGAGCGCCAAGTCTAGGTCCAAGAGGCTTTCTAAACAGCTTCTACCCCAAGCCATAAGACATCTAATCAAATGGCTATCCATCCAAACTATTTGTCTTGCCCCCCCTTTACACTGCTGCAGCTCTGTTATTATCTATGCATAGTCACTTTAATAACTCTACCTAAATGTACATATTACCTCTATTACCTCGACTAACCGGTACCCCCGCACATTGTCTCTGTATCGGTACCCCCTGTATATAGCCTCGCTGCTGTTATTTTACTGCTGTTTTTTAATTATGTTACTTTAGTTTCTTATTCTTATTTGTATCCATTATTGGTTAGGGCTTGCAAGTAAGCATTTCACTGTAAGGTATTCAGTTCATGTGACAAATAACATTTTATTTGATTTATAATGGTCTCATTATCCCAATCATTCAAACCTTAATTGTCCCTTTTTAGTCGTCATTCTTCATATAGTAATCAATCATCGCTGTTGTATTATTCCAGTAAACTGTCAACTGCTGTTGGGCAGTTCCATGGATAATAGTGACACTGAGACTCAGATTTTTCTCTTTACAATGCATGTCAAACTAAATCCAATGATCGCACAGTTAAACAAACCATACAACCCTATGCACAATTTACTTATAACAATTTCCTCAGAAAATTTGACAAAAACACATTTACTTGAAGAACAGTGCAGATGCTAACAGAATGACTGCACCAGCAGCACAAACCGCCCTTCTGTTACCCAACTTTGCATCTGCACTGTTCTTCAAGTAAATGTGTTTTTGTCAAATTTTCTGCGGAAATTGTTAAGTTGGCCTCAGTTTGTTTAGCTTTACCATTTTATTGTTTTTTGTTTGCCATAAAATTTGAAGTGAAGAATTGACTCCGTATCACTCTGTAACTATGGAATTGCGCTGTAGGCCAATGTAGTTAAAAAAATCAATAATTCTGCTCCCCCACTGTATTGTCTCTCTGGACACAATGTGAGCTTTGGAGGGCTGCAGCAGGGCAGAGGGCTGAATTACCCTGTGACAAGTGAGTGTCATTGAGATAATGGAAAGTTAATTTACTCAGATATGCAATCTTATCACAAGGTTACTCCTAAACAGGGTGTCTGGTGAAATGGAGAGAGGGAGGGAGAGAGAGTGTGACACATTTTAGTGGATGTGGGAGAGGGGTGAGAGCAATGTGTCACTGCCAGAGGGGGAGGGTCGGGCTGCTACGTTAGGTCATTCCCTTTATTTTACAGCGAGCAAGTGGACAGGTCAGCTGCCATTGGCTGCACCTCCACTTGGGTTGCCTTGCCTTTTTTAGCAGTCCCACATAGAGCCATGAATTCCATGTGGCTGGCAGGGTGCCAGAGCGCAAGATTGGGAGCCAGCAAATGGGAGATTATGAGGGGGACAGACGGCGACCAGTGTGGTTTGCTAGCTTACAATGGGCACTCAAAGCAGAGCAGGGTCTGAACTAGTGGTGGGCTGCCAGTTGTCATCTTATCTTCATTTGGGATTTATTTAACCTCACATTAAGATGGATATTTTTTTATTATTATAATATATTTTTTACATATTTGGACAAATGGATATTTGAGCTAAATTTCAACCACATTCATTGATAAAGGTAACATAATTTAACAAATCACACAAACAAATGTAACTTTAAACATGTTATGTAATTAAAATAAATAAAAATGCAATTTCCTTATACGGAAAAAGTTGGTAGACCCCGTACATTTACCATATCATAAAATGGCTCAAATTAGAATCAGGTGTACCAAAGCAGGTGCAAATGATTAGAGAGTAACTTGGGGAGGGTCCAGCCATCCATAAAGATTAGAAACTTGGTCTGGTTTGGTCTTAACCATATGGGTGTGTGGTAATACATCATGCCAAGATCAAAATACCTATCTGAGGCCCTCAGAAGAAAGAAAGGTGATTGCATCACATTGATAAGCGTCTTACATGGCTTACCATGTCTGACAACATGGTGGGCTGCCCTAAAGGAAATCATGTGCCGTCTACGGAAGCAGACATTTTAAATTATTTTTTTCTTTTAGAATTGTTTAAATATTGTGGCAAATTAACTACTATTTGAAGTATTTTCAAATAATTTACTTCACGCCCTGGCCATAGAGAGGCTTTTTATTCTCTATTTTGGTTAAGCCAGGGTGTGACTAGGGTGGGCATTCTATGTCCTTTTTTCTATGTTTTGTATTTCTATGTCTTGGCCTGGTATGGTTCTCAATCAGGGTCGATCGTTGTCTCTGATTGAGAACCATACTTAAGTACCCTTTTCCCCCACCTGTTTTGTGGGAAGTTGACTTTGTTCAGGGCACATAGCCCAAAGCTTCACGGTTTGGTTTTGTTCTTTGTTTTGTCGGCGTCATTTTTAATAAAAAGAAAATGTACGCTTACCATGCTGCACCTTGGTCCAGTCCTTCAGCCAGCCGTGACAGAACTTCACACCACCAACGGACCAAGCAGCATGGTAAGGTGGACTCCTGAACATGGGAGGACGTTCTGGACGGCAAGGGAGTCTACACATGGGAGGAGATCCTGGCGGGAAGGGATCGACTTCCATGGGAACAGGTGGAGGCAGCTAGGAGAGCAGAGGCAGCCGGAGAGAGGAACCAGCGGTATGTGGGAACACGGCTGGCAAGGAAGCCCGAGAGGCAGCCCCAAACATTTTTTTGGGGTGGCACACGGGGAGTGTGGCAGAGACAGGAAGCAGACCTGAGCCAACTCCCCGTGCTCACCGTGGCGAGCATGGGACTGGTCAGGCCCCGTGCTGTGGGGTGATGCGCACGGTACCGAGGCGGAGTATTCACAGGCCGGAATGCTTGTTGCCAGCGTCCCGCATTTGCCGGGGGGAAGCTGGCATCCAGCCAGAACGGGTGGGGCCAGCTCTGCGCTCGAGACCGCCAGTGCGCCTCCACGGCCCAGTGTATCCGGTGCCTCCACTACGCACCAGGCTGTCTCTCCGTCTCCTCCCTCCAGGTGCTCCCGCCTGTCCGGCGCTGCCATAGCCTCCCGCCTTTCCGGCGCTGCCAGAGCCTCCCGCCTGTCCGGCGTTGCCAGAGCTTCCCGCCTGTCCGGCGCTGCCAGAGCCGCAGCCCCTCAGTCTAGAGACACCCTCTACGAGGGTCTTCAGTCCGGGGCCCGCTGCAACCTAAGCGGCGGCACGCTGCCACCTAAGTGGGCCAAGACTGAGGTGGAGAGGGGTCCACGTCCCGCACCCTAGCCGCCACCGTAAGAAGGCACACCTGGAACCTCCCCTTTAGAGTCAAGTTTTGCGGCCGGAGTCCGCACCTTTCGGGGGGTCTTTGTTTTGTCTTTGTCATTTTTAATAAAAAGAAAATGTACGCTTACCATGCTGCACCTTGGTCCAGTCCTTCAGCCAGCCGTGATATTACTATAAATACTAGGCTATTTGAAACTATTTTCAAATAGCCTACATGTTTACAAATACATTTAACACAATTGAAAATTTGTAAATACACGTCTTTCTATTTGAAAATACACGTCTGTGTATTTGAGTATTTTCAAATGCATGCCAATAGTTTCCAAATACATTTCATAATGCATCTACTTGTATTTTCAAAGAAATTCTCCAAATACTTACTTCGAAATGTATGTGAAAGTAATATAAGAAATAAGAAATATCTAAAATAGTTTTTCAATCAGCTGCCCCATGCTTCAGAAAAAGGAGGTGGACTCCTGCAAGATGGGCCATTCTGGTTCGAATGAATGCAGTCTTTTTTTCTTACCGCCACTGTCAGACCAAAGGGCTGTGACATGATGTCTGTTCAGGCTGTGGCCTGTGGCCTCCTGTCCTGTTGTCCCAGCTGGTGTGGAAAGGGTTAACTCTCCTCTCGGGGTGCTCAGGTTTCCTGCCTTCCCACCAGCTGTCTACTGCCCCCTCAACTGTTTATACACCCACCCTCGTCCTCTTCCTGTCTCCTGCCCCAACCACGGCCCACATGGCCCTCCCTCCAGAATAACTCAGACATTCCTCACGCCCTCACTCTCACTACCTGGTCTGGCCGGCTAACAACTGGTGCTCACTGCTCATAACCCTGCCACTCTCTCTTTTTAATCCCAGACTAAATCAGTATATTAGTTATTCAAAGCTTTTGATTAGCTCTAGTAGAGAAGCTGCGCAACACACCTCCCACACACACCCTCCCCCTATGCTGTTTAACTAGAGAGGGAAAGAACCTTGGACAGAGCTCTCACTCTTTCTCTGTGGATTAGACTTGTGTTTTGGACACTGCTCTGCTTTGCATTTAATTGAGTTTATGTAGCTCCCTTCTGCTGGCAACCAGGAATACTAATTTGTGTTTGTCTCTGGTAAGGAACTTGTTTACAAATGATGTCTGCTGGTGGCCACTACTCCTACAGTGCATTGGGAAAGTATTCAGACCCCTTTGCCTTTTCCACATTTTGTTACGTTTCAACCTTATAATAACATTGACTCAATCGTTTTTCCCCCTCATCAATCTACACACAATAACCCATAATCACGAAGCAAAAACAGGGGTTTAGACATTTTCCAAATGTATAAAAAAAACAGCGGATATATCACATTTACATAAATATTCAGACCCTTTACTCTGTACCTTTACTCAGTTGAAGCATCTTTATATATATATATATATATATATATATATTGCTAGCGTTTACAGCTTCGAGCCTTCTTGGGTATGACTCTACAAGCTTCGCACACCTCCCGCCCTCCAGGGGCAACAGGTGGTTAGAGTGGTTAGAGCGTTGGACTAGTAACCGAAAGGTTGCAAGACCGAATCCCTGACCTGACAAGGTAAACATCTGTCGTTCTGCCACTGAACAAGGCAGTTAACCCACTGTTCCTAGAAAATAAGAATTTGTTCTTAACTGACTTGCCTAGTAAAATAAATATTTAATTTCTCCCATTCTTCTCTGCAGATCCTCTCAAGCTCTGTCAGGTTGGATGGGGAGCTTTGCTGCATAGCTATTTTCAGGTTTCTCCAGAGATGTTCGATCAGATTTAAGTCCGGGCTCTAGCTGGGCCACTCAATGACATTCAGAGACTTGTCCCGAAGCCACTCCTGCGTTGTCTTGGTTGTGTGCTTAGGGTCATTGTCCTTTTGGAAGGTGAACCTTCGCCCCAGTCTGAGGTCCTGAGCGCTCTGAGCGCCACCACCATGCTTTACCATAGGGATGGTGCCAGGTTTCCTCTAGACGTGACGCAAGTTCAATCCTGGTTGCTTAGTTTGGCTAGGCCAGCTCTAGGAAGAGTCTTGGTGGTTCCAAACGTATTCCATTTAAGAATGATGGAGACCACTGTGTTCTGAATATTTATGTAAATATGGTATTTCTGTACTATTTTTTTATATATACATTTGCAAAGATTAAAAAAAATATATATAGATATGTTTTTGCTTTGTCATTGTGGGGTATTGTGTGTAGATTGAGGGGGGAGATGTAATCCATTTGAGGATAATGCTGTACCGTAACAAAATGTGGGAAAAGGGAAGGGGTCTGAATACTTTACGAATGCACTGTATGTCATTTATTGAAACTCTGCAACTGGTGTTGGTGATAGCCCCCAAATAACCCCCTTTATTTTCCTGTCTGCAACTTGGTACTGTGTGTTTTTATGTTTTGAGTGTGTGTATATTTATTTATGTGTGTGTATGCTTGCGTGTCCACGTGTGTCTCGCCCACATGCAGATGTGTGTGAGAGTGAAGGGCCTTAGCATGGGGCTGTCGTCCATGGGGCATCTAGTACCTCTAATCCACTCAATCAGTCATATATAAAAACCCAACAGGGGTCTTACTCAGGTTTGCCTTTGGCTGCTTCAGCACTGGTCTGCACTGTTCACTAGTCACTCACTATTAGGCCTACTCTGTAATTAATAGATTGAGTTGGGACTCATATTTCTTCTGCATTCAGCATGCAGTTTGCTCTGTCTTCCCTGTGTTTTGGTAGTCTGAGTACCAGTCTCTTTAGCTAACAGTCCACTGGTGTAGTTTACGGCAATACAGATTAGAGGTCGACCGATTATGATTTTTCAATGCCGATAACGATACCGATTTATCGGAGGACCAAAAAAAGCCGATACCGATTAATCGGCCGGTTTTTATTTATTCATTTGTAATAATGACAATTACAACAGTACTGAATGAACACTTATTTTAACTTAATATAATACATCAATAAAATCAATTTGGCCTCAAATAAATAATGAAACATGTTCAATTTGGTTTAAATAATGCAAAAACAAAGTGTTGGAGAGAAAGTAAAAGTGCAATATGTGCCATGTATGAAAGCTAACGTTTTAAGTTCCTTGCTCAGAACATGAGAACATATGAAAGCTGGTGGTTCCTTTTAACATGAGTCTTCAATATTCCCAGGTAAGAAGTTTTAGGTTGTAGTTATTAAAGGAATTATAGGACTATTTCTCTTTATACCATTTGTATTTCATTAACCTTTGACTATTGGATGTTCTTATAGGCACTTTAGTATTGCCAGTGTAACAGTATTTGCAAATTTATAGTGGAAAATAAGTATTTGGTCAATAACAAGGTTTTCACACACTGTTGCTGGTATTTTGGCCCATTCCTCCATGCAGATCTCCTCTAGAGCAGTGATGTTTTGGGGCTGTTGCTGGGCAACACGGACTTTCAACTCCCTCCATAGATGTTCTATTGGGTTGAGATCTGGAGACTGGCTAGGCCACTCCAAGACCTTGAAATGCTTCTTACGAAACCACTCCTTCGTTGCCCGGGCGGTGTGTTTGTGATCATTGTCATGCTGAAAGACCCAGCCACGTTTCATCTTCAATGCCCTTGTTGATGGAAGGAGGTTTTCACTCAAAATCTCACGATAAATGACCCCATTCATTCTTTCCTTTACACGGATCAGTCGTCCTGGTCCCTTTGCAGAAAAAGAGCCCCAAAGCATGATGTTTCCACGCCCATGCTTCACAGTAGGTATGGTGTTCTTTGGATGCAACTCAGCATTCTTTGTCCTCCAAACACGATGAGTTGAGTTTTTACCAAAAAGTTATATTTTGGTTTCATCTGACCATATGACATTCTCCCAATCTTCTTCTGGATCATCCAAATGCTCTCTAGCAAACTTCAGACGGGCCTGGACATGTACTGGCTTAAGCAGGGGGACACGTCTGGCACTGCAGGATTTGAGTCCCTGGCGGCGTAGTGTGTTACTGGTGGTAGGCTTTGTTACTTTGGTCCCAGCTCTCTGCAGGACATTCACTGGGTCCCCCCGTGTGGTTCTGGGATTTTTGCTCACCGTTCTTGTGATCATTTTTGACCCCACGGGGTGAGATCTTGCGTGGAACCCCAGATCGAGGGAGATTATCAGTGGTCTTGTATGTCTTCCATTTCCTAATAATTGCTCCCACAGTTGATTTTTTTCAAACGAAGCTGCTTACCTACTGCAGATTCAGTCTTCCCAGCCTGGTGCAGGTCTACAATTTTGTTTCTGGTGTCCTTTGACAGCTCTTGGGCTTGGCCATAGTGGAGTTTGGAGTGTGACTGTTTGACGTTGTGGACAGGTGTCTTTTATACAGATAACAAGTTCAAACAGGTGCCATTAATACAGGTAACGAGTGGAGGACAGAGGAGCCTCTTAAAGAAGAAGTTACAGGTCTGTGAGAGCCAGAAATCTTGCTTGTTTGTAGGTGACCAAATACTTATTTTCCACCATAATTTGCAAATAAATTCATTAAAAATTCTACAATGTGATTTTCTGGATTTTTTTCTTCTCATTTTGTCTATCATAGTTGAAGTGTACCTATGATGAAAATGACAGGCCTCTCATCTTTTTAAGTGGGAGAACTTGCACAATTGGTGGCTGACTAAATACTTTTTTGCCCCACTGTACAGTGACACAATTGACACAATTTCACCTGGTTAATATTGCCTGCTAATCTGGATTTCTTTTCGCTAAATATTCAGGTTTAAAAATATGTACTTCTGTGTATTGATTTTAAGAAAGGCATTGATGTACATGGTTACGTACATATTGGAGCAATGATACGCACCGCATCAATTATATGCAACGCAGGACACGCTAGATAAACTAGTAATATCATCAACCATTTGTAGTTAACTAGTGATTATGATTGATTGTTTTTTATGAGAAGTTTAATGCTAGCTAGCAACTTTCCTTGGCTTACTGCATTCGCGTAGCAGGCAGTCTCCTCGTGGAGTGCAATGAGAGGCAGGTGGTTAGAGCGTTGGACTAGTTAACTGTAAGGTTGCAAGATTGAATCCCCCGAGCTGACAAGGTGAAAAACTGTCGTTCTGTCCCTGAACGAGACAGTTAACCCACCGTTCCTAGGGCGTCATTGAAAATAAGAATGTGTTCTTAACTGACTTGCCTTGTTAAATGAAGATTAAATAAACGTGTAAAAAAATATTTAAAAAAAATCTGTGTCCAAAAATACAGATTTCCGATTGTTAAGAAAATTTGAAATCGGCCCTAATTAATCGGCCGTTCCGATTAATCGGTCGACCTCTAATACAGATATCACTTATTATTGATATCTACATAGCGCATTGATTTGAATCACACTACTGCTCTCTCATTTAGATATTTGTATTTTACGGATTATGGTTGTTGTGGATTGTTGTTCACAAATCTAGAGTGGTATTTGAACCCAGTAATGCTTGAATTCAAGAAGTTTAAGTTGCCTAGCAATCTTTGTTTTTGAAACCAGTGGACAGCCAGCGAAAAATGTGCTCTTGCACCAGCTGTAAAGTGCCGATCCCAGCCTATGGAATAAAAGTGGGGCTTTTATTGTTCAATCTAATTCATGGTGATAAAAACAATAATCCATGGCCCTAATGGACACATGCTCAAACCTTGAATGAGTAGGTGTGTCCAAAATGTTGACTGGTACTGCATATATCCATTGATTCTTGAAGAATATAACTTCAAAATGCCTCATGAGTTTAGTTCAAAGGTCACACTCTATGAGAACCCAACATATAAACTTGTTTTACTCCAATGTTTGTAAACATTGTAAATGTAAACAAACACCCTATAGCCTCATAACATGGTTAAAACAATAATTTTGTTATCATGAATGGTCAGTCCTTGCATCCATATCGCTCTGTCTATTAATCTTAGTGGTAACGATTTCTCCAGGCCCATCCCTCAGCTTTTTACCAAAACAGAGGCGGGTCGACCATTTCGTTATTGTTTCGTCTGTGGATTGGCCTTTTAAACAGCTGCATATGAGCTGCAGCTGCAGTGTCGCCAACAAAAAGGTAAACAATAGGCCTATAGCAAATACAGAATTTGGCATACATTTTTCACATGTAAATTGCACTTTTCAGTAGTGCTCAAAGCATGCCATTCCATGAGAGCAGCATTTATTGTTCAACTCGAATCAATGAGCCAGATCAGTCCTCCATGACAACTAAATCATAAACAACAGAATAGGGCTGGCTAATAAGCCCTTAGTTTTGGGGTTATGCTCAGGTAAAACCATTTGGCTAATCTATACTTCCATATTTCCAAGTCCTATTCTTGAAGATCAAGGGGTATAATATTTATTGGAGTGATTGAAATTCTGATAGACTGATAGATTTTTAATGTAAAGATCTAATTTAATCATATTAATATATGCAGTAGAGTGATGGGTTAGAAGAAGCCTACATAACCAACCCATAAAGTAAAATGTAACATCCATATATGGCCAGCTATGTAAACTTTAACATTGATTTATACTGCAATAGATGTTGTTCAATTGGTAACATACATTTTTGTCTTCTTCTAATGCCACCTAAGGGGAAAGTAATCTAAATGTAACAATGTAATCAAGATTACGTTACTGAGTTTGGGGAATCCAAATGTTATGTTACTGATTACAATTTTGGACAGGTAACTGTAACGGATTACATTTAGAAAGTAACTTAACCAACCCTGAATACACCACCTTATAATGTCAAAGTGGATTAAAAAAAAATATCTGAAATGTCTTGAGTCTTTATGGCAAGCCCAAAGTACAGGAGTAAAGATTTGCGTAACAAGTCACATCATTAGTGTTTAATGAAATAGTGTTTAACATGATTTTTGAATGACTACCTCAGAACCGTACCACACACATGATCTGTAAGGTCCCTCAGTCGAGCAGTGAATTTCAAACACAGAGTTAACCACAAAGACCTTGGGAGGTTTTCCATTGCCTCACAAAGAAGGGCATCTATTTGTAGATGGGTAAAAACAAAGACAGAATACATTGAATAACTCTTTGAGCATGGTGAAGTTATTAATTACACTTTGGATGGTATATCAATACACCCAGTCACTACAAGGTGAGTCCTTCCTAACTCAGTTGCCGGAGAGGAAGGCAACCACATTGGGATTTCACCTCGAGGCCAACTTTAAAACAGTTACAGAGTTTAATGGCTGTGATAAGGAGAAAACTGAGAATGGATCAACAACATTGTAGTTACTCCACAATACTAACCTAATTGAAGGAAGCCTGTACAGGATAAAAAATATTCCAAAACAATCCTGTTTGCTACAAGGCACTAAAGTAATATTGCAAAAAATGTGGCAAAGCAATTAACTTTTTGTCCTGAATACAAAGTGCTATGTTTGGTGCACATGCAACGCATTACTGAGTACTACTCTACGTATTTTTATGCATACAGTGCATTCGGAAAGTGTTCAGACCATTTGACTTTCAACATTTTGTTACTTTACAGCCTTTTTCTCATCAATCTGCATACAATATCCCATAATGAAACAGATTTTTAGAAAATATCTAAAATGTCTCAAATCAAAAACACAGAAATACCTAGTTTACATGAGTATTCAGAACCTTTGCTAGGAGACTCGAAATTGAGCTCAGATGCATACTGTTTCCATTGATCATCCCTGAGACGGGTCTGCAACTTGGAGTCCACCTGTGGTAAATTCACTTGATTGGACACGATTTGGAAAGGCGCACACACCTGTCTATAGGGTTCCACAGTTGACAGTGCATGTCAGAGCAAAAACCAAGTCATGAGGTTGAAGGAATTGTCCGTAGAGCTCCGAGACGACAGGATTGTGTCGAGGCACAGATCTGGGGAAGGGTACCAAAACATGAATGCAGCATTTAAGGTCCCAAGAACACAGTGGCCTTTATCATTCTTAAATGGAAGAAGTTTGGAACCACCAAGACTCTTCCTAGAGCTGGCTGCCCGTCCAAACTGATCAATCGGGTGAGAAGGGCCTTGGTCAGGGAGGTGACCAAGAACCCGATGGTCACTCAGACAGAGCTCCAGAGTTCCTCTGTGGAGTTGGGAGAACCTTCCAGTAGGACAACCATATGTGCAGCACTCCACCAGTCATGCCTTTTATGATAGAGTGGTCAGACAGTAGCCCCTCAGTAGAAAGGAACATGACAGCCCGCTTGGAGTTTTCCAAAAGGCACCTAAAGGACTGAAACAAAGCTTGAACTCTTAGGCCTGAAGCGTCACGTCTGGAGGAAACGTGGCACCATCTCTATGGTGAAGCATGGTGGTGGCAGCATTATGCTGTGGGGATATTTTTCAGCAGCAGGGACAGGGAGACGAGTCAGGATCCGAGGACAAGATGAATGGAGAAAAGTACAGAGATCCTTGATGAAAACCTACTCCAGTGCACTCCTACGGTGCCTACTTTCTGAAGGCAGTGTAGGAGCAAACCCGGCTTGAAATATGCTGTGTCTAGGGTTACACATTTTGGGGAATATTCAGAGGTTGAAACTTTTTCCATAGGAATTAACAGGAATATATGGGAATTAATGGAAATATATGCAAATTATTATTAATGCCATTTAAATGTAGGTTTTTGCATTGGATATATTTACCATATCACATGGAGACAGACAAACATTTTACCATATAATAAGTGGACATAATTGCAAATTATTTAATCCTTCCAATATAAGTTTAAAAAAAAATGTTTAGTTACGAATTGAACATGACTTAAATTGAACAAAAGAAAGTGAGTATTGAATGATCCCCAATGATCCATCACATCTCTTAAAAACGTTTTCAACATGCATCTGTAAAATGATAGTCTAGAAACTTAAGCTTTGGTTGTCTTCCTCTCAGGCTTCCATGTCTTCTCCCTGGACCTCTGCAATGTCCACCTTCTGAACATCAGACTCTGAGGCCTCATCTTCACTGTCACTTTCCAACCTTGTTAAGGAAGGCTCGCCTCAAATTTGCCCGGATGGCCACCAATTTTTCAACCCTTGTATTGGTCAGCCTGTTGCGTGCTTTGGTGTGTGTGTTCCCAAACAAGGACCAGTTGTGCTCTGAAGCGGCTGATGTTGGTGGGATTTGGAGGAAGATGGAGGCAACAGGGGAAAGAGCCTCAGATCCACAAAGTCCCTTCCACCTGGTGGCTGATGAGATATGTTGGCACGACTGCCATATTGCATCTCCATCCCAAAGCCCTTGCTTGGAAGTGTACTTCGCCAGACTGCCATGAACCTTGCCCTCATTCAGGCCAAGGTGGCGAGACACAGTAGTGATGACACCATAGGCCTTGTTGATCTCTGCATCAGACAGGATGCTCTTGCCAGCATACTTGGGGTCCAACATGTACGCTGCGGCGTGTATGGGCTTCAGGCAGACAGACGTCTTCACGCTTTTTTGATGTATTTCAGATCTGCAGTTTCCTCTGCTTGGAGCAACAGTGAAGTGGGCAGCGCAGTACGGATTTATTCTCTTACATCTGCAAGCAGATATCAGACATGATGGCATTGTCTCCCTCAATCTGTGCAATGGCTACCGCTATAGGTTTCAGGCTGCTTACCACTCTCTCCCAAAATACATTATCCAGGAGGATCCTCTTGGTGGGGCTGTCCATATCGGCAGACTGTGATATGACCATATCTTTGAGAGACTCCTTCCCCTCCGGGAGACTGTCAAACATGATGACAACACCACCCCAATGGGTGTTGCTGGGCAGCTTCAATCTGGTCCTCATATTCTTCTCACTTTGCTTGTTGAGGTAGATTGCTGCTATAACTTGATGACCCTTCACATACCAAACCACTTCCTTGGCTCTCTTGTAGAGTGTATTCATTATTTTCAGTCCATGATGTCATTGAGGAGCAAATTCAATGTGTGAGCAGCACAACCAATGGGTGTGATGTGATGGTAGGACTCCTCCACTTTAGATCAAGCAGCCTTCATGTTCGCAGCATTGTCTGTCACCAGTGCAAATAACTTCTGTGGCCCAAGGTCATTGATGACTGCCTTTAACTCATCTGCAATGTAGAGACCGGTGTGTCTGCTATCCCTTGTGTCTGTGCTCCTGTAGAATACTGGTTGAGGGGTGGATATGTAGTTTAATTATTCCTTGTCCACGAACATTCGACCACGCATCAGAGATGATTGCAATACAGTCTGCTTTCTCTATGATTTGCTTGACCTTCACTTGAACTCTGTTGAACTCTGCATCCAGCAAATGAGTAAATAAAGCATGTCTGGTTGGAGGGGTGTATGCTGGGCAAAGAACATTCAGAAATCTCTTCCAATAAACATTGCCTGTGAGCATCAGAGGTGAACCAGTTGCATACACAGCTTGTGCAAGACATTCATCAGCAATTCTCTGGCTACGTTCCTCCATTGAGTCAAAAAAACTTCTGATTCCAGGAGGACCATGAGCTGTTGCTATCGATAAGGTGTCTGATTCATCATTTTCACCTTGAATAGAAGTAGAGGGACTTTTGTCAGAGGTTGCTTGTTGTGAGCGCTGAGGGAACTTTATGCACTTGGCCAGATGATTCTGCATCTTTGTTGCATTCTTCATATGATTTGGCACAGTATTTGCAAATGTGCACAGCTTTTACATTAGCTGCAGTGAAATGTCTCCACACATCAGATAGTGCCCGTGGCATTTTCCTATAAAGATTAGAAGAAAAAACACATACAATTCCATGTACAGATAAATAGTTAAGCAGTTAGATTAAACAACTCCTTTGTAAGATAAATGTTTTAAAATGAAACATGTATGGAAACAGGTGAATTAACACTCAGGAGGCTCAAGCAAGATAAAACCCACATGGTAGCAAAAACTAACAGAAATTGTTAACATGTTATAAATGATTTAAACACACTTTGCTGTAGACTACTATTTACTTGTTAACAAAAAATCATGTATGCCCTTGGCATCACAGACGCTCTTTGGCCCAATAATTGAATAACATGGATTTGTTCATTTATTTTGCGACACTCCTGCACATGACTTGTCCGGTCTGGTCAGCATGTTATGTGTATCCCACAAAAAAGGTTCACTGTTATAAGCTAACTTTTTTAATGATTTTAAGCAAAATTCCCAAAAGTCCTGGACTTAACTTCCCATGGAAAATTCCCAGAGAGTTTCCGATCCTTTGCAACCCAAGCTATGTCTCTCTCTCGCTCTCTCTCTCTCTGCCCTGTAATATACTAGCGTGCAGAGGGTGTACTTGTACATTTAGCTGCCTCAAGCTACAGAAACAGAAGATGGGCTCTGCCCTATGGACTGTTCTGGCTCCTCCAAGGCTACTTCTCTCTGTTGTTGTTAGCTGCTGAGGTGGACTATCATGCACAACATTGCTTCTCCAGGCCGGAGGGTAGAACTGCTAAGGGAACTAACTAAGATGACTTCTTTGGAAACAATTACACTGAACAAAAATATAAATGCAACAATTTCTAAGATTTTACTTCAACCACATACTGAATAAAAGGTCTGAATACTTGTGTATTGTGTCTACAAACCGGACATGCTGTGGGGATGTTTATATACTCCCATCAGTCTCCATCTTGGTCAAATAGCCCTTCCACATCCTGGAGGTGTGATGTGTCATTTTTTTGTTGAAAACAAATGATAGTCGCACTAAGCGCGAACCAGATGGGATGGTGTATCACTGCAGAATGCTGTGGTAGCCATGCTGGTTACGTGTGCCTTGAATTCTAAATAAATCACTGATGGGTTACCAGCAAAGCACCCCTACACCATCACACATCCTCCTCAATGCTTCACAGTGGGAACCACACATGAGGAGATCATCCGTTCAGTTGTTCTGCGTCTCACAAAGACACGGCGGTTAGAACCAAAAATCTCACATCTGGACTCATTAGACCAAAGGATAGATTTCCACCGGTCTAATATCCATTGCTCGTGTTTCTTGGCCCAAGCAAGTCTCTTCTTCTTATTGGTGACCTTTTAAATAGGCCTGATTCACAGTCTCCTCTGAACAGTTGATGTTGAGATGTGTCTTACTTGAACTCTGAAGCATTTATTTGGGCTGCAATTTCTGAGGTTGGTAACTCTAACTTATCCTCTGCAGCAGAGGTAACTCTGGGTTTTCCTTTCCTGTGTCGGTCCCCTTGAGAGCCAGTTTCGTCATAGTGCTTGATGGTTTTTGCGACTGCACTTTAAGAAACTTTCAAAGTAATTGAAATGTTCCAAATTGACTGACCTTCATGTCTTAAAGTAATGATGGACTGTCATTTCTCTTTGCTTATTTGAGATGTTCTTGCCATAATATGGACTTGGTAAAAGGCCATCTTCTCTATACCACCCCTACCTTGTCACAACACAACGGATTGGCTCAAATGCATTAAGAAGGAAAGAATTTCCACAAATTAACTTTTAACAAGACATACCTGTTAATTGACCTCCTTGACCTGGAATGCATTTCAATCTCATGAAGCTGGTTGAGAGAAAAGCTGTCATCAAGGGAAAGGGTGGCTACTTTGAAGAATCACAAATATGAAATATATTTTGAGTTGTTTAAAACTTTTTGGGGGTTTACTTCATGAGTCCATGTGTGTTGTTTGATCATTTGTTTGTATTCACTATTATTATACAATGTACAAAATAGTACAAATAAAGAAAACTCTTGAATGAGTAGGTATGTCCAAACTATGGTGTGTGTGTGTGTGTGTGTGTGTGTACAGTCCATTCGGGAAGTATTCAGACCCCTTTTTCCACATTGTTACGTTACAGCCATTTTCTAAAATGTCTAAATAGTTTTTCTTCTCTTATCAATAGACACAATAACCCATAATGACAAAGCAAAACGTTTTTTTATTTTATTTTGCAAATGTATTACAAATAAAAACTGATATCACATTTACTTAAGTATTGAGACCCTTTACTCAATACTTTGTTGAAGCACCTTTGGCAGCGATTACAGCCTTGAGTCTTCTTGGGTATGGCTACAACCTTGGCACACCTGTAGTTTGGGAGTTCCCCTCTCTGCAGATCCTCTTGAGCTCTGTCCGGTTGGATGAGGAGCGTTGCTGCACAGCTTTTTTCAGGTCACTCCAGAGATGTTCTATTGGGTTGAAGTCTGGGCTCTGGCTGGGCCACTCAAGGACATTCAGTGACTTGTCCCGAAGCCAATCCAGTCGTCTTTGCTGTGTCCTTAGGGTTGTTGTCCTGTTGGAAGGGGAACCTTCGCCCCAGTCTGAGGTCCTGAGCACTTTGGAGCAAGTTTTCATCAAGGATCTCTCTGTACTTTGCTCCGTTCATCTTTCCCTCGATCCTAACTAGTCTTCCAGTCCCTGCAGCTGAAACATCCCCACAGCATGATGCTGCCACCACCATGCTTCACCGTAGGGATGGTGCCAAGTATCCTCCAGAAGTGACGCTTGGCATTCAGGCCAAAAGGTTCAATCTTGGTTTTGTCAGACCAAAGAATCTTGTTTTTCATGGTCTGAGTCCTTTAGGTGCCTTTTGGCAAACTCCACGCGGGCTGTCGTGCCTTTTACTGAGAAGTGGCTTCCATCTGGCCACTCTACCATAAAGGCCTGATTTGGTGGTCCATCTGGCCACTCTACCATAAAGGCCTGAGTTGGTGGCGTGCTGCAGAGATGGTTGTCCTTCTGGAAGGTGCTCCCATCTCCACAGAGGAACCCTGGAGCTCTGTCCGAGTGACCATTGGGTTGGTCACCTCCTTGACCAAGGACCTTCTCACCCGATTGATCAATTTGGATGGAAGGCCAGCTCTAGGAAGAGTCTTGGTGTTTCCAAAGTTTTCCATTTAAGAATGATGGAGGCCACTGTGTTCTTGGGGACCTTCCCCAGATCTGTGCCTCGACACAATCCTGTCTGGGAGCTCCACGGACAATTCCTTCGACCTCATGGCTTGGTTTTTTCTCTGACATCCACTGTCAACTGTGGTTCCTTATATTGACAGATGTGTGCCTTTCCAAATCATGTCCCAAACAATTTAATTTACCACAGGTTGACTCCAATCAAGTTGTAGAAACATCAAGGATGATCAATGGAAACAGGATGCACCTGAGCTCAATTTCTAGTCTTATAGCAAAGAGTTTGAATACTTATGTAAAAAGGTATTTCAGTATAAATTTTTTTTATACATGTCAGAAAACCTGTTTTTGCTTTGTCATAATGGGGTATTGTGTATAGATTGAGGGGAAAAAAATATTTAATCCATTTTAGAATAAGGCTGTAACGTAACAAAATGGGAGGGGTCTGAAATACCTTCTGAATGCACTCTCTATGTATATGGAGGAAGCTAGCTACCTGCTGAGAGTAAAGCAATGGTAATTGCTTGGTTATGAACGTCCTCTCTACCCCACTGGCTCTAGTGAATGGTGCTGCCTTGGAGTAAGGTTTGTGGAATAAAATATGTATGTGACTCACTCAACATGATATGATTTGTTAGTAAGTTGTTTTTAGTCCAGCGTATAAGAGCCCAAAATCCCCCAAAATAATCAAATCTGTAGAATGCATGAATCTTGCTATTTTGACAGCCACACTCATAATGCATATTGTTTGTCCTTCCCCAGGACCAGCTAAAGCCTGCATTTACAGTGGCCAGCCTCCCGGGCACCACCAGTACCCACGCACTTACGGCACCCACCACATCCACCACCATGCAGGTTAGCAGCGGGCCCTCCTTCCCCATCACCAACTACCTGGCTCCCATCTCCGCTAGCAGCAACGTCAACGGCACAGTCCTCAAGACCACCGGTGTCTCCGGAGGGCAGGTCATGCAGCTGCCCAGCGGCTTTACCTTCATGTCAGGTACCTACAGCAGGAGAGACACTGGCCTTTATGCTATGCTATACTTTACTATAATGTAATTAAGCAATAAGGCCTGAGTGGGTAAGGCATATTGGCAATTATAAACTGCGTGGTTCGAGCCCTGAATGCTGATTGGCTGACAGCTATGGTATATCAGACCGTATACCACGGGAATGACAAAACATTTATTTTTACTGCACTAACTACCTTGGTAAGTAGTTTATAATAGCAATAAGGAACCTCTGGGGTTTGGCCGATATACCATGGCTAAGGGCTGTGTCCAGGAACTCTGCAATGCGTTGTGCGTAAGAACAGCCCATAGCCGTGGTATATTGGCCATATACCACACCCCCTCGTGCCTTATTGCTTAATTATACCTGTTCTTAGCCACGACGTGAAGTGGGATACCTTATCGCCCCAACAATTGTATATGCATCGGTTGAAGCTCAATGTTAAATTCAAATCTCCCTACCATCATATCTAAGCCAATATGTCACCAATGTCGAGGAAATTTCCAAAATCGACTTGATTGGAAGAACACAAAAAATGATCCGCTTCATGTCATGATCCGTCCTGCCATTACTGAGAATCACTATACCAGATTTTTGACAGGGTCGATAGCATTAGGGTCATCAGACAATTGTTTTGCCCAAACCTAGCTCAAATTCTAGAAGTGGGATTAAAACCAGGCTACAGCATCCATAAGGTGACAATTAGACTTGGATCCATTTTGACTGAATACGTTTGTCGGTTCAAAAGTTTTTATTACATTTATAATTTTTCGCTCTCGTGGACATTTCAGACCAACAATGTGTTACTTTTTTGTAGCATTTCTGACAATGCTAACATATTTTCAGCCGAATCTCAGAGTTCTAAAACCGGGACCAACAACTTGGTTGCTGCACAACAGCTGCAGCTAGCTAGTAGCAGCTGTAGCTAGCTAACACCAGTAGAAGAGAAGCAAGCTACAAGCAAAGGAGACTAGATAGCTAGGTATATTTTGCTATGGAAGGTTTTTCATATGGCTGAAGTCATCTGTGTAAATTAAATCAGAGCACAAACAAATAAGCTAGCGAACGTCATTGGCTGCTAGCCTCGAGTTACAAGCCAACGAAACTCTACTATAGCTGTATAGATCGTGCACCAACCACAACTCAATGTTGACAATATATCCTAGCTAGCTATAGTACATTCTTCCATAAAGCTTCGCTGTCTAGCTAAGTAAAGTTTATAGTCAACACCAAACACTTAACTTATAAAACATGGAATAGGCATTGCTCATCAAGCTACTCCGGCATGATACAGTCAAACTGGCTAGATAGCCTCCTTTTCTGGGAAGGCTTTCCACTATTAGTGTGGAAAAGCCTTCCCAGATTTATCTGTTGGACTGCCAGATGGTGAAGTGTGAATCATCACTCCAGAGAATGCGTTTCCACTGTTCCAGAGTCCAATGGCGGCGAGCTTTACACCACTTCAGCCTACACTTGCCATTATGCATGGTGATTTGTAGGCTTGTGCGCAGCTGCGCGGCCATGTAAACAAACCCATTTCATGAAGCACCCGACAAACTGACTTGTCGGGAAGGTGGCATCCTATGATGTTGCCAAATTGAAAGTCACTGAGCTTCTCAGTACGGGCTATTCTACTGCATGGCTGTGTGCTCGATGTTATACATCTGTCAGCAATGGGTGTGGCTGAAATAGCCAAATCACTGATTTTCCAAATGTTAAAGTTTGGATCCTTTTATGTTCTGAATGAAAGGTGTAAAAAAAAGTATTTTCAGGAAGTTTAAAATGTGTTTTACGAACGTTGAAAATACGTATTTTCCGTATGTTGATATTGGGTTAATTTTCAGTTCTGAATGAATGTTAAATACTTTCTCTAAATGTATTTTAAAAAATAAATAATTATACCCCGTTTTCTCCCCAATTTCGTGAGATCCAATTGTCCCATTGCTGCAACTCCCTTACAGACTCAGGAGAAGCGAAGGTCGAGAGCCGTGCGTCCTCCGAAACACAACTCAGCCAAGCAGAACTGCTTCTTGACACACTGCTCGCTTAACCCGGAAGCCAGCCGCAATGTGTCAGAGGAAACGCCGTACACCTGGCGACTGTGTCAGCGTGCATTGTACCTGGTCCGCCACAGGAATCGCTAGTACACGATGGGATAAGAACATCCCTGCCGGCCAAACCCTCCTCTAACCCGGATGACGCTGGGCCAATTGTGCGCTGCCCCATGGGTCTCCCGGTCGCGGCTGGCTGCGACAAAGCCTGGACTCGAACCAGGATCTCTGGTGGCACAGCTAGCACTGCGATGCAGTGCCTAACACGGAACCCAAACCGTCTGTGCGCATACATTTATTTTGTCCCCCCACACCAAACGCGATCACGACACACAGGTTATAATATCAAAACAAACTCTGAACTAATTACAGTGGGGCAAAAAAGTATTTACTCAGCCACCAATTGTGCAAGTTATCCCACTTAAAATGATGAGAGAGGCCTGTAATTTTCATCATAGGTACACTTCAACTATGACAGACAAAATGAGAAAAAAAATCCAGAAAATCACATTGTAGGATTTTTTATGAATTTATTTGCAAATTATGGTGGAAAATAAGTATTTGGTCACCTACAAACAAGCAAGATTTGGCTCTCACAGACCTGTAACTTCTTCTTTAAGAGGCTCCTCTGTCCTCCACTCGTTACCTTTATTAATGGCACCTGTTTGAACTTGTTATCAGTATAAAAGACACCTGTCCACAACCTCAAACAGTCACACTCCAAACTCCACTTATGGCCAAGACCAAAGAGCTGTCAAAGGATATATATTTGTTGTATTTTGAGATGGGCTTGAACAAGCTAAATAGCCAATATGCAGAGGGTAGCATAATTTGTCTGATTCTCTGTAATAACGTTATGGAAATAATAATGCATTTTATTTTGGAAAGTGGTTTCTTGCATCAAACAACAACATTTTCAGTCAGCACCTTGTCTGAAGGACAAGTAGATAAACAGGTAAATGTCAAGACCTGCATGTTTTTTTTCTTCAAAAGTCTCATGGAATGTAGGTATACATTTAACTCCACACATTGGCTGCTACTGTAGGCTGAATGATATGGGATGCATTTTATCCATAGTTTTTTTTATGGTAGGCCAATCTAGTAGGCCTACATTATGATCAAATAGCCACAGTAGCCTACTTGGCCACTGTTAAAACTAACTTTAAAAATAATAATACTACCAACCCATCCTCTTCGGAGGACAAATCTTTGAAAGAATGAAGAGAAAGCAACCTAAATAATATCATAAGACCAGTCCTTTCTTTTAAATGTCCATTACATGCAAGTTATATTGCATGTTGTCCTCATTATATCCTGTTGTATTCCCGACAAAAAAAGGTAGAAGGAAAAAGGAACAGATTCTATTGACTGCAAGTAAAAATATGTCTTAGGCATCACACTGCCCATAAAGGAATACCCACGTTTAACATACAATCGACTCTGACACAGCCATGGCACGATAGCCAAAAATACATGCTGTACTGACAATCCAGAGTGAGTGAACCTGTAAAACCAACCCTCTCTCAACCCACACACATTTTGTTTTTATTCCAGGGTTGTTGCTCTATCAAGGTAGCATTAATAGCTTATATAGAAATATATAATATACCTTTCTCTTACTTAGAGAAGTGCTTCCATAAGCCAGTTATTGTAATGTGCTACCGTTAACTTTAATCACTTTATCCCAGTGTTAACCAGCCCGCCACACACTAGAGATAACAACCCTGTTGACAATACCCAATCCATTTGCTGGTGTGTATCTGAACAATAATCATCATTTACATTTTTTACATTGAGATTTATTTTTTTAAATGTAAAAGGGTAATAACACCAATTATTTTAGGAGCATATTTTAGGAGCATATAGGCCTATTCATTATATAATCCTTTGTCCTAGCCCTATAATAAATCTATTCATATTTATTAAGTTTTATCTTAAAAGCGAATCGTTCCGATTCACATCGTCGAACAAGAGCCCCACTATAGAAAAGGGAAAGGAAAGGGGGTCTACCTAGTCAGTTGTACAACTGAATGCATTCAACTGAAATGTGTCTGCCACATTTAACCCCTCTGAATCAGAGAGGTGCCATAATTGACATCCACGTCTTCAGAGCCTGGGGAACAGTGGACTAACTGCCTTGCTCAGGTCAGAACGACAGGTTTTTACCTTATCAGGTCGGGGATACGATCCAGCAACTTTTCGGTTACTGGCCCAACGCTCTAACCACTATATATAACAGCTTTTAAGTCATAGTATACCCGACCTCTACAATTAGGCCATGTATCATAGCAAACTAAAAAAACAACCTTGGTATTTGTAATGTATAATCTTCAAATTAAATAAATACAAATTCATAAAGAAAAAAGGCCATCCTTACCCATCTTCGCCTTCCCCTAAATCTAAACCTAATATTACGTCCAAAATTCAATATTGCCTAAATAGAAAAAGGCTAAGTTCATCATACCCATTCTGCATTACCATAAATCCAACTTTATTTGACGTCCACGTTTCCATACTGCATGAATAAACATAAATGAAGTTCTTAATGTAAAAATGTTTGGGGTAAAAAACAAATGAATCCATATTTGTACTGTGTAATGCAGTGCAAATATGTATCGGGACTACTTCAACAACAGGAGGTAGCTATCACTCACAGCAACGTTGTAATCTTCCAAGTCCTTGAACATTTGGTTGTTTTACATATACTTTATCGACCACTAGACGAACATTCTGCTTCTCTGCTTGGAGCCTTTTGATATTGGGGTACAGGGCATGTCGTCTCCACTATTTCATGGGGAAATTGCTCATTAATAGAGAATGGGCTGTTCTTCAATTCCCTACCCTGTGTTGTAACAAGGCAATTTTCATTTTGTAGTGGGTTAGCATAGCCACAATCGGAAGGGACCTTCCCTCTGCTGTGCCACCGAAACGATGTGCCCTTTTGAAAATCAATGGTTTTCACCTGTTCGTCCATCATTTTGAGGTTACGTTTCATGAACACCATTACTTTTTCCTCCGTTGACTTATAGTTTTTGTTTTCATCCTCCTTTATTCCCATTATAACAATATCATTTTCCATACTTCTGCTCTTTAGATCAAGTAATTTGGCTTTCATTGTTTTATTTTCATACCGTAGCCTCTCTGTAGAGTCCACGGTAGTTTTCAATGTCTTATTATCCGCTCATATTTCTTCCATTTTATTACTGTAACCCATTCCTGTTTTTAAGACCTCAACCTCCCCCAGTAGCACAGGTAATATATCCAGTTTTATAACTGCTCGCTCATACTTGTAAGCAATGCTATCTTCTGGAGGCAGAGTTATAAAAACGTCCCCTTCCGATGTTAAATTTGGAATTTTAGACGGCGGCTTCCCTTCAGTTTCGCTTGCAGAACTCGAGGAAGGGTCTTCTCTTGTTCACTTCGATGTATCCATTTCTTTTTCGAGCATATCAAAATGCTGCTCAATAAATAGTTCCAGATTCTCTATATTATCCCGAATGCTTTTTTCATAGTTATCAGCTAATCCTCAATTTTTGTGATTAAAACTTCTTAGGGCTGAGATCCCGTTAACGGGATGGATATGACAACAGCCAGTGAAAGTCCAGGGCGCCAAATTCAAACAACAGACATCTCATAATTAAAATTACTCAAACATGCAAGTATCTTATACAATTTTAAAGGTAATCTTGTTGTTAATCAAACCACAGTGTACGATTTCAAATAGGCTTTACAGCGAAAGCACCACAAACGATTATGTTAGGTCAGAGCCAAGTCACAAAAAAACAGCCATTTATCTAGCCAAAGAGTGGAGTCACAAAAATCAGAAATAGAGAGAGAATTAATAACTAACCTTTGATCTTCATCAGATGACACTCATAGGACTTCATGTTACATATTACATGTATGTTTTGTTCGGGAAAGTTTATATTTATATCAAAAAATCGTATTATACATTGGCACGTTAGGTTCAGTAGTTTCAAAAACATCCTGTAATTTTGCAGAGAGCCACATCAATTTCCATAAATACTCATAATAAACATTGATCAAAGATACAAGTGTTACACATGGAATTTTAGATCCACTTCTCCTTCATGCAACTGCTGTCAGATTTCAAAAAAGCTTTACGGAAAAAGCAAACCATGCAATAATCTGAGTACGGCGCTCAGAGCCCAACAAGCCAAAAAGATATCCGCCATATTGTGCAGTCAACAGAAGTCAGAAATAACATTATAAATATTCACTTACCTTTGATGATCTTCATCAGAATGCACTCCCAGGAATCCCAGTTCCACAATAAATGTTTGATTTGTTCGATAATGTCCATCATTTATGTCCAAATGGCTACTTTTGTTAGTGCGTTTTGTAAACCAATTCAAAGTCACGAAGCGCGTTCACTAGGAGCAGAAGAAATGTCAAAAAGTTCCGTTACAGTCCGTAGAAACATGTCAAACGATGTATAGAATCAATCTTTAGAATGTTTTTAACATAAATCTTTAATAATGTTCCAACCGGAGAATTCCTTTGTCTTCAGAAAAGCAATGGGAAGGGAGCTACCTCTCATGTGAATGCGCGTGACCAGCTCGTGGCTGCTGGCAGACCTCTGACTCATTCCCCTCTATCATTCAGCCCCCCTTCAAAGGGGAAGCCTCAAACAAGTTTCTAAAGACGGTTGACATCTAGTGGAAGCTTTAGGAAGTGCAACATGACCAATATATCACGGTATCTTCAATAGGAGCTGAGTTGAAAATCGACCAACCTCAGATTTCCCACTTCCTGGTTGGATTTTTTCTCAGGTGTTTCGCCTGCCATATGAGTTCTGTTATACTCACATACATCATTCAAACAGGTTTAGAAACTTCAGAATGTTTTCTATCCAAATATACTAATAATATGCATATATTAACAACTGGGACTGAGGAGCAGGCTGTTTACTCTGGGCACCTTATTCATCCAAGCTACTCAATACTGCCCCCCAGCCATAAGAAGTTAACTAATGGGACAAGTGCCTACAATGCTGGTGTGGTTACATGGCGTGGGTACAGCCTCAGTGTTCACAGTAAACACGAGCTGGAAGTTGCACAGAATTTTCACAACATTCAAGTTTGCGCTTAGCAGACCTGTTTGGTTCTAGGGTATTTGAAAATAGTTTAAAATAGTATTTATAGGGAATTATTGAAATACTTCAAAATGTATTTGCTGATTTGGTTATTATTTAAAAATATATATAATTTGAAAAAAATATATATTTGAACCCAGATCTGGTCCGTCAACATGATTTCAGTTTGAATAATCTTGCCAAGACGTCGAGGTGGTTCGTGGCAGTAGCGTGACTTGCGTTTCCACTTAAACAGTTGTTTATATTTTGCCGTGTTTCACATCTCCAGGAAGCCCTTTCAACTTGGTTATATTTGACATGTATTACAAAGCCCCAGTATCCACGAAGGGAACATCTACATCCAATGGGCTCATGCCTTTGATTTTCATTGTAGGAGAGGAATAATTAGGAGGTCCAACACAATGGCCATCCCCGAGTTGGCTGCCGATCTCTGCCTATAATTGGTCATGAATATTCAGTGAAGATTAGGCAGTTCAATTGTTGTGAAATTATAATTTATTTGTAATTAATGGAGCCCCTGCTCAAACAGAGTGTTTTGGAGCCAGATGTGCCCCTTGTAATAGGATTTGCTATATTGATATTAAAAGAGATCAAATTAGTACAGGAGGTCCAGGTCTACTAGTAAAAATGACCATCAATTTAAGACATGAAATGGTAGCTGCTGTTACAGCCATGTAATACTGTGAAATAACCACCTTAAAGCTTAAGAAGTCTTAGTTTGATTTAAATAAAGGTTAAAAAAATGTTTTAAAAAATGGTTCATGTAGTGGTGCAATCAGTGACATTCTAAAGTATTGTTGTTGCCCTTGTTGTGATGTCTGCTTGTAGTGATAGTGTGGCTAACCGACTGAGTAGCGCAGAGATGTTGTTCTGGGTCCCGACGTAGCAGATCTTTGTCTCCGGCTCCCTTTCTCTCCCATTATGACAGCAGGCTGAATCTCTCTCTCTCTCTCTCTCTCTCACTCTCTCACTCTAACTCACTCACTCATCCTTTTTTCCCTCCTGCAGCAGGCACTTCTCTCCCTCCCGGCACCCCCACCATTCCGCTCAGCCAGCTGCACCAGCACACACTGGCCATCCCGGGACAGCGGGGCCAGAAGCTCACCGCATCACAACTGACACAGCAGGGCCAGCAGGCCGTCTTCCGATTCCCCGCTGCAGTCTCCCTAGGTCAGTCTGTCGGGAGAAAGAGTCTCGTCTGTGTCTGTTGACAGACTAGTTTGTCTGTAGGTCGACAGAGACAAGTTTTCCCCTTCTTCTATTAATGGGTAAGCGGGCATCCCGGAGCTCTGTAAGGGAAGTTCCTGCCCCCAGTTGTTTTTTGAGATTCGCAGGATGATAAGGTTGGTGTCTTGTGGGCTTTATAAAACACATTGAGTGTCTATAGATATTAGATATAGATATAGATATTTTTGTCTGATGTTACTATGGAATACTGAAGTATAATTACAAGCATTTCGTAAATGTCAAAGGCTTTTCTTGACAATTACATGAAGTTGATGCAAAGAGTCAATATTTGCAGTGTTGACCCTTCTTTTTCAAGACCTCTGCAATCCACCCTGGCATGCTGTCAGTTATCTTCTGGGCCACATCCTGACTGATGGCAGCCCATTCTTGCATAATCAATGCTTGGAGTTTGTCAGAACTTGTGGGTTTTTGTTTGTCCACACGCCTCTTGAGGATTGACCACAAGTTCTCAATGGGATTAAGGTCTGGGGAGTTTCCTGGCCATGGACCCAAAATATTGATGTTTTGTTCCCCGAGCCACTTAGTTATCACTTTTGCCTTATGGCAAGGTGCTCCATCATGTTGGAAAAGGCGTTGTTCGTCATCAAACTGTTCCTGGATGGATGGGAGAAGTTGCTCTCTGAGGATGTGTTGGTACCATTCTTTATTCCATTCTGTATTCTGAGGCAAAATTGTGAGTGAGCCCACTCCCTTGGCCGAGAAGCAACCCCACACATGAATGGTCTCAGGATGCTTTACTGTTGGCATGACACAGGACTGATGGTCGCGTTCACCTTGTCTTCTCCGGACAAGCTTTTTTCCGGATGCCCCAAACATTCGGAAAGGGGATTCATCAGAGAAAATGACATTACCCCAGTCCTCAGCAGTCCAATCCATGTACGTTTTGCAGAATATCAGTCTGTCCCTGATGTTTTTCCTGGAGAGAAGTATCTTCTTTGCTGCCCTTGACACCAGGTCATCCTCCAAAAGTCTTCGCCTCACTGTGCGTGCAGATGCACTCACACCTGCCTGCTGCCATTCCTGAGCAAGCTCTGTACTGGTGGTGCCCCGATCCCGCAGCTGAATCAACTTTAGGAGACGGTCCTGTTGCTTGCTGGACTTTCTTGGGCGCCCTGAAGCCTTCTTCACAACAATTGACCCGCTCTCCTTGAAGTTCTTGATGATCCGATAAATGGTTGATTTAGGTGCAATCTTACTGGCAGCAATATCCTTGCCTGTGAAGCCCTTTTTGTTCAAAGCAGTGATGATGGCACGTGTTTCCTTGCAGGTAACCATGGTTGACAGAGGAAGAGCAATGATTCCAACCACCACCCTCCTTTTGAAGCTTCCAGTCTGTTATTTGGACTCAATCAGCATGACAGAGTGATCTCCAGCCTTGTCCTCGTCAACACTCACACCTGTGTTAACGACATGATGTCAGCTGATGTCAGCTGATGTCAGCTGGTCCTTTTGTGGCAGGGCTGAAATGCAGTGGAAATGTTTTAGGGGATTCAGTTCATTTGCACAGCAAAGAGGGACTTTGCAATTAATTGCCATTCATCTGATCACTCTTTATAATGATTCTGGAGTATATGCAAATTGCCATCATACAAACTGAGGCAGCAGACTTTGTGAAAATGTATATTTGTGTCATTCTCAAAACTTTTGGCCACAACTGTACAAGGAATAACAGGCATGAGGCAGGCATGAACTTTAGTTGACTGTACATAGGTGTATGAAACCATGTCCAAAACTGTATGGGGCAAACTAATAATCCTACCATTTATAAGAGTTTCGACAGAAGATTAGAATAGTGTACAGGTGAGTGATCAGCTGTTTTGTGTTGCCTGTTCCCCTCCAGGGGGAGGGATGACCCAGCAGCTGCAGGCCATCCAGGTGCACCCCACCACACACACCAACGACAGCAGCTCGGAGATCTCCCAGACCTCGACTGTCTCCACTGGTAACTCTCCTCTGTCTAACACAGGGCTGTACAACCCTGGTTATGTGTGATAAGCTCTATCCAGAGTCTAACTTATCTTTCTTGAGTGAGCAGAAGGTTGTAGTCTACAATACTGTTATGAGGGGTCAACTTCAGTTGAACAGAATTGAATTTTCCCTCAGTGATACAGTGCCATCTGGTGGGCAATGTCTCTTCTAAACTTCTTACTTTGTCTTATACACTATCTTTTCCCCACTCCCCCAGCGACCATTGTCACATCGTCTGTGCCCACGTCCATGGCGGGGCACATGATGTACACCAGCCCCCACACAGTGATGTACGCGTCCAGCCCCTCGGCCATGCAGGTGTCCCACGGACATGGCCAGGACACAGGTGAGACCACGCTTGACTACAGTAGGCTACGCTGGGACACAGGTGAGGCTACACTGGCTGTGGGTTGATGGGGAGGTTGATTGATATATGATTCAGACCTCAGTTCAATTAGTATTTTTTTTTAGCTGGGTGTGTTGAGCTTAACCTATGAAATGCTCCAAAAAGTGCAACCTATCCCATCTGGCATTCCAGGCAGGCTTAATCAAATGCTCAAAGGATGAAAACGCATACTGTTTTAACCCAGATCTGGTATGAATATAGCTACATAGTCGGGAGGTTGACTATGACAGGCTAGTGAGTTTGACCCCGACCCAAAGTGGGGTGGTATAGCCTATACAGCATGCACATAGTCTCTGTATATATTCAGTGGTATAATGTTAGTCTCTGTATATATTCAGTGGTAAAATGTTAGTTTAGATGAGAGGGCTGTGTTCATGTTTGTATGTGTCCGTCTCTCTCTTGGCTAGGTGCTGTCCCTCAGGTATTCCTTACGGCACCCTCGGGCACCATGCAGATCCCTGTTTCTGCAGTGCAGCTACACCCAGTACGGCAAGACCTACATTTTACAAGTGAAACTCTCATTCTCTCTGCAACCAGCATGCCACTGACATGCACTAATGCATCCGGACAGAGCACTGTTTATCACTGTGGAGGGGAGGGTTTGGCCTGCCTCCTGTACTGTTACTGTATGTGGATGATCTACTCCTATGACATTTGGGGCTCCAGAGTGGTGCAGCGGTCTAAGGCACTGCATCTCAGTGCTAGAGGCGTCACAGACCCTGGTTCGATTCCGGGCTGTATCACAACAGGCTGTGATCTGGAGTCCCATAGGGCAGCGCACAGTTGGCCCAGTGTCGTCAGAGTTAGGGGAGGGTTTGGCCTGGGATAGGCTGTCATTGTAAAATAAGAACTTGTTCTTAACTGACTTGCCTAGTTAAACAACCGTTAAATAAAAATGAAAAGGATGTTTGGACAACACTGCACCGAACATTATTGAAAGCCATATGTTCTTTGGAATACTTTTTTAATTTGTATTGAGGAAATCAGTCAAAGTCACGCAGGATTGAGATTTCAATAGATTGGCTTTTTATAGAGGTGAATGTGAGTGAATGACTAAAGTTTAGGAGCAGAATATAATCCATTGTGTTTCACAGAGCCTTAGTTGGAGTACAATAGCTACCGTACACTATAACAACACAAATGACCAAACTCATGCAAAGTGATGCTTTTAGAAGAAGCTTTCTTTTCAAAAATAGAGGATTTTAGTTAATCAATTTAATGTCAATAATTGTGTGCTTAGGCAGCAGGGTTGGGGTCAATTCAGGAAGTACACAAAAATTAATTATCTTCAATGCTTTTCAATTAGGAGCATTTTGAATTTGTTTACTTCCTGAATTACCTGGAATTGAAATGGAATTGACCCCAATCATGTTAGGCAGGTGTATTGTCTGGCAATAGGCTACTCAACAGTGCAAATTAAGGCATGCAAAGTGGAACCAAAGATTTTTTATAATTAACCCAAGATAGACCACAGCCTGTCGTTTCCAATGGGAGCAAATTAATCATAGTGGGCAGAACAAGCAAGGTGGTGGGCAGAGCCAAGCATGAGCTAGTGAGATCTATTGCCTCGTTCTGGCATGTATTTGCATATTTCCGTGGGGGAACGCCTACTCTGTCAAGTGCACGTGTGCAATAATTCAATTCGCCCTTGCACTCCTAAACAATGAAATTTAAAAACAACTTTGACAAAGGGTAAAGTCTACAAAACTGTTCATCACATATTCTAGTTTTGGGAACAGAAAACTGTATTGATATCAACCGTTTCATCGATGAGAAAATTCGTAGAATGTTGGGCAAAATCCATCTTCTCCCCCTGGCGGCCACTGGGATTCCTCTCATCACCATATTTGGTGCTGAGTGGAAATGCCAACCGAATGGTTCAGATTTATACATCCGGCTCATTGTTCTATCTGTGGTGGACCCATGCTGAGCATAGAGTTATGTTCTCTCTTCTTTCCCAATGTCACTTTAATTTTCTTTGACTTTGATTGGTCTTCAGTGGCGCATGCTGATGTTTATGTGCTGTGTTGCAGATGGTGATTGGTCAGCAGTTGAGCAGCAGCAGCAGTAACCTGACAGAGCTGCAGGTGGTCAGCCTGGACACCACCCAGAACACTAAGAACGACTGACAGACACACTGAGGCCCATGGAAACTGGCCAGACATCTCTATTTATTGATGCCTTCCATCAGCATTTCATTTTACAGCTCTGTGTGTTGCATTTACATTACAATTCTGTATGTTTGCACACGTATGGAAGGGTATGTGTGTCGCTAAGCTTTGTATGTGAGTAGATGTTTGAAAATACGTATGTATTCATTCACTAAAGCATAGAAAGGAATTGAGATATTCACTAAATCCTCCTTTTGGAATACCTTGTCTATAGTATTATTTTTTTGGGGGGGTGGGGGTCTGTAATTATTTGTCAAGTGCACATGATGCATGTGCTGCAGCTCCACACGTCAGCCAAAGATACATTTTTGTGTGTGTGTGTGTGTGTGTGTGTGTGTGTGTGTGTGTGTGTGCGCGTGTAAACGTGGGATTTATAAATGGGAAGGGTATGGTGGCTTTGGGGTTAAAGACATTTGTAAATGTACATAATTATTTTTGAATTGAATCAAATTGTATTTTTTGCCTGTTTGTGTGATGGCATATAGTTGTTTTGTATATGCAAGTAATTTGCATATAGAATAAATTAATTATTTATACACTATGTACACCTGCTCTTTCATGACATACACTGACCAGGTGATTCCTATGATCCCTTATTGATGTCACTTGTTCAATCCACTCCAATCAGTGTAGATGAAGGGGAGGAGACGTGTTAAAGAAGGATTTTAAGTCTTGAGACAATTGAGACATGGATTGTGTATGTGTGCCATTGAGGGTGAATGACAAAAGATTTAAGTGCCTTTGAACGGGGTATGGTAGTAGGTGGCAGGCGCACCAGTTTGTGTTAAGAACTGCTTGGTTTTTCACACGCAACAGTTTTGCGTGTGTTTCAATAATAGTCCACCACCCAAAGGACATCCAGCCAACTTGACCCAACTGTGGGAAGCATTGGAGTCAACAAGGGCCAACTTCCCTGTCGAATGCTTTCGACACCATGTAGAGTCCATGACCTGAAGAATTGAGGCTGTTCTGAGGGCGATTTCTTATAGTTGGCCAACTAACCTTACAAGATAATGTATTCTGAAGCGTAAAATATATTCTGGTAAAAATGTATAGTTTAATTATTTAAATAGAGTTCGCTGGATATGCGGATCCTGCGTTGTGAAATATAAGCCAGTTTGTGCCAAACTGACTGACAAGGGTGACATCTTTCTAGAGTGAATCACAATGACCTCTTCACACCTTGCCAGTCACAGTGCTGAAGGACTGCGTCTACTGGTGACTGTATGGCCATGTAGGTTACTGAAAGTTATTTTCGCTAGTCTGGGCAGTTGGTAGCAGGGCACTAGCAAGCTCCTGTTTCAGTTAAGAATTGGACAGAATGCCAGGATAAAACACTGAACTAAAAAGGGTATTTTCTCCAGGTGTCAGTACTGTATGAAGGGTTTGTTAGTCTCCTTATAACCATACCTGGATTAATGTATTATATATGCTTAATTATGCTAGGTGGGAGGGGTTTGCACTTTTGAGACTTATATTGGTTCCATTACAACAGGCAGGCTCAATCAAGCACAACTTATGTATATGAACCCAGGTCTGATTATAACATGGTTGATCAATCAACCAATAAATCTATACAATGGCATATTGCCTCTGAACCATTTCAACATGCTATGCTGGCATTTTCTTAGGAATTTACATTTTACATTTAACTGTGTTCACGAAGAATAGTGAGGTTTTAAAGGGTATTTCAAAAAGTGAGTTAACCCACTACAAGTTTTAAAGACTTAACTTCATAGTATTTATTTGGAGAAATAATGGTATTTGACCCAGTTAGGACCCACTTTACCAAGGTGGATTGGGGATAGTAAGAGCACCATTTTCTTTTTACCAACAGGGCCTCTTTTTCATAGTTGTGGGTTTACGTTCTCATGAAGGGAATTGAAATGTCTGTTTATTCTGCAAACCATCACGCAAGAGCCTTGGACCTTAGCTTTTACTGTACATTAAACTCATGTATTTCTCCCATCCCAGGAAATTGTTTCTCCAGTCAGTGGAATATTTTTGTGTATATATGGACTGAGCTGACAATGTATTGAGCAAGTTCATGCAATGCTTTTTTATTTTTTATTTGCAATCAAAGGCCAAGATTCAAGCCGATCATGTTTGTAGACATTGCGTCTTTTAAAGGCAATGTTGCGGAGATCACATTCAAGATCAGCCGTTCAGATTTCGACCGCTCAATTGGAAATTCTTTTGTGTCAAGCGCGCCATATTGAGGTTTTGGATGGAATCCCAGCCAAAGTCTTGTGGGTTAGAAGTTGACACTTGTTATCTCAGATTCTTCTAATGGATCTCAAAAAAAAAAAAAACGTTTAAAAAGGAGATGAATAAATGGAAGTGCAGTCATGGTAAAAATATAAAATGGTTATTTTGTGCAGTTTTGTTTTCGTATCTAAACGTAACCATGTACGTAACCATGTACAAAACTTTTGTAATAAAAACAAATTAAACCTTCCAATGCATTTTGTCCATAATCCAATTTGTTAAATTTGATTCAACAATAACAACCAAACAACTTGATGAATAAAGCTGTATTTTTATTGGGGACGGAAGATGTTAAACAAAGCCATAATGTCCTGTATGATTTCTCACACACACCGAAAAGTAGCACGCATAAACCAGAAATGGCAGATGAGAATGAAAACTTGATGCCCCTGAGTGTATGAGAGAAACTGCAGAAAAGAACCCACCCTGTCGGCGATAGTTATTTTCGAGACACTGATCATAAGCATCAAGAGGCGATGATGAGGAATGAGCATGCAACTTAATATTACATTTAAATACCATTGCACTAATCACAGAATAAATCATACTGGTCAAGAGAAAGTCCAAAAAGGTAACCCATTTCACACCCAGTTTTAGGTTAACAATTAAATGCAGCAAACATGTTTTACCAAAGATATACAGTGATTGGTCTAAGCGGACACAGAACAGGAAAATAAACTAAGTTGGCATCAGATTTTTTGAATACTAGACTCTTGCACCCAGACAAGGAAATACAAGCCCCCGTATGTATGCCTTTCACAAATAGAGCATCCAATGTGTGACAAACAAACCCAAGCCAAGCAGTGAAACCATTAATGTCACGGTGTGAAGTAAGGCATCATTGTATTTCCTTGTCAGTGTCTTCAGAAGAGGAGCAAAGTGCTGACTGCTAAGAAATCATCATGGATGGGAAGGGAGCCTGGTCACTGATCTGTTTGTGCAGTCTTCCTAACTCCTATGGTCGTTAGTGTGACAAAAGTGGGCCAGAAGGCACAAACAAGATCTGGTACTAGGCTAGGAGAGAGAGATGCTGCTTTCATAATTACAATAAATGATATGCATGCATTTACACCTGGCAAATATTACTATTGTACACGTATAGCCTATATACACAGGTACAGAAAGGTTGGAAACGTTGATCACAAAATGTGCATGATTAAGAATAAAAAATAATAATTGTCATCCACTAAAGTAGACAAGTCACTCCTGAAAGGTGCATCTTAATATTTTTTTGGAGTTCATGATACAAACAAATCAAAAACTAAAAAAGCTTTTTAGTATTGGTATATGTACAACATATGAACAAGAACGAAGACCATGTGCAAATCTGATTTCATGCAAACGTTTGCATAATTAGGCCAGAGGGGGATACTACAATGTAGGCCAAACCAAGGTAGACAGCTTAACTTTAATCAAAATGAAATAACAGATTATCTGGTTCATTTATAAAGCTAAAACGGTCAAATGGGTTATTCGTGGAATCAATCAGATGTCCATATCTTCCTAGAAAGTTATCCAGAACATTCAAATAAGTTAGCTGACTAACAAGTTTATCCTATTTTGTGACATATTCCCCCAGGTGCTGTATAGGGTAGACAACCAGAAGCCAACTTGCTATGTCAACTTAACAGGAACAACAGCTCCAGCCACTAAGTTCAGTGTCCCGGCTAATGTGGAGTATTTCAAACTCCTGACCTCATGGAGATTCATCCAATCTGCGTACTACAGCAAGCATTCACACACACACCAACACACTCATCCCCTATAACACAACCACACACACTGGGCACCATCCATGTACAAACCCAAAGCGTTCAGGCAAGCAACACATCCCCGGCACCGGTTATGTCATGTAGTTCCCTAATTCAGACCGATTAAAATTACTAAGTGTAAGTGTCCAACCTCCACAAAATTACTCCAACAGGTACTTGCAACGAACCCTGGTTACACGATCTTCTAATCTACACAGCACACACACAATAGTGTCCACCATCATTATATATATTTTTTTACATTAAGGACAGAGTCCTTTCCTCTGCGTCATCAAAGATCATGCTGGAAAACAATACTATTGGTAAATGAAATACCTCTTATGGAAACAAACTGTGTGTATACAATTGCATTTATAAAATGGTAGCTTACTACGAAGGAACATATCAAATTCATGTACTGCGTTCCCATACATTTACATGTAGGCCTACATGCCACAATGTAAGCTAACAAAGACAGAATTATTTATGTAATAGGACCACTTTGAGGACCTCCCAATCCCAAAATTAAGACGACCTCCTATAAATAAACAAGTCATGAATAACACGTAGAAAATGTGTTCCGTGTCAGATCGCTGAAAGATGGCCATGCCTCTACACTAGTACAAATTAAAAGACAACATAAGTGTACAATGTAGCGGAGTACATTTTGAAACGGCAATAATGACTACTGTATTAAACGATAACATTGTCACAGAGGCAAAAGAAGAAGAAATGCGGCGTCACTTTCCTCAAAAGCCGACGAAGGTCCGAAAAGAAAGCAAAGATTCTGATATATGTAACGAGTGCAAATGTACATAGAAGTCCATGTCCAAATCCAGTTTGTTTTTCAGGATCCACATTCTACAAAATGTGATGTCACATTACTCTATAATGTTATCCCATTGCGAGTGAGGTTGACGGTGCAAACAATAAGAAATACACAACCATTGACATGGTTAGGTAGGTAGCCTGAGCAATGTTAACACGAACATCTCCACAGTGGAGTTTACTAGTCAGGGACAATTCAAAATTTGACACATTTCCTGCAAATTAAGTTGCATTGACATTTCCTTGTCTATTATATTGGTTAAAAATGGTTTTCTTTCTTTAAAAATGCATATCTGACAGTTAAAAAGGCAACCTGAAAGAAACTGTGAAAATAAATACAGGGACTTTCCACTTCCGCCACACCGTGACTATTATCTTATTATCTCAGACACTACAGTGAACTTCATCATTTTTTTGTTTGTTAAATAAGAACATTTTGCATTGTATTGTATGTACTTTTCTTTTTAACGAATCGGGTGAACTACCTGATTTTGGTAAGCAATTTGGGTGCTAATTAGAGGGGCTATCTTGTCCACAGATTTTTTGTGATTTGACATTGATAATCTGACAGAAGAAGAATATATTAGAGATGTGGGTTTAAGATAAAATGTTTAGGAAACAAACAACCTCCTGAAAGAGTGACTGAAAAGGCGTAATAATCCAACACTAAGGCATTGACGCTTACAAACAGCAGAGTATGAAAAAAAATTAAATTAATACACACATACAGAAAAAAACATTTCTCTCCCTATGACACACATAGTGAAGGGGTGATCATATTTGTTTAGGTTGGCGAGAAAGACAGAGAAAGGCGAGAGAGAGAGAGAGCACGCAGGGACTCTGCAGGCCTTGCCCAGCTCAAACCATCTTGAGAATGTCCCCTCTCCAACCGCATCCATCCACACATCCCCTTCCTCACCCTGAAAGCCTCTCGCCCCGGATTGCCAGCCTTACTGTTGTTCTGGTTAGGGCATGGGGCAAAATGCTTTATCTGTAGTCCCAAGACATTTGATGAAACATATCCTGCTTACAGTATGTCTTTGGGGCACAATCGATTTTAGGGATGACCAGTGGAAAGCAACCAATCGTTTGTTGATCCTGTCCTCTCCCTGCCCGCACCCCCCCAGTCCTGGCCTGTCTGGCCGATTGGATTAGGGGGAGGTGGAGGCAGACGCGTGGAACTTGACAAAGGCAATGGCAGCCAGCTCCTTGCAGAACTCCTCCAGTACAATCACCCCCTCCAGCAGGGTCATGTGGTCAATGCTACATGGGAAAGACCAGGCAGGCACAGTGTCAAATTTCAACACATCCCCTTCAATCAAATACTTCAGTCTACCTGAACTAGACCGAAAATGTGTTCATGTGGCCAATGCTACACAGAAAAGGGGAAGGGACAGGGGTTGGTTGAGGGTTGGGTAATGCTGTCAGCAGTGGTTAGAGCCTAGTGGTTAGAGCGTTGGACTAATAACCGGAAGGTTGCAAGTTCAAATCCCCGAGCTGACAAAGGTACAAATCTGTCGTTCTGCCCCTGAACAGGCAGTTAACCCACTGTTCCTAGGCCATCATTGAAAATAAGAATTTGTTCTTAACTGACTTGCCTAGTTAAATAAAGGTACAAATTTTAAAAAATTGAGTATGTAAACTTCTGACCCACTGGGAATGTGATGAAAGAAATAAGTCTGAAATAAATCATTCTCTACTATTATTCTGACATTTCACATTCTTAAAATAAAGTGGTGATCCTAACAGGCCTAAGACAGGGAATTTGTACTAGGATTAAATGTCAGGAATTGTGAAAAACTGATTTTAAATGTATTTGGCTAAGGTGTATGTAAATTTACGACTTCAACTGTGTATATACACATGTCTATACTACCGTTCAAAAGTTTGGGGTCAATTAGAAATGTCCTTGTTTTTGAAAGAAACACACTTTTTGTACATTAAAATAACATGAAATTGATCAGTGTTAATGTTGTAAATTACTTTTGTTGTAAATGACTATTGTAGCTGGAAACCACAGATTTTTTTATGGAATATCTACATAGGCCCATTATCAGCAACCATCACTCCTGTGTTCCAATGGCACGTTATGTTAGCTAATCCAAGTTTATAATTTTAAAAGGCTAATTGATCATTAGAAAACCATTTTGCAATTATGGTAGCACAGCTGAAAACAGTTGTCCTGATTAAAGAAATTCTCGGCAGAGTTGCAAACACAAAGCCATATCTCAGACCGGCCAATAAAAATAAAATATTAAGATGTGCAAAAGATTAGACACTGGACAGAGGAACTCTGCCTAGAAGGCCAGCATCCCGGAGTCACCTCTTCACTGTTGACGTTGAGACTGGTGTTTTGGGGTACTATTTAATGAAGCTGCCAGTTGAGGACTTGTGAAGCATCTGTTTCTCAAACTAGACACTCTAATGTACTTGTGTCCTCCTGCTCAGTTGTGCACCGGGACCTCCCACTCCTCTTTCTATTCTGGTTGTGCTGTTCTGTGAAGGGAGTAGTACACAGCTTTGTATGAGATCTTCAGTTCCTTGGCAATTTCTCGCATGGAATAGCCTTCATTTCTCAGAACAAGAATAGACTGACGAATTTCAGAAGAAAGTTCTTTGTTTCTGGCCATTTTGAGCCTGTAATCAAACCCAAATGCTGATGCTCCAGATACTCTACTAGTCTAAAGGCCCATTATATTGCTTCTTTAATTCAGCACAACAGTTTTTAGCTGTGCTAACATAATTGAAAAAGTGTTTTAATATTATACATTTGGATTAGATAACAACGTGCCATTGGAACACAGGAGTGATGGTTGCTGATAATGGGCCTCTGTACGCCTATGTAGATATTCCATAAAAATCTGCCGTTTCCAGCTACAATAGTCACTTACAACATTAACAATGCCCACACTGTATTTCTGATTAATTTGATGTTATTTCAATGGACAAAAAAAATTGTGCTTTTCTTTCAAAAACAAGGACATTTCTAAGTGACCTCAAACTTATGAATGTGTATTTATATTTAATCCCGTTTTCGCTTTGTCATTATGGGATATTGTGTGTAAATTGATGATTCTTTTTTAAAAATCCATTTTAGAATAAAGCTGTAATGTAACAAAATGTGGAAAAAGTGAAGGGTTCTGAATACTTTCGAAGACACTGCATGTACGTACTTAGGCAGCCCGCTCAGGTGGCCCACCCAAGGGTTTAAATGGTAGGAAAAAAAATCCTTAACACATCCACTTCAAATTAAATACATCTGGCTAGTAGCTACCTGACTTAAACATATATTTTCTACCTGAATTCAACACATCTTACGATCTTTTGTGAAGTACAGAAACTCTTTCACAGAGTACTTACTTCAGACCCTCTGGTTCGAGGCCAAGCAGTCTCTTTCTCACCAGCAGGAGTTTGGGTGTGAAGTCTGGGATGCGCTGAATCCTCAACATGAGGTCCCCAACCACCTGACAAGAGTGAAATGCACAGGGGCAAATCAGTGTTACAGTATTAAAAAGGCTCAGAGCTGGTTCAATACTGACAATAGCTGGGTTTCCATCCAATTGGCAAGAGATTGTCATGCGAATATTCTAAAATAAGCATAAAAACAATATGCACATTTTCCCACCAGAGGTTTCCATCAAACTGACTTGTTGCAGAAAGAAGGGGCTGTGTGACGACGTAGTACACATATGTCAGAGTCAAGGCCCGCGGGCCACATCCGGCCCGCGAGAAGGTTTTTACGGCCCCTGGGATGATCTTGATTTATTATTAGAACCGGCCCGCAGACCGCAGCAAGCCGGCAGCCCGCAGATCTTTTACACGCACCAATACTACATTTCCCACAATGCAACGGTGACGCACCGAGCAGTAGGCTGCTTCATTTCAATATTTATTGGCACAGCAGTTGTCAGCATCACAGTAAAATTAACTTTCAGATACCCATCAAAAATGGCAAAACGGAAGGTGGACACTGAGAACCGGGGTTTCAAACAAGGTGGGAGTCGGAGTATTTGTTCACGGAGGTAGCTGGAAAACCTGTGTGTCTTCTGTGTGGAGAAAGTGTGGCGGTACTGAAAGAGTATAATCTGAGACGACATTATGAAACGAAACACGCGGACAAAAACAAGAATATGGACATGGAACAAAGGCTACAAAAGGCAGAGGAATTAAAACGAGGCCTCAAATCTCGACAGGCTCTGTTCAAAAAAGCCAAATCACAAGGCCAGGCTGCTGTCAAGGCCAGTTTTATTTTGGCAGAAGAGATCGCTAAATCAGCCCGGCCATTTACGGAGGGGATTTCATCAAAAACTGCATGATTAAAGTTTGTGACGAAGTTTGCCCAGAAAAAAGGCAACTCTTTTTAAATGTGAGTCTGAGCAGAAACACCATTGCCGAGAGAGTAGACCAGTTGTCCATCAATCTAAAAGAGCAGCTTGTGAAAAAGGGAAAAGATTTCATTGCATATTCCTTGGCTGTGGATGAGAGCACCGACATTTCTGACATTGCCCAGTTGTCAATTTTCATCCGCGGAGTGGACTCCAGCCTAAGCGTGACAGAGGAGTTTTTGGCTTTACGTCCTATGCATGGCACAACTACGGGGCATGATTTGTATGAAGAGGTGTCAAGATGTGTAAATGAGATGGAGCTGCCTTGGGAAAAACTCGTGGGTTTGACAACCGACGGAGCACCTGCGATGTGTGGACACAGGAGCGGACTGGTGGCGAAGATACGGGAAAAGATGCAAGAGGAAAACGCGACAGGTGAGCTGACAGCTTATCATTGTATCATACACCAGGAAGTGTTGTGCGGTAAAGCCTTGAAAATGGAGCATGTAATGAGCATCATCACGCGCACAGTTAACTTTATCAGAGCCAAAGGTTTGAATCACCGCCAGTTCAAGGCATTTCTGACGGAGTTAGAAACGGAGCATGGTGATTTGCCTTATCACACAGAGGTGCGATGGCTAAGCCAGGGAAAGGTGCTTCAAAGATGTTTCGAGCTTCGTGAGGAGATTTGTCTGTTCTTGGACAGCAAAGGGAAAGACACAACACAACTCCGAGACGAAATGTTTCTGTGTGAAATGGCTTTTCTGTGTGACATTACGAGTCATCTGAATGCAATGAACTTGCAGCTGCAGGGTCGGGATCGTGTCATCTCTGATATGTACAGTACAGTGAAGGCATTTAAAACCAAACTGACTCTGTGGGAGACGCAGATGCGGAAAGAAAATTTGAGCCACTTTCCCAGCTGCCAGACCATGAAAGAGAAGCTCTCTACCAGTGCGTTCCCGAGCGCACAGTTGGCTGATAAAATAGGTATGCTTGCCGCTGACTTTCGACGCCGATTTGCTGACTTTGAAGCACAAAAAGCAGGTTGGAACTGCTCGGTAACCCATTTGCTGTTGACGTGGAAAGCTCACCACCAAACCTCCAAATGGAGTTGATTGACCTCCAATGCAATGATGCACTGAGGGCAAAATATGCGGCAGTGGGTGCTGCGGAGTTCGCCCGTTTCCTCCCCGACACAATGCCCCAGCTGCGCATCCAGGCTGCTCAAACGTTGTCTATGTTTGGCAGCACATACCTGTGTGAACAACTGTTTTCTTTGATGAACTTGAACAAAACATCACACAGAAGTCGACTTACTGCTGAACACCTCCACTCAATTCTGAGGATTTCCTCAGCTCAGAGCCTTACCCCGAACATTGATGAACTTGTGGAAAAGATGGGACACCACCAAGTATCACCCTCAACCTCAAACAAGTGAACATTACTGTGCAATCACATATTTAGAGTTTTTACTCAGTTCAAGTTTAAAAGTTAAAGTTTAATATTTGTTTTCACTGCATGTTACTTCTCCTTAAACAAAGTGTTGTTTTTGATTAATAGATTTTTGCACTTTATTTTATTGTATTTCAATCCAATTATATTTTAAAAATATTTCAGTTGAGTGGATGATAGAAAATTGCTATTATTGTTTTTTTCTTTGAAGTAAATTTAGCCCACTTTTGCTAAAATAGAAAATATAGGCTACTGATGGTGCCTTGAATACCGGTTTCTTTCATTTAATGTTCATGTTATGGGGATTTTTATATAAAGGAAATTTGTCTTTTGTGTCTGTTGAAAATTAAAGATTACTGACAGAGCCATAAGAAAATATTGCTTTATTTATCTGATCATATTGGAATATATTTGTTAGGTTTTCAGTAGGTTCAATTAGGTTCACTAGACTATATGCGTCATTTAAAAATTTTTCAATGAACATTCGAACAGTCCGGCCCTCGGCTTGTAGCTAAATTTTTTATTTGGCCCTCCGTCCATTTGACTTTGACACCCCTGACGTAGTACATAGAAAACACCTTTTGTAGTTAAATTTCCATGTGCCAAATAAAAAACACAACTTAAATGGGTTTTCATTGCATTTTCAACTCTACCGAGTGGTTTCCTCACAACAACAAAAAATGTTTCGCGTTATCTAGTAGCCAACAGCTCACAGGTACAGTAATGGCTAGAGAGCACGTATAGCCTACATGATGAGATTATTACGATGAGATCGTTTTTATTTGTCAGGTCACCAGAATAAGACCCTCAATGTTCATTGGAAAGGAGCATCAAGCTCATTACCTTGCACTTTCACCACCCCGTGAAGTTCATCGTAACTTATTTCATTTGTAGCTTGATAAACTGCAATGCTTTTCCGACTCGTAGTGGGAGGACCACACAACATGTCACTGCGTGACTCCAAGTTTACTTTGATATGATGGTCGTTATATACATATTTGCGCATAAAAGCGTTTCCACCGACATTTATCACATTAATTAATTTTACTGACACCTTGTCTCGCATATTTAGTTTTGTCGACATTTGGAAAGTCGACCGGAAAATGTTTCCATCAGGCCTGTCATAACATTCTTTATCCAACATGTACTTTACTTGCATAAAATGGTTGGAAACTTGATTGAGAAATGGTTGTTTACATAAACGTGACTATAACATAATTGCCCTAACTAAATTGATACTCAAGATTGACTCTACTCAACAAAGATTGTTCCTCCATAGGCCCACAACCCTAACTACCTTACTACAATCACATCAATATCAATTCAATGAGAGATCAACAGAGGGTATCTGAGTATCTGCTCATGTTGATTCCTCAACATACCCTGACGATGACGGAGAAGAGGGACCTGCAGCCGGGGCCCAGGTTGATGTAGGGATCCAGCAGGTACTCATGAATGTGTGGGTGGGGTAACAGAGACAGCTTGGACAGCACTGACGTCACATGCAGGTTCACATCATAAGGCTGGAGGACAGAGAAAGGACAGTCAGTGAGCTCAGGTACACCATGATGAGTCAAGATTACCACAATATCGCTAAACTCACAAAGCAGATTTAAGTATTTCATCCAATTGATACCCTGTCTGAACATTCTGGGCCGGTGTTCCTGACACAGATTAAACCTGGTCTTGGACTAAGAAGCACTTTTTAACGGAGAATCTTCTGGAAATCTGAGATCTTTCCTAGACTTCAAACTCACCTGATCCAAAATACGGCCCATTCTGTCGAAGAGGACTTTGAGAAAGTGGCCCTCGAAGAAGGGACTGTCCAGGTCACACTTCTCCATGGCCTTGGGGTGCCGCGCCAGTCCCATCTCTGACAGATCCCACAATAGTCCCTGAACTAAGAAAAGATGAGGACAATGATGATGTTGAGTTATGACATTGGGTAGACAACATGCCATCCATTCAGTGTTTAGTAACAAATCAGAGATCCATGGTCGTGTTCAGTAGGCTCGAATCAGAAGCAAACAGTTCAAAACCGAGTGACACAGGGAGATACTATTTGAACTTATATAAGAACAATAAGAAACACGTGCAAAACGGTTTCCAACGGTGTACCCTAACGGCAGGGTAGCCTAGTGGTTAGAGCGTTGGACTAGTAACCGGAAGGTTGCAAGTTCAAACCCCGAGCTGACAAGGTACAAATCTGTCGTTCTGACCCTGAACAGGCAGTTAACCCACTGTTCCTAGGCCGTCATTGAAAATAAGAATTTGTTCTTAACTGACTTGCCTAGTTAAATTTTTAAAAAGGTAATGAACACAACCCAGATCTCTATTGAGTTCAGTGAATTAGAAGCTAGAGAACATGAGAGACCTGGAGAACTCACCTGTCTGTGTGCGTCTCTTAGGTAGGTGTCATAACCCGTTCCCTCCACATGAGATGAGGATTTGGCTTCATCAGGCACCAAACACAGGAAACTGAAGCAAACATAATGAAAGCATTATAGGGTTACATGATGCAGGTATCTTACTTCCTAAAAGTTTAAAATGTGTAACAAGGCACATGTTTCCTCGGAAATACTGTGTACCTGTTTACGATCTTGTGGACCTCGGTCTTTCCATCAGGCTTAGCGTGGTAAGGACTGTGTGTTGGGGAGTTGCTCAACCAATCAGGGCTGGACAACCGGTTCTCTGGAGAGAAGTCGTCGACAAACAGAGGGTCCTCTTCAAGGTCTCTGAAAGACATAACAAAACATCCATTGGCAGATTCAATGTAAAATGCATTCCATTCCATTTTACATCACTAAGGTAATTGGTTACAATAAGCTTAGTGGTTTTACATCAAAAGGAGGAGTCTCTGACAATATGCTTGTATGCTTTCATATTGTTGGATTTCAACCTAATGTTTGGATACTAGGCATGGGTATCACATTTTCTCATTTAAAGAGACAGTAGTTCACACAGATATGAAATCTGTTTTATTAGGGTTGTGCGTCTGTCTTAATGTGAACAGATTGAACAAAAGAATAGGCAGAATTCATTAAGGAGTGATATTCCATGGAATTTGCATTAGTTGCCCCTACTAATCTCAGCCCCCGGAACAAAATCTCACATCATGCGCGCTGGCCAAGCCAGTGAATTCTTAATCTGTCACAAAGGACCCAACATACTGAGGAACCATTTCATATTCGGAATTCCATCATTGCTATACTCAAGTTACTTTTTGTGGTTGTTGTAGTGCATTGCCATTTAATTCATGGTTCCAAGTTACAGACACACCATCTGTGAAGTATTGTGTATTGTGGCACCTAATGAGGGAATACACTTTTATTCATTTTATTTCCACTACAATTCTGAATGCAGTTATATAGTTAGAACCCCAGAGCCCTTGCAGCCAGAGGACAGACTCGGCAGAAGGATCCCTTACATGAAGTCGTGGGGCTGGCCGTTCTCCACGGGCTCCCTCTCCTCCTGGGGCTTGTTCTCCAGGTAGTTCCTCTCCTCCAGGCTGCGTAGCATCAGACTGTGGAGGATGTGCTGGTTGGGCTTCTGGATCAGCTGCTCAAACAGACGCAGGGTCATGATGCTGATCTGTGGGAAACATATTTGAAAGCTATGAGCACAAAGGAAGGAACTGAGTTTCAACAGTGAGTTTGTGAGACAAATTTAACGCAGGACACGTGGTCACTTCTGGGTATCATTTTAACAGTTTAAAGCAAGACTCAGTTATGTCATTTGTGTCAGGGTGACAATTTTACTTATTTGTAAACAAACCCAGGCAAGACGTGCTCGAGCTGAGAGTTCTCAAGCGGCCGCTAGGCCAGCCATCCTTTGTGATCAATATCAGCCCGTATTAGTTACAACAACCATGTAGGCTACTACTGTATTACAAAATGTATAAATAGCTTGCTTGAGTCAGCTATGAACGTTACTGAAGTCAAATGTAATTGGATAAGAGAGTCTACCAAATGATTCAAATGTAAAATGTACAGTGCATTCGGAAAGTATACAGACCGCTTGACTTGTTCCCCATTTTGTTACGTTACAGCCTTTTTCCAAAACATACTCAATTGTTTCCCCCTTTATCAATCTACACACACAACGGTAAAAAAGTTGATATTTTTGCAACTACACATATATATACACACATATATATATTTTTAAACTTAATGATAACATTTACATACAGTACTAGTCAAAAGATTTAGAACACCTACTCATTCAAGTTTTTTTTTTACTATTTTCTACATTGTAGAATAGTAGTGAAGACATCAAAACTATGAAATAACACATATGGAATCATGTAGTAACCAAAAAAAGTGTTAAACAAATCAAAAATATATTTTATTTTTTGAGATTCTTCAAAGTAGCCAGCCTTTGCTTTGACAGCTTTGCACACTCTTGGCATTCTCTCAACCAGCTTCACCTGGAATGCTTTCCATCACTCTCCTTGTTCAAATAGCCCTTACACAGCCTGCAGGTGTGTTTTGGGTCATTGTCGTGTTGAAAAACAAATGATAGTCCCACTAAGCCCAAACCAGATGGGATGGAGTATCTGTGCAGAATGCTGTGGTAGCCATGCTGGTTAAGTGTGCCTTGAATTCTAAATAAAATCACCCCCACATCTCCTGCTCCCTGCTTCACGGTGGGAACCACACATGCGGAAATCGATGAGGATTTGAATTTATTTAATCCATTTCAATATAAGCCTGTAACGTAACAAAAGGTGGAAAAGTGAAGCGGTTTGAATACTTTCCGACTGCATCGTATTATCACTTATGAATGATGCCCAGCAAAGGCAAGGAACTTTTCAAATCATAGTCGCACACCTCATTTAGCCTAGCCCATAGGCCTATATAGTTTGATATGGTTTGTATCACAACTAAAGTGGCCAAATAACTTCTTATGGTTAGGGAAGCATTTTCACATTTGGATAAAAAGCATACCCAGAGTAAACTGCCTGCTCCTCTGTCCCAGTTGCTAATATATGCATATTATTAGTAGATTTGGATAGAAAACACTGAAGCTTCTAAAACTGTTTGAATGACGTCTGTGAGTATAAACAGAAATCATATGGCAAACGAAAAATCCAACAAGGAAGTGGGAAATCTGAGGTTTGCAGTTTTTTTTTTTTTTTTAACCTTGGCCTATCGATTACAGTGTCTATGGGGTCGTTTTGCACTTCCTACGACTTCCACTAGATGTCTCTGCTCTGCTCAAACCTTCTCCAACCTATCTCCTGATTCTGCCTCCTCAACCCTCCTCTCCTCCCTTTCTGCATCCTTTGACTCTCTATGTCCCCTATCCTCCAGGCCGGCTCGGTCCTCCCCTCCCGCTCCGTGGCTCGACGACTCATTGCGAGCTCACAGAACAGGGCTCCCGGGCAGCCGAGCGGAAATGGAGGAAAACTCGCCTCCCTGCGGACCTGGCATCCTTTCACTCCCTCCTCTCTACATTTTCCTCCTCTGTCTCTGCTGCTAAAGCCACTTTCTACCACTCTAAATTCCAAGCATCTGCCTCTAACCCTAGGAAGCTCTTTGCCACCTTCTCCTCCCTCCTGAATCCTCCTCCCCCTCCCCCTCCTCCCTCTCTGCAGATGACTTCGTCAACCATTTTGAAAAGAAGGTCGACGACATCCGATCCTCGTTTGCTAAGTCAAACGACACCGCTGGTTCTGCTCACACTGCCCTACCCTGTGCTCTGACCTCTTTCTCCCCAGATGAAATCTTGCGTCTTGTGACGGCCGGCCGCCCAACAACCTGCCCGCTTGACCCTATCCCCTCCTCTCTTCTCCAGACCATTTCCGGAGACCTTCTCCCTTACCTCACCTCGCTCATCAACTCATCCCTGACCGCTGGCTACGTCCCTTCCGTCTTCAAGAGAGCGAGAGTTGCACCCCTTCTGAAAAAACCTACACTCGATCCCTCCGATGTCAACAACTACAGACTACAACTTCTTTCTTTTCTCTCCAAAACTCTTGAACGTGTCGTCCTTGGCCAGCTCTCCCGCTATCTCTCTCAGAATGACCTTCTTGATCCAAATCAGTCAGGTTTCAAGACTAGTCATTCAACTGAGACTGCTCTTCTCTGTATCACAGAGGCGCTCCGCACTGCTAAAGCTAACTCTCTCTCCTCTGCTCTCATCCTTCTAGACCTATCGGCTGCCTTCGATACTGTGAACCATCAGATCCTCCTCTCCACCCTCTCCGAGTTGGGCATCTCCGGCGCGGCCCACGCTTGGATTGCGTCCTACCTGACAGGTCGCTCCTACCAGGTGGCGTGGCGAGAATCTGTCTCCTCACCACGCGCTCTCACCACTGGTGTCCCCCAGGGCTCTGTTCTAGGCCCTCTCCTATTCTCGCTATACACCAAGTCACTTGGATCTGTCATAACCTCACATGGTCTCTCCTATCATTGCTATGCAGACGACACACAATTAATCTTCTCCTTTCCCCTTCTGATGACCAGGTGGCGAATCGCATCTCTGCATGTCTGGCAGACATATCAGTGTGGATGACGGATCACCACCTCAAGCTGAACCTCGGCAAGACGGAGCTGCTCTTCCTCCCGGGGAAGGACTGCCCGTTCCATGATCTCGCCATCACGGTTGACAACTCCATTGTGTCCTCCTCCCAGAGCGCTAAGAACCTTGGCGTGATCCTGGACAACACCCTGTCGTTCTCAACTAACATCAAGGCGGTGGCCCGTTCCTGTAGGTTCATGCTCTACAACATCCGCAGAGTACGACCCTGCCTCACACAGGAAGCGGCGCAGGTCCTAATCCAGGCACTTGTCATCTCCCGTCTGGATTACTGCAACTCGCTGTTGGCTGGGCTCCCTGCCTGTGCCATTAAACCTCTACAACTCATCCAGAACGCCGCAGCCCGTCTGGTGTTCAACCTTCCCAAGTTCTCTCACGTCACCCCGCTCTCTCCACTGGCTTCCAGTTGAAGCTCGCATCCGCTACAAGACCATGGTGCTTGCCTACGGAGCTGTGAGGGGAACGGCACCTCAGTACCTCCAGGCTCTGATCAGGCCCTACACCCAAACAAGGGCACTGCGTTCATCCACCTCTGGCCTGCTCGCCTCCCTACCACTGAGGAAGTACAGTTCCCGCTCAGCCCAGTCAAAACTGTTCGCTGCTCTGGCCCCCCAATGGTGGAACAAACTCCCTCACGACGCCAGGACAGCGGAGTCAATCACCACCTTCCCGGAGACACCTGAAACCCCACCTCTTTAAGGAATACCTAGGATAGGATAAAGTAATCCTTCTCACCCCCCCCCCCTTAAGATTTAGATGCACTATTGTAAAGTGGCTGTTCCACTGGATGTCATAAGGTGAATGCACCAATTTGTATGTCGCTCTGGATAAGAGCGTCTGCTAAATGACTTAAATGTAAATGTAAATGTAATGTCAACAGTCTTTAGAAACTTGTTTGAGGCTTCTATTCTAAAGGAGGGGCTCATAAGGGCTATTTGAGTCAGTGGTCTGGCAGATTTCCACGAGCTGGTCACATGCATTCACATTGCTTTTCTGAAGACAAAGGAATTCTCCGGTTGGAACATTATTGAAGATTTATGATAAAAACATCCTAAAGATTGATTCTATACATCGTTTGACATGTTTCTACAGACTGTAATGTTACTTATTGTCTGAACTTTTGCCTGGACCTGGCCGCGAGTCGTGAGTTTAGATTGTGTACTGAACACGCAAACCAAGAGGAGTTATTTGGACATAAATTATGGACTTTATGGAACAAATCAAACATAAGTGAATATTTATAATGCTATTTCTGACTTGACTCCAAAATGGTGGATATCTTTTGGGTTGTTTTGTCTCTGATCGCTGTACTCAGTTTTATTTTAATTTTAAATCTGACACAGCGGTTGCATTAAGAAGAAGTATATCTTTAAATCTGTGAATAACACTTGTATCTTTTATCAATGTTTATTATGAGTATTTCTGTAAATATATGTGGCTCTCTGCAAATTCACGGGATGTTTTGGAGGCAAAGCCAAATGTAAACTGGACGTTTTTGGAAATAAATATGAACTTGATCAAACAAAACATACATGTATTGTGTGACATGTTGTCCCGGGAGTGTCATCTGATGAAGAATATCAAAGGTTAGTGATTAATTTTCTCTATTTCGGCTTTTTGTGACTCCTCTCTTTGGCTGGAAAATCGCTGTATGCTTTATGACTAGTTGCTGACCTAACAGCTTTCGCCGAAAAGCTTTTTGAAATCTGAAACTGTGGTTGGATTAAGGAGAATGTTTCTTTAAAATGGTGTCTAATACTTGTATGTTTGAAACAATTGAATTATGAGAGCTCTGTTGATTGAATTTGGCACCCTGCAATTTCATTGGCTGTTGGCGAGTCCTAGACAGGTTAAAATTAAGCCCATTAATCCACTTTACAACAGGTGTAGAGCCTGTCAGACATACGCAGCGCAGCACAAGTTTCATTTTTGGAGAAGATCATTTTCATCATAAAAATGCACCTTTATAATAAAAGCAGTACATGCATAATCTCACTTGTGGTCACTTTTGAGAATGGTGTTTTCGAGCTAATGGAAGATTTTCACTTATATCCTACTGCCGTGTGCGCATTGCTGCACTTATAATGTGAAGAAATGACCTAATAGTTCATCAACATTTTAAGCTACACTTTCTCATCCGTTGCATCAGGCTCATTGCTTAAAACAGTTTTTTTGGATGCTAGTGGTTGTATTAATTTTGGATCTATCGCATCACACACCTGGAATATTTGGAATATTGGATTTCTTGCACAGAATAGGTCAACTTTAGTACTATGGGGGATAGTCGACAGTTGACAGACTAGTGCTTTTGCTGTTCGTTAGGCCTACTCATTTTGTTGGCTGACGAAAAGTAAATGTAGACAGTTCCTCCAATATGCGCCTAATATTTGGATAAGGACGCGCAGTTGTGTGTCTTCACTTGTAGCCTGTGAAAAAGACCTGAACACATGAAGGAGAGCCATGTGAGTGAGGTGCTTTGGCACGCAGCCTGGAGAAGGAAATTATAATTATTATATTCAGCCCAAGGCCACACAATGGTGATGCAGCCGGGAAATTCAAGGCATTATCAAGTGCTTCTCAAATTGTGAATGTGAGACTGATGAAGTGTGCAAGAAACAAAGCAGAGCCCATGCCTGTCATGCACATTTATCCAAATCATCATTAGAGTTGCATCATGCAGTGTTAGAATGTATTCAAAATCAAAACATATAGTCCAACGTTTGTATCACAACTAAAGTTACATAAATAACTCTAAATTAAGCATATAGTAGTACCAGTTTCTTTGTTAAATGCTCAACACAGAATAGCCACATGTGCGCACACCCTCAAATCCTTTGGAGAATATTATATATATATCTCAATTGTATTCTTCATACTATAATAATACCATAGAATTCTAAGCAAATCTTTTCTGCTAAATGAACTAGTGTAACCCACAGCCATACTGCATAGCCAGATCAGGGCCTAACATACGGACAACTCCAGAGTATGCTATTCTGTTCTGAAATAGACTACGTTTTCTTCATATCATGTTTCTTTAGACCTGCCTAAAATAAATGTATGCATGTATTGTGGTGGTGTAGGCTATATTACATGGATTTATTAGACTTTTTCAAATGTTCTAAAAGGGTTGCATCAGTGGCTTGTAGGCTATACGTGGAACCCAGGAGCCGCTAAATGTGTTTATGTTAATCCGGTCAATTACCTTGAGACCAGAAGTTATTTGCTTGACAACCACCAGCTGACAAACTTTCATGACTTCCACAGCTCTAACAGAGGAAATCTCAGGAATTTATTTTCCCCGCCATCAGTCGCCTCCTCCACCCTACAGACTCTGGCCCTCACACAGCCACAATGTTACAAATTTGCTGAGTTAAAGGCTAAAATCAACACCATCCGACAGAACATTGTATCCTCCAACCTCACCCCACACTGGCTCCAAGCCCACCACCCATATCTAAGTGACTTTGCTCTAGTCTCACCTGCTGTTGTGTTCAAAATCACCTAAACTACCAGTGGCACCCTCGACCCTATTTCAACATCACTGTTCAAAACATGATCAGCTGCTCTCATCCAGTTTGTAACCAACCTGTTCAACAAGTCATTCCACACTGGGCATGTTCCGTCACTGTTCAAAAATCGCATCACCACTCAAGAAATCATCCCTTGACCAAGACCTCTCAAACTACAGGCCCATTTCCAACCTCCCATTTTTATGTAAAGTCCTGGAGAAGATATTGGCATCTCAGCTTCAGTCACACCTCAGTGCTATCCATCTTTATGGAGGTGCTTCAGTCTGGCTTCAGGCCCATGCACAGCACTGAGACAGCCCTGGTGAAGGTTGTCAATGACATCCTTATGGCTGCAGATACAGGATCCCCCACCATCTTGATTCTTCTGTACCTCAGTGTGGCTTTTTATACAGTAGATCGCACCTCAGAGAGCACACTGGCATCTGTGAGACCACCCTAAACTGGATCACTTCTAACTGCAAGCAGTACATTACCCTCGGAGAGGCAAGACCCTTGCAGTGACCCAAAAGGGTCAGTGTTAGGACCTATCCTCTTCCTACATGTTCCCAGTAGGCCAGATCTTCAGACAAGTGTCCAATTCCACTGCTACGCAGATGACACAAAGGTGTCCATTAAAACAAAGCCTGACACAACATCTGCTCTGTTAACATTGTCCAACTGACTGGAAGCGGTAAAATCTTGGAGGCAGAACAGCTTCCTACAACTCAACAGCAGCAAGACAGAAGCAATGCTGATAGGCACCCCTAGTAGATCAACTCCTGCAGCATCTGCCCTGTCATTAATGGCCACATCATGAACTTCTCGTCAGTCATCATTAATTTGGGTGTGAAATTCGACCCTGCACTCTCCTTCAATGACCACAGTCACATTTGTAAAACGTAATTCTTTCATCTGAAGAACATCTCCCGCCTAAGACTCTCTCTCACCACATCTGAAGCAGAAAAGCTCATTTTCTCCAGAATTGATTATGGGAATAGTACTTTGGGGCCTGCCTGCAAATTCAATTCATAAACTACAGCTCATCCAAACTCAGTGATGCAAGGATTCTGACACTGTGTAGACAGCTTGCTGGCTTTTGTGATTATTATTGGCACTGTCCACAGCAGCATGCTGGCACTAATTGTGAGTCTAAAACATGGTCCAGCTCCAGCAAGTGGAAAATATTTTCCAATTCTTCGCTGAAAAAAAATAAATCACCCACAATTCCTGTTTCAACCAGAATATCAAGCTAGTACTTGACGGTCATTAAAAAAAACATTTCTTGGATCAGCTGATGATTGAGAACTACCCTATGCCTGACTAAACAGCTGGATACCCAATGTGCAGTCAACAAGAAGCCCTATTAGCCTATGCATATTGAGAACCATGCAAGGCAAGTGACTTTTGGTTAAAGCATTCAATTTTGCAATCGCATATAACGTTTTGGATTTGTATGCCCATGGAAACTGAAATATCAACATGAACATTTGATAAAATTGTGCTGCCATTATTAGCGAACCATCTCATAGACTGAGCAATACTTTTGTCCCGCTGATGGCTCATAAGGGGTCGATGGGGGGGGGGGGTGTCGAACATTCACGCCTAGCCTAATGGTCTATCAGCTCACAATTGCCTGGACACCTTCCTACCTGTGCAAATTGAAAGAAAATTCATTTTTACAAGGTTGAAATATACACTGCTCAAAAAAATAAAGGGAACACTTAAACAACACAATGTAGACAATAGACAACAGGTTGAAATTATAGGCAATTAGCAAGACACCCCCAATAAAGGAGTGGTTTTGCAGGTGGTGACCACAGACCACTTCTCAGTTCCTATGCTTCCTGGCTGATGTTTTGGTCACTTTTGAATGCTGGCGGTGCTTTCACTCTAGCGGTAGCATGAGACGGAGTCTTACAACCCACACAAGTGGCTCAGGTAGTGCAGCTCATCCAGGATGGCACATCAATGAGAGCTGTGGCAAGAAGGTTTGCTGTGTCTGTCAGCGTAGTGTCCAGAGCATGGAGGCGCTACCAGGAGACAGGCCAGTACATCGGGAGACGTGGAGGAAGCCATAGGAGGGAAATAACCCAGCAGCAGGTTCGCTACCTCCGCCTTTGTGCAAGGAGGAGCACTGCCAGAGCCCTGCAAAATGACCTCCAGCAGGCCACAAATGTGCATGTCTGCTCAAACAGTCAGATACAGACTCCATGAGGGTGGTATGAGGGCCCGACGTCCACAGGTGGGGGTTGTGCTTAAAGCCCAACACCGTGCAGGACGTTTGGCATTTGCCAGAGAACACCAAGATATTTTAATTTTTTAATTTGACCCCTTTTTTCTCCCCAATTTCGTGGTATCCAATTGTTGTTGTAGCTACTATCTTGTCTCATCGCTACAACTCCCGTACAGGCTCGGGAGAGACGAAGGTTGAAAGTCATGCGTCCTCCGATACACAACCCAACCAGCCGTACTGCTTCTTAACACAGCGCGCATCCAACCCGGAAGCCAGCCGCACCAATGTGTCGGAGGGTACACCGTGCACAGAGTGGCAGAGTCTGGAGACACCGTGGAGAGCGTTCTGCTGCCTGCAACATCCACCAGCATGACCGGTTTGGCGGTGGTTCAGTCATGGTGTGGGGTGACACTTCTTTGGGGGGCCGCACAGCCCTCCATGTGCTCGCCAGAGGTAGCCTGACTGCCATTAGGTACCGAGATGAGATCCTCAGACCCCTGTGGTTGGCCCTGGATTCCTCCTAATCCAAGACAATGCTCGACCTCATGTGGCTGGAGTGTCAGCAGTTCCTGCAAGAGGAAGGCATTGATGCTATGGACTGGCCCGCCCGTTCCCCAGACCTGAATCCAATTGAGCACATCTGGGACATCATGTCTCGCTCCGTCCACCAACGCCATGTTGCACCACAGTGTCCAGGCGTTGGCGGATGCTTTAGTCCAGGTCTGGGAGGAGATCCCTCAGGAGACCATCCGCCACCTCATCAGGAGCATGCCCAGGCGTTGTAGGGAGGTCACACAGGCACGTGGAGGCCACACACACTACTGAGCCTCATTTTGACTTGTTTTAAGGACATTACATCAAAGTTGGATCAGCCTGTAGTGTGTTTTTCCACTTTAATTTTGAGTGTGACTCCAAATCCAGACCTCCATGGGTCGATACATTGGATTTCCATTGATAATTTTTGTGTGATTTTGTTGTTATCACATTCAACTATGTAAAGAAAAAAGTATTTAATAAGAATATTTCATTCAGATCTAGGATGTGTTATTTTAGTGTTCCCTTTATTTTTTTGAGCAGTATATTTTCTTTCAGTTTCTCTGTTTCTTAAATTGAATATGTGCATGTTTTGCATTCATTCATTGATGTATTAGTAGGCTTATGGATTACATTTTCCAAATTATTCACCCAACCTGGTTGTATTTATTCTGTCTAAAAGGAAGGCAGAGAATGCAGAGCATAGGAAATATCACCATGATAAGGCTACTAGGTATACAACTGTTTTTACCCAGGTTAAACAGAGTTTTCCTGCCAAAACCACCAGCCTGATGTTTCTCAGCCAATGTGGTGAGAGAGCACGCCCAGGCTGGCGGGTGCCCGGACAAAAAGACTTCGCTGACAGAGAGTTCCATGAAGGAGCAGCTTTTGCACTAAAATATAACACGCTGGGGCATTGATTTGAATAGGAGACCAAACAGTCTTCTCTACTTCCGTAGCATCACCTTGGAAAAATACACTATATTTGTCCCCATGTCAAACCCAACCACCAGAGGCAGAGTGTGTGTATCAAGGTGTAGATAACAGTGTATTATGCATGAATATAGGTGGTCACCTCATCTGACAGGTGGTCACAGTGCTCTATGAGTCTGTGTCGGAGGGGGTTTTGGGCAATGCTGGCTAGGGTCTCTGGTCCTTTCTCCTCCCCTAGGAGGAAGTAGACCATGTCCTGCAGCAAGGCCTCAGAGGTCACCTGGCGGATGATCCTGTTAAGCAACGCCGTGGAGGTCAGGATGCCCACCTCCGACCTAAAAGGGGGACAGAAGGGACACCGTCATCCACTGACACAGCACAATTACATTGTAATCTTTCATTGTCTTTCATTTCATTCATCTTTCCTAGACAGGGGCAGACATACATACACATTCAAAACAAAGAGAGGAACCTATGAGTGTTCCTCTGAATAGGGACTTACGTCTGCATCAGCTGGGGCTCCATGACCGCCACAAAGAACCTCTCTCTCACTGCTTTAGCCAACACTGCAGCCGCCGTCTTAGGGTACAAGACCCAAGAAATGTTTCATTACTACAAAGTCACTTTGATATAAAAACTATAGATGTATGTAATGTGAGTCTTATATATATATATATAGCTAATTGTATTGTGTTTTTGCTGAATTAAATTCTAACAAGTCGGTGTACTATTTAAAGAATCTTCCAGCCGATGGGGAGTCAGTGGTGTTGCTCATTACCTTCTGAGCCTCTTTGATGAGCTGGTCGCAGTAATCGAGCCAAGATAGGAAGGAGATGAGTGCTCGCTTCCCAGTGAAGATGGCAGCATCATCCTTCATGTTATACACATCCAGTCTGCAACAGACAATTAGATATTGTACTTTTCTGATGCCGATTCTTAATTGATCAAGATGCATATTCATTCTATAGTTGTGTGTGTCATTCAGAGGATGAATGGGCAAGACAATGCCTTTGAACAAGGTATGGTAGTCGGTGACAGGCGCACCAGTTTGAGTGTGTCAAGAACTGCAATGCGGCTGGGTTTTTCACACTTAACCATTTCCCATTTCCCAGAATGGTCCTCCACCCAAAAGACATCAAGCCAACTTGACAACTTTGGGAAGCATTGAAGTCAACATGGGGCAGCATCCCTGTGGAACGCTTTCAACACCTTGTAGAGTCCATGCCCCAACAAATTGAGGATGTTCTGAGGGCAACTCAATATTCGGAAGGTGTTCCTAATGTTATTTTTGTTACATGGACATACACAGAGGCCCAGCTCATGAGCTCCATCACCAGCATATTGTAATTTATACTGAACAAAAATATAAACGCAACAATTTTAAAGATTTTACTGAGTTAACAGTTCATAAGGAAATCAGTTAATTGAAATGAATAAATTAGGCCCTATTGACATGTCTTCTTCGCATTAAGTTGATCAGGCTGTTGATTGTGGCAAGTGGAATGTCCCACTCCTCTTCAATGGTTGTGTGAAGTTGCTGGAAATTGGCTGGAACTGGAACACGCTGTCGTACACTTCGATCCAGAGCATCCCAAACATGCTCAACGGGTGACATGTCTGTTGAGTACATAGGCCAAGGAAGAACTGGGACATTTTCAGCTTTTAGGAATTGTGTACAGATCCTTGGAACATGTCACTGTGCATTATCATGCTGAAACATGAGGTGATGGCAGCGGATGAGTGGCATGACAGTGGGCCTCAACAAATGTTAGTACATCGAATCGCATCGATTCTTTCTCTAATCAAACCGAATAGTCTCAAACTAAAATGTATCGTTCCTGTATTGCATCGGAACCCATGTATACATATCGAATCGTCTTGAAAGGGAAAGATGCACTTCCCTACAATTTTCCCTTGGCAGACCATTCACTGATACTAATTTAGAGAGGGGGTATGCTGCAGATGTGTCCCAAACGCAACCATATAGTGCAATACTTTTGACCAGAGCCCATGAGGCTCTGTTCAAAAGTAGTCTATGTGCCCTCATCTCTCTTGGACAGACACACGTAACATAGGCTGGCATCGCAGCATCCATCACCAGACTGCAATGACCAATGAGAAAATGTTGATTTATTCATCACTGATCATTTGGACAAATCATGATTTCGCAGTTGTTAGCATTTTTCGAATTTCGGAAGTGGACATTTGGCCCATGCTTTGACTGAGAGTTCCCGTTTAGGAGGTTGAGACTTCGCTCGTCTGGTTAGTATCTTTTCTCATACATCTCCCCCCAGAACATGATGGTGCATCTGACGCAATTACACAAGTTTTTAGTTCTGGGTTTCCCGAGATTAATGGAACCTGGTCAAAAATAGTGCACTATTTGGGAATAGGGTGCCATTTTGGACACACACACTATATGTAGCATTACAGTGCCTTCAGAAAGTATTCATATCCCTGGACTTATTCCACAGTTTGTTGTGTTACAGCCTGAATTCAAAATAGATTAAATATATTTTCCCCCTCAACCATCTACACACAATGCCCCATAATGACAAAGAGAAAACATGTTTTTAAACATATTTGCTAATTTATTGAAAATTAAAGAGAAATAACTCATTGATAATCGTATCACACACGTTATAATCACCTTTGGCAGCGATTACTGCTGTGAGTCTTTCTGAGTAGGTGTAAGAATGTTGCACACCTGGATTGTACAATATTTGCACATTCTTTTTAAAATTCTTCAAGCTCTGTCAAGTTGGTTGTTGATCATTGCTCGACAGCAATCTTGAAGTCTTACCATGGATTTTCAGGCCAATTTAAGTTAAAAATGCAATTAGGCCACACAGGAACACTAAAATGTTGTCTTGGTAAACAACTCCAGTGTATATTTGGCCTTTTGTTTTAGGTTATTGTTCTGCTGAAAGGTGAATGTCTTCTCGTGTCTGTTGGAAAGCAGATAACCAGGTGGTACACAGTGATGTGTTGGATTTTCCCCAAACATAACACTTTGTATTAAGAACGTTATTGCAAACAGGATGCTTGTTTTGGAATATTTGTATTCTGTACAGGCATCCTTTTCACTCTGTCATTTAGGTTAGTTGATTCATGCTCAGTTCTACAACAACCATTAAACTCTGTAACTGTTTTAAAAAGTCAACATTGGCCTCATTGTGAAATCCCTGAGCGGTTTCCTTCCTCTCCGGCAACTGAGTTAGGAAGGACGCCTGTATCTTTGGGGTGACTGGGTGTACCATCCAAAGCAGAATTTATAACTTTACCATGCTCAAAGAGATATTAAATGTCTGCTTTTCTTATTATTTGTACCATCTTTGACTGAGGGACCTTACAGATAATTGCGTGTGGAACCTAAATGAGGTAGTCATTCAAAGTGTATGTTAAACACTTAATGCACACAGAGTGTGTCCATGCAACTTATTATGTGACTTTACTCCAGAACTTATTCAGGTTTGCCATATCAAAGGGGTGAATACTCATTGACTCAAGTATATTCAGCTTTTACATTTTTTTATGAATTTGTAAACCTTTTTAAAAAATATATAATTCCACATTGACATTATGGGATATTGTGTGTAGGCCAGTGACACAAAATATAAATTGAATCCATTTTAAATTCAGGATGTAACACAACAAAATTTGGAAAATCCAAGGGGTGTGCATACTTTCTGAAGGTACTGTCTCTCTGACAAAGCAGAGGTAGCATGAGGAGTGGACAGCAAAGCCTCACCCCCAGTTGACTGACTCCACTGTCTCAATGTCCAGGGGATCCATGGACATGGGGAGAGCCTTGTAGAAGGCTGACAGTCTGTCAGTCAAGAGTTCACAGAGCTCAGTGTTCTCCGTCAGACACTTGGCCGCGGCCGGCTCAGGCAGACTGACCAGCAGCATGAGGCCCTCGCATGCCTTCACCACTATCCTGCCATCCTGAGAGAGAGAGAGAGAGAGAGGAAAGCATGAATATAGATGCTACTCAAACAACAAACACAGTTCAAGCTACATTAAAAACACCACTAAGCCTATTCCCACTGCAAGCTCAAATCAAAACAGACTATATCAATGATCAGTGTGGTATGAGTAACCTGGTCTCAGATCTGTGGTATGAGGAGGTACTGACCGGACTCTTGGTGAGGTTGAGGAGAGACGTGACTATGTTGTAGTTGTTGTTGTTGTTGGACTGGGCAGCAGCAGACTTGGGCTCCTCAGGTGATTCAGCTGCCTGTCCCTCTGCCTGGGGCTGACCTGTGTCTGGTGAAGCCAAGTCCTCCCTAACCCCCTCTACACCAGGCCTCTTTGAGTCAGGCCTCTTCACTTTATTCTGTGAACCAGGAGATGCAAGGGGGAAAAAAACTATTGTAGGATTCAAACTGTGTGACGTCAGTTCAGCCGTCTCTCAAGTCTCCTTACTGAAACGTCCTGACTCGTTTTCATTAGGGTACACTAACAAAACGTTTTGCAACATGAAAAAAAAAAAAATCAGCCAAATGTTTTTTTTTTTTGGATAAGTACAGATAGTAAGTACCTTTCTATTTGAATCCATTTCAGAGCATTTGGTGCCCAATGAAGACAACCCTGCTGCCTCTGTTATGGTAGCATCTTATGGACATCATACTTACCTCCAGGAAGAAGTTAACGAGGTAGGGGTCCTGCTTTAGTTTGGCACAGACAATGCAGAGGAACTGGATCTCCTCGTTCTCCGTGGGAGCAGCCAGGATCTCTCCACACAGACGGATGAGTTTCTGAGGAGTCAACCAGAGAGGCACACTACTTCACACTGAAACAGTGTACAAATGACATCTACATAGTAAACACATCCACGTGTTAAAACCATCCATATCTACAAAGTAAAACGTATTGGATCTCACCTGTACAGGTCTATGGACATTGATGTGGGGCAGAAGAGGCTGGTGAATGCGTCCTAGCAGCTTGGTGTAAAAACTCAGAACCTGCTGCTTCATTCCCGGAGGACACTGATGGGAGACAAAACAACCCCAATAGATTAAGATTAAGAAACACCATGGTACTTTTCATACCTGATCTGGTCTTTCTAACATGATTTGGTATAGGCTAACTATCCAACAGAGTGCAGTGAGGTCTTTTACTATTTTTCTCACTACTGAGCAAAGTCTTGCTGTACTGTGCTCGCCTGGTTACACATCCACTAAAGTTGCTGAAAAGGACAATGTGAAGAAAAATAAAATGTCAGAGCCAGTTCAGTGTGGTTTGAGTTGGCATGATAGTGTGAAAGGACATTGTTCCCCTTACGTCGGCCTTGCCCAGGGTGAAGAGGGTCTCTAGGATCTTGTGGTGCAGCAGGTACTCCATGCAGGGCCCAGTCTCTCCAGACTCTCTCTCTGACTCCTCCTGCGTCAGGATGTCCAGCATCTGCTCCAGATGGGACGGGATGTTGGTGTCTGTCACAGGTGCTTTGTCATCTGACACAGAAGAAATAAACAAACAAATATTGCTTTCACATTGTGGTTACAGGTAACACATCATTGATAACATATCTCTACTCCATGTCTGTTTACAGTGATTTGAAACTCCGACAGAGATGGCGCCGACAGAGATGGCCGCCTCGCTTCGCGTTCCTAGGAAACTATGCAGTTTTTTGTGTTTTTTTTCACAAGCATTTCACTACACTCGCATTAACATCTGCTAACCATGTGTATGTGACAAATAAAATTTGATTTGAACTCTTACTTGATGTCTATTAAGTGTTGTTTGTTGGTCTTACCTGATGTCTCTATGTAGTAATGTGTGATGGCTTTCCAGTGATACACAAAGTCCTCCTGCAAGGGCAGTGAAGGCGCAAGCTGGAACAGAAACAGAAATCAAATCAAAACCCTGTTAATCACACAATTTTGTCTGATTAACCAGTGTCTAATTAGTTTAGCAATCTTTACTACAGGCCTACTGCCAGTCTGTGTGTAAAGCAACCAGACACTTGACCAGGCAAGACGCACAAACTTGTCATCTGCTTGAGCAGATCTTTTCACTCTCTGCACATTGGACATGTCGGCCTACTTCTTGTAGCCCCCAAATGTAGTGTCTTATTAACAGTCAATCTCGTTTGCGCAACTCCGACAAGTCATCTTATCAACAAGGGTGGAGAAATCTACCAGATATCCAACCCTTGCTAACGTTTGAAAGCAGATGAAAACATTCAGCAGCCGACTAACTAGACTCGCATGTACATCACAACAATGAATTAGCCTTTCTCGCTTGACGGGAACCCCGTATGGTAACGTCAAAAAGTCAGAGGGGTATACAAAGCAGGTTTCAGACAAACAGACAAAAATAACTTATATGGCGACCTTTGGGCTAACGTAGTTAGTTAGGAAAGCTAAACTTAGATTTGTTTTCTGTGGTGTTGACTCAATTAGACCATACCCATTTCAAGCTTTTTCTTTTTTTTACAGATTGCAGAGATGTAAACATTAGCTTGCTAACGTTAGCTAAGCCGGCTATAATCAGGGCAGTGTAGTTAACAGCTTTAGCTAATTATTTTAATCACATTGCTTAATATTAAGTGAAACAAGCCCAGAAACCAGAACGAAAGTTTTAGCTAGCCAACTAACGTTAGCTATAGTTAGGCTTTGTTGGACACCTCTGCTGTTAGCGTTAGCAGCACCTACGATCACATCTGGCAAAGCTAGCTGGCATCCGCTAACAGTTACGTGGTTAACTTCAATAGAACATCCAGTTAGGCCCAATTGTCCCCGACCTCGATTGAACCTTTCTTCCAGAGGTTTGACATCTTCCACATAAATGAAAACTCACCGCCTCGACTGCGTGCTGTAGAATCGATGTAAATTTGGAGAACATTTTGTTCTTCGACTGGACCAGTTTGTCACGAGAAGACCTAGAGAATTCCTCTATCTTCTTCCTGTTGTTAGCGCTGCGATCCAGATTGGAGTTTTCATATAATGATCCTTGAAGGAAAATAAATGCAAACAATAAAACGCACAGCGGACTCTATCTCACAACCACTGTCACAACACAAACTACTGTAACGTTCACCTCTGTTGGACACCGTGGCACTTCCCCAGCCAAGCAGTAATATAACAGATAGAACAATGAGCCAGATATTTTACCGGATGTATAAATATGAAGCATCTGGGCGTTTCCACTCACTAACAAATATGGTGATGATAGGAAGCCCAGTGGACGACAGTGGGAGAAGATGGAGCGAGATGGATTTTGGCCGATATTCCTCTAATTTTGTCATCAATGAAACAGTTGATCTCAATACAGTTTTCAAAACTATACTCTGTTATGAACAGAGTGGACTAAGTGTTGTAGACTTTGCCTTTTGCTTTCTTTAGAAGGAACGCAAGGGCGAATTGAGTTATTGCATACGGCGGCGCACTTCACATAATAGGCTTTCCATAACGGAAATATGCAAATACATGCTAGAGCGCGTTAATAACATCTCGCTAGCTCGTTCTTGGCTCTGCCCACCTCATTGCTTGTTTTAGCTACAACAGGCTTTTGTCTATCTTGGGTTACTTATAAAAAATCTTTGGCAATATCTTTCTTCTTGTTTCTTCGTCTTCCTTTTCTTATTTTGTATCATGGCGTTCATACATTTTGTTTGTACATGCCGCCACCTACTGTGTGGTAGTGTGTGGTCACTCACGTTACATTTTGTGATACAAAAACTTAAATGGAAAGGAAATAAAATGCACCACCAACTAACCCTACACATACAGTGTTTCTTCCACTTCCTATTATTATTATTATTTTATTTTTTATTTTAACTAGGCAAGTCAGTTTAAGAACAAATTCTTATTTTTACTAGTCCAACGCTCTAACCACTAGGCTACCCTGCCGCCCCATTATAACAATTGGATGACTTTGGGTGTTCCAGTAAGCAACAATTTGTTGCCTTCGTTAGCCTACTTTATTGTGAAAAATGCATCCGTAACTCTGCCAAGCCTACCAGCAAGAAACTGACGATACAACAATGCAACAAATACATTGATCATCAGTAAGGTTTTACCCGTGGTCGCGTGAAAATCAATGTATTCGATACTCCACAAAGTTTTACACGGTGTCTGTTCATCAACATCTTTCTGCTTTCGTTAATAAAATAACGATAAAAAAGACTTTCAAAATGCAGATGTTTATTTCAACTTACTGTACAGTACATCTCAGCAACATTTTAGTTGCACTTCCCCCGGCTCCACGACCAAGCCGGGCTGTTAAACTAATCGTTGGATAACAGATCGGCTCTCCGAACTCATTAAACACGCGTTACTGTGTGTGTGTGTGTTTCGATTCTCTCTCTCTCACACGCAGACGCACTTGCTGTCTTGACCTCTAAATGCTCGGCTATGAAAAGACCAATGACATTTACTCCGGAGGTGCTAACCGGTTGCATCCTCTACAACCACTGATTATTATTTGACCCTATTGGTCATCTATGAATGTTTGAACAGCTTGAAAAATGATCTAGCCTTTATGACCATGTACTCTTATCTTCAACTAGTTCGGATTTAACTATACATTTTTTTTTTATGACTGATACCTTGAGTGAGAGGTCTAATGCTTTAATATTTAATCATTACTGCCCTCCGATTTCATATTCATTATATAAAAAGGCCCATGTGCACCATCATCAGATGAACCACGTCATGTAGGCTAAAGCTATTTAATTCATGAATGCATTGGATATTCTGTGTTTTTATTTACAGAAGTGATGAATAGCTGGAGGCATTTTGTTTTTCACAAGCGTGGTTTTAGAGCACTTAAGTACTTAACTCCGGGATGCTGGCCATCGAGGCAGAGTTCCTCTGTCCAGTGTCTAGTGTTCTTTTGCCCATCTTAATACTTTATTTTTTATTGGCTAGATATGGCTTTTTCTTTGCAACTCTGCCTAGAAGGCCAGCATCCCGGAGTCGTCTCTTCACTGTTGACTTTGAGATTGGTGTTTTGCGGGTACTATTTAATGAAGCTGCCAGTTGAGGACTTGTGAGGCATGTGTTTCTCAAGCTAGACACTCTAATGTACTTGTTCTCTTGCTCAGTTGTGCACCGGGGCCTCCCACTCCTCTTTCTTTTCTGGTTAGCGCCAGTTTGTGCTGTTCTGTGAAAGGAGTAGTACACAGCGTTGTACGAGATCTTCAGTTTCTTGGCAATTTCTCGCATGGAATAGCCTTCATTTCTCAGAACAAGAATAGACTGACAAGTGTTGTGGAATGATCAGAATTAGTTGGGTAACATAGATAAGATCTTTTATTTTCATGATATGCTTATGAGTTATTTCTCATAAGAATGTATTTTGTTGTACTATAGTGGTGGCCATTGGCAGTTATCTGTTCTATGTCAAGACTAAGTTGCATGGGCCGTTGAGAGGGGAGAGGTCAAGGGGTCATCATGTGTAAACATATCTTTTCTGTGTGCCAGTGACTCCCTACGTTTCTCATCGGGAAAAGGAGGGTGGCAGTGTCTGGAATCATTCTATGCTCCCTCTTTGTTGACCTATAGGGTCACTCTCCTCTCCGTGAGTTTGTCCAGGATTGGTTGTTTTTAGAATTGGTTCTATCTAAATGACCATTTGATATATATCATAGGGTAGGGGTAATGTCTTGGTACCACTTTGTACCAAGGACGAGATAAGAGCTTTGTTTAGGAGACCAAACTGAACGATAATTTATAGCCCACCCTGTCTGACTAGGGGATATTCTCTCTGAAGTAAGGTTTTTTATTTGTGTAAGTTCCTAAGACCTGTGTTTTGTCATGTCGTCTAGGAGGGGGTGGATCTTTGCTATAAAGGATCCCATTTGCCATTATGCTGGGGACTCTCAACTTTTCATTAGAGATACTGAACTGTTGAAAGTCAAAATGCTATTGCAAAAGCTTAATTATTATTAAAGGTGAAGATTAAGCATAATTGTGTGTGATTTGCTCTCTCATCAGTTGGTAATTAAGGAAATTTCCACGACACAAGTTTCAGAAGAAAGTTCTTTGTTTCTGGCCATTTTGCGCCTGTAATCAAACCCACAAATGCTGATGCTCCAGATACTCAACTAGTCTAAAGAAGGCCTGTTTTATTTCTTCTTTAATTCAGCACAACAGTTTTCAGATGTGCTAAAATAATTGCAAAATGGTTTTCTATTGATCAATTAGCCTTTTAAAATTATAAACTTAGATTAGCTAACACAACGTGCCATTGGAACACAGGAGTGATGGTTGCTGATAATGGGCCTCTGTATGCCTATGTAGATATTCCATAAAAAATCTGCCGTTTGCAGCTACAATAGTAATTTACAACGTTAGCAATGTCTACACTGTATTTCTGATCAATTTGATGTTATTTTAATGTAAACATTTTTTTGTTTTTCTTTCTAAAACAAGGACATTTCTAAGTGACCCCAAACTTTTGAAGGGTAGTATAGACATATATATATATATATATATATATATATACACAGTTGGGGTCGGAAGTTTACATACACCTTAGCCAAATACATTTAAATTCAGTTTTTCACAATTCCTGACATTTAATCCGAGTAAAAATTCCCTGTTTTAGGTCAGTTAGGATCACCACTTTATTTTAAGAATGTAAAATGTCAGAATAATAGTAGAGAGAATGATTTATTTCATCACATTCCCAGTGGGTCAGAAGTTTACATACACTCTATTAGTATTTGGTAGCATTGCCTTTAAATTGTTTAACTTGGGTAAAATGTTTTGGGTAGCCTTCCACAAGCTACCCACAATAAGTTAGGTGAATTTTGGCCCCTTCCTCCTGACAGAGCTGGTGTAACTGAGTCAAGTTTGTAGGCCTCCTTGCTTGAACACGCTTTTTCAGTTCTGGCCACACATTTTCTATAGGATTGAGGTCAGGGCTTTGTGATGGCCACTCCAATACCTTGACTTTGTTGTCCTTAAGCCGTTTTGCCACATCTTTGGAAGTATGCTTGGGGTCATTGTCCATTTGTAAGACCCATTTGCGACCAAGCTTTAACTTCCTGACTGATGTCTTGAGATGTTGCTTCCCTCATGATGCCATATATATTGTGAAGTGCACCAGTCCCTCCTGCAGCAAAGCACCCCCACAACATGATGCAGCCACCCCCGTGCTTCACGGTTGGGATGGTGTTATCCTGCTTACAAGCCTCCCCCTTTTTCCTCCAAAAATAACGATAGTTATTATGGCCAAACAGTTACATTTTTGTTTCATCAGACCAGAGGACATTTCTCCAAAAAGTACAATCTTTGTTCCCATGTGCCATTGCAAACCGTAGTCTGTCTTTTTTATGGTGGTTTTGGAGCAGTGGCTTCTTCCTTGCTGAGCGGCTTATCAGGTTATATCGACATAGGACTCAACTACGATATAGGAGAGATACTTTGTACGTGTTTCCTCCAGCATCTTTACAGGGTCCTTTGCTGTCGTTCTGGGATTGATTTGCACTTTTTGCACCAAAGTACGTTCATCTCCAGAAGACAGACCTGAGTGCTTTAACGGCTGCGTAGTCCTGTGGTGCTTATACTTGCATACTTTTGTTTGTACAGATGAACATGGTACCTTCAGGCTTTTGGAAATAGCTCCCAAGAATGAACCAGACTTGTGGAGGTCTACACGTTTTTGATTTTCCCATGATGTCAAACAAAGAGGCACTGAGTTTGATGGTAGGCCTTGAAATATATCCACAGGTACACCTCCAATTGACCCAAATGATGTCAATTAGCCTTTCATAAGATTCTAAAGTCATTACATAATTTTTCTGGAGTTTTCCAAGCTGTTTAAAGGCACAGTCAACTTAGTGTATGTAAACCTCTGACCCACTGGCATTGTGATAAGTGAAATAATCTGTCTGTAAACAATTGTTGGAAAAATGACTTGTGTCATGCACAAAGTAGGTGTCCTAACCGTCTTGCCAAAAGTATAGTTTGTGAACAATACATTCGTGGAGTGGTTGAGTAATTAGTTTTAATGACTCCAACCTAAGTTTATGTAAACTTCCTACTTCAACTGTATATATGTATTGTCACGCCTGTGCTCGCTCTCCCTCTATGGCGCTCGGGGGGCAGGTTGCCCTTCATTACGCACACTTGTCACCATCATTACGCACATCCGCAATCACTGTACTCACCTGGACTCCTTCTCTTTGTTGATTGCCCCATCTATATCTATCTGTTCCTCCGTTGGTTCTCCATGTCAGCATTATTGTTGTTTACGTTTTCCCTGTCCAGACGCTGTTCGTGTTCTGTTTCATGTCTGTGTTTCATTAATGGTTCACTCCCTTAATCTGCTTCTCGTCTCCAGCGTCTGTCCTTACATATATAATTATTATTATTATTATGATTTATTTTTTTCAGAATATTGACCATGTGTGTTCTCTTGTTTTGGACCGTTCTGTAGTTTTAACCCAATGATTCGTCTGACAAACAAAGAACTTTGTGTACTGCAGGCCCAAGCATGGATTAAAGCTGGCGAGACATTCAATGACGTCATCAAGAGATGACAGGTAGCCTAGTGGTTAGAGTGTTGGACCAGTAACCGAAAGGTTCCTAGATTGACTCCCCGAGCTGACAAGGTAAAAATCTGTCATTCTGCCCCTGAACAAAGCAGTTAACCCACTGTGTTCCTAGGCCGTCGTTGTAAATACAAATTTGTACTTAACTGATTTGCCTAGTTAAATAAAAAATATGCTGGACCCTATGTCAGACAACTAAAAGATAATCAGGGAATCCTTGGAGAATTTTGACGGTGAGTTGAAAATTACAATATAATTAATGCTTTTTATATCTAAATATGTCTGTTTATAAATATGAATATATTTGAATAACCATATATATAAATGAGAGGATGGGTTATTGATACATGTTTTATTTATTTGTTAAACGAGAATGGACTAGGGTCTACAGGGCCAAAATGTTTAGGATAAAACCCAGGGTCTACGTAGCTGTTTAAATGGATCACTAGTCACTTTAAACAATGACACTTTAAATTAATGACACTTTAATAATGTTTACATATCTTACATTACTCATATCTCATGTATATAGTGTATTTTATACCATCTATTGCACCATGTCTATGCCGCTCGGCCACCGTTCATCCATATATCTATATGTACATATTCTCATTCAGCCTTTTTAGATTTGTGTGTGTGTGTTATGTAGTTTGTGAGGAATTGTGTGTATTAGGTAGTTTTGGGGAATTGGTAGATTTTAGATAGATATTACTACACTGTTGGAACTATAAGCTATAAAAGTAACATCTGCTAACACTGTGTATGTGACCATTGAAACTTAATTTGCATGTGTTCTGTGAACACACTCATAGCTAAGCTATACTCAAGAGTGGACCAATGGCACCACCTAGTGGATGTTCAGTTACATAACCAAACATTACATTACTTTTTCATTTTAGATGTTGCTTGTTGAATGTAGCTAAATGTTAGCACAATGATACCATAGATAAATGCATTTGATCATATTTACCACCTGCAACCCATTCTCTCTCTCTTATAAGGTTTCTTCAAGTATTTAACAGTTGTTATATATATGGATTTTTCATATATTTTAGGTAATTCATATTATTACATATTATATTCATATTATATTATTATATGTTGTTTTTATGTCAATTGTATGTATTTTAAAGTGAAAATGTATATATTTTGTACAAATATATTTCAATATTAATTCAAACGTCTATAGGATACTCAACATTTACCCAGCTGTTACCTGCAATAATTGATTTGGAACATCGACCATCAGAAGTTACAATTATAGAAGACGATGATTTTGTGGACCAACAGACCGCCGGTGTATCTTTACTCAGTCCTACGCCCTCAAAACATTTTTGAAGTAAGTCAAAAAATAAAATACGTAATAATCTTTATACATTAAGCATGAAACAAAATGTGTACACTATTTTAAAAACCTAATCTTGTGTTTACAGCTGACAGCCCCCAGACAAGAATACCCGAGGCATTATGGCCTCGGGTATACCATTGAATGACTTCGAGGGTAATGAAAGCGACGATATTCTACCGTTCTGTATGGCCGGCTTTGACAAAACTCAAAACATCCCCAAGAATCGAAGATTTGCTATACATATACACACCTCCAAGCAGCCCCAACCATTCGTTGAATAATCCTGCGCCTACAACATATCCTGCACGGGTCCACAAAACTGTAGTGCCAATACACAGAACTGCATCACCTCTGCCCGAGAAGGCCAACTGGTCTGAAAACAATTGGATTCAAGAGCATGCTCTCTATGGATACGGTGTGAACAGTATTTATTACAGTTTTTCATTTTTTGGAAAGAATATGTTTAAACCATTTCAAATAATGTTTATTTTTTCCAGACTCAGACAATACCTATACGAATCATGCAAAGTCTATACATCAAGAGGACATCGGGATAGGAAACGCATCTAGGATTCCTCAGAAAAACAGCCATCAAACAACTAAAGGTAATTTAACTAAAAACCAAGGCCTAACAGTGAGATACAGAAACAAGGACTTAGGTGATGTGTTATATTTTAAATGTACTGTTTAAAAAGAAGCTTTTTCTTTTATTAATTGTCAGGACCCGGTTACGAACCCGGGTCTCCGGAGTGAGAAACAGTCACTTAACCAACTGAGCCACGAATAGTCGGCAGAACCCAGAAGATGAGGCAGACACAGCAGTACTTGAGACGGTGTATTTAATGAAGTAAAAAAGTGAAGTCCTTCAGGAAAACATGTAACTCCACAACCTCAAAAGGAATTCCACAAGAACAAAGGTAATCCTCCAAGACAAAAAGGTAAATCCACAAGGTGGTAGGTATAGCATAAAAAGCCTCAAAAGATACTCAAAAATAAATAAACAAGAACAAAAAAAACAGAATTCCACAAGAGAGTCCACCGGGATCAACAAGAATTCACAGAATACTAGGGCTGGGTGCTAACATACAAACACAGAGCAAAGAACTGAGGAAAACTAAGGGTTTAAATACAATCAGGGGAAACGAGGCACAGGTGCAAATAATAATGGGGATCAAGGGAAAACAAAAGGTCAAAAAGCACAATGGGGGCATCTAGTGACCAAAAACCGGAAAAACCCTGGCCAAATCCTGACATTAATATAATTGGTTATTTGATATAATGTATATATATTTAATTTTTAATACGCTATTTTGTATGTATTCTTCTTTCAGACTTCTCCCAGGCCTATACACACATAGAAGACCCAATACACCAAGAGGAAGAGGAGGAAGAGGATGCTGATGCCATACAGAGTAAAACATCTTAACAGGTTGATACATTCAATGCTGTTAATGTCAATGATGCTAAGATGATGTGTTGATATATGATGCGGCTAAACAGCTTGATACAATCAATTCTGATGTAGAGCCAATACTCATTGAAGATAGCATCAATGAGGACTCTGATCATGATATAAAACTTCAAGAAAAGTTCTCACAGCCTTTTACAGGGCTCTAAAAGCCAGAGAGGTCCAGCTACACACAGGTATGGTTGCTTTACTAAGACATCAGTACAATCAAAATCTATCCTTCTGGCATAACACCATGCCACCAATCTGATTAAAAAACTCCCAAACAAACAATAAAAGCCGTATGTGTCATGTATTGTATTGTCATGTCTTGTCCCTGTGCTTTCTCTTCTCTTCGTTTCCCCCTGCTGGTCGTATTAGGTGTCTTTCTCTCTCTTTATCCCTCTCTCTCTCTATCGTTCCGTTCCTGCTTCCAGCTGTTCCTCATTCTCCTAACGACCTTGTTTACTCTTTCACACCTGTCCCCTATTTTGCCCTCTGATTAAGTCTCTATTTCTCTCTCTGTTTCTGCTTCTGTCCTTGTCGGATTCTTGTTTGCTTTGCCTTTGTTCCGTCCTGTTGTATTCTGCCTCGTCATCAGATACTACGTGTGAGCAGGTGTCTCTATCCTCTACGGCCCGCGCCTACCCGAAGGGACCTGCAGTCTGTTGCCGCAAGCCCTGCAACTCTCCTCAACAACTAAAGAGGATTTATGTTTTCCCTGTTTGGACATTTCCTGTAAAGGATTGAGGATTATGTTTTCTCTGTTTGGACTTTAATAAACTCAGTTTCTGTTAAGTCGCTTTTGGGTCCTCACTCATCTGCATAACAATATGTAACATAGACACTTCTAGAATGCCACCAGAACTGATCTCCTTAATTACCCAAATGAATGAGAGCCCCCCTTCAACAACAACCCCCACACAACACCCCCCACCTCATATAACTCATACACATGATCACCCATTATCACAGGTCCCCCCCTCAAATTATCTCCCTAATTAGTCATATTAATGAGAGCCCCTCTCCTTCAACACCACCCCCCCACACACATCCACATGGCACCTACAACCCCGACAGGCTATGAAGACAATGAACAACCACACAGTGACTTTGATGAATTGGAAAGTTGTGTAATAAATCAGATGGGGGACAGTCTCGATAGAAGTGTCCGTATTTTGTACCGCAATAAATTTAACAATACAGAGGTTCGTCAGTTTTTTTATTTATTTCACACGTACGAATCAGAGCCTTGATTATGCAGTTTTTTATGTGATGATGTTGGATACTCTAGGATAACTTTTAGAAAGGGCTACAGATTTTGCCGAACCTCGTGATGTCTTACAGTTTGAAATATGTGGTGTATCTCTTGTTTTACCTCATGGTGAAGCAGATGTTGAACAATTTATAGCCCTGCTGGAACGTCTTGTTCAATCTAATCTATCCATCATAGCTGATAGGACCTTAGAACTTGTTGTACAAATCGTCCGCCAACCCCGAGGCGGAGGTAGTCTCATGCAATCAGAAATCATTAAAAAAGAAGCAGACCTATCTCATAAACGTTATCAATAGTGGTAATCAGTTATGCTTTGCAATAGGCCTATCACGTTTACTCAACCCTGCATGTACAGATCTAGAAGCTTTACAAAAGGTTAGTGACCTCCAAAAGGCTGTAGGTCTATCTATACATAAGCCAGTGGCTTTCTTGGACATAGTCACATTTTAAAATTTGCTGAACATCAAGATTGTGGTTTTGTACCATAGTATAGCTAATTCTGCTCTCATGAAATTCCAGAACAACCTTTAAACTCATATTCTGTACTTGTATGTGCAAAACAACAATTTTTATGGTATTACCAACATTACCAACATTAGAGCTTTCTTATGAGCACCATCATGTCATACCGGCTACACCGGGGTGGGGGATGGGGGCACTCATGTCTTTATAACTGTTCAGTATGTCAGGATGAAAAATGTCCGATGCAGCTCTCACACCCTACACCATGTGAGGATTGTCATCGTACATGTCGATCCTCTTATTGCTACGAAAAACACAAAATTGAAACATGGCACCCCAAAAAGCTTGTAAATTTGTAAGCAGTTGTAACATTAACAAGAAATGTCCAAAATGTCATTGCAATTACAACCTTCAAATAGACAACCCCCAACCTTCAAATAGACAACCCCCAACCTTAAAATAGACAACCCCCAACCTCAAATATGTGGGATGATACACTGTGTGATCTGTAAAGGGGCTTTGAAAAGCAGAGACATGGAACTGGTTCAAGATGGGGCAGATGAGTGCTGTATTCAGCCCTTGGCTGAAGATGAACATTCAGAGAAATATGTGTTTTATGACTGAGTCTAATCAGGAATCAGGTGTTCATTTGCCTATTTATGTATCGACCATGACTTTCAAGGGGGGAAAGTGGACGGCAGAGGGCCCAAATTGTGCACTACACTTTCTCAAACATTTCCGAAAACCCCAGTACAAAAACATAACTTTTAAAGCTCACAATTCTAGAGCCTATGACTCCTGTCTTCTTTTGAACCCCTTGATACAACAAGGCGTTGCACCCAGGGTCATAGCGCAAGGTAGTCAAATCTTGTCTTTTGTAGACCCCGCCTTCAACCAGAAATACATTGACCGTTTAAGTTTCTTACCCATGTGATTGGCTCAAATCCCAGAGGCCTTGGGCTTTGAAAAGTCTGTGGTTGGTTCCCCAATTTCTTCACATCTGAGGAGAATCTACATTATGTTGGATCTTATCCCAGCCCCGAAATGTACGGGTGTGATCAAATGTCTCACAAAGAGCGAGAGAGTTTCATGACTTGGTATGAGGCAGTACGTCATAATACCTTTGATTTCCATAAAGAGATGGAATTATACTGTGACAATGATGTGGTTATCCTGTGTGAAGGATGCCTCAGATTCAGAGAAGAGGTAATCAAAGATGCCGGCATTGACCCCTGGAGTTGTACAACTATTGCATCGGCATGCATGAAAACCTATCGTACACACTTTTTTACTCCAGCATCTAAAGCTATACTATCACTTGACAACTACTGCCGACAATTCAAGTCATACTCTAGTGGGTCCATTCAATGGCTAAAAACATTTTTATTCAACATGCTTTGAATAAAGAGGAAAAAGAGATTGGACCCTACCATGTCGATGGTTACACACAGATTGGCGGTGTTGAGAAATGTTTTCAGTACAACAGTTGTTTCTTCCACAGTTGTAAATCTCAAAAAGTCTGATCCTCATGTTTGAGCTTTCCTTTCCACCTTTGACATACCTGAACCCCTGGAACCCCATCAGGCCTTTTTTGGGGTTTGTACCAACGCTTTGACATTACGGTACCTGATGAGAAAATTGGGCATGTATATTTTACATCCCTTTATCCTCAAGTAATGAGTTCATCTTGTTACCCTTTAGGGCATCCTGAAATTATTCACCGGGATTTTGACTTACCACACAACTATTTTGGTCTGATAAAAGCAAATGTTTACCCTCCCTGGGGCTTGTTTCTGCCTATATTGCCTTACAAGGGACATCAAGGAAAACTTTTCTTTCCCTTTGTCGCACCTGCTGTGAAAACAACAACCAGGAAAAGCCTTGTGATCATTCAGAAAGAGCCTTGACCGGTGTACGGTTCACCGTTGATTTCTCTAAGGCTATAGAGAAGGGGTATCGTGTGGCCAAAATCTTTGAAGTGTGGAACTTACCCAGGAAATCAGACCCTCTTTTTAAAGAGTACATCAAGACCTTCTTGAGATGCAAGCAAATGGCTTCAGGGTATCCTGCATCAGTCACAGATCAAGAGAGCAAAGACAGATACATTCAGGACTATCATGACGAAGAAGGCCTTGCATGATGAGTTGAAGAAAATAAAAATCAAGTTCGTTGAAGGAATACCCGCATCCCTGTCTGATGATGAACTTTTACCTTTTATCTGCTGGTTTTGGATGATGTACTTTTTGCCAGTAGTGAACATCCTGAAATAGCACGACAATGTACTCATCATTGAAACCTGTCCGTGCTTTACTTGGTACAAAATGTGATTCACCAAGATAAAAATAGCCGTATCATTGGTTTGAACGCCAATTACTTGGTTTTGTTCAAAAACCCTAGGGACAAACTACAAATAAACATTCTAGCTCAGCAGATGTACCCTGGAAGGAAATCCTATTTTATGGAAAGCTATGAGGACGCTACCAAAGCACCATTTTCTTATTTAATCGTGGATTTCAAATCAAAAACTCCAGAACACCCGAGGCTCCGAACAGGATTGTTTCCGTGGGAGTGGCCGACAGTTTACATTTCCCGAAAAAGTAAAAATATGTCTCTGCGTTTAAAAAGAAACCTACTGCTCTTGAGATCCCTAGTTGGGGCTACCCCTAAAGAACGTAAGGTCATCTTTGGTCATTGTTCTTCAGATCTCATATTATCACTATGTGAGATTGCTGTGAATCTTCTCATAGGCAGCATTCCACTCACACTGACCCAATTAAAACAAATAAAGAGACAAAAGACTGTGATCAAACTCTTTGCCATAAAAGGGCCAGTCTTCAAAAGAAAAGAAAACCCCCAGACTATTGTGTGGTATTTCTTCTACCTTTACTAAGTATAGCCATGCCCTTCATCACCAGCCTTATTGCTGACAGACATGGTGCTTAAACACAGAGTGTGATGGCAAATAAAATGTACTTAGTGCCTCAACAAGAGTTGGATATATGTAAACAGCAATTACAGGGTCCTGAAAATATCAGACACACAGAGGGAAATTATTTGGATTTGGCCATGAAGGATATTTTGAACAGAAAAGGATGAATCCCCGTGATAAGTCCAAAAATACACAAACCTCTTGCAAAGATATTTGGTCTTGGTAAAACAAGGTGACAGACCAACCATTTATCGCTTCCCCTACCGGACCCTTAAAGGATGAAGAGCATAGAGAGAGCCTTGCCCCTGTAATGCCTGGACCGGAGATCTTACCGGTTGAAGATCAAATGCATGTTGAAGATAATGTTATGCATGACATGTTGACACATGTTCCAACACATAACAGGAAAAATGTTAGATACATTATGAACAAAATAAAAGACTCCGCTACTTGGGGCCGCTACTTGGAATGACAAAGGAGAGTTTATCTTTCAGGGGGACGTTGTCAGGGGTTTTCATATGATGGACTTGCTGAAAAGTACCACAGCAGCCGACAAGGTTGCTGATGACCGAAGACCTCCTGGGTAGCGTCAGTTTCTTAAAACCTTGGCAGTCCTCAACATTCAATTCTCAGGCACAGTTGAACAACCCCTTTCTTCCCCGGCACTCAATCTGTCTTCTTCAGATAGCTTCACAGTTCAAAGTGCAAAGTTCTAATAGGCTTTGATTACATTTCCAATATCCCCGTCCATATGGAAAAGTGGTCAAGGATAATGTCCCAATTTCAATATCTAAGGAATAATCCGATTTTCCCAGACAGACTAATGTTTCACCTGAGCCCCAGCAAAATGCCTATTAGATCTTGTCCATTTGCCAACCAGTATACCAGCAACATGAGAGAATCTTTGGAATGGATCTCTCTTCATGCTCACTCCAAGTGGACTCCTGTCGCACTCCTAAGAGAAAAAGACATGAGAGAAAAGGCATTTGATAGCTTCAACTGGATGCTGTGTACAGGTTGCTGGCTCGGACTCAGGTCTCACGATAGAAGTGGTGCAAGACAGGGCCGTATTGAACCACATTTCTTCAGCCGGTTAGAGGGGGTTTTGAGGTCCACACGAGGTCCACATGTTATCCCTTCCAGGCATCTATACACCACCTGCATCTATACACCACAATCTTGAAAGAGGACAAATCAGAACAACAATTTAGTTCAGTTAATTTCTGATTCAGGAAATCCAGAAAAGCATTGACTGCATGACAAATTATTACTTTTACTAACATTTTTGATACCAATTCCTACGACAAGAAGAATAAAGCATTTTGAAGAATTGTTTTACCCTTATCACACTTTCGACCTCATCACAGAGTCACCGATCATCTAGCAGACCCAATCTGGTGAGATTTGTATCAAAAGAAAACAAACAATGCAACGATACACTCTTTCATATATCACTCGATACACTTCTACATATCACTTAAGTTGTGTAAACTTCAATCCAAAAGCCTCAAAGTACTGGTAAATTCACCCCTTTTGACACACGACTCACAACGTGATTAATGTGTAAAAAAAACACAGCAAATCAAAGTAGAATTACTACCCTTAATAAAGAAAAATTGCACCCAAGGAATATAAAAATAGACGAGAGACTGGTCTATCCTTCACGTGGTCCTATTAATTATAAATGTCTCAGTAATTATGAGTATTACAAATTACCTTCAAATCAGTATCACATATGACCTTTAAATCATCATCCAATGTCTCCAGCTTTCCAGTGAAGGTGATCAAACCAAACTAGAAAGTCAGGACAGAGTTCAGAGCTCATTCAAATCTTCAAATAAACGTTTCTTTCTCTATTAGACTAATTATATAAAAACAGTGAAACATTTAATTTATTTTGTGTCCCAGGTTCACAGTAAGTTTCTTCAGTACATTTATTATCAAAATAATTCACGTGTTTAATTCAAATTCAAATTCCATGTGTGTGCCCCTTTAAGATACATATTCTCTAACCCGTGAAAACCCTACTAAAACCAAATGAAATAGACCACTCACAATAATCAGACATAGCATTAAAAACACTAACAAATATTCATAATTTGGGGTAAAAACAAAATAAATTTGTCCGGCCTTATTTAATGTGGGAGCTCCCTCTACGGCCGAATCGGGTACCTTTATACTTGATATAAGTGCAGAATTTTGCTAATTGCTCTTCCAAGACAATAGTCTTGGAAATATCTCACAGAGATAAAATGCCTACCCCCATTCTCCTGGAAGAGAAAGTGTACATTTCTTTAGCATTCACAATATTACATCTTAAATCAGCAACCCAAACATTTTAATTACGAACAAAACATGAAGATAATTCCATTATACTCCCTCCAATCATTAATCGTTTGTCTACCCCAGTGGTTCCCAAACTTTTTATAGTCCTGTACCCCTTCAAACATTCAACCTCCAGCTGGGTACCCCCTCTAGCACCAGGGTCAGCGCACTCTCAAATGTTTTTTTTTGCCGTCATTGTAAGCCTTCCACACACACACACTATACGATACATTTATTAAACATAAGAATGAGTGTGAGTTTGTCACAACCAGGCTCGTGGGGAGTGACAAAGAGCTCTTATAGGACCAGGACAAAAATAATATAATAATCACACATTTTGCTCTTTATTTAGCCATCTTAAATATAAAAGCTTATTTGTTCATCGACAATTGTGAATAACTCATGACAGGTTAATGAGAAGGGTGTGCTTGAAAGGATGCACATAACTCTGCAATGTTGGGTTGTATTGGAGAGAGTCTCAGTCTTATATAATTTTGTCACACACAATCAAGAATCAACTCTCACATACAGTGGGGAGAACAAGTATTTGATACACTGACGATTTTGCAGGTTTTCCTACTTACAAAGCATGTAGAGGTCTGTCATTTTTATCATAGGTACACTTCAACTATGAGAGACAGAAAAATCCAGAAAATCACATTGTATGATTTTTAAGTAATTAATTTGCATTTTATTGCATGCCATAAGTATTTGATACATCAGAAAAACAGAACTTAATATTTGGTACAGAAACCTTTGTTTGCAATTACAGAGATCATACGTTTCCTGTAGTTCTTGACCAGATTTGCACACACTGCAGCAGGGATTTTGGCCCACTCCTCCAATACAGACCTTCTCCAGATCCTTCAGGTTTTGGGGCTGTTAATACCGACATTCAGCTCCCTCCAAAGATAGTCTATTGGGTTCAGATCTGGGAATGTCTAGGCCACCGTAGGCAAGCACCATGGAGAGAGCGGGAGGAGCGGGGTGGGAACTTGGGAAGGTTGAACACCAGACGGGCTGCGGCGTTCTGGATGAGTTGTAGGGGTTTACCTTGAGATGCTTCTTTAGTTGAGACGGAGCCACTCCTTGGGAGTTGCCCTGGCTGTGTATTTCGGGGTCATTGTCATGCTGGAAGACCCAGCCATTACCCATCTTCAATGCTCTTACGGAGGGAAGGAGGTTGTTGGCCAAGATCTCGCGATACATGGCCCCATCCATCCTCCCCTCAATATGGTGCAGTCGTCCTGTCCCCTTTGCAGAAAAGCATCCCTAAAGAATGATGTTTCCACCTCCATGCTTTCCGGTTGAGATGGTGTTCTTGGGGTTTTCTCATCCTTCTTCTTCCTCCAAACACAGTGAGTGGAGTTTAGACAAAACATCTTTATTTTTGTCTCACCAGACCACATGACCTTCTCCCATTCCTCCTCTGGATCATCCAGATGGTCATTGGCAAACTTCAGACGGGCCTGGACATGCGCTGGCTTGAGCAGGGGGACCTTGCGTGAGCTGCAGGATTTTAATCCATGACGGTGTAGTGTGTTACTAATGGTTTTCTTTGAGACTGTGGTCCCAGCTCTCTTCAGGTCATTGACCAGGTCCTGCCGCGTAGTTCTGGGCTGATCCCTCACCTTCCTCATGATCATTGATGCCCCACGAGGTGAGATCTTGCATGGAGCCCCAGACCGAGGGTGATTGACCGTCATCTTGAACTTCTTCCATTTTCTAATAATTGCGCCAACAGTTGTTGCCTTCTCACCAAGCTGCTTGCCTATTGTCCTGTAGCCAATCCCAGCCTTGTGCAGGTCTACAGTTTTAACTCTCTGGTCTTGGCCATTGTGGAGAGGTTGGAGTCTGTCTGATTGAGTGTGTGGACAGGTGTCTTTTATACAGGTAACGAATTCAAACAGGTGCAGTTATATACAGGTCATGAGTGGAGAACAGGAGGGCTTCTTAAAGAAAAACTAACAGGTCTGTGAAAGCTGGAATTCTTACTGGTTGGTAGGTGATCAAATACTTATGTCATGCAATAAAATGCTAATTAATTACTTAAAAATCATACAATTTGAGTTTCTGGATTTTTGTTTTAGAATCCGTCTCTCACAGTTGAAGTGTACCTATGATAAAAATTACAGACCTCTACATGCTTTGTAAGTTGGAAAACCTGCAAAATCGGCAGTGTATCAAATATTTGTTCTTCCCGCTGTAGGTACGTGGTTGCAAAGGGCATGAGCATCTTAATAGCGCAATTTGCCAAGGCAAGATTCAATTCTCACAGAACCGCTTGTTGCAATTTCGATGAGGCTCTCTTGTTCAGATATTGGTAAGTGGACTGGAGGCGGGTCATGAAAGGGATAACGAATCCAGTTGTTTGTGTCGTCCGTTTCGAAAAAGTACCTGTGTAATTGCGCACCCAGCTCACTCAGGTGCTTATATATCATAACGGACATTGTCCATAAGCTTGAGTTCATTTGCATTTTAAAAAATCATACAACGATGGAAATACCTGCTTGTTGTCCTTGTTAATGCGGACAGAAAAGAGCTCCAACTTCTTAATCATAGCCTCAATTTTGTCCCGCACATTGTATATAGTTGCGGAGAATCCCTGTAATCATAGATTAAGACCATTCAGGCGAGAAAAACATCACCCAGATAGGCCAGTCGTGTGATAAATGTCATCATCATACAAGTGGTCAGACAAGTGAAACTTTTGGTCAGTAAAGAAAACTTTAAGCTCGTCTCTCAATTAAAAAAAAACGTGTCAATATTTTGCCCCTTGATAACTAGTGTACTTCTGTATGTTGTAAAAGCGTGACATGATCGCTGCCTATATCATTGCATAATGCAGAAAATACACAAGAGTTCAGGGGCCTTGCTTTAACGAAGTTAACCATTTTCACTGTAGTGTCCAAAATGTACTTCAAGCTGTCAGGCATTCCCTTGGCAGCAAGAGCCTCTCGGTGGATTCTGCAGTGTACCCAAGTGATGTCGGGAGCAACTGCTTGCACATGCGTTACCACTGCACTATGTCTCCCTGTCATGGCTTTTGCGCCATCAGTACAGATACCAACACATCTTGACCCCCAAAGTCCATTTGATGTCACAAAGCTGTCCAATACTTTACAAATATCCTCTCATGTTGTCCTGGTTTTCAGTGGTTTGCAGAAGAGGATGTCTTCCTTAATTGACCCCCATAAAAGTAATGGACATATACCAAGAGCTGTGCCAGGCCCGCCTCATCTGTTTACTCATCCAGCAGTAACGCATATAATTCACTGGCTTGTATTTGAAGCAGTAATTGTTTCAAAACGTCTCCTGCCATGTCACTGATGAGTCGTGAAACAATGCTGTTTGATGAAGACATTGTCTGTACATATTTTTTGAACGTTTCCCCCAGGATTGTCCCAGTCATATGCGAGGCAGCAGGAAGAATGAAGTCCTCCACAAAAGTATGGGGCTTGCCTGTCCTAGCCACTCGGTAGCTCACCATATAAGACCTTTCTAGCCCCTTCTTATATTCATGGTATCTGTTGCTTTATACAGTTGAAGTCGGAGTCTACATACACCTTAGCCAAATACATTTAAACTCAGTTTTTCACAATTCCTGACATTTAATCAGAGTAAAAATTCCCAGTCTTAGGTCAGTTAAGATCACCATTTTATTTTAAGAATGTGAAATGTCAGAATAATAGTAGAGAGAATTATTTATTTCAGCTTTTATTTATTTTATCACATTCGCTGTGGGTCAGAAGTTTACATACACTCAATAAGTATTTGGTAGTATTGCCTTTAAATTGTTTAACTTGGGTCAAATGTTTCAGGTAGCCTTCCACAAGCTTCCCACAATAAGTTGGGTGAATTTTGGCCCATTCCTCCTGACAGAGCTGGTCTAACTGAGTCAGGTTTGTAGGCCTCCTTGCTCACACATGCTTTTTCAGTTCTGCCCACAAATGTTCTATAGGATTGAGGTAATGGCTTTGTGATGGCCACTCCAATACCTTGACTTTGTTGTCCTTAAAGCCATTTTTCCAAAACTTTGAATGTATGCTTAGGGTCATTGTTCAATTAGGAAGACCCATTTGCAACCAAGTTTTAACTTCCTGACTGATGTCTTGAGATGTTGCTTTAATATATCCACCATTTTCCTACCTCATGATGCCATCTATTTTGTGAAGTGCACCAGTCCCTCCTGCAGCAAAGCACCCCCACAACATGATGCTGCCACCCCCATGCTTCATGGTTGGGATGGTGGTTTTGGCTTGCAAGCCTCCCCATTTTTCCTCTAAACATAACAATGGTCATTATGGCCAAACAGTTCTATTTTTGTTTCATCAGACCAGAGGAAATTTCTTCAAAAGGTACAATCTTTGTTCCCATGTGCAGTTGCAAACCGTAGTCTGGCTTTTTTATGGCGGTTTTGGAGCAGTGGCTTCTTCCTTGCTGAGCGGCCTTTCAGTTTATGTCGATATAAGACTCGTTTTACTGTGGATATAGATACTTTTGTACCGGTTTCTTCCAGCATCTTCACAGGGTACTTTACTGTTGTTCTGGGATTGATTTTCACTTTTCGCACCGAGTACGTTCATCTCTAGGAGACAGACCTGAGCGGTATAACGGCTGCGTTGTCCCATGGTGTTTATACTTGCGTACTATTGTTTGTACAGATGAACTTGGTACCTACAGACTTTTGAAAATTGCTCCCAAGGATGAACCAGACTTGTGGACGTCTTCTGAGGTCTTGGCTGATTTCATTTTATTTCACCATGATGTCAAACAAAGAGGCACGTAGTTTGAAGGTAGGCCTTAAAATAAATCCACAAGTACACCTCCAATTGACCCAAATTAAGTCAATTAGCCTATCAGAAGATTCCAAAGCCATGACATTATTTTCTGGAATTTTCCAAGCTTTTTAAAGGCACAGTCAACTTGGTGTATGTAAACTTCTGACCCACTGGAATTGTGATACTGTGAATTATAAGTGAAATAATCTGTCTGTAAACAAATTGAAAAACGAGTTTTAATGACTCCAACCTAACTGTATGTAATCTTCCGACTTCAACTGTATAAGAACGGGATAAAGAGATTATTAAAACCAAAGTGAATGACACAAGAAACACAGGGGCAAGTGATAATTCAAATTCTAAATGGTTAGAATATGAAGATATACAAAGAAAAAGACAATCATTAAATAGTAAATATAAAAATCCCAGTTAAGATCATTAACCAAAATAAGGAGTATTAGTTGAAGGAAGCTAGAGGGAAATAAGTCAAATCAAATCAAAATCAAATTTTATTTGTCACATATGTTAGCAGATGTTAAATGCGAGTGTAGCAGGAAATGCTTGTGCTTCTAGTTCCGACAATGCAGTGATAACCAACAAGTAATCTAACTAACAATTCCTAAACTACTGTCTTATACACAGTGTAAGGGGATAAGGAACATGTACATAAGGATATATGAATGAGTGATGGTACAGAGCAGCATACAGTAGATGGTATCGAGTACAGTATATACATATGAGATGAGTGTGTAGACAAAGTAAACAAAGTGGCATAGTTAAAGTGGCTAGTGATACATGTGTTACATAAGGATGCAGTCGATGATGTAGAGTACAGTATATACATATGCATATGAGATGAATAATGTAGGGTAAATAACATTATATAAGGTAGCATTGTTTAAAGTGGCTAGTGATATATTTACATAATTCCATCAATTCCCATTATTAAAATGGCTGGAGTTGGGTCAGTGTCAATGACAGTGTGTTGGCAGCAGCCACTCAATGTTAGTGGTGGCTGTTTAACAGTCTGATGGCCTTGAGATAGAAGCTGTTTTTCAGTCTCTCGGTCCCAGCTTTGATGCACCTGTACTGACCTCGCCTTCTGGATGATAGCGGGGTGAACAGGCAGTGGTTCGGGTGGTTGATGTCCTTGATGATCTTTATGGCCTTCCTGTAACAACGGGTGGTGTAGGTGTCCTGGAGGGCAGGTAGTTTGCCCCCGGTGATGCGTTGTGCAGTCCTCACTACCCTCTGGAAGCCTTACGGTTGAGGGCGGAGCAGTTGCCGTAAGGCGGTGATACAGCCCGCCAGGATGCTCTCGATTGTGCATCTGTAGAAGTTTGTGTGCTTTTGGTGACAAGCCGAATTTCTTCAGTCTCCTGAGGTTGAATAGGCGCTGCTGCGCATTCTTCAACGCTGTCAGTGTGAGTGGACCAATTCAGTTTGTCTGTGATGTGTATGAGAGGAACTTAAAACTAGCTACCCTCTCCACTACTGTTCCATCGATGTGGATAGGGGGTGTTCCCTCTGCTGTTTCCTGAAGTCCACAATCATCTCCTTAGTTTTGTTGACGTTGAGTGTGAGGTTATTTTCCTGACACCACACTCCGAGGGCCCTCACCTCCTCCCTGTAGGCCGTCTCGGTCGTTGTTGGTAATCAAGCCTACCACTGTTGTGTCGTCCGCAAACTTGATGATTGAGTTGGAGGCGTGCGTGGCCACGCAACAGGGAGTACAGGAGAGGGCTCAGAACGCACCCTTTGGGGCCCCCGTGTTGAGGATCAGCGGGAGGAGATGTTGTTGCCTACCCTCACCACCTGGGGGCGGCCCGTCAGGAAGTCCAGTACCCAGTTGCACAGGGCGGGGTCGAGACCCAGGGTCTCGAGCTTGATGACGAGCTTGGAGGGTACTATGGTGTTGAATGCCGAGCTGTAGTCGATGAACAGCATTCTCACATAGGTATTCCTCTTGTCCAGGTGGGTTAGGGCAGTGTGCAGTGTGGTTGAGATTGCATCGTCTGTGGACCTATTTGGGCGGTAAGCAAATTGGAGTGGGTCTAGGGTGTCAGGTAGGGTGGAGGTGATATGGTCCTTGACTAGTCTCTCAAAGCACTTCATGATGACGGAGGTGAGTGCTACGGGGCGGTAGTCGTTTAGCTCAGTTACCTTAGCTTTCTTGGGAACAGGAACAATGGTGGCCCTCTTGAAGCATGTGGGAACAGCAGACTGGTATAGGGATTGATTGAATATGTCCGTAAACACACCGGCCAGCTGGTCTGCGCATGCTCTGAGGGCGCGGCTGGGGATGCCGTCTGGGCCTGCAGCCTTGCGAGGGTTAACACGTTTAAATGTCTTACTCACCTCGGCTGCAGTGAAGGAGAGACCGCATGTTTCCGTTGCAGGCCGTGTCAGTGGCACTGTATTGTCCTCAAAGCGGGCAAAAAGTTATTTAGTCTGCCTGGGAGCAAGACATCCTGGTCTGTGACTGGGCTGGATTTCATCTTGTAGTCCGTGATTGACTGTAGACCCTGCCACATGCCTCTTGTGTCTGAGCCATTGAATTGAGATTCCACTTTGTCTCTGTACTGACGCTTAGCTTGTTTAATAGCCTTCGGAGGGAATAGCTGCACTGTTTGTATTCAGTCATGTTGCCAGACACCTTGCCCTGATTAAAAGAAGTGGTTCGCGCTTTCAGTTTCACGAATGCTGCCATCAATCCACGGTTTCTGGTTAGGGAATGTTTTTATCGTTGCTATGGGAACGACATCTTCGACGCACGTTCTAATGAACTCGCACACCGAATCAGCGTATTCGTCAATATTCCCATCTGACTTTCCAAACATGTCCCAGTCCACGTGATGGAAGCAGTCTTGGAGTGTAGAAAAACAGCTTGGTCTGACCAGCGTTGGACAGACCTCAGCGTGGGAGCCTCTTGTTTTAATTTCTGCCTGTATAAGGGATCAGCAAAATGGAGTCGTGGTCAGCTTTTCCGAAAGGGGCGGGGCAGGGCCTTATAACGTCAGGGGAAGTTAGATAACAATGATCCAAATGGTTTTACCACCCCTGGTTGCGCAAGATATGCTGATAAAATTTAGGGAGTCTTGTTTTCAGATTGGCTTTGTTAAAATCCCCAGCTACAATGAATGCAGCCTCCGGATAAATGTTTTCCAGTTTGCAAAGAGTTAAATAAAGTTTGTTCAGAGCCATCGATAAGTGACAGGAAGATAAATAAAAATCCAGAAATAGAGTTAGTACACCCTAACTTAAGAACAGAACCACATTTAAGGCTAGCATCAGGAAGCCCATTATACAGGTGATGGAAATGGAAGGAACACCAGTAAACATGTTGGGAAAAAGATTCCCGTTATCTATGGAGGAAATTGAGGAAAACTCTGAAAAATGGAAAAAGAGAACTAAAAAGATGGTAACAAAATGGCCAAAGGAGGGAACATTTGATGTCTCAGTGTGTGAGGAGATGGATACAGTAATAGAACGTTATAAAACAGAAAAGTAGAAAAAAATATAAAAAAAGAGAGAAAGGAAAGTATTGAGAATGTTTTGGGAAGAAGGAAAGGGCTGGAGAAAAAGCATGGCCAAGGAAGTAATACAATAGAAAGACAAGGTAGGAAAAAACACCTGGGTGATTGCTCCTCCACCCTACAAGGAAGGAGGGCAATATCCCCAAGTAACAGGAACGGTGGAAATAAAAATGAATGAGAATAGTGGAGTACCCCAGATGTTCACACCAATGGGGGGAGAAAGGGAAAGGCAGGGTTTGGAAATGGATTACTATGGAGGCCTGAGGGAAATGTTGTAAAGATTGCAGAATCAGGAAAAGGACTATTATCATCAGGATGAGGAATGGGAGGAGGATAGTGAACAGGAACAGGAGGAATTGAGGGAATTGAGAAGCTCAATACACGAGGAAGAAAATAAAACTGTGGAAAAACAGCTGGAAAAATAGGGAGAAAGAACAGAGAAGGGGTTCTATGGTGGAGGAATAAAGTGCAGAGCTACAGAAAAATCTAGAAAAAAAAACGAACCAAGGAGTGGGTCTAGGCAAACACTGAGAAAACCAAACAAATCCAAGGCACAGTGTCCAATCCTGAAAAAGGGAACACAGGGACACTAAGTGCCATGGGGATCCCAGGACCTGGAGGGCCTGGTGTCCAGACTGCCAAACATGCATGAGGGAGCAGGAAAATGGATCAGAGCATTTGAATAACAAACCATGGGGAAAATGCTGGCAGTAGGGGACCTAAAGGCACTGCCTGCTAGAGTGGTGGGGACAGCCTAAATGGAGAGCGTGTTGAGTGTGATGTGGGACAGGGTGTAGGAACAGTGATGGGATGGAATGACATTTGACACCTACAGGCCCATGGTATGGAGGACTTTAAGGAGAAATACCCGGCCAAGATAGACCCGAAAGCACTGAAGGGGGAGCCACTGGTGGATAAAGAAAACCCGGCAAGATAATTACATGAACAACTGAAGAGATTGCGACAAGAAACAGAGAAACTCAGAAGGGGACCCACTAACAACCGTGCTGTTTTGAACATCCCTGGTGGATGCAATGCCAATGCCAGTCAAGAGCGGACGAGAGGATGTAGTGGGACTGACATCAAAGTCACACAAGGAATTCTGTGACCACGTCATACATGCAGTACAGAAGTACCGAAAAGATGAACAAGACTGATAGACCAGGGATGGGATGCACAAAGGAAGCTGTCACAATTACAGCTGGACGAACTGACAAAAAAGGACAAAAAGATATCTCAAGCCCCACTGACCACACCACCTGCCGCTGAAACAGGTACCATGGCACCGGTCACCCAGGGAGGCATACAACCACCACAACAGCAGCAGAGCCAGGGACCACCTGCCCCACCAGTGGTTAATGTGTACACACAGCACCCCAAAAATTGGAAGAATAAAAATAATAGAAATAGGCCCAAAAATATCAAGGGCAGCAACAGCAATACCCACAAGGCAGAAGTCCAAGAGGACCACCTGGGGTATGCTGGGGATGCAATCGACCAGGACACTCAAGGGGAAATTGCTCTGTGAACCCGGGATTGCCTAGGGAGACAGCCCAGGGACATTGGCAAGGAAATAGCCCAAATGAAGCACCATGGCAGCAGTCTCAGGCACAGGTCCCTCAGGGTCCAGTGAACCCCCGAGGAGGACCAAATCAAGGTTACTGGGCGTGCCCAGAGAATCTTGAAGGGGAGGGTCAGCTGGTAACAATAACAGTACAGGTTGATAAAGAACCAATGCTGCAGGTTCAGATAAATAACAGAGGCACACCAATGATGGTAGATACTGGGGTAACTTACTCATGTGTAAGTCCAAATTTTGCCTCTTACATCCCCATGTCAGGCAAATATGCCAAAACAGTATGATTCTCTGTACCAACGCAGCTAATACAGATCCAGTAAATCTAGCAGCGGGTTTGTGGTTCTACTCACATATCAATATTAGTATCAGAACACACTCCAGTAAATCTATTAGGTTAGAGGTGCTCTGTGTAAGATGGGTATACAAATGAAACGTACCCCGGACGGGGTGCTAACAGAGCAAGTAGGCACATGTACACAAATGTTGATACATAGGGAACAAATAGACAGTGTGTACTGGATAGAGAACATAGTAAATCAGTAAAACAGGTCATGGATAAATGGGGAAAGTTAATGAAGGCTCAGGTTCCACAAGCAAGAAAACCAAAGTTAGAATCCCATTGTACGTTACAATAGGACCCATATCAGGATCCTAGGTTAGAACAACTGTGGTTGATGTTGGCGTTTGGTAAACCAGCCCCAATTGAGTCACAGTGTCTAATTACAGGAAAATAAGGAGCAGCAATGGAAGCACAGTGTCACGCCCTGGTCTTAGTATTTTGTGTTTTCTTTATTATTTTGGTCAGGCCAGGGTGTGACATGGGTTTATTAGGTGGTGTGTTTTGTCTTGGGTTTTTTGTAGGTATCGGGATTGTGGTATAGTGGGGTTATCTAGAATAGTCTATGGCTGTCTGGAGTGGTTCTCAATCAGAGGCAGGTGTTTATCGTTGTCTCTGATTGGGAACCATATTTAGGCAGCCATATTCTTTGAGTGTTTTGTGGGTGATTGTTCCTGTCTCTGTGTTTGTTTGCACCAGATAGGCTGTTTAGGTTTTCACGTCACGTTTCTTGTTTTGTATTGTTTATTTTTTATTAAACATGTATCGAAATAACCACGCTGCATTTTGGTCCGCCTCTCCTTCACCGCAAGAAAACCGTAACAGAATCACCCACCACAAAAGGACCAAGCGGTGTGGTGACAGGCAGCAGGAGCAGCGGAATCCAGATTTCTGGACATGGGAGGAAATCTTGGATGGAAAATGACCCTGGGCACAGCCTGGAGATTATCGCCGCCCCAAAGAAGAGCTGAAGGCGGCAAAAGCGGAGAGGCGCTGGTATGAGGAGGCAGCACGACGATGTGGATGGAAGCCCGGGAGTCAGCCCCAAAAATGTCTTGGGGGAGGGGGCTCACAGGGAATATGGTGACGCCAGGTAGGAGACCGGTAGGAGACCTGCGCCGACTTCCTGTGCTTACCGGGGGGCTAGAGAGAGCGGGCAGGCACCGTGTTAATGCTTTGGAGTGCACGGTGTCTCCAGTGCGGGCGCATAGCCCGGTGGGGTACATACCATCTCCTCATATCGGCCGGGTTAGAGTGGGCATCGAGCCAGGTAAGGTTGGGCAGGCTCGGTGCTCAAGAGCTCCAGTGCGCCTGCACGGTCCGGTCTATCCAGTACCACCTCCACGCACCAGCCCTCCGGTGGCAGCTCCCCGCTCCAGGCTTCTTGTGCGTGTCCTCGGCCCAGTACCACCAGTGCCAGCACCACGCATCAGGCCTTCAGTGCGCCTCGCCTGTCCAGCGCTGCCAGAGCCTTCCTCCTCTACAGTGCTGCCGGAGTCTCCTGCCAGTTCTGCGTTGCCGGAGTCTCCCTCCTGTTCTGCGCTGCCAGAGCCTTCCTCCTCTACAGCGCTGCCAGAGTCTCCTGCCTGTCCAGCGCTGCCAGAGCTGCCAGTCTGCATGGAGCAGCCAGAGCTGCCAGTCTGCATGGAGCAGCCAGAGCTGCCAGTCTGCATGGAGCAGCCAGAGCTGCCAGTCTGCATGGAGCAGCCAGAGCTGCCAGTCTGCATGGAGCAGCCAGAGCTGCCAGTCTGCATGGAGCAGCCAGAGCTGCCAGTCTGCATGGAGCAGCCAGAGCCGCCAGTTAGCCAGGATCTTCCAGATCCGCCAGTCAGCCAGGATCCGCCATTCAGCCAGGATCCGCCAGTCAGCCAGGATCTGCTGGAACCGCCAGTCAGCCAGGATCTGCCAGAACCACCAGCCAGCCAGGATCTACCAGAGCCATCTATCTGCCTGAGCTTCCCCTCAGTCCCAAGCTTCCCCTCAGTCCCGAGCTACCCCCTCAGTCCCGAGCTACCCCCTCAGTCCCGAGCTACCCCCTCAGTCCCGAGCTACCCCCTCAGTCCCGAGCTACCCCCTCAGTCCCGAGCTACCCCCTCAGTCCCGAGCTACCCCCTCAGTCCCGAGCTATCCCCTCAGTCCCGAGCTATCCCCTCAGTCCCGAGCTACCCCCTCAGTCCCGAGCTGCCCCTCAGTCCCGAGCTGCCCCTCAGTCCAGTGGGGTCCTTGGTGAGGGTTACTAGGCCAAGGTCGGCGGCGAGGGTCGCCAATCAGAACCACCCCCCAGAGGCAGGTGTTTATCGTTGTGTCTGATTGGGAACCATATTTAGGCAGCCATATTCTTTGTGTTTCGTGGGTGATTGTTCCTGTCTCTGTGTTTGTTTGCACCAGATAGGCTGTTTAGGTTTTCACGTCACGTTTCTTGTTTTGTATTGTTCATGTTTATTTTTTATTAAACATGTATCGAAATAACCACGCTGCATTTTGGTCCGCCTCTCATTCACCGGAAGAAAACCTTAACACACAGGATGCTTTAGGTTCAGATATATATATATATATATTTTTTTTTAAATGGTTCCAAATACCAGGTGCTGAACCTCACGTAAAATTGTTCGTCAATAAAGGATGATGCAAAAGATCTGGGACCAATGATGAAAAAAATGAACATGAAATGAAAAGGATTACATTTCTAACAAGAGAAGTAATGCCAAGATTTCCAACAGAAATAAGCTCAGACAATGGTTCAGCGTTTATACAAAAAACTTTAAAACAAGTAATTCAGCAGCTTAAGAACTAAGCAAAGGCTGGGGTGTGTGTACCATTGGCAAATTGCAAGGTTTGGTGGAAAGGGCGAACGGTACAATGAAAGCAAAAATTAACAAGATATGTGCAACCACAAGACTGAATTGGGTAGATGCACTCTCATTAGCACTAATGCATTATCGCATGGAAGTTAACAGAACAATGCATTTAACACTGCATGAAATGCTTACGGGTCGACCCATGCCTGTACCTGTACTAAGGATATGATGGACCTCCATTAGAACAGCAAGAAATGAAGTTAAGAGAATACATCATGCAATTAACCACTATACATTAGGTTATTTTTTGAACAGGAAAAAAGCAGTATTCCAGCGCCAGAAGGGAACCAACCGAGGGCTGTGGAACCAGGGACCGAGGCGAAAGGGTCCCTACAAGGTGTTCTCAGCCACACCAACAGTCGTGCAGGGAGAGGGGAGCACCATGTGGTACCATCTAAACCACTGCACCAGAGTTCCGAAGGGGACCGGTGATTGACCATCGAGCCATGTGGAAGGAGAGGGAACAAGCAGGAGCCCGGAAGGAAAGGGAGGAGAGGATGCTGATACAACAAGCAGGAGCCCGGAAGGAAACGGAGGAGAGGATGCTGATACACCAGGCAGGAGCCTGGAGGAAACAGACGGAGAAGAGGACCAAAGCGCAAATCCCAGTAGCCAACAGACACTCCTTGCTGAAGATCCGGGGAGTCAAGAGATGGGGAGGAGTGACATGCCTGTAACTTCTGATGACATACCTACTCTGGCAGACACCTCTGACGGAGGCGCTGTCCAAGGGCGCTCTGCAGGAGTGTCTGCCCTATGATGGGGTGTGTGTGGTTTTAATCATAACTGACACTGAATTGATTATGACCGAGCTCTTTCCGGAACATGGAGAGGAAAGGGTGTGCTCTGACACTTTCCTCTAGCTTGGAGAGAAAATGACCGCAAAATGTTTCTGGGTGTGGCACAGAAATTGTGTCACTACTGGGATGTCTGGAAATGAAAAAAAAGAATACTCTCTTACCTGCTTAAACAAGGCCCATGAGGGGAAGTTTGTGACCCGCATCGTCACACGGTTAGTGAACAGTGGACAAATTGTTCATCTGCCTCGGGGCAACTAATATGATGTTCCTTTATTTGCTGAACAAAAATATGAGCGCAACATGTAAAGTGTTGGTCCCATGTTTCATGAGCTGAAATAAAAGATCCCAGACATTTTCCATATGCACAAAACATTTTTCTCTCAAATGTTGTGCACAAATTTGTATACAGCCTGTTTGTGAGCATTTCTCCTTTGCCAAGATAATCCATCAACCTGACAGGTGTGGCAAATCAAGAAACTGATTAAACAGCATGATCAATACACAGGTGCACCTTGTGCTGCTGCCAATAAAAGGCCAATAAAATGTGCAGTTGTCACACAACACAATGTCACAGATGTCTCAAGTTTTGAGGGAGCATGCAATTAGCAAGCTGACTGCAGGAATGTCCACCAGAGCTTTAGCCAGATAATTTAATGTTAATTTCTCTACCATAAGCCGCCTTCAACGTTGTTTCAAAAATTATTTTAGCACGTTATTGCACTTAATAGCCTGTGTGCCTGACACCTTCTTGGGGTCTTGCAGCACTCCTGATTGGGTTACAGAGACTGAAGAAATGTAATAGGTTGCCTAGCATTTCATGCATGCTGTCCATGAAATTGTGTATTTAATAAAGATAATTGTTTGTTATATCTTTGTTGAGTTTTGGTGCGTCATCCTTGGACACCGGACCAAACCTGTGATTTTCCCCCAAATCCTGTTTTAAAATTTCCCAAATGATGTTCTCAGTTTATTTTTTAGATTTGTTTAGTTTATCACTCTCAAAATTACAATTGTTCATAGATAAACAATGAAATTGGATGTTCTGAGTCCATGTCTAGAAGAAAACTGTAATTCCCCTTCAATTGTGCATCTGGCCCTTTATTTGTGCATCTAGCGAGTGTGGAATGTGCCATTTTATACAATGGCTGGGTCTAATCCTGAATGCTGATTAGTTAAAAGCGCATTCCGGCCGGTGTCTATTCCGCAAGTTACCACCGGCTAAATCTACGACGTTAAAATGCCTATTTACTCTGTTCCATCTGACTGCGCAATCCACTGTCTCATTAGCCCAGCCAGGCAAATTATTAACTTGATCTCCACTATAAAAGCATCTAGATATTATCTCACATGTCTTTTAGACTAACATTTAGTTTTTAACAGCGGAGATTTAAATAAACCTTGCTGTCTGTATCTCCGACATTTGCAAGACTGAATTTGTATATTGAAAAAATCTCCAGCTGCCCCATAGTAATGAACGTGATGATGAATGATGATGGCGCCGGAGGAGATGGCTGCCGTTTTACGGTCTCCTAACCAATTGTGCTATTATGTGTTTTTTTTTGGCGATATTTGTAAATGATTTTGGACATAATGTTTCTGCAACCGTATCTTACGGCAGAAAATAGTGTCTAGATATCAGGACAGCGATCACTCAACAACAACAGCAGCAAGCAGGACTCACACGATATTCGCCAAACACCTCACAGGGCAGACATCCCAATTATTTGCAAAAGGAAGCGACGCAGAGGAAGAAGAGCCGGATGTCTCGTCCGGACCCGTAGAAGACAACTAGGAAAGCTGCCGTTACCGTCAATATTACTCGCCAACGTGCAATCATTGGACAATAAACTAGACGAGGTACGATCACGAATATCCTACCAACGGAACATCAAAAACTGTAATATCCTGTTTCACGGAATCATGGCTGAATGACGACATGGATATTCAGCTAGCAGGATACACGCTGCACCGGCAGGATCGAACAGCACACTCCGCCCAGGGGGGACGGTCTGTGCATATTTGTAAACAACAGCTGGTGCACGAAATCTAAGGAAGTCTCTAGATTTTGCTCGCCTGAAGTAGAGTATATTGTGATAAATAGCAGGCCACACTACTTCCCTAGAGAGTTCTCAGCTATACTTTTTGTGGCTGTTTATTTACCACCACAGACAGATGCCAGCACTAAGACCGCACCCAGCCAGCTGTATAACTTTAATGCAGGGAAACTTAAATCAGCTCTACCAAATCTCTATCAACATGTTAAATGTGCATCCAGAGGGGGAGAAAATCTAGATCGCCTGTACTCCACACACAGAGATGCGTACAAAGCTCTCCCTCGCCCTCCGTTTGGTAAATCAGACCAAAACTCTATCCTCCTGATTCCTGCTTACAAGCAAAAATTAAAGCAGGAAGCACCAGTGACTCGGTCTATAACAAAATGGTCAGATGAAGCAGATGCTAAACAACAGGACTGTTTTGCTATCACAGACTGGAACTTGTTCCGGGATTATTCCGATGACATTGAGGAATACACCACATCAGTCACTGGCTATATCAATAAGTGCATTGAGGACGTCGTCCCCACAGTGGCTGTACGTACATACCCCAACCAGAAGCCATGGATTACAGGCAACATTCGCACTGAGCTAAAGGGTTTAGCTGCCGCTTTCAAGGTGCAGGACACGGAAGCTTACAAGAAATCCCGCTCTGCCCTGCGACGAACCATCAAACAGGCAAAGCGTAAATACAGGGCTAAGATTGAATCATACTACACCGGCTCCGACGCTCGTCGGATGTGGCAAGGCTTGCAAACATTTACAGACTAGAAAGGGAAGCACAGCCACGAGCTGCCCAGGGACACAAGCCTACCAGACGATCTAAATCACTTCTATGCTCCGGGCATGTGCTGACCAACTGGCAGGTGTCTTCACTGACATTTTCAACATGTCCCTGATTGAGTCTAAATACAAACATGCTTTAAGCAGACCACCATAGTCCCTGTGCCCAAGAACACAAAGGCAACCTGCCTAAATGACTACAGACCCGTAGCACTCACGTCCGTAGCCATGAAGTACTTTGAAAGGCTGGTAATGGCTCACATCAACAACATTATCCCAGAAACCCTAGACCCACTCCAATTTGCATACCGCCCAAACAGATCCACAGATGATGCCATTTCTATTGCACTCCACACTGCCCTTTCCCACCTGGACAAAATGAACACCTATGTGAAAATGCTATTCATTGAGTACAGCTCAGCGTTCAACACCATTTTACCCTCAGCTCATCACAAGCTAAGGAACCTGGGACTAAACACCTCCCTCTGCAACTGGATCCTGGACTTCCTGACAGGCCGCCCCAAGGTGCTGAGGGTAGGTAGCAACACATCTGCCACGCTGATCCTCAACACTGGAGCTCCCCAGGGGTGCGTGTTCAGTCCCCTCCTGTGCTCCCTGGTCACCCACGACTGCATGGCCAGGCACGACTCCAACACCATCATAACGTTTTCTGACGACACAACAGTGGTAGGCCTGATCACCGATAATGACGAGACAGCCTTTTGGGAGGAGGTCAGAGACCTGGCCCGGTGGTGCCAGAATAACAACCTATCCCTCAACGTAACCAAGACTAAGGAGATGATTGTGGACTACAGGAAAAGGAGCACTGAGCATGTCCCCATTCTCATCGACGGGTCTGTAATGGAGCAGGTTGAGAGCTTAAAATTCCTTGGTGTCCACATCAACAACAAACTAGAATGGTCCAAACACACCAAGACATTTGTGAAGAGGGCACGACAAAGCATATTCCCCCTCAGGAAACTAAAAAGATTTGACATGGGTCCTGAGATCCTCAAAAGGTTCTACAGCTGCAACATCAAGAGGATCCTAACCGGTTGCATCACTGCCTGGTACGGCAACTGCTCGGCCCCTTACCGCAAGGCACTTCAGAGGGTAGTGCATACGGCCCAGTACATCACTGGGACAAAGCTGCCTGCCATCCAGGACCTCTACACCAGGCGGTGTCAGAGGAAGGCCCTGCAAATTGTCAAAGACCCCAGCCACCCCAGTCATAGACTGTTCTCTCTACTACCGCATGGCAAGCGGTACCGGAGTGCCAAGTCTAGGACAAAAAGGCTTCTCAACAGTTTTTACCCCCAAGCCATAAGACTCCTGAACAGGAACCAAATCTTTACCTGGACTATTTGCATTGTGTGCCCCCCTCCCAACCCCTCTTTTACGCTGCCGCTACTTTCTGTTTATCTTATATGCATATTCTCTTCAACTATACATTCATGTACATACTACCTCAAGTGGCCCGACCAACCAGTGCTCCAGCACATTGGCTAACCGGGTTATCTGCATTGTGTCCCACCACCTGCCAACACCTCTTTTTACGCTACTGCTACTCTCTGTTCATCATATATGCATAATCACTTTATTAAAATATATTAAAATATATGCATAATCGTTTGTCTCTACATTAACTAACATATTCCTGTCAACTGTAAATTTTCTGCATGATTCGCTATGACGTTATAATCACTTACATTTGCTTCCATCCTAGTATTTTTTGTCAGCCATCTTTGCTGAAGAAAATCTCCAGCCTTGGGTCGCATAGCGTCAAATTCGTCATGGGAGCCACTCGATAAGATTGGTCAATCGCCCAGCGGTCACCACCTTCGACCGCCGAAAGGACCCCGCCCTCTCCGCTTCTCACCGCTTTCCTTCCATTGAAATGAACGGGGAGCGGTGTTTCACCGCACAGCATCCTGTGCTAGTGTATCATGCCTGTGACTTGGCGAGTTCCAACTCCAGAAAGTTGTAGAAGAAAATAAGGGCCTTCTCAATCCAATATCTTTGTACAAGTAAATTTAGCAAAATAGAGACTGAGATCTAAAAATCATAGTTGTTATATACAGCGTCCACCTTCACATCAAAAATATTTACTTCTGTAAACAGGATCAGGGTCATTAAAACATGAAAACTCTCAAAATCTCAAGGATCACACATACAAACGGATAGACTGATTGGCTACCATCTCGGATTTGCTCAATGTCAGATATGTCTATGTCCTGGGAAGTTTTCTTGTTACTTACATCCTCATGCTAATCACATTAGCCTACGTTAGCTTAACGGTCCCATGGACGGGACACCGATCCCGAAGAAGTATATAAGAAAGAATGAGTAGTTGGCTGTATGATGAATATAAACAAAAAGAGCTAAGAATACATTGTGTCTTCCAGCACATATTACAGGATTGTTATAAATAATTTACTTAATTGTTCCAGAATTTCTGCAATCAAGCTGACTGCAGGGATACAGTTCTACAAGGAACATGGTGTGGCTCAAAGGAAGAAGCGGTGTGGAGGTCGTCTCGCCAGCAAATGGGTGCTGTCCTACGAGAACATTCAGCGAATCATCCACTATGCCAATAACTTCGCACAGGTCCGCACGATGCCTCTCCCAGGATGGATCCCTGGATTTAAAAGGGCAGGCATCCGGGTGCTACCGACGTTTGTGACCAAGTCCTCTGTTTCATTTTACCTTTATTTAACTAGCCAAGTCAGTTAAGAACAAATTCTTATTTTCAATGACAGCCTAGGAACAGTGGGTTAACTGCCTGTTCAGAGGCAGAACGACATATTTGTACCTTGTCAGTTCGGGGATTTTAACGTGCAACCTTTCGGTTACTAGTCCAACGCTCTAACCACTTGGCTACCCTGCCGCCCCAATCTAGCTAGTGTGCTCCTAAATTTTGCTGATTTTTTATATTACATTTTGTCAGCTCATGGCAGTGGACCAGCGTCAAAGACTCCAACCAAAGCCCACACGAATCGGATCCAAAGAGACTTTTTAATTGTTTATTTCACTCTTGTATATTATCTTCTTCCCTTGCTTTGGCAATGTTAACATGTGTTTCCCATGCCAATAAAGCCCCTTGAATTGAACCATATCGGATCCAAAGAGACTGTCAGTCCTTACTGGTGACGTGTGTGTTGAGTCTCCCCCTGGGAGAAAGCTGCAACCGGTACACAACCTCCCCTACCCTCTCCAGGACACTGCAGGGCCCAACCCAGTGGCTGTCCATATTGGGGCATTCCCTGCCAATGCAGAGTTTGAGGTATTCACTAGTTTTAGGGGCTGGATGTCATTTCAAGTGTATTACATTTGAATCAATATCCTGTTTCGTGGAAGTCAGATGCTCCTACATTTTGGAGGTTTTCTAAATGAAAAAATGTTGTGGGACATTGAACCAACTAGTGCAAATCACAATAGATTAGTAGTCCATCGCCTAAACCATTCAGCCACCTCGTCCTGCGCCCAAGAGGTAGCAGTTGGCTCTCCGACCAGTGGCCCAAGATCTGCTTGTCTGAGATTGTTAAAGGATCTGCAAAAGGGCTCATACGGGATTTAAACCCGGGACCTCTCACACGCTAAGTGAGAATCATACCCCTGGACCAACGAGCCTTATATGAAAATATATATTTTTTGCTTTCTGTAGCAATGACAGTGAGGATATCGATTGACGTGTCCACAGTGCTTTGGAAGATTGAACCTCATATGAGTGTTTGTGCTATACTTGTGAGCATAACAGTCTTCCAAACTGTTGACCAGGCTTCAGCTCAAATCTTTTGTAGTCCATCTGCTGTGTTCTGTCTGGGAAGTTTCCGCCTTGGTCGCTGTTGATGGACTCCGCAGCTCCAAACCTGCTGAACATCCCCGCTGTCAGGGCGTCGACAATTGTTTCTGCCTCCTGGTCAGGCAGAGCATTGGCCTCAGGCCATTTTGTGAAATAGACCATGGCCGTGAGCACCCAGCGGTTTCCACTGTCTCTGGTGGGGAAAGGCCCAACTACATCCACTCCCACCCTCTCCATAGGAGCCCCCACTGGGAACTGTTGGAGCTGAGCATGAGAACGGCCTGGAAGGCCCTTTCTCGCTGTGTAATTGTCACAGCGGTGGCAAAAGTCCTCCACATCCCTCTTGTGCTGCCCCAGTAAAAGCCCTGACGGAGGTTGCGGAGGGTTTTTGTGACCCCAAAGTGTCCGGTCCCCACCTCCCCATGAGTGATCTGGAGCACAACCTCCCACAGTGCTTTTGGGACCACTACCTGCCACCTCTCCTTTCCCATAGCTGGCTCCTTCCATGCCCGCTGTAGCACGCTATCAGCCAACCGCAGTCTCTCAAACTTTGACCACAACCCTTTGGTCACGAGTGAGAGCGCTGCCACCTCTTCCCACGGTGGTCTCAGCTGCACCTCTACCCACTGTGGCACAGGCTGTAGGTCTGTGTCCCGTCCCTTCTTCTGCCCCCATTCAGCCACGTTGACAGTCTGCAGCTCACAGCAGACAGGTCAGCTTGTCAGACACACTGTGGGACAGACCCCCTCCTCTGCCCACAGCGTCTCTCTCATGGCCCTCTCTCCGCTCACAGTGGCGGCACCTGTCTGCAGTACAGGGCCAACGGGACATGGCGCCGGCGTTGGAGTGGAGTGCCCCTGCCCTGTGCCCCACTGTGAAGTCATATAACCAGCGTGCAACCTGCCCCTCTGGTTCTTTGAAAGACATGAGCCACTGGAGAGCAGAGTGGTCAGTCCTTACAGTAAAGAGAAGGCCACCCAGGTAGTACTTGAAGTGTTTGATGGAAGCCACAACAGCCAGGAGCTCCCGCCAGGTGACACAGTAGCGGCACTCATGTTGTTGAATGTTTTGCTGAAGTACGCCACCACTCTCTCCCCCTCTGGCCCAGCACCCCACCCATGCCCACATTGCTTGTGTCCAGGATAAAGGGCATGTTTGATTGTGTTGAAGGCCTCCTCGCACTCCACTGTCCAAGTGAAGGCCTTGTCCTTTGGTGGCAGGTGGTTCAGGGGAGCAGCGATACTTGAGAAGCCCTGTACAAATCTCCTGTAGTACAAGCCAGTCCCAGGAAGCTCTCCAGCTGATGCTGGTTGGTGGGGGTTGGCTAGTCTCGGACAGCCCCCACTTTGTCCTCCATGGTTCTGTTACCCGCCCAAGAAGAACACCTCTCTCCTCATGAAGTGGCAATTCTTGGGGTGGAGCATCAGGCCTGCGGCAGCCACCCTCTCGAGCACATGCTGTAGCGCCCCCAAGGTTGACTGGAAGGAGCTGCCGTGGGCCAGGACGTTGTAAAAGTATACCAGAAATTCCTGTCGGTGGAAGCCATCCAGCACCCTGTCCATCAAACGCTCAAAAATAGCTGGAGCTTTGCAGAGGCCGAAGAACAGGACCTTGAACTGCCAGTGTCCTCTGTTAGTGAAGAACGCAGTTTTGGTTCTGGGGCACCTGACAGTAGCCACTGCAGAGGTCTAGTGAGGAGAACCAGGAGGACCCCCTAACCAGGTCCAGCGACTCATCGATATATGGTATAGGGTATCCTTCCTGGTTACCTCATTCAGTTGCCTGTAGTCTGCACAGAACCTCAGCTTGCCATCCTTCTTTGGAACCATGACGACTGGTGCCTCCCAGGGGCTGTCTGAGGGCTCGATGAAGTCTGCCCGATTCATCTCCAACGCAGCCTTGTCTGTTGCCTCCTGGTGTGCCAGCGGGATATGGCAGGGACGCATCTTGATGGGCTGAGCATCACCTGTTTCAATCTCATGCTGCACCAGATGAGTCTGACCCACCTCTTCCTCACTCAGCGCAAAGCTGTTTCTGAATTCAAATAGTAACTGCCACCACCGTTCCCGCTGCTCAGAGTCAAGACCAACACTGTTCCTCCCCCATATCTCCCTCACTGCAGACAGTGTCCTCTCCTCTCCCATCTGGGGTAGCTCGGCTGGGGGGGCGCGACCAAGGCTCATGGAGGAATGTGTTGTGGTGGTAGCTGGGGGAATGTAATACAAAGCCCTAGGTGATAGAGGGGCTGGGGAAAAGTCACACACAGATGTGGGAGAGGTGTCAGACATGAGTATTTTACTCATATTCTCATATAGTTTCTCAAATACCTTCCTTACCTTAACAAAAACACTTTCAGAATCTTTCATATTACATGCACAACACATAGTATGGAACGTTGTACATGTAGTGGGTATACTTTCCATGTTACAGTGTTTCCTTCATAACATTTTTAATGACATGACAAAATAACAAACAAAATTACATTCATTTTCTATAGATCGCCTCTGATCATTCGCCACGTTCTAGTGTAGAAACATTGTTCCAGTAGTTGCTTTTGAACGTGTTAGACTTTCAGAAGGAAAAAGGTATGTTGAGACAAAGCACATTCCTTTGATGATTTTGAAGAGGGAGACCTAAATTGTCACCTCTTGATTTACAACAGGACAGGAGTTGTTAATCCCCCCATACACGTTGGGTGAGAGGGGGTCTGATTGAAGTTATTATTGCAAACCTGATCCGACCTATATAGATTCTCTTGGACAGTCATGTCAATTACCCCATATATTCCAGGTTTAAGTAACTACTGATACATCTCAATTCAAATATGTCAGAGTCTGCAGGTGTAACGCTTTAGTTACAAGCATGTGCTGTATGAGCCTTGATAATCACTTATTATAAGGCGTATAATATCTTACGTCTCTCTATCTAGTCTCTCTATCATTCAAAATGACTGTTATCTAAAAAAACAGTTTTTTCTTTGTCATTATGGGGTATTGTGTGTAGTTTGCTGAGGATTTTTAAATGTATTTAATCCATTTTAGATTAAGGCTGTAACGTAACAAAATGTGGAAAAAGTTATTTTTTTTCTGAACGCACTGTATGTACAGCCCCTTGCTAAAGTATTCAGACCCCTTGGATTTCTTCACGATTTCTTGTGTTACAAAATGGGATTGAAATTGATTTAATTGTCATTTGTCAATAATCTACACAAAATACTTAACGAAATATAATCATTGCTTAAGTATTCAGCCCCTTTGTTAAGGCAAACCTAAATTAGTTCAGGAGTAAAATGTGTCTTAACAAAACACATAAATGACATAGACTCACTCTGTGCAAAATAATAGGGGTTGACATTATTTTTCTTATGACTAACCCTTCCTCTGTCTCCCATATATACAACATCTGTAAGGTCCCTCAGTCAAGTATTGAATTTCAAGCACAGATTAAACTACAAAGACCAGGGAACTTTTTGAAAGCCTCATAAAGAAGGGCATGTTAGATTGGTACCAATAACAAATCAGTGAGTGGCCAAGTTACAGTTTTGACTTAAATTTGCTTGAAAATCTATGGCAAGACTTGAAAATGTCTGTTTTGCCATGATCCCCAACATCTTGACAGAGCTTGAAGAATTTTAAAAGAATAATGGTAAATCTAGGTGTGCAAAGCTCTTACAGACTTACAGAAAACTCACAGCTGTAATCGATGTCTAAGGTGTATCTAGCATGTGTTGACTACAGGAGCTCAATACTTATGCAACAACTATATTTTTGTTATGTAATTTAATTTAATCTAACATAATTAGGGTGCCAAGGTTAAGTTCACTGATAACGATCGGCTGGTTGAACACTGAACAGGCTTTAAGCGATGCTAATCACATCTGCATACCACTGGAGACTGCCTAACTTGAGAGCTCTAAGCTGCATCGAACCCCAATAACAGGACATTATAGCCTGTAAAGCAGCCAGACAGACATCAGGGATGTGGTGATCAAATAGCTCCTTCAATACAGAGTCAGCTATTCCAGAGAAACCCTGGGAGTAAATGGCTGTGAGTCTGACTCTGTCTGTATCTGTGTCTTTATGTGTGTCTCTTTTGACCCACCCCTTTGTTCAGGGACACATTATTACATTTCTGGTAGTCACATGTCTGCGGTACTTGTTCAGTTTATGTCAGTTGTTGAATCTTGTTATGTTCATACAGATATTTATGTTAAGTTTGCTGAAAATAAACGCAGTTGACAGTGAGAGGAAGTTTATTTTTTGCTGAGTTTATATATATATATAAATAAATAAAATAGTAAAAAAAAATATCTTTCAGGGTTTGCTGCAGAACCCACAACACCCGACTTCCCGCGGCTATAGGCGTATGGAGATGTTTCCCTGGTAGGCAATAGAATAGTCAGGGATGTCTTCTTGTCTCCCTTCCCATAGCCCCAGTCCTGCACTCCTCTTCCTCAAAGCCCCACCCTTCCTCTGGGAAGGACCAGCAAGCTCTCCCTACCTGTTGCACTGCAGCAGAATCTGTCTGACTCAGAGTCGGTTTTGAATGGGAACGCATCGCACCACAGCAGTAACCTAATCCCCTGGCTTCTCCTTAGTCTGACAACAGGACAGGGTTTCTGCTCACACTCAGCAGCATGAAGACCCTCCGCCTCAGCACTTTTCTGTCTGCATGTGTGTGTGTGAGTGTGTGCGCCTGCATTTGGCCTTGTATGTGACTCTTGGTGTGTGTGTGCCTCCGTGTGTGTGTGTGTCCGTGCAAAAGACTGCATTATTGAGGAGAAGGGGAAGGAAGAAGTGAAACAGTACCGGGACGGGACCGTGTGTGCGTGTGAGTGTGTAGAAGAGATGGGAGAGAGGACTACGGTGCAGCAGCACAAGCAGCCTCCCTATGATGGTGGGCTCTGCAACTACGCCCAGAAAATCGGCTCCTGCTTCGGACTGGACGGTAAGAGAGAGGGGGGTTTGTCCTGTACAGTGTGGAGGAGGGTTGGAAGGAACAGGCCAGTGACTGAGGATGTATGAGATTCATTTCTCTCAATGATCCAGATGTCTAGGATGACAAAGGGATACCGTATTTTGTGTCTAATCACGGTGTGTTTGTGCGAGTGTGTCTTGAAGTGTGTATTTATTTGTGTCGGTGTGTGCGGTGGGAGCAAGGGTGTTTCCATGTAGTTAGCTGCACCCAAAGAAAGACAAATGAATAGAGGAGCAGGGCTGTGCCCCACTGCAGCAGAACACACCAGCCTATCCTCTATCAGACCCAGCCTCTGTCATCAGCCCGTGTGTGTGTGTGCGTGCGTGTGTGCGTGTCCTCTGCCTTATTCTTTATCATGCTATATGCTTTTGCATTCATTTTATTGGACTCTTTACTGTACAGTACATCGGATGGATGAGGAATTGATGTAGGCTAGATTTGTGGGTGAAAAATAGACATATAAATAAAACATTGATGTCAGTAGTAGCATGGTCAGGCTCAGCCTAGAGCTATGGCAATCCTCCTGTGTCCGTGGAAATGCTGTGACAAAGGAGCAATGCATTTAATTAGAAATAGAGGCCAAGCCCTAGTTCTCCTCTCGAGTCTGTTTCTGCTCTGTCATCATCATCCTCGCTTGTATCATGATTTTCAAAAGCTTTAGAGTGGGTAGTGTAAGGTACAGTATATGCGTGCAATGTGTATTGTACAGTTTCTGTTTTGTGGACAGTATATTCCTGCAAGAGAGATGTTAGTAAAAAAAGATATTGGTTTATATAAGAGTGTTGTTTGTGACCTTAAAGTCTTGTTCACACTGCAGTCTGAACAGTGACAAATGCACATAGAATCGGATATTACAAGTCACATTTCATACAAATCTGATTGCTGACCATACTGACTTGTGTCTGAACAGTCAAATCTGATTTATTTGCCCTCAAGTGGTTTTTAGACTGTTATTTGGCAGATCTTCTTCCTTGCTAGCTACTCTGTTGACAGTTTGACAATAACATGTGGTAGCTAACTAGCTAGTTCATTGTTTACAAACAAATGAGTGAATGTGCTAGAAAGCTTAAACAGCTACCTAGCTAGCTAGTTGACTTCTGTGGTGGTTAGCCAAAAAACGACTTGTTTTGAAAGTTGGATCATCTTATCCTTTGAGGCTTGAAAAGGGTTTTGACACTATGATTCTGAACATTCAAAGCAACAGGGAAACGTCCATGACAGGCATTGTGGTCACCTTAGCTTGCTACATAAATTATAAGTCATAGGAAGCACGAGAACCAATCAGCCTACACCACTGCTTACACACCCATCGTTACTATGACAACTAGCGTAGCCATGTCAGGAAATTACTGCTATCTGAATAAACACAAATCTGATTTGGTCATTTGTAAATTGCTGTTTGGACAGTCAGTAGTCCAAAACGGATTTAAAAATCTAAACTGATTTGAGCATTAAAGCCTGCAGTGACGATGTTCAGGTAGCAGTAGCGCGTCAATAAATATGTTCACTTTACAGACCAAAAAGCTTATGGTTTTATCTCATATTTTATATTCAATCAGTGTTTATCAACATTCCCTATGAGCATGTTTATTTCTCTGTAGGTTTTTCCCAATGCATATTGGTATGAAAACAGTTAACTTTCTCTGCTTGTTCATCCCACATATGACCTCTCACCAGGAGAATTGGTTGACTCTCTAAATTTGGCATAGGATGGAAAATCCAGTCCTTAATCAAGGAGACGGAAGATATCGTCTTTAACTCACAAATTCTCAGGGAAATCATTTTATTATAAATCATTTTTGGGAATCTTAGCGAAACACATTTCCCCCCCAACATAAGATGACTTCAAGATTACAAGACCAATCCAGGACTCTACATAGTCTATATCCCCTAATCCTGTGGCTCAGACTGTGTGTGTGTGTGTGTGTGTGTGTGTGTGGTGCTCATGGTCTTGAAGAAGTAGAGGCAGAAAAGGTGTTTTATTTGGAATCAAGTTGTTGAAATCAATGTAAATGTGACTTGGATCAATGTGGTCCCAAAGCATTGCGCTAGCATCTCCAAGGTTGTGCGCTCAATTTCCTCAGGGATCACATACATAATGAAAATGTATGCACTCAGTGTTTGGATAAAAGCTTCTGCTAAATTGCACATTTAGAGCGTATTATAACTAGAGTAGTTTAGATCACAATAATGGAAAGATATGGTCCACTAATATTGGGCTTTACTGTTTATACGGTCCCGCTTTAAACAAAGTCTAACTTATGATGGCTTCATAAACCATTCATAAAGGCTTCATAAGCAAGACATAAATGGGTCACACGTAATCTCTAACCGTATGTCATGCTCTTTAAAGGATTCATAAATGTAGCATAACCATGATATAAACCAGTGTATATTAAAGGGTGACATAAGCACTGCTTAGTAAATGCTTTATAAATCATAATGAATTGAGACTTTACAAAGCTAGATAAGGCGATCCATAGATTATAGATCCATAACTTTGTCAATTCAACCCCCAAAGAAATATAGGATGGCGCAACAATGGTTATGATAACATGCTAAGGTTTCCCTGATTGTTTAAACCTTTGTTTATACAACAGCTAAATACATTGTGATGACGTTGGCCTCTTTGGGTATAGCAAGCCCATCCCCCTCTCCCTGCCTCCCCCTCTCCTCCTTCAACTAGGTTGCTGTGGTCAGAGAGACGTTGTAAATTCCTGAGAATCTCCTCATGGACACATAGTAGAGAGAGTAGAATTTCTTCCACCTCACAGAACTTGAGGTATGAACAAATTTCATGTTCCGGAGAAAGTATAAAAGATCGGTGAAGAATCCAGCTACGAACTGGTCCGTTTGTCACAACTTGGGAAGCTCATGGGAGACGGTGTGGCCACATTACCATAACACTGTTTATATAATATCCTCAGATATGAGGTTTACATCTAATTGTTGTATAAGATGAATGAGTGAGTATGATACTGTAATCCCGTTAACGGGATGATATGACAACAGCCAGTGAAAGTGCAGGGCGCCAAATTCAAAACAACAGAAATCTCAAAATTAAAATATCTCAAACATACATGTATTTTATACCGTTTTAAAGGTAATGTTGTTGTTAATCCCACCACAGTGTCCGATTTCAAATATGCTTTACAGCGAAAGCACCACAAACTATTATGTTTAGTCACCACCAAGCCACAGAAAAACACAGCCATTTTTCCAGGCAAAGAGAGTCACAAAAAGCACAAATAGAGATCAAATTCATCCCTAACCTTCGATCTTCATCAGACGACACTCATAGGACTTCATGTATGTTTTGTTTGATAAAGTTTACATTGGCGCGTTACGTTCACTAGTTCCAAAAACATCCAGTGATTTTGCATAGCCACATCGATTCAACAGAAATACTCATCATAAATGTAGGTGATAATACAAGTTATACACATGGAATTATAGTTATACCTCTCCTTAATGCAACCGCTGTGTCAGATTTAAAAAAAAAAACTTTACGGACAAAAACAAACATGCAATAATCAGAGACGGCGCTCAGAAAAATAATCAAATTAGCCGCCATGTTGGAGTCAACAGAAACCAGAAATTACATGATAAATATTCCCTTACCTTTGTTGATCTTCATCAGAATGCACTCCCAGGAATCGCAGTTCCACAATTACTGCTCGATTTGTTGGAAAATGTCCGTTATTTATTTCCAAGTAGCTACTTTTGTTAGCGTTAGGTACACATATCCAAACGCTCGTGCAATACTTCGGACAAAAACTTTAAAAAGTTATATTACAGGTCGAAGAAACATTTCAAACTAAGTATAGAATCAATCATTAGGATGTTTTTATCATAAATCTTCAATAATGTTCCAACCGGAGAATTCCTTTGTGTCTAGAGGAGCAACGGAACGCAAGTCGATATCATGTGGAATGCGCGTGACCAGGAAATGGCTCTCTGCCAGTAACCTGACTCATTCAGCTCTTATTCAGTCCCACAACACAGTAGAAGCCTAATTAAAGTTTCTAAAGACTGTTGACATCTAGTGAAAGCCCTAGGAAGTGCAACTTCATTCATATCCCAATATGAATTCAATAGGGCCTGAGTTGAAAATGGACCAACCTCAGATTTCTCACTTCCTGTTTGGATTTCTTCTCAGGTTTTTTCCTGCCAACATTCAACAGACATTCACAGACATCATTCAAACAGTTTTAGGAACTTCAGGGTGTTTTCTATCAAATACTAATAATAATATGCATATATTATCAACTGAGACTGAGGAACAGGCCGTTTACTCTGGGCACCTTTCATCCAAGCTACTCAATACTGCTCCTGCAGACATAAGAAGTTAAACAAATTAGGTTTCTTCTGACAATTGAGATGAACGATGAGCGGATAAGAGGCATTCTGTAATTTCGATTAAGACATTAATGAGCGAGCGACGACGGACGTAGTCAATATATCTATGTGTTTAGCACTTTTGAAATGTAGAGTCAGAATGCAGAACATGGCCTGCACTTACAATATTTTCCCTGTACACAAAGTCAGAACCGTAGGATAAATAAAGGGGGCATATAACAGACAATGAAAGCTCTGACAATATTAGATGATGACATATATCAAAAACAGGTTACAGGCTACATGTGCTGCACCACTGCGTCAGAAGAGTAATGTTAGGTGAAATTATGAAATTATTGAAAATAGACCAAATTATTAGGGTGAGGCACATGGGCTACTAACAGCTTACTACACAACATACACTTAGTATTACTTTCTTAGGTACAGTATACATATCTCCCTTGCATATTACATCATTTATGCAGAAGCATACAAGACATTTTTGGACTCACCTTGGCTTGTGATGTGCTCACTTAAACATGAAGGTGGAGTGCCGGTTTTGTCATCAAACGTTGTCATTAAATTCTGGCATTCTCTGGATTTATGGTGGGAACTCGGGGGGGGAAAACACAGCCATTCACACACTGATTGTTGAATTTGCGATTTCCAAGAGGACAAGAACATTAGAGTGTCTAGTTTGAGAAACAGATGCCTCACAAGTCCTCACCTGGCAGCTTCATTAAATAGTACCCGCAAAACACCAGTCTCAATGTCAACAGTGAAGAGGCGACTCTGGGATGCTGGCCTTCTAGGCAGAGTTCCTCTGTCCAGTGTCTGTGTTCTTTTGCCCATCTTCATCTTTTATTTTTATTGGCTGGTCTGAGATATGGCTTTGTCTTTGCAACTCTGCCTAGAAGGCAAGCATCCCGGAGTCGCCACTTCACTGTTGACGTTCAGACTGGTGTTTTGCGGGTAATCCCTGCTGCAAACCTGGTCAAGAACTACAGGAAACGTATGATCTATGTAATTGCTAACAATCTCTGTAATTGTACCAAATATTAAGTTCTGCTTTTCTGCTGTATCAAATACTTATGTCATGCAATAAAATGCAAATGAATTACTTAAAAATCATACAATGTGATTTTCTGGATTTCTGTTTGAGATTCCGTCTCTCACAGTTGAAGTGTACCTATGATAAAAATTACAGACCTCTACATGCTTTGTAAGTGGGAAAACCCGCAAAATCGGCAGTGTCTGGCCTGCTCGCCTCCCTACCACTGAGGAAGTACAGTTCCCGCTAAGCCCAGTCAAAACTGTTCGCTGCTCTGGCCCCCAATGGTGGAACAAACTCCCTCACGACGCCAGGACAGCGGAGTCAATCACCACCTTCCGGAGACACCTGAAACCCCACCTCTTTAAGGAATACCTAGGATAGGATAAGTAATCCTTCTCACCCCCCTTTAAGATTTAGATGCACTATTGTAAAGTGACTATTCTACTGGATGTCATAAGGTGAATGCACCAATTTGTAAGTCGCTCTGGATAAGATATGATGTAGAGCATGAACCTACAGGAACGGGCCACCGCCTTGATGTTAGTTGAGAACGACAGGATCACGCCAAGGTTCTTAGCGCTCTGGGAGGAGGACACAATGGAGTTGTCAACCGTGATGGCGAGATCATGGAACGGGCAGTCCTTCCCCGGGAGGAAGAGCAGCTCCGTCTTGCCGAGGTTCAGCTTGAGGTGGTGATCCGTCATCCACACTGATATGTCTGCCAGACATGCAGAGATGCGATTCGCCACCTGGTCATCAGAAGGGGGAAAGGAGAAGATTAATTGTGTGTCGTCTGCATAGCAATGATAGGAGAGACCATGTGAGGTTATGACAGAGCCAAGTGACTTGGTGTATAGCGAGAATAGGAGAGGGCCTAGAACAGAGCCCTGGGGACACCAGTGGTGAGAGCGCGTGGTGAGGAGACAGATTCTCGCCACACCACCTGGTAGGAGCGACCTGTCAGGTAGGACGCAATCCAAGCGTGGGCCGCGCCGGAGATGCCCAACTCGGAGAGGGTGGAGAGGAGGATCTGATGGTTCACAGTATCGAAGGCAGCCGATAGGTCTAGAAGGATGAGAGCAGAGGAGAGAGAGTTAGCTTTAGCGGTGCGGAGCGCCTCCGTGATACAGAGAAGAGCAGTCTCAGTTGAATGACTAGTCTTGAAACCTGACTGATTTGGATCAAGAAGGTCATTCAGAGAGATATAGCGGGAGAGCTGGCCAAGGACGGCACGTTCAAGAGTTTTGGAGAGAAAAGAATGAAGGGATACTGGTCTGTAGTTATTGACATCGGAGGGATTGAGTGTAGGTTTTTTCAGAATGGGTGCAACTCTCGCTCTCTTGAGGACGGAAGGGACGTAGCCAGCGGTCAGGGATGAGTTGATGAGCGAGGTGAGGTAAGGGAGAAGGTCTCCGGAAATGGTCTGGAGAAGAGAGGAGGGGATAGGGTCAAGCGGGCAGGTTGTTGGGCGGCCGGCCGTCACAAGACGCGAGATTTCATCTGGAGAGAGAGGGGAGAAAGAGGTCAGAGCACAGGGTAGGGCAGTGTGAGCAGAACCAGCGGTGCCGTTTGACTTAGCAAACGAGGATCGGATGTCGTCGACCTTCTTTTCAAAATGGTTGACGAAGTCAACTGCAGAGAGGGAGGAGGGGGGAGGAGGATTCAGGAGTGAGGAGAAGGTGGCAAAGAGCTTCCTAGGATTAGAGGCAGATGCTTGGAATTTAGAGTGGTAGAAAATGGCTTTAGCAGCAGAGACAGAGGAGGAAAATGTAGAGAGGAGGGAGTGAAAGGATGCCAGGTCCGCAGGGAGGCGAGTTTTCCTCCATTTCCGCTCAGCTGCCCGGAGCCCTATTCTGTGAGCACGTAATGAGTCGTCGAGCCACGGGGCGGGAGGGGAGGACCGCGCCGGCCTGGAGGATAGGGGACATAGAGAGTCAAAGGATGCAGAAAGGGAGGAGAGGAGGGTTGAGGAGGCAGAATCAGGAGATAGGTTGGAGAAGGTATGAGCAGAGGGAAGAGATGATAGGATGGAAGAGGAGAGAGTAGCGGGGGAGAGAGAGCGAAGGTTGGGACGGCGCGATACCATCCGAGTAGGGGCAGTGTGGGAGGTGTTAGATGAGAGCGAGAGGGAAAAGGATACAAGGTAGTGGTCGGAGACTTGGAGGGGAGTTGCAATGAGGTTAGTGGAAGAACAGCATCTAGTAAAGATGAGGTCGAGCGTATTGCCTGCCTTGTGAGTAGGGGGAAGGTGAGAGGGTGAGGTCAAAAGAGGAGAGGAGTGGAAAGAAGGAGGCAGAGAGGAATGAGTCAAAGGTAGACGTGGGGAGGTTAAAGTCGCCCAGCACTGTGAGAGGTGAGCCGTCCTCAGGAAAGGAGCTTATCAAGGTATCAAGCTCATTGATGAACTCTCCGAGGGAACCTGGAGGGCGATAAATGATAAGGATGTTAAGCTTGAAAGGGCTGGTAACTGTGACAGCATGGAATTCAAAGGAGGCGATAGACAGATGGGTGAGGGAGAAAGAGAGATGACCACTTGGGAGAGATGAGGATCCCGGTGCCACCACCCCGCTGACCAGAAGCTCTCGGGGTGTGCGAGAACACGTGGGCGGACGAAGAGAGAGCAGTAGGAGTAGCAGTGTTGTCTGTGGTGATCCATGTTTCCGTCAGTGCCAAGAAGTCGAGGGACTGGAGGGAGGCATAGGCTGAGATGAACTCTGCCTTGTTGGCCGCAGATCGGCAGTTCGGCAGTGTGAAGTGATTATGATACCAAACCACTGCATCTAGGTTCTCTATTCCTGCCCTAATTAAATTTAAACATGGGAACATTGAAAATCGCAAGGCTGGTAATTGATTTCAAATAGCAAACATTTAATATTGAATTTCAACATAATTAGAATATAATGTGTCATTTGAAATAACTTGATGAGACTGCAATTTAATTAACACATATTTAGTCAATAATGATTAGCTTGATTTAGTTGCACATTTTAGATATGGACAGTTCAGGGATATTTTATTTTCGCCCCTTGATTAAAAATGACCATAACTCATGTTGGTGGTCTTTCCATTCATAAAATGTGAATGGTAAATTGCCACAGTAGATTGCCTTGATAAATGAGGAAATACTTTTGTCATTTGTACAGAATTATTGTAAAAGAAATCCTTAGGCTGCAAAAAAAAATGCAGGTTTAATTTACACCAATGATAATACCCCCTAGAGGCGCAAATGTCTTAAAATTTGTTCACAGCAACCAGGACAAAATAATAACACTGATATAATTTTGAGGGAGCAGCAATACGACGGCAAATGATGATTGCAATTTAGATCAACTGGGTCATTTCAGCGCGTATTGCTGGTTTAACAATATATTACCTTGTGTTAGGTATACTGGCCATACAATTATCTGCAATAATATTTTGTACAGTGTGGCTAGATTATGTATTCTAGGTATAATACAAAGAGAGGCATGACCAGCTGTCAACATGCTACTTTGGAAATGATGTCATTTGAGGGCATTGTGAAAATTCCATAATCGCCCTCTGGTATCATCGGAAACTAATTAATTCAGCTTTTTTAGCAGACTAAGGGTGATTTATCTACAATTGATTTTGACAATCATTCTGTACAACTGAAATAAAGTATTTCCTCAATTGACAACGGCAAATCTACTGCGGCAATTTGACAACTTGTATGAATAGAAAACTACTGTGTAGCCCTCACAAAAAAAATATTTCACTCTAACTGCAGTTACACTGGAAAATTACTGCAGTAAAAAAACTGTGTTATTTTGGATGCAGTATTTGCAGCATACTGCAATTATACTGCACTCTGACTGCAGTATTTTTTTCAAAAGGGAGCCTATTCTTATGTTTTTTTGGTTTCCAATTTATGTATCGATTAAGTACAACTTGTCTTTAAAAATAAACTTGTCTTTAAAAAGTATGGCCATTTCTTATCAAGACGGACAGGAAAATATCCCTGGACTGTCCGTATTTTAAAGGATGTAACTAAATCAAGTCAATCATAATCTATCTTTTTAAATCAAATGGAGTCTTATAAAGTTATTTCAAATAGCACATATTATATTATTTTGCCATTTAAGGTGAAACGTTTTAATAAAATATAGGCCTACTACTTTTATATTCTAGGCCTACTGCTTCTATTATTTTTGCGTTCGTCACCCTATACACATGACAGGTCATTCTAATTTTGCCCCGGGCACTGTATTCGGTCTTCAACGAGGTCCAGAGGGCCACACTGAAAATAGGTTATACAAAATTGGAAACAAAACAGTCTTCTAATCCATAGTTTTGGAAATTTTAGATGATCCCTGACTGCCTAGCTTTTGTTTAGGGGATTATTAGCAAGCTGGACACAGTGAAGAAACTGTATGAATGTAGGTCCGTTATCATTTCTACACAGTACCGATTTGGTTTTAGTCATTTTAAAGTATATGGAATTTGTTTAAATGTATTATAATTTTTTAAATATATATCTTTTTTTAAACTCAAACCTCCGGCTGGCTGGATTGGACCCTCTCGGCCTGTGGGCCGTATATTTGACACCCTTGACCTAGACGCAGCTGTCGAGTAGCATAATCACTAGACACGGTAACAATGAGAGATCAACTGATCTTCTGGTTTATTCTTGTGGGTCTATGGTTGCAAGCAAGTTTGTTTTAACACATAGGTCCATGTAGGCAAAGCATGATCACATACATGCTCTGATTTTTTGGGCGTGGCAGGTAGCCTAGTGGTTAGAATGTTAGACTAGTAACTGAAAAGTTTCAAGATCAAATCCCCAAACTGGCAAGGTATAAAATAAATCTGTTGTTCTTCCCCTGAACAAGGCAGTTAACCCACTGTTCCTAGGCCATCATTGAAAATAAGAATTTGTTCTTAACTGACTTGCCAAAAATAAACAAATAAAATAAAATCTCCCATTAATAACATTTTAAGAAATCCAATGTTAAACTGCAATTGTGCCTTAATTTCTGCCTATACGTTGCAATCGACCCAATCAGAACTCTACGTTTGACATTTTATCCAGCTATTCCAGACAGGACATAACCTGGGGCTGGGATCTCCAAGTAGGTTTCAGTTTTTACTTGCGCTGTACTGTGCGACTGCTCCCGTCAGTGGTCGTCAGATTTATGTTGTAGAATTAGAAGAAAAGATTGTGTTCTCCATCTAGCTAACTATAATAAATCTCCTGAAACGACACTACTGTTTAGGATCATTATTTATGGGCAGTGCTAAAGTGGTGAGAGTATTTCCAAGTCAATTTAAACAGGAGAGATCGGCCTTGTCCGAATACACTTGTGTTCTAAATAACATACTTTTTGGTTATGCGAAAACTTTTCTTTTTTTAGTTTGTGAAATGTCAAACGTGGTTTGCATTAAATGTCAGGATTTCATACTCATTTAGACTTTTCAGCAATTAGAATTCCCTGCACACTATTGAGGAAGAGAGTAGTCTATTAACACTTACTGTATGTGTGTTTGACAACAGCTGATAATAGGATAGGGCTCTATACAAATTAATGAGCGCGATTGCACATTAGATGACACCTTTTCAGTATGGAGGAGTAGTATGTTGATATTTGTTGCTTACCGTATATGTTTTTAGAAACTGTACGTTCTAAATAGTATGTAGTACTATTAGGACACAGTATGTACTTTATAAGTATAAGTAAGTATAAGTACTTAATAAGTAGTAGGCAAGACAGATTTTGGACAAGGCCATCAGTTGAGCTAGCTAACTTTTGCTAGCTAGCTATCATTATAGCTACCCACCTAGCCACAAACCTTCTTTTCAGAGTGCACTTGGCAGAAAGGGTCTAGCTAAATGGTCAAATTTGACCAGAAATACCATAGCCCAATTGTTTTTCATTGATAGTGTTAGTTAGCCAGAGCCAGCTCTGGTAGTTTCTTGTCACTTATTAAACATCCTAAGTTTTTTATATTTTCGCGATCAACTGAATCGGTGTCCCTAAACCGGGATTGTCGTTGCTCAATATACGATAATGTGACGAGAATAACATTGTAAACAACAGCCAAATCTAGAACATAGACATGTCTTATATGGGCAGAAAGTTTAAATTCTTGTTAGTCTAACTGCAGTGTCAAATTCACAGTAGCTATTACAACAACAAAAATACCATGCTATTGTTTGAGGATAGTGCACAACAACAAAACACTTTTGTCACGGCAACTGGTTTGATACATTATTTACCTTCAGAGGTGAATGTAAGTAATCTTGCTCTGATTTGTAATCCTGAGGGTCCCAGAGTTAAAATGTAGTGTAGTATTGGTTGAAAAAAATACATTTTTATATTGAAATGTAGGAACTGGGTTCTACAGTTCTCTCTGCTGTCTCTGCTGTCTCTGGCTCCCATATCTTTTTTAAAGTTATATACTCCACATAGTAGATACAGTACTTCTCTGATAGAGTTCAGTGTGTCAAATCGGAGGGCCTGTTGTCTGGACCTCTCGCAGTCTCTATGGGGGTGCCACAGGGTTAAATTCTGGGGCCGACTCTCTTATTTGTATACATCAATGATGTCGCTCTTGCTGCTGGTGATTCTCTGATCCACCTCTATACAGACGACAACATTCTGTATACTTCTGGCCCTTCTTTGGACACTGTGTTAACTATCCTCCAGACGAGCTTCAATGCCATACAACTCTCCTTCCGTTGCCTCCAAATGCTTTTAAATGCAAGTAAAACTAAATGCATGCTCTTCAACCGATCGCTGCCCGCACCTGCCCGCCCGTCCAGCATCACCACTCTGGACTGTTCTGACTTGGAATATGTGAACAACTACAAATATCTAGGTGTCTGGTTAGACTGTAAACTCTCGTTCCAGACTCACATTAAGCATTGCCAATCCAAAATGAAATCTAGAATCGGCTTCCTATTTTGCAACAAAGCATCCTTCATCCTGCTGCCAAACATACCCTCGTAAAACTGACCATCCCACCGATCCTCGACGTCTGCCATGTAATTTACAAAATAGCCTCCAACACTCTACTCAACAAATTGGATGCAGTCTATCACAGTATCATCTGTTTTGTCACCAAAGCACCATATACTACCCACAATTGCGATCTGTACTCTCTCGTTGGCTGGCCCTCGCTTCATACTCGTCGCCAAACCCAATGGCTCCAGGTCATATATAAGTCCCTGCTAGGTAAAGCCCCACATTATCTCAGCTCACTGGTCACCATAGCAGCACCCACCCGTAGCACTCACTCCAGCAGGTATATCTCACTGGTCACCCTCAAAGCCAATTCCTCCTTTGGCCGCCTTTCCTTCCAGTTCTCTGCTGCCAATGACTGGAACGAACTGCAAAAATCACTGAAGCTGGAGACTCATATCTCCCTCACTAGTTTTAAGCATCAGCAGCTCACAGATCACTGCCCCGGTACATAGCTCATCTGTAAATAGCCCATCCAACCACCAACCACCTAATCCCAGGGTGGCAGGGCAGCCTAGTGGTTAGAGTGTTGGACTAGTAACTGAAAGGTTGCAAGTTCAAATCCCAGAGCTGACAAGGTACATTCTGCCCCTGAACAAGGCAGTTACCCACTGTTTCTAGGCTGTCATTGCAATTAAGAATTTGTATTTAACTGACTTGCCATGTTAAAAAAAATGCTGTGTTCATTTATTTTGCCAGCACTGCTTGCTTCTGAAGCTAAGCAGGGTTGGTCCTGGTCAGTCCCTGGAAGGGAGACCAGATGCTGCTGGATGTGGTGTTGGAGGGCCAGTAGGAGGCACTCTTTCCTCTGGTCTAAAATAAAATAAAAAAATATCCCAAAACCCCAGGGCACTGCCCTGTGTAGGGTGCCGTCTTTCAGATGGGATGTTAAACGGGTGTCCTGACTCTCTGAGGTCATTAAAGATCCCATGGCACTTATCCTAAGAGTAGGGGTGTTAGCCCCGGTGTCCTGGCTAAATTCCCAATCTGGCCCTCAAACCATCACGGTCACCTAATAATCCCCAGTTTACAATTTGCTCATTCATCCCCCTCCTCTCCCCTGTAACTATTCCCCAGGTCATTGCTGTAAATTATAATCTGTTCTCAGTCAACTTACCTGGTAAAATAATGGATAAATGGCATAAATCATGGCAAAATGTGTAGAATAGCATGAAATTAGCTTTAAAACCCCCAAAAGTATCTCCACCCCATGACAAAATGGGTACAATTGCATGATGTTTGTTCTAAAATTTCTAAATGTTGTGTAGAACTGCAGAAAACTTGCCTTAAAACTGCAACAATTTCTCTACCCCATGGAAAAATGTGTACAATTTCAGGAAATTAACTCTAGAACCAAAAATGTTCTCTTTGCAGTCAAGAGAGGTGCCACTAGGATGACATAAAACAATCCAGGTAAATCTGCGAAGGTACGACATGATGGAGAGGGAATTGGATTGGCCATTGTTGATGACATGGACTAAGACAAGTTTGTCTGTGTGGAAAAGGACACTCTCTTCTGGGACCATTTGTGACTCTACAGGGACGCGGCGGTGATGATGGGGTATAGTTTGAAGTGCTGAGGATTGGGCTAGGGAGTCAAGAAAGGTCAACCCTGCAGGCTACTCAGAAGAGAACCATCTCCCTCTGTAGTAGCCTCCAAAGCTGAGGGAAGGGGCAGCGCCGGTGAAGAGCTGAAGGTCTTTGGTTGAGGACTTTGGCTACCAGAATTTGTCTGGCTTAGAGGATGTTTTTTTGTGTGCCCAAAATAACTTACTGAAGACCAAATTGACCATGTCGTCACAACATGTCGTCATAATATATGCCTGAATTGTTCCAAACTGTTTCAGATGGACGCCCTTAGAATAGAAGAAGGATTAGTAGATGGGACGATTGGTGCTTCCAGTTGAAGCTCGCATCCGCTACAAGACCATGGTGCTTGCCTACGGAGCTGTGAGGGGAACGGCACCTCAGTACCTCCAGGCTCTGATCAGGCCCTACACCCAAACAAGGGCACTGCGTTCATCCACCTCTGGCCTGCTCGCCTCCCTACCACTGAGGAAGTACAGTTCCCGCTCAGCCCAGTCAAAACTGTTCGCTGCTCTGGCTCCCCAATGGTGGAACACACTCCCTCACGACGCCAGGACAGCGGAGTCAATCACCACCTTCCGGAGACACCTGAAACCCCACCTCTTTAAGGAATACCTAGGATAGGATAAAGTAATCCTTCTCACCCCCCTTAAAAGATTTAGATGCACTATTGTAAAGTGGCTGTTCCACTGGATGTCATAAGGTGAATGCACCAATTTGTAAGTCGCTCTGGATAAGAGTGTCTGCTAAATGACTTAAATGTAATGTAAATGTAATGTAAATGTGTAGTAAGGGAAGGGTTTGTGGCCTCGGGGCAATGGGATGAGAAGAACAACAGGGAAGACATAAACTAAATGCACAAAACATTAAGAACACCTGCTCTTTCCATGACATAGACCAGGTGAATACAGGTGAAAGCTATAATCTCTTATTCATGGCACTTGTTAAATCCACTTCAATCAGTGTAAATTTAGGGGAGGAGATAGGTTAACCTCTCTTGGGTAGGGGGCAGTATTTTCACGTCCGGATGAAAAGCGTGCCCAAAGTAAAACTGCCTGTTACTCAGGCCTAGAAGTTAGGATATGCATATCATTTGGATAGAACACTCTACATTTTCTAAAACTGTTAAAATTATGTCTGTGAGTATAACAGAACGGTTATAGGAGGCAAAACCCGAGGACAAACCATCCGCCCCAAAAAGATTTTCAGCCGACCACTGTTTTCAATGGCTGTCACTTTTATTATAAGGCGAAATCCTCCCAGATTGCAGTTCCTAGGGCTTCCACTAGATGTCAACAGTCTTTAGAAAGAGTTTCATGCTGGTTTTTGGAAATATGAGCCAGAAATTGTAGTTTTTCTAGGTGTTTTCAAGCTCGTGGAAGAGAGAGCGTTATTTGGTAATTTTCTCCAGTAAAGACAATAACGATTCTCCGTCTTAAATTTGATCGTTTATTTACGTATCAGGGTACCTAAGGTTTGATTATAAACGTTGTTTGACCTGTTTGGAAAAGTTTCTTAGTAACGTTTGGAATTCATTTTGTTGGCATTTTGATGGAGGGAAACTGGGTGGATTATTGACTGAAGCACGCCAGCTTAACTGAGTTTTTATGGCTATAAAGAAGGACATTATCGAACAAAACGATGTAACTGGGACCTTTTGGAGTGCCAACAGAAGAAGATCATCAAAGGTAAGGCATTTATTATATTGCTATATTGCTATTTCTGACTTTCATGAAGCACCTGCCTGGTTGAAATATGTTTTTCATGCATTTGTATGCAGGGCGCTGTCCTCAGAATGGTGTGCTTTCGCCGTAGAGCCTTTTTGAAATCTGACACCCTGGCTGGATTAACAAGAAGTTACCCTTTATTTTGATGTATTACACTTGTGATTTTATGAAAGTTAAATATTTAGCAGCGCTATCTGTGCCACCAGAGACTCTGGGTTCGCACCCAGGCCGCGACCCGGAGGTGCGTGGGGCGACGCACAATTGGCCTAGCGTCGTCCGGGTTAGGGAGGGCTTGGCCGGTAGGGATATCCTTGTCTCATCGGGCACCAGCGACTCCTGTGGCGGGCCGGGCGCAGTGCACGCTAACCAAGGTCGCCAGGTGCACAGTGTTTCCTCCAACACATTGGTGCGGCTGGCTTCTGGGTTGGATGCGCACTGTGTTAAGAAGCAGTGCGGCTTGGTTGGGTTGTGTTTCGGAGGACGCATGGCTTTTGACCTTCGTCTCTCCCGAGCCCGTACGGGAGTTGTAGCGATGAGACGAGATAGTAATTGACAATTGGATACCACGACATTGGAGAGAAAAGGGGGTAAAAATAATAATTATTATATATATTTTTTTACAATTCTGTAGTTTGAATTTGGCGCTCTGCAATTTCAACAGATGTTGGTCAGGTGGGACGCTACCATCCCACCTGCCCATAAGAAGTTTTAAATAAGTATTTTTAGGCCTTGAGACAATTGAAACATGGATTATGAATGTGTGCCATTCAGAGGGTGAATGGAAGAGACAAAATATTTAAGTGCCTTTAAACGGGGTACGGTAGAAGGTGACAGGCGCACCAGTTTGTGTCAAGGACTGAAACACTGCAGGTTTTTTCATGCTCAACAGTTTCCCGTTTGTATCAAGAACCCAAAGGACATCCAGCCAACGTGACACAACTGTGGGAAGCAATGGAGTCAACATGGACCAACATGCCTGTGGAACCCTTTCGACACCTTGTAGAGTCCATGCCCCAAATAATTGAGTCTGTTTGGAGGGAAAAAGGAGGCGGGGGGTTGCAACTCGATATTTGGAAGGTGTTCTAAATGTATTCTACACTCAGTGTAGACACTGCTGTGTTGGCTGCAGGGGGAGCGGCACCGGAATCGTTGGGAACCTGCATCACTGGGCCAGTAGAGGGAGCTGATGTGTTATTGTTGGAAACAGCCAGGCCAGCAGGGAGAGCAGATGCATCGACTCTGCCACTTGGCAGTCGGGTGTTTGGCGATGGTGGATGCGCTAAAGGGGGCCCTCTCTGCCGAGGGAGCTGGTTTAAAATGAAAACAGCGAGGCTTTGGGATCCCACCAGCAAAAAGGGATTGCCCGCTCAAACCCTTGGAGGCAGACAGGGTCTTAAATGTATTTTTTGGCCTACCTGCCAAGGGGACTGGTAGATAAAAAAAAAATCCACCAGCCAAGCATATTTTTTTCCAGACAAAATAAATTGCCTTTTTGAGTCACGTATACATTAATTTCAGTACATTTCATTGAGAGAATAAATTATTATGTTGAATACAAACTTAAAGAAGAGGCCAGAGCAGAATTTGAAACCAAATTATTTTAATATATTGATCAACGGTTAATCAAATCAAGTTTATTTGTAGAACTCATTTAAAAAATGTAGTTGACTGTAGTTGACCAAAAACGCCAAACAGTGGGCACACTATTAAATAAACATATCAGATCCAATGAATATGAGTACATAGAAGTCAAAACAGGGCAACAACAATGGTAAGATACAATTATGAGAAAGAAGTGCAGTGGACACTGATACAAAGGGGAAACAGGGAAAGCAGGTCTACAAATCCTTTACTTTAAGTAGAATACCCTGATAAAATACAGGTAAAATAGAGACTTAACAGATGCTGGTTAATTTTGGCTGTGGCTAGATTTAGTTTCCCAGACTGAATACAACTGAAGAAATCTTGAACTCAAAATTCTAATGAAGTATTTGCTATTAAATGTACTTAAGGATCAAATACAAAAGTACATTTGAAGGTTTTGTAAACCTATCAGATGCTTAATCATTTTAATCAATTTAAACCTCGTCATCAGACTCCTCACTCTCTACCGCAATCACCCTCTTTGCACGGTCCATGAAGTATGGCCTCCTGCTCCTGACAGAGTCCTGAAGCCACAGCATCACAGCTTTTATCGGATCACACTCCCTGATCTCTGGAGAGAACAGCTGTACCATAAGAAGATCTGATAGTGTATTAGGCTTTAGGTTGGACCGCCAATTGGTTTTCACCTGTTGTGAAAGGAGGCAGGGAAGGACAGGACCAGGACAACCAATGCCAGCAAATCAGGGCAGGAATGCTGATGGCTCATGTAGACACGGAACCAGGACATCTTCTGCAGGGACTGAAGCTCTTGGTACATACAGCACCTTCAGGACAGTCCACTGGTCAGGGATCCTTTCAACATGGATGCCAGAGGTCTCCAGGACAGTCCACTGGTCAGGGATCCTTTCAACATGTATGCCTGAGGTCTCCAGGACAGGAAGTGGTCCACCAGGGTTTCCAGTTCAGTGTCTCCAAAATCTAGAATAACTGTATACATTACATTACAACAAGCATCATGCAGTTTTAATTCTCAAACTATAAAAATATGATCATGAACCTGAACCCAACCTAACTGCCCTGTAATACAAAACATAAAGTAAACTACTGCTTCATCTCCTGACTCTGGCTAGCTGATGAATCTGACCAGCTTGTTGACACACAGGACCCCTACACTGGCGTCCTGGAACCTGTCAGTCATACTCTCGACTAACCTGCAGAGCATTTCGTCCTGTGATGTGACGAGGGTCTTGCTGTCACCTCTGGCCAGCGTAATTCCCTCTGTTGGCCATTGTGGCCTTCATCACGGGCCCTTCTCTGATGTGAAATGGCTCATTTGACCATCCTTTCAGAATTTTCCTTTACAACACTCACTCACTCACTCACTCACTCACTCACTCACTCACTCACTCACTCACTCACTCACTCACTCACTCACTCACTCACTCACTCACTCACTCACTCACTCACTCACTGACTCACTCACACTAATCCTAATCCTTTCTCTTAATTCTCTTAAGGTAAGTATTACTTATTGCAGCTTAAATAAACATACCTGAATTTGTACTTCTTAAGTAGTGCTGTGTTGAGCACAAGGAGCTGTGGGCTTCTGTTATGGTGATGGTGGACCTCTGCAGACAGACAGACTGGTCGCTCAGGTGTGTTAGTGTGTCATGCAGGAGGCCACAGAAGCAGATAACAACAGCCTCCCTCGCAGTACTGTAGTATTTCCTGGCCTTGGCTTGCTGGATACCTGGGACATTTTGGGCATCAGCAGATTGAATCTGAAATACATGAAGAACAAAGACATACAAATAGACAATTAATTTCTGTCCCAAAAAAACTATAATAGATATGACATATTTTATCAGTGCATAAAGCATTAAAACATGATGTTACCAATTGTAACCATATCGAATTTTTCCTCAATTGCTTGTGTTACAGCCTGAATTTAAAATGTATTAAATTGAGATTTTTTGTTCATTGGCCTACGCACAATACCCCATAATGTCAAAGTGGAATTGTTTTTAGATATTTTTATTGTCTTGAGTCAATAATTATCAACCCCTTTGTTTATGGCAAGACTAACTAAATACGTTTAAGAGTAAAAATGTGCTTAAGTCAAAATTAGCTGCATGGACAAATAGCAATATTAGTTTTTAACATGATATTTTTAATGACTACCTCATATCTGTACCCCATCAGGTCCATCAGTTGAGCAGCGAACTTCAAGCACAGTTCCAACCACAAAGACCAGGGTAGTTCTCCAATGCCTTGCAAAGAAGGGCACCTGTCAAATGAAAAGCAGACACCGAATATCCCTTTGAGCATGAAAAAAATATTAATTATTTAAATTTTGATGGTGTATCAATACACCCAGTCACTACAAAGATACAGGTGTCCTTACTAACTCTATTTTAGTTTTTTTGCACCCCCACTTTCTTACCAGAAAAGTATCATGATCCATTTGTTAATTTCAATTATTAGTAATGTTTCCATCTAGTCTGTATTAAAATAGATTTTTCCCATTTTATATATGATATAATAATTTACAGATTGCATTTTGCACCTCCGTTGCCACAAGATGAATGGTTTTGCTTCCCTCCCAAATGCCACTGTTTTGGTTCAATGCAGTTAGAAAGGACGAGTTGCACCAATGGTGTTAAAAATGAAAAGTCACCTGCAGAATAAAATGGTTTATCCATTTTATTGTGCTGTTACATTTGCATCGTTGTTTCATATCAGGCTGTTGTTACATATTATTTGAGCTGCGTGCACCACAAGCAAATAGTGTCATTTAATTTTGCCTGTACGAACCATATTGATCACGGCATGTGACAGACTGCGGTCCAACTTGAGCGCAGGCCTAATATTACATTATTAAATGTGTCCAAAAAAAAATCCCTCCAAAAAAATCCCTCCAAAATCCCTCCAAAATCCCCCCAATACCATTCTGCTTTTGCCATCTATTTTCCCAACATCAATCGGTTAAATCATATTGTTAAAATGTTTTCATTCAGTTAGCATTTTGTATTATTCACTCCATTTAGTATGATATATTACCTTTAGTATGGTATGCATTCATTTGTGGATGTCCGTCATCCATTTCGTATGATATGTTACGAATTTACAAAATGTATAATATGTTACGGATTCCAATTTCATGTTACTAACAATAGCTAGGTGGCTAACGCTAATGGTAGATAGGCGTTAGTGTTAAGGTTAGGAGTTAGGTTAAAGGGTTAGCTAAAAGGGTTAATAATGAAGCGGTGAGTCGGGAAGCAGGTGCAACGTTTAACCTCTTGCTCCTACCCGACACGCAGGCGTCCCATCTAGACATCTGGAAATGCAAATGCGCTACGCTAAATGCTAATAGTACTAGTTAAAACTCAAACGTTCATTAAAATACACATGCAGGGTATTGAATTAAAGCTAAACTCGTTGTGAATCCAGGCAACAAGTCAGATTTTTAAAATGCTTTTCGGTGAAAGCATGAGAAGCTATTATCTGATAGTATGTAACACCCCAAAAGACCCGCAGGGGACGTAAACAAAATAATTAGCATAGTCGTCGCTACACAAACCGCACAAATAAAATATAAAACATTCATTACCTTTTACCATCTTCTTTGTTGGCACTCCTAGATGTCCCATAATCACTATTGGGTCTTTTTTTTTCGATTAAATTGGTCCATATATAGCCTAGATATCGATCTATGAAGACTGTGTGATAAATGAAAAAAAATTGCGTCTTATAACGTAACGTCATTTTTTTAAATTAAAAAAGTCGACGATAAACTTTCACAAAACACTTCGAAATACTTTTGTAATGCAACTTTATGTATTAGTACACGTTAATAAGCAATCAAATTGATCACGAGGCGATGTATATTCTTTAGCTGTCCATCTGGAAATAATGTCCGGGTAAATCTCAACCAAAATATCCGGTCTGAGACCTGAACAAATGGCTTGTCTCTTCTTCGTTTGACCAAGAAACAAAGCCTAGGCAAATGACAAGACTGTTGACATCGTGTGGAAGCTGTAGGTATACAATGTGGTATACGTGTGGTATACGTGTGGAGGATACAATTTCAAAGGGTTACCCTGTCTTTGTGACAATACTGCCCCCACGCCCACCTGCGATGCATCTACTTTAACCACAAAAGGTAGTGTGGGATCTGGGTGTTTTAGCAAGCAGGCGGAGGTGAAACGCCCCTTGAGGAGACGAAAAGCCTCGTCGGCTGCTGGAGACCACACCAGCCTTCAAGGCCCACCCTTGAGGTAGGTGAGAGAGGCAGCGACGGCGCGAAGGTTCCTGATGAAATGACATTTTCACAGAACCGCTTGTTGCAATTTCGATGAGGCTCTCTTGTTCCACCATAATTTGCAAATAAATTCATAAAAAATCCTACAATGTGATTTTCTGGATTTTTTCTCTCATTATGTTTGTCATAGTTGAAGTGTACCTATGATGAAAATTACAGGCCTCTCTCATCTTTTTAAGTGGGAGAACTTGCACAATTGGTGGCTGACTAAATACTTTTTTGCCCCACTGTATGTGTTCCAACAACGAGCTGCAGTTTTGGAATAATTGCGTCCTATCTATTTTCCGCTTAGGCTACTTTGCAAACTGTGCCATTCAGTAAATGTTAGCCTAGGGCTAGGCCAGGGTTTCCTAAACTTGGTCCTAGGAACCCTGAGGGGTGCACGTTTTGGTTTTTGCCCTAGTAATACACAGCTGATTCAAATAATCAACTAATCATCTGAATAAATTAAAGCGAAAGTCTGTATATCGAAAAGAAGATAGATTTTTATTTGTAACTCTGAAAAAAGTATTTAAACTCGCCAAATTGAGCCCCGTTTTAAATTATCACTGTTTGAGAATAGCTGTTCCAGGTACGAGATTTACATCACTTCGCACTTCCTACTTTTTTCATTTGGAAAAATATTATAGTTTATTCTATTATATTACATTACGTTTTTTTCTCTAAAATAGGTATGTCTTGACTGTAATAAGGGCTTAGGAAATAAGAGCATCTTCTCTGCTAAATTAACAAAACAGCAATAGGTTTCTACAAGAAAGCGCCTGCTGAGGTTATTGCTTTTCTGAAGACTGTGTTCCATGATATAATATAACCAGTTAATATTTCGGTTTTCAATAAATCAATTTTAAATGGCACTTTTTATTGACTCAATTTAGCAATTAGTATTTGTTATCTGTAATGGTTATGATAAATTAGGCATTGTCGTGAACTGTTGGCTTATAGGACTAGATAAAAGCTCTAGAATGTTTTTTTCACTTGAGTACTCCAGTTCAATATAATTTATTGTGGCAGAATCCAATAAATATTGTTGCATTCTGTTCATAAATATGCACCCACCCCGCGAAGAAACAGTGTAGAGTGGCAGTAAATTATAAAAATATGCTTGATTCCATTTTTGTAAAAAAAAATGCACCCCCACTTTCAGACACGACAAAGTCAGGTGTCCATCCTTTCAGCAGGACAATAACCTAAAACACACAGCTTGAAGAAATTTGAAAAGAAAAATGGGCAAATGTTGCACAATCCAGGTGTGGAAAGCTCTTAGAGACTTACCCAGAAAAACTCACAGCTGTAATCACTGCCAAAGGTACTTCTACAAAGTAATGACTCAGGAGTGTGAATACTTATGTAAATGAGATATTTCTATATTTCATTTTCAATACATTTCCAAAAACATATACTCTTAAGTATATAAGAGAATCATTGTTTATTATCTGTTAAATTACTGGTGCTACCCAAACTATAAAATTGTCAAAAACACCTTATTCAATTATTCATACCCATGTGTCTCTTCCGGGCTGTTTGAGTTTGTGTACTGACGGCATTCTATTGTTCCACAGGAACGTTCTCTCTCTCACTCAAACAACAGATGACTTAAACACGAGAGCAGTGGACCAGGCTTTGAAAGTGAGCAGCCTCTAATTTAATATCAGTCCCAATGCTCAATCCCTCTGTTCATCATGTAACCTTATATTGAAACATTTACTTCTTCATATTACCAAGACATTGCATTATTACACTGCTGTGACCTTATATTGAAATATTTCCTTTTTCAAATTAGGAAGACTTTGTATTGTTAGAATGCTATCTGAAAGCCAATTACCATTCACTTTGTTACTTTCACCAGTCTCTATATCTGTTTCCCAATAGGAAGACCACATTCAATACTGCTAATACACCCAGATCACTCTCAAACAATGTTCTGGTTTTCCCCCGGTTGCAAAAGGTTTAAAACAAAACAACACAAGCATGAAAACTTTCTCCATATTGGAAGGCATTGTTTTCATTTTAGTATACCTTCAAAACGTGACTGTATTTTATTCCCAATCTCTGTTGGATATTCACTTTCTGCTTCAATATTTATTATATGTCTATTATTTTAAGGTTCATGTGTAATTCTTTGGAGGGATCAATATGTATTAACTGAGCTGACAATGTCTATCAGTCCCCTATCGATGGCATGCTCTGTCCATTATAAGTCTTTCCTTAGCATGTTAAATGGTTGAGTAGAGAAAATCATTGGTTCTGTTTAACAGGGTATGGGGTTCATTACAAAATGTATTACCAGGATGGAGGGAAATGTCATAAGTGTTTATAGTTTTTATTGGTCAAGGGGCAAGTCAAGTCCCGTGCAATGCTTTGATCTTATCTTTATCAAATGATCCATAAAGGGACCACTTTGAACATTTCTCAGAATACTTTTTAAGCCACTTACGCACATCCACGTGTGGGCGTGCAAGTTGTATATTATTATCATTATTATTATATTATTATTATTATTATTTTTATCCATTGTTACTTGTTATCTCTAGTAACCCAGGATATTTTCTTCACCAATTCCTCCTTTAGACTAGTGTTTTATTCATACAGGGGTTTAGATGTTTATACTTGTTGTTCTATTTAACAGCATATTCAGGAATAATTCTCTATTCTTTCATATCTCCATACAGAATGCCTATATGATGTTATAAATCTTTAGTAATTCACATCCACATCGTAGAAACGAGCAGCCCGAGCAGCCCGAGAGGTACACATATCTTTCATATCGAAGAAATCAGTGTCCGGGGCCTGTTACCCTCTCAAATCTTTCAATGGCTTCTTCTCCTGTCAGTGCTCACTACCTGTAGATCGATGCGCGTTGGTGGACAGAACCCCTAGATAACATTATAGATCTAAAAACTCAGCTCACAGAACTGGTTGGGGTATTCATTATTTTTCTATAGAACTATACTTAGGTATTCATACCCACACCACTCCATGTGCGTCTATGCACCATATGTAGAGTTGAAGTCGGAAGTTTACATACACTTCGGTTGGAGTCGGTAAAACTAGTTTATCAATCACTCCACAAATGTCTCGTTAACAAACTATAGTTTTTGCAAGTCGGTTAGGACATCTACTGTGTTCATGACACAAGTCATTTTTCCAACAATTGTTACAGACAGATTATTTCACTTATAACACCTCCCATTCTATTAATACAACATAAGCATAATCAATTATTCTAATACATCAATTATTTGGAACAGCTCCAATCATGACCCCAAGGTGAACTCCTGACACGCCACTCGGGAGATCCTAGAACATTTCTAGAGTATGACACGACAAGGTTATAGCATCAACGTAATATGATTCATAACGCCTTTATTAAGCGGTGCTTATGTCACTGGTTCATGTCAAATGTGACATAACTCATTATGGGTTTATTGTGTTGTCGTATTGTTTTTTTTGTAGGCATTGGGATTGTGGTTGATTAGGGGTGTGTCTAGCATAGGCTTGGCTGCCTGAGGCGGTTCTCAATCAGAGTCAGGTGATTTTCGTTGTCTCTGATTGGGAACCATATTTAGGTAGCCGGGGTTTCACTGTGTATTTCGTGGGTGATTGTTCCTGTCTCTGTGTAGTTGTTCACCAGACAGGCTGTATAGGTTTTCACGTTCCGTTTGTTGTTTTGTATTTGTATAGTTATTTCATGTATTCATTAAAGAACATGAGTAACCACCACGCTGCATTTTGGTCCGACTCTCCTTCAACAAACGAACGCCGTTACAAATGGTGTGAAACCTTTTACTTTTACCTTTTACTCCTTTTACTCTTCATTGAGCATAGCAGCCCAAACGGAACCATTGCTATAGACACTCACAGACTCAGAGACACCATGAGCAGAGTGCATGCAGAGCGAGCTGCATGCAGGGTGTGAGTGACAGACAGAGAGGAGCAACTAATGGATTTACTAATGGAGGAAGTTATTTCTGATTTCGGGCAAGGCCGGGCCTTGAATTTGTCAGAAGGAATCTAGGTAGGGCCTAGGTATGATAGGGCCTGAACGTTGTGGGCATGGGTAGGACTTAAAGGTCATGAACAGTCAAAATTGTGTTTTTCATGAAATTGGATGATACTGTATTTGAATGAAATCAGATCAAAGTATGAAAAATGACTGTTTGCTTGTACATTGATAAAGTGTGATCATAAAGTTTCTGGTCCGCTCCCCAACACAACACATGGTACAAACATTATTGGGCACAGACAACAGAACAAAGGGCAAGAAGGTAGAGACAACACTACATCACGTGAAGCAGCAACACAACTGTCAGGAAGAGTGTCCTTGATTGAGTCTTTGAATGAAGAGATGGAGATAAAACATTCCACTTTGAGTGTTTTTTGCAGCTCGTTCCAGTCGCTAGCTGCAGTGGAGCGACCCAGGGATGTGTGTGCTTTGGGGACCTTTAACAAAATGTGACTGGAAGAAGGGTTGTTGTAGGTGGAGGATGAGGCTGCAGTAGGTATCTCAGATAGCGGGGGAAGGGTAATTCAAAACCGTGTATTTTCCTATTGTATTGTCACTGACCTGGTGGTGCAGCAGGACATTCAAGTAGTTACCAACCAATAGCTTGTGAGTTCAAATCCTATGTGATGTATAGTCCCAATTAATTAGCACTCAGCAGTAAAAAAAAAAAAAAGTATTTTCACGGTAACCAGTAGCCGGTAGTGTAACGTAAACTTACAGAAACGTTTTAACAGCGCAGTTACCGCAAAAAAACGGTACCAAAGATTACAATAAGAATAAAGTACTCTAAAAACAACTAGATTTGTTTTACAGTGTAGCAGCCAACCTGCTTGCACCAATCCAATGTTATTACAGTAAAATACTGTGAAACACAAACCCCATCTCCAGTCAATGAATTTAATCAGTTAATTTGTTAATTCACTACGAGTACCGTAGCATTTACTTTAGTACAATATAATACAGTCCAGTTTACTGTATTGTACTGTGTTGTAGATGACAGCAGGTATAAATTACTGTCAAATTCACTGCAACCCTTTACAGTGTACCCAGGTCACCTAACCCCACCCTGAAGATAATCATGGAGTCTACGTCAGCCCTAAGCTGCTTAGTGAAGAGGGGGAAGAAGCTGGCTGATCTGTCTGGGTGGAAGACACAGTGTAAGCCTCTTTACCCCTACACTGTTCTGCTGTATACCTTTAGGCTATGCTATGTGGTCAGTGCTCTGTGCTGTTTGCTGTCTTGACCTCGACCCTGAAGCCTTTGATACAGGTTCCATTCTTGAAGAGTCACCTCTGCTCTGGAGGTCTGGGATGTCCACTTGAAGGAGATCTACAGGAGGAGATTCCTTTGGAAATCTGCATCACGCTCTCTCTTTGGATCTTTACATGACCCGTGATGGTGGATGTCTGACATGTTCACAGCTCTGAGATTTTAGAGGCCTGTCCCCACATTTTTGCAGAAGTCCTCTGCGCTGCAGGATTGAAGTGGCCTGGTAGAGCTGAAAGCCATCCTAGGATTCTGGCTGAGTTGTATTTAGAGTGTTGTACCCTGCTCTGTGGGAAGGCTGAGGGGGAACCGGGCAACATGCCCACCCTCAACAGCCTGAGCAAGCTGTGTAGCTCCAACCGTAGCCACACAGTGGACCGCCTCACCCGCATCAAACATAAAAACTCAGTCAAGCGCATGTCCATCATTGAGGACGGTCAAGTGGCTGAGGTGCTCTACCTCATTCCCAAAGTGTACATGCAGCAGCTGCCGTACCTCAACCCTAACGACTATTACCTGAGCGAGAGACTTATCGATCTGGCACCAGGTAGGACTATGGTATGGGGTAGGAGGTCCTGGCAGGGAAAATCTGTCTGTCTGTTGGTGTCTGTCTGTCTGTCTGTCTGTCTACTGGTCTGTCTGTCTTTGTGTCTGCCTGCCAGCCTGCTTGCCTGCATGTATCTATTAATCTCTTTACTCTTCATTAGTCACTTTGAACTCGCCATTGTTTTTCAGAGTTATACAACTAGCTCTACATACTTTTTCAGTACGGTTTGATATTAGCATTAAGTGCTGTGGTCCAAGTGCAGCATCAGTCAAAGCTCAGCGTGCTGTTTGTGAGTAGGCGGATGAAGCAGATTATGAAAGTGGATTGATAAGGCTTTGCACAGAGATTGAGATTACTTCATGTTAATTGTATTGAAAGTGAGTAATTATAGCACTTCAGGCACTGCAGCACTGGCCTGTGTGTGTGTGTGTGTGTGTGTGTGTGTGTGTGTGTGTGTGTGTGTGTGTGTGTGTGTGTGTGTGTGTGTGTGTGTGTGTGTGTGTGTGTGTGTGTGTGTGTGTGTGTGTGTGTGTGTGTGTGTGTGGGTACGTCCATGTTTGTGGTGTGTTACGCAATCATATCTTATTTACTCCAAAAAAGTGTTATTGCAAAGTCCAAAATGTATTGCCGTCTTCTCGGAATTTATGTAATATAAAACTTGTGCAGGGAAAGGGGCCACAGTCTGCCAAGTATGGAACCAACATGGTGGTTTACATCAGGATTACAGTGTGGATGAGGACTTTCCAGACCTTATTCGTCCATCGACTGCACGTCAGGCTGTGAGATATGGGCTATATCCCAAATGGAAACCTATTCCCTATATAGTGCACTACTTGAAGTTGATCAGTTGAAAATGATCGATCGTTGGTCCATCCTCCATGGTGGACAGCGTTTTCTTATACTTAGTATGAACATCTAGCCACAGTGGGGGTTGGAAAAGTTGCAATGACTTCATTATGACTTATTTTATGTCATGGTCAGGTTGTAAACTGGTTGTTTAAAGATGGATGCCCCAAATGGAAGCCTATTCTCTATATAGTTCACTATTTTTGACCAGAGTCAATAGGTATGTAGTGCAGTTTGGATGCCATTTGGGATGTACCTTAGATTGTAAGATGTGCACGATAACTAAACTCGCTCTTATCACATGACTATCATCTCTGTTTTATAATACATTATACTATCAGAAGCTAACCCCCCATCAATGTCCAGAGATAGATAGAGATCCAATAGCTGCACTTTAATTAAGAGCAGGATTAGAATTAATCCTAATTTGTGTTGGGTTATTTTAATACTTCGGTGGTGGAAGAGGCAATTGCTTCAGACCTCACATCCCATCATCAAGAGGCCTCATGAGCTGGGCATTTAAAAAAGAAAATGATTCTCAGCTCGAGGCTCCCCAACCAATGGCGTGTCCAGAACATTTTGAATGCAGTGGCCAAGGTGGGGCACAGACCCAGTTTAGGGGGGGCCATACCATTTTGAACCTTAATCGATGCAAGGTGGATTAATTGAATATAGTTATGATAGTTCAACACATGAAATGCTCCAGTTTAGGCATGGTACATTTCCCTGTTCAAATAAATCCCAAATCAATTCCAAAAGTTTTGTTTGTGTTTGCATTCAAGGTCAGGATTTACATGAGGGTATTAGCATACATCAGTAAATTCACTTAAAAGAGCCAGCCAGCGTGTGAATCGTACCTTGACACTCGTGGGTCTCTAGATTTTTAAATGGACCAAGTAAAGATGTAATGTAACTGTAAAAATGCATTACTTTTTAAATGTGTCTTGATCACAACCAGTCATGAAGTTTTCATCTGATTGTCAAACAAATAACTTCAAAAAGTAGGTTAAGTAGATTACCTGTGCACGTTCGTCTACTGCAAAATATGTCCAGCATCCGAACAGTGCCTGGCCACTGTGCCCAGGTTAATGAGGCCACATTGTTGACAAAAAAGGACCAAAAAAAGGAAATTACTCTATAGAGCCAAATAATAATTCCTAATAGATCAATAATGTATTTCTATACATATATTATATAGGTTTTCTCATAATGGTAGAAACAGGTGTCATTAATCACCCACAGACTGGTTAATAATAATGGACTATTCCACCCTGACAGAGTTCCAGTGCATTGTTTCACGTGATATGATTGCAAACGTGACTTTCATTGAAATTAACCTGCAGCAATAATAAGCTTTCAGAGCGGTGAACATTTAATTTGAACAGACAAATTACCTAAGTTAACGCATTTATTTAGTAATAAGACAGGTGCTGCTGACAATACTGGCATATTCAATGAGCTGATGAAAACTAACCAAGCGCTCCAGGACAAGTTGTCTACAGAAATAAAGGAACTTAAAATCAAGAAATTCAACCAAGACAAAAAAGACAAGGCCGATGGTTAAAGTCTACTTCTGGAGAAACCCTGACAAAAGGGGTCCTGCTCCCCCTCTCCATGACAGACGCAGGAGGGATGCCGCTTACTTCTATCCACCATTGCCTGATCAACGCTCTACAACCAGCGCCTCATCGGCTTCCAGCGGTAGTTTTTTACTCAACGAGAGACTGGACGGACGGACGGAAGGGCGGAGGAGGCCGCAGGCACGCGCATCGACGAGATGTCGCACCCGACGGGGTAAGAAGAAACGAATATCAGAGGTCCCAGAACCCACGGGACTGAGTGTCTTTAATTTATCAAGCAAGATATTGAGCCCTGCCCATGTCTCTTTGCTTAATAAAGGGTTAATCTTTTGTGCCTACAACTCAGTGCAACGATTTTGATGTTAAGGTAGACATGTTCAAGTTTTTCAGAAACATCCGTTTAAGGGAATACTTTAGCTCCCCTAATTCTGACACTTCTATTGAACCAGTAGGTTGCTCTCCTGCACATACTCCGACTCCTTTTAGAAGCAAGAGTTATTTTATACCTCCAGCCAATCGCAATCACTCTATCGAGACATATTGCAGACTTGTGGAAAATTATGTTGGACTTCTCCTTAAGAATAAACACGGATCCAAATCTTTCCATAATTTACCCAAGAATGAAAAACAAGCTTTGCTTGATTTACAATCTGATACGTCAGTCCTTATCCGTCCTGCTGATAAGGGTTGGTCGGTTGTACTCATGGATAGGACAGCTTATGTACATGAGTGTCATAGACAGCTGCTTGACAACACCTTTTACAAGCAACTCAGAAGTGACCCCACTTCCCAATTTCAGAATACTATCTTGTCTGTCCTAGATGGGTCTTTAAGTTCTGGTCAGATAACCAAAAAAGAACATGCTTTTTTGGCTATTCAACAACCTAAAATTGCCACTTTCTATACTTTGCCGAAATTACACAAGAATGTTACACAACCTCCAGGGCGCCCTATTGTAGCGGGCATTGATGCAGTAACGGCTCCTCTATCTACTTTTGTTGACTTTTTTATTCGACCACTCGCAGAACAGCTACCCTCCTTTGTAAAGGACACCAGCACTATGATCTCTATCATTGAATCTCTTGATCCTCTCCCTGAGAATACCTTGTTAGTTACTTTTGATGTTGAGTCATTATACACTAATATTCCACACGAGGGCGGTATTGAAGCCATGGAACATTTTCTTCTGCAACGTGACCCTAATGAACTACCTTCCAGTGCATGTATTGTAACATTGGCTGAAATAGTACTCCCGCATAACTATTTCATGTTTCTAAATGATTTCTTTATTCAGACTAAAGGGAATGCTATGGGATCCCCCATGGCTCCTAACTATGCTAATTTGTATGTGGATTACATGGAGAAACAGTCTATTTTCAATCCTCTCAAAAATGTTTTCTTGCCTCACATCATTATTTGGAAACGGTATATTGATGATATTTTTGTTCTATGGAGGGGTGATGCAAAACAGCTCCAGGCTTTCCATGCATTTCTTAACTCCTGTGCTGAGCATCTGAGATTTACTATGCGATCTGATACACGTCTAATCAGTTTCCTTGATCTTCTGATCTTGTGTGAAGATAATGTTCTATACACTGATCTTTACAGGAAACCTACTGATCGTAACAGTTTGTTGAGGGCTGATAGTTGTCACCCACTTCCCTTAAAAAATAGTTTGCCCCTACAGCTAATTCTGTCGAATAAAAATAATTTGCAAAAAACAGTCCGATTTCGACAGAAATATGGCTGAGACGCAAAGAAAGTTCAAGGAGAGGGGCTACAAGAATGATCAGATTAATATTGCCATTGAGAAAATTCAAAACAAAACGAGACATGACCTTTTTCAATGTCAGTCTCGCAAAAAGATGCATTCTTGCGTTCTCACTACCCGCTATTCAAAGTGCTCTAAACAAATTAAGGGAATTGTTCACAAACATTGGCACATCCTAAAATTCCGATGATAGTCTCGGTAATGTGTTTTCGGACCTTCCCTTGGTCGTATTCTCGCGGGTCAGAAATCTCAGAGACCAATTGGTAAACTCTGATTTACCACCCCAAGATATTCCTGAACAACGTCTATTTGCGCCCCTATTGGATGGAAATTACAAATGTAATGGCTGTGCTCAATGCAATGGCACTTATAAATGTAGATCCTTCAAACACCCACAAACAGGGAAATCGATCCCAATAAAAGGTGTTATTACGTGCTCCACTAAGGCAGTTATTTATCTTATAACTTGTCCTTGTGGTAAAAATTGTGTAGGTAAAACAAAGCGCAAATTAAAAGTACGTATCTCAGAGCATCGTAGCACCATTAGGTGTAAAAACTTTACTTATCCAGTTGCGGCCCACTTCTTGGAGGCAGGCCACTCGATTTCGTCTCTGCGTTATATTGGCATCGAACATGTCACCCTCCCTAGGAGAGGGGGTGACCTTGATAATTTATTGTTAAAACGAGAGGCTGCCTGGATCTTTAATTTAAAGACCCTTGCGCCCTTCGGTCTCAACGTAGACTTTGATCTGAAGCCATTCTTGTGATTATTGTGACTTTGCCATTGTAATTGTGTGTAAACTTGTATAGTCAAATTAATCTATGATCGTATGCTATCCATTTGTTTGTATGCTGTTCTTTGTATGACATTTTAATATTTGATTATTAACCAATGATATTAGGCCACTCCTGGCCATGATTACAGACACCTGTGTCTTTTGACACTATATAAACGAGTCATCCCGCAGTGTTTGTGATTATACCCTGATGAAGACAGCTTGGCTGTCGAAACGTTGGTATTACATTTTTGCATCTGAGCTCCAAGAGTGTGCGGCTCTCTTTTATTTTCAAGCTGCTGACAATACTGCCATCGTCTTCTTTTGGTTGTTGTTGGTACCCCTACCCAAGGTAGAACATAATACAACCATGTTTTCTCATATCCCTAATGTCTCCCATATATGAAATGGATGTGTGTGTAAACATATTTTTGTGGCTAGTGTAATGTGCTCTAAGAAAAACAAGTGGGCTCAGACATCGGAATTAGATATTTTGGGGTTCAAGGTTCCTTGAAGGATTTTTTTTCTTTAGCCCCTACTCTTGTAATTATGTCAGCTATTCAATGTGTGGTGATCAGTATCAAATTCTACAACAGTTGGGTGCAGACATTCAGGAGATGTGGCTTGCATGCCAACGAGACCCATTGACTAATTGGAATGTTATCTCAGCCTGAATGATGCTGGGGATACTCCAGTAGTGGAATGGTATGTTTGACCATCCTCTTGTTTGCCATAGATTCAGTCTTATGTTACAAAATTTGAAATGTTGTTTTTTGCATTGGATAAAAGTAGACTCACAGATAGAAAATGGTATATCATACACTACAGTTGAGCAACAATGGGAAAGTAATTCTGCTTTGAAAGTTAATCAACTTTGAGAAAATGGCCCTTGAATTTTTTTGGTACCTACTGGAGAGCTATTCTTTGTCGACACCCATTCAGAATCATTCACACCCTCTTAAGCTTTGTGAGGCTATGTACTAAACAACCAAAGATTTGAAGCTTAAAGGCCGGTTTATACTACGGGTGTGTTAATGAATTTAATCTGGAATGCCAGATTGTGCTCTGGGCGTTGGTAAACTCAGAGCATTGTCAGATTGGCCGTTCGTAAATTCAGAGCGTTTCGCACTCTGAAGTCCCGAAGCGCACACTCAATGCTCTGGATGAAAAGTAGGGTTGATCCAAGCGTTCTGACCTAACAACAGCAGTCAAGCACCCAAACTAACTGGCTAACTTTGCTAGCTACTGCACTTCCAGTCACAAATGAGAAAACAGCTCACTCTGGAAACACGTTTTCAGACCCTTTGCTATGAGACGCGAAATTGAGCTCAGATGCATCCTGTTTCCATTTATCATCCTTGAGATGTTTCTACAACTTGATTGGAGTCCACTTATTGTAAATTACATTGATTGGACATGATTTGGAAAGACACACTTGTCTCTATAAGGTCCCACAGTTGACAGTGCATGTCAGAGCAAAAACCAAGCCATAACGTCGAAGGAATTGTCCGTAGAGCTCCGAGACAGGATTGTATCGAGGCACAGATCTGGGGAAGGGTACCAAAACATTTCTGCAGCATTGAAGGTCTCCAAGAACACAGTCCTCCATCAATCTTAAATAGAAGAAGTTTGGAACCACCAAATCAAATCAAATCTTAATGGTCACATACACATGGTTAGCAGATGTTAATGTGAGTGTAGCAAAATGCTTGTGCTTCTAGTTCCGACCATGCAGTAATATCTAACAAGTAATCTAACAATTTCAGAACAACTACCTTATACACACAAGTGTAAAGGAATGAATGAGAATATGTACATATAAATATATGGATGAGCAATGGCCGTGTGGCATAGGCAAGAAGCAGTAGATGGTATAGAGTACAGTATATACATATGAGATGAGTAATGTAGGGTATGTAAACATTATATAAAGTGGCATTGTTTAAAGTGATTAGTGATACAATTATTACGTTTATTACATCCAATTATTAATTATTAAAGTGGCTAGAGATTTGAGTCAGTATGTTGTCAGCAGCCACTCAATGTTAGTGGTGGCTGTTTAACAGTCTGATGGCCTTGAGATGGAGACTGAAAAACAGCTTCTCGGTCCCAGCTTTGATGCACCTGTACTGACCTCGCCATCTGGATGATAGTGGGGTGAACAGGCAGTGGCTCGGGTGGTTGTTGTCCTTGATGAACTTTTTGATCTTCCTGTGACATCAGATGATGTAGATGTCCTGGAGGGCAGGAAGTTTGCCCCCGGTGATGAGTTGTGCAGAACTCACTACCCTCGGGAGAGCCTTACGGTTGTGGGCGGAGCAGTTGTCGTAGCAGGCAGTAATACAGTCCGACAGGATGCCCTCGATTGTTTATCTTTAAAGGTTTGTGAGTGATTTTGGTGACAAGCCAAATTTCTTCAGCCTCCTGAGGTTGAAGAGGAGCTGTTGCGCCTTCTTCACCACGTTGTCTGTGTGGGTGGAGCATTTCAGTTTGTCCGTGATGTGTACGCCGAGGAACTTAAAACTTTTGACCTTCTCCACGATCATCTCCTTTGTTTTGCTAACGTTAAGTGTGAGGTTATTTTCCTGACATCACAGGGCCCTCACCTCCTCCCTGTAGGCCGTCTCGTCATTGTTGGTAATCAAGCCTACCACTGTAGTGTCGTCTGCAAACTTGATGATTGAGTTGGAGGCGTGCATGGCCACGCAGTCCTGGGTGAACAGGGAGTACAGGAGAGGGCTTAGAACGCACCTTTGTGGGGCTCCAGTGTTGAGGATCAGCGGGGTGGAGGTGTTGTTTCCTACCCTCACCACTTGGGGGCGGCCCGTCAGAAAGTCCAGGACCCAGTTGCACAGGGCGGGGTCGAGACCCAGAGTCTCGAGCTTAATGACGAGTTTGGAGGGTACTATGGTGTTAAATACTGAGCTGTAATCGACAAACAGCATTCTTCCATATGTATTCCTCTTGTCCAGATGAGTTAGGGCAGTGTGCCGTGTGATTGCAATTGCGTTGTCTGTGAACCTATTGGGGTGGAAAGAAAATTGGAGTGGGTCTAGTGTGTCAGGTAGGGTGGAGATGATATGATCCTTGACTTGTCTCTCACAGGAGTTGATGATGACGGAAGTGAGTGCTACAGGGCGATAGTCATTTAGCTCAGTTACCTTGGCTTTCTTGGGAACAGGAACAATGGTGGCCCTCTTGAAGCATGTGGGAACAGAACTGGGATAGGGATTGATTGAAATTGTCCATAAACACACCAGCCAGCTGGTCTGCGCATGCTCTGAGGACGCGGCTCGGGATGCCATCTGGGCCGGCAGCCTTGCAAGGGTTAACACGTTTAAATGTTTTACTCATGTTGGCTGCAGTGAAGGAGAGCCCGCAGGTTTTGGTAGGGGGCCGTGTCAGTGGCACTGTATTGTCCTCAAAGCGAGCAAAGACGTTTATTAAGTTTGTCTGGGAGCAAGACATTGGTGTCCACGACGGGGCTGGTTTTCTTTTTGTAATCCATGATTGACTGTAGACCCTGCCACATATGTCTCATGTCTGAGCCGTTGAATTGCGACTCTACTTTGTCTCTATACTGATGCTTAGCTTAATTGATTGCCTTGCGGAGCGAGTAGCTACACTGTTTGTATTCGGGCATGTTTCTGGTCGCCTTGCCATGATTAAAAGCAGTGGTTCGCGCTTTCAGTTTTGCATGAATGCTGCCATCAATCCACAGTTTCTGATTGTGGAAGGTTTTAATAGTCACCGTGGCTACAACATCACCGATGCATTGCTAATAAACTCGCTCACCAAATCAGCGTATACATCAACGTTGTTGTCTGAGGCTATCCGGAACATATCCCAGTCCACATGATCGAAGCAATCTTGAAGCGTTGAATCAGATTGGTCGGACCAGCGTTGAACAGACCTAAGCACGGGTGTGTCATGTTTTAGTTTCTGTCTATAGGCTGGGAACAACAAAATGGAGTCGTGGTCAGATTTGCCGAAAGGAGGGTGAGGGAGGGCTTTGTATGCATTGCGGAAGGTAAAGTAGCAATGATCCAGAATACTGCCAGCCCTGATAATATTTAATATTTAGGGAGCCTAGTTTTCAGATGAGCTTTGTTAACATCCTCAGCTTCAATTAATGCAGCCTCAGGATACGTGGTTACCAGTTTACATAGTCCAATGAAGTTCTTTCAAGGCCATCAAGGTGTTTGCTTGGGGGGTACACGGCTGTGATTATAATCAAAGAGAATTCTCTTGTAGATAATTTGGTCAGCATTTGATTGTAAGGAATTCTAGGTCAGGTGAACAATAGGACTTGAGTTCCTGTATGTTATTATGATCACACCACGGCTTGTTAATCACAAGGCATACACCCCCACTCTTCTTCTTACTAGAGAGATGTTTGGCTGTACCGACTCTGATAAGGTATCCCGAGTGAGCCATGTTTCCGTAAAACAGAGCATGTTACAATCTCTGATGTCTCTCTGGAAGGCAATCCTTGCTCGAATTTTGTCTACCTTGTTGTCAAGAGACTGGACATTGGCGAGTAGTATTCTCGGGAGCGGTGAGCGATGTGCCCCTCTATGGAGCCTGACCAGAAGAGCGCCCCACCGTTGTTTTGCGTTGCCTATAGGGATCTATCCATTGTCCTGGGTGGTGGTCCAAACAGAAAGTTGTTTCGGGAAAGTCGCGATCCTGGTCATAATGTTGGTAATTTGACGATGCTCTTATAGCCAATAGTTCTTCCCTGCTGTATGTAATAAGACTTAAGATTTCCTGGGGCAACAGTGTAAGAAATAATATATAAAAAACAAAATACTGCATAGTTTCCTAAGAACGCGAAGTGAGGTGACAGTCTCTGTCGGCACCATGTTCCGTTCCAACTCTCTTCCCCGATCTGGCCACCCTGACAGAGCATCAGAGTTCCTATTTGGAGATGGGAGGACCTTCCAGAAGGACAATGATCTCTGCAGTCCTCCACAAGTCAGGCCTTTATGTTGGAGTGGCCAGACGGGAGCCACTCCTCAGTAAAAGGCACATTACAGCCCACCTGGAGTTCGCCAAAAGGCACCTATAGGACTCTCAGATCATGAAAAACAAGATTATCTGGTCTGATATAACAAAGTTTGAACTCTTTGGCCTGAATGCCAAGCGTCATGTCTGGTGGAAACCAGGCACCGCTCATCACCTGGCCAATACCATCCCTACAGTGAAGCATGGTCGTGGCAGAATCATACTGTGGGGATGTTTTTCAGCGGCAGGGACTGGGAGACTAGTCAAGTTTGAGGGAAAGATGAATGGAGCAAAGTATAGAGAGATCTTTAATGAAAACCTGCTCCAGAGCACTCAGGATCTCAGACTGGGGGTAAATGTTCACCTTTCAACAGGACAACGACCCTAAGCACACAGCCAAGACAACGCAGGAGTGGCTTCGGGACAAGTCTCTGAATGTCCTAGAGTCGCCCAGCCAGAGTTCGGCTTGAAATTGGATTGAACATCTCTGAAAATACCTTAAAATGCTGTGCAGCGAAACTCCCCATCCAACCTGACAGAGCTTAAGATGAATGGGAGAAACTCCCCAAATACATGTTTTCCAAGCTTGTAGAAACATACCCAAGAAGACTTGAAGCTTGTAATCGCTGCCAAATGTGCTTCAACAAAGTACTGATTAAAGGGTCTAAAAACTTTTAATTTGTAATAAATTCACAGAAAGTTCTAAAAACTTGTTTTGCTTTGTTATTATGGGGAAAAAATATTTAATATGTTTTAGAATAAGGATGTAACGTTCTGACTTGGTGTACAGGGAGAATAATGTAAGAACGGCCCATGTTCTGAATTCCACCGCTGTACATTTGGAAAGTGCTGAACAAATAGTTATTGACTACGTACGTCTTAGCTCGCTTAATTGAAATTAAAGAGTGCCTCTTATCCACTCATCATTCCCTTATGCCATAGTACAGTCATGGCCAAAAGTTTTGAGAATGACACAAATATAAATTTTCAAAGTTTGCTGCTTCAGTGTCTAGATATTTTCTGTCAGATGTTACTATGGAATACTGAAGTATAATTACAAGCATTTCAAAGGATTTCATTGACAATTACATGAAGTTGATGCAAAGAGTCAATATTTGCAGTGTTGACCCTTCTTTTTCAAGACCTCTGCAATCCGCCCTGGCATGCTGTCAATTGACATCTGGGCCAAAGCCTGACTGATGGCAGCCCATTCTTGCATAATAAATGCTTGGAGTTTGTCAGAATTTGTGGGGTTTTGTTTGTCCACCCGCCTCTTGAGGATTGACCACAAGTTCTCAATGGGATTAAGGTCTGGGGAGTTTCCTGGCCATGGACCCAAAATATAAATGTTTTGTTCCTGAGCCACTTAGTTATCACTGTTGCCTTATGGCAAGGTGCTCCATCATGCATGCTGGAAAAGGCATTGTTCGCCACCAACCTGTTCCTGGATGGTTGGGAGAAGTTGCTCTCTGAGGATGTGTTGGTACCATTCTTTATTAATGACTGTGTTCTTAGGCAAAATTGTGAGTGAGCCCACTCCATTGGCTGAGAAGCAACCCCACACATGAATGGTCTCAGGATGCTTTACTGTTGGCATGACACAGGACTGATGGTAGCACTCACCGTGTCTTCTCCGGACAAGCTTTTTTCCAGATGCCCCAAACAATCGGGAAAGGGGATTCATCAGAGAAAATTACTTTACCCCAGTCCTCAGCAGTCCAATCCCAGTACCCTTTGCAGAATACCAGTCTGTCCCTGATGTTTTTCCTGGAGAGAAGTGGCATCTTTGCTGCCCTTCTTGACACCAGGTCATCCTCCAAAATTCTTCGCTTCACTGTGCGTGCAGATGCACTCACACCTGCCTGCTACCATTCCTGAGCAAGCTCTCTACTGGTGGTGCCCCAATCCCGCAGCTGAATCAACTTTAGGAGACGGTCCTGGCGCTTGCTGGACTTTCTTTGGTGCCCTGAAGCATTCTTCACAACAATTGAACCGCTCTCCTTGAATGTCAGGTGGTCCTTTTGTGGCAGGGCTGAAATGTAGTGGAAATGTTTTTGGGGGATTCAGTTCATTTGCATGGCAAAGAGGGACTTTGCAAATAATTAAAATTCATCTGCAAACTCTTCATAACATTCTGGAGTATATGCAAATTGCCATCATACAATGTGAGGCAGCAGACATTGTGAAAATTAATATTTGTCATTCTCAAAACTTTTGGCCACGGATGTACATCTCAATTGTCAGTCGAAACCACATTTATTGAAGCAAGTCAACCATATCAGCTAGGTTTGTTAAAATTGCAGTAAATTTAGGCTGAATTAACTGTTTCGCTGCCAGACAAGGCTCCGCTGATAGTCAGGTGTAGCAGTAGTAAGGATTCACTCCATGGTGCTGCAAAGAAAGCTCTGCTGTTGGGACAGATGTATTTAGGCCTTAACAGTTTTTGGGCCCTGTTTGTCACTCTTATTTTGCAATTAATGTATTGTTTAGTGTTGAGTTGTACTGTGGCTTTGCTGGCATGCCTCTTAAAAAAAACATGTTGAAGTTTTTGCCCCACCGAGATTTACATGATAAAATCGCCACTGTAAGGCTATGTGTAATTTGTCAATATAGTTCAATATATATTCAAATCCTTCTGCTGCAGGATTATTTACCTTCTGCGATGAAAGGGTTAATATTAAGATCTGTCATCTGTCTTTTCCATCCAACGCACATAGAAAGCTATTGACAAGCATTTGGAAGGGGTGCAAGGAAGCTGCTATGTTAAAATGACATAACAATTCCTGACAAAAATCTGCTTTAGAGGCAGGATCCACCTCTGTTCACCTAAGCTGCTAGCAAAATAAAATGATGAAGCATTTTTTCCCTTCAGAATACAGAGCAAATAAATATGAAATGTGTCATAACTGTAGGTTTTGTCATCCAGCAGATGACACAGTTGACACTACATTTAATGTGAAAACACATTCAGTCAGTAGAGCTCTGGTACCCGACCTGAGCCCGACGGGCACCGATATTATACATTTGGTTAGGGCCAGGTAGGGCCTGTTTTTTCATCAATAAGTATGGGCAGGGCTCGTGTATCACTAAATTGAGCACTAACATGTTGAAGCTGAGACATTTGCTTGTGCTCTGCTGTGCAGTACAGTCATATCTGGTGTCAGGAGTGCTTCAACCTCATCAAATATACAACAGCAGAGATTATTCCACGGAAAATAATGATGTTTTTTGAGTTTTGTCGGAGTTTAGAGTGACGAAAAGTAGCTAACAGCTAACAGTTCTCTTATGTCTCTTCATTGAGCAGTGCAGCCCAAGGGGAGCTGTTGCTATGGATACTCACAGACTCAGCGATGCCATGAGCAGAGTGTATGCAGAGCGAGCTGCATGCAGGAAGCGAGTAATAGACAGAGAAAAGCAGCTAATGGATTTACTAATGGAGGAAGTTATTTCTGATTTCGGGTAGGGCCGGGCCTGAAATCTGTCAGAAGCAATCAGCCTGGGTAGTGTAGGGTCTTTAAGTCGCAGGCATGGGTATGACTCATGCTTAAAATTCATCCCTGTGCAGGGCTCTATCAGTCAGACAGAGACCCTGTATATTGCAATAAAAACATTTCCGTGGAAAGGAGAAATATGGCCTAGGCCTATCTCTTCCTGCCTGCCTGCCATAAGAAGCACTGAGAAGTTCAGTGATCATGTGATTGTTAATTGGGATTAGTGGGCCAGTGGTAGATCACCTCTCCAATCCCCTCTTCTCGAGCCAATGTATTTATAGGTCTAAAGACATTGGATTGGATTTCTAATGCTCATCTGCTGGATCTGACAATGGTGGTTGCTTTCCCCCCAAAAGTCTAAGGCATTTTGGGCCGTTTTTCACTACCGTGACACATTGGCTTCTACAGTGCTCCTCCTGTATAGGAGAATCAAGTGCTTTATGGCTTTGGATTCAACACACTCTCAGCTACAAATAATAGACTATCAAAACAGACTTTTGAGACACTTATGAGTGATTATGTGTGATAAAGGCAAAAAAGCAAAAAACTCATTGCTTAATTTTGTAAGATAAAGCATTGCACACACTGAGGAAGTAGGTTTTGACCAATAGAATCAGATTTTCCCATCGGTCTTGGGTACCTCTATACATTTTAGGGGGCAAAAATATTAATCAAACAAATAGCTATATACATTTTTTGGACTACTCTCCACGTCTGTTTTTCAACAGAACAAAAAGCCCAATCAGACAGAATTGCCGTGTCTGTCCCTCACGTTATGCCACAGGTGAAGAGGTCACCCTTGACCCCACACTCATTAGTGGGATTAGATCTCCATCTACTGGCCTTCATGTGATGTAGCAGTTGGTCACAGCAATGTCAATGAAATGGAAAAACAGGGTCCTGTACCATCTCTTAGTCTTGTGGTGCACAGAGTAGTACTGTAGTGTCCATCCACATGGTAAAGAGGAGGTTACCATCTCTGATCCACCTCAGTGAGTTGGTTGGTTGGTCTGGCTCATCGTATCTTCTTGACTTAAATAAAAAATATAAATTAGGATTTAGTTGTACATAGTCTTTTTTTTGTTGCCACGTTTGAAAAGCAGAAGATCCTTAAATACCAACATTCATACTATTTCTTTCACAAAATGAACTATCCTTCCACATTTAGCTCAGTGGAGGTGGAGGTGCGAAGGGGGAGAAGGTTATAGGTGCTATTGTTTTGTTGGAGTGTGGTAGGTGGTTGGGTGAAGTTCTGCGCTGTGAAAATGTATCATACAGTAAGCCTACTAGACTACATTTTTATGTTCTGTGCTGTAGCGGGTCATGATGTAGGGGGGTTACCCTGATCTTAACTTTTTTTTGTACATAATGTCGGCGCCATCATTTCCTGTGACCGGAAACAGCTTCTGGACATCAGAACATCATTCACTAACCTCAATTTGGATGACCATTTCTACCTCTACGAGTTGGCAGCTTTGGACGTTCTCCTTACTGCGGACCAGGCCTTAATCCCGGAGAAAGAAGAAGCAGGGGCCAAAGAGAGGCAGGCAAGGCAGCATCCTTACAAGAATATGCCGGTGAGCAAATAGATCGCCATTGCTTTCTATTCTATTGGCAAACGTGCAGTCACTGTAGACTGAACAAGATGGTGTCTACAGACACGGCCACCTTGTTTCTACATCCTAGCCAGCTTTGCAGTAGCGTAGCCTAGTGGTAAGAGCGTTGGACGAGCAACCGGAAGGTTGCGAGTTCAAACCCCCGAGCTGACAAGGTACAAATCTGTCATTCTGCCCCTGAACAGGCAGTTAACCCACTGTTCCCAGGCTGTCATTGAAAATAAGAATGTGTTCTTAACTGACTTGCCTGGTTAAATGAAGGTAAAATTTAAAAAAAAAAAATATATTTTTTTTTTGTGTTATTTCTTATCATTATTTGCTCAGAACGTTTCATGTATTATTACCTACAACCAGAAATACCTTTTGGGAATTGGATGGACAGTAAATCTCCAGACATTCAAGCAGAAATTTGACTTCCTTGGCCTGGATCCTTTGTCTGATCTTCCAGAGGCAGCTCTATTCATCCCGGGGGATGCACCAAAATGCATACACAGGAGAATATGTAGCAGGAGTGGGGCCCTAGACAGACTCAGGTGGCTTGCATACAATTTCTTACAAATGTTCAGTCCCTAGACAATGAAAAACACAAGCTCAGAGCGAGGATCTCCTTCCAGAGAGAAATCAGGGATTGTAACATACTCTGTTTTACGGAATCATGGCTCTCTCCGGATACATTGTCCCCCTCCATTCAGCCAGCGGGGTTCTATGTCTGTCGCGTGGACTGGAAGAAAGAACTCTATGGGAAAAAGAAAGATGGAGGGGTTTGTTTCATGATTATCAACTGCCTTTTGTTCTACCAATCTGGAGTACCTTACCATCAAATGCCGACTACATTACCTCATGAGAAAATGTTCTTCGGTCATCGTCACTGCCATAGATTCCCCCCACAAGCAGACACCACAACTGCTTTCAAGGAACTACACTATTTGCAAACTGGAAACTGCATACCCTGAGGCTGCATTTATTGTAGCTGGTTACTTTAATAAAGGAAATCTAAGGAAAATGCTACCGCTATTCTATCAACACATCTCCTGTGCTACACTTGCAACATGAACCCTGGATCATTGCTACTAGCCTGGGGTGACAACAAGGCCCTCCCCCACCCTCCCTTCAGCAAATCAGATCACTCCTCCACTGCACACTGCCCTCTCCCACCTAGAATACCTATGTAAGAATGCTTTTCATCAACAACAGCTAAGCATTCAACACCATAGTATCCTACAAGCTCAGCGGTAGGCCTGATTACCAACAATGATGAGACAGCCTAAAGGGAGGCCCTGTCGGAGTGGTGCCAGGAAAATAACCTCCCCCTCAACATCAACAAACCAAAGGGGCAGAGGAGAGCAGAGAGAGCATCGCCCCATTCACCTCGACAGGGCCAGAGTGGAGAGGGTCAAAAGCTTCATGGTCCTCGTGATGCACATCACTAACAACCTGAAATGGTCCCTTTACACAGATAGTGTAGTGAAGACCGGCGCAACAGCGTCTCTTCAATGTCAGGAGGCTGAAGAAATTCCTCTTGGCCCCAAAGAACTTCTACAGATGCACCATTAAGAACATCCTGTATGGCTGTATCTCCACCTGGTATGGCAATTGCACCATACGCAACCGCAGGCCTGTCCAGAGGGTAGTGCAGTCAGCCCAATGCATCCCCGGGTGCACAATGCCTTCCCTCCAGAACATCTATAGCACCCAGTGTCACAGGAAGGCCAAGAAGATCATCAAGGACCTCAGCCAGCTAAGCCACAGCCTGTTCACCCCACTACCATCTAGAGGGAGGAGACAGTAAAGGTGCATCAAAGCTGGGACCGAGAGACTGAGAAACAACTTATACTGTATCTCCAGGCCATCAGACTGATGAATAGTCACCACTAGCTTTAGTCACTGTTAGTAGCCGGATACCACCCGGTGCTCTGCCCTGCACCTTAGAGATGGGGTGTGAATACTTTCTGAAGTAAACAGTATGTAGAGATCATAAAACGTGACCAGTGTTCAATGACTCTATGTACATAGATGGGTTAGTCATTGAAAATCATGTTACATAGAGTACATAGAGTCATTGAACACTGGTCACGTTTTATGATCTTTACATACTGTTTACTTCAGAAAGTATTCACACCCCTTTTCCACATGTTGTCTTGTTACAGCCTGAATTTAAATTGGATTGATAAGTTGTGTCACTGATCTGCCCCTAATGTCAAAGTGGAATTTAGTTTTGAGAAGTTTTTAAACAAATTAATTGAAAGTGATAAGTTTAAATGTTTTGAGTCAAAAAGTAATCAACCCCTTTGTTATGGAAAACCTAAATCGTTTAGGGGTAGAAATGTGCTTAACAAATCATATAAGTTGCATGGATTCATTCTGTGTTCCATAATAGTCGTTAACCTCTCTGCGCACGGAACCCGGTAGCGGGCTGAAATTCCACAACATAAGGTGATCGCTACATAAATAGTCATATTAAACATTCATGAAAATACAAGTGTCTCACATGTATTGGAAGCCTAGAATCTTGCTAATCTAACTGCGTTGTCAGATTCAAAAAAGGATTTACTGCGAAAGAATACATTGCGATTACCTGAGCACAGAGCCCCATAAAAAACAACTTTCAACCAGCACAGACGCAACAAAATCACAAACTGCAATAATATAAATCGTTTACCTTTGACGATCTTCTTCTGTTTGCAATTCCAATGCTCATTGTTACACAATGAATGATCTTTTGTTTGATAAAATCTGTTTTTATACACGAAACATTTTGTGAACCGCTTGTGTAGTGAATTCCGTCTCATTCCATTTTCGACGACACATTCCAGGTAAATCACCCACACAGAATGTGACTTTTCCAGTCAAGTTTGGTTTCACTGCAATCAACTGGTTTGTTTGTAACACAATCAAACCTGATGGGCCATTTCGCTAGACGTATTGACTGAAAGAAACCGATTTGAAGACAACAAGTAATGACATCATTGTGCACCAATGATTTGCCCGCTGTTTTGTTGATTGACTGTCTTTTAACCCAATGACCACTGATCGTCTTGAAATCTAGCTGGGTAGATAGCCAATGAGCTGAGCTCCAGTGTAAAGAGAGTCATGCGCTATTGAATTTTCATACCGGAAGGAGAAACACATTACGCATTGCATTGTTTGGTAAACGCGCAGATTCACCTGTTTATATATCAATCATTATGGCGACTAAGTCAAGTCTAGATATACAGATGTACAAACAATTTTAGAATAAATTGATTGGGAAGGTTAGACAGAGATTGTTGTAGGACGCTTCATTTAGCGATTGTGGAGGAATATTTTTTGAACGGGAGAGGACATCGTTTTGGACTGGTAAGTTCTTATCATGCTAATGCCCTTGTTTGAAATTAATAATATAAAATATTATTTGTGATTTTTTATTTATTTTATAAGCAATATATAAACATTTAATGTCATGAAATGTGAGATGCGTGTGTCTGCCGCCCCACCCCAACCCACATGAAATAGCCCATTTGAGGCTGTTGAGGAGAGGGCAGGACCACATCAATGGCCAAAGTGAAATGGAGACAGTAGATACAGCTGGTCTGTTGTAATATAATAAAGACAGTATATCTTGCTGAAATGTCATAATATAAAAGAGACAGTAGATCTAGCAGGTAATAATAATATAATAATATATTCAACCTTCAACTCTCTATATATATCTGTTTATTATACCTGTTGATACAGGGCTCACATGTGAAACTATTCTAACTGAATATTTTCTTTCACAGTGACACTGCCTCCGAATGGGAGTCTTATCCGGTGTCCTGTGTGAATTTAAGTATGCTCCCTCTAATTAATTATTTTATTTTTCTCAATTTTTTTTTTTTTGGGGGGGTGTTAGAATACCATTTTGGTATTTTGTATATAGTTATTTGTTTCAAAATGTATACCTTCACCAATTTGGCCACTTGGGTACATTTGGGCGACTTGTGTGGGCCACCTGGGTGACTTCATGATAAATGTCATGTAAGCACACTCATTTTGGAAGTTATCATTCTGAAACTTTGCACAAGTACTGTTGCCCTCTTATATCTTCCACTGAAATTGTCCCCATCATCCTATCTGAATGTTTATCTTGTTAATTTTAAAGATGATGATATAAAAATAAAAAACGTATGTTTTTTTTCATTGTTTTATTTAAACCAGATCTATTGTGTGTTATTCTCCTACATTCAATTCACATTTACACAAACTTCAGAGTGTTTTCTTTCAAATGGTACCAAGAATATGCATATCCTTGGTTCTGTGCCTGAGCTACAGGCTGTTAGATTTGGGTATGTCTTCCGGCAGAAATTGCACAAAGTAGGGGGGGAGCTGCAAGAGGTTTTAACATGATTTTCAATGACTACCCCATCGCTGTACCCCAAAAAACAATTATCTGTAAGGTCCCTCAATTAAATTTCAAGCGCAGAGTTCAACCACAAGAAGGTCACCAACTGTGAAAGGAAACAGACACTGGATATTAATTTGAGCATAGTGAAGTTATTAATTAGGCTACAAAAATACAGGCGTCCTTCTTAAAACCTCTTTGGGCTAGGGGGCGGTATTTTGACGTCCGGATAAAAAGCCCAGAAGCTAGGATATGCATATAATATGTAGTATTGGATAGAAAACATTCTAAAGTTTCTAAAACTGTTAAAATAATGTCTGTGAGTATAACAGAACTGAAATGGCAGGCGAAACCCCGAGGACAAACCACAGCATCACACTGATTTCAATGGCTGGCACTTTTATTATACGACGAAATCCTCCCTGATTGCAGTTCCAAAGGCTTCCACCAGATGTCAACAGTCTTGAGAAAGAGTTTCAGGCTGGTTTCTTGAAAAATTTGGGAAAAGTTGTAGTTTTTCTAAGTGGCTCCCCTTTTGGCTGTAGTGTTTCCAAGCGCGTGGATGAAAGCGCGTTCTTGGTGATTTATTTAAAGACAGCAACGATTCTCCATCTTAAATTTGATCGTTTATTTGCGTATTAGGGTACCTAAGGTTTTATTATAAACGTTGATTGACTTGTTTGGTTTATTAGTAACGTTTGGGATTCATTTTGTGTGCATTTTTAAGGAGGGAAATCGGTGGATTATTGACTGAAGCGCGCCAGCTAAACTGAGTTTTTATGGATATAAAGAAGGACTTTATATTTTTGCTTTGGCCATAAAGCCTTTTTGAAAGCTGAAACCTTGGCTGGATTAACAAGAAGTTAAGCTTTATTTTGATGTATTGCACTTTGGATTTTATGAAAGTTAAAGATTTATAATACTGTATTTTGAATTGGGCGCTGTGCAATTTCACCGGATGTTGGCCAGGTGGGATGCTATACCGTCCCACGTACCCTAGAGAGGTTTTAACTAATTTGCCGTAGAGCGGTGGTCACCAACTTTTTCTGAGTCAAGATCACTTTCTAAATTAAAATGCAAGCCGAGATCGGCCGCTCAGATTTCTTTTTAAAACATGACTTAATGCTGTATAAGCTATCGTTTTTTTAACCAATTAAAAACAGTTTTACAGCACTGAGGTTTGTGCAGTAGGTTTTGGCCCAATACATTGCATATTGGCTATGCTTGAATTGCCTTGCCAGTTTTCTTCTCAGACCATTTGGAAATTATATTTCAAAATTTGAGGTATATGATCACACTGGTAATTTATTTATTGTATTATACTGAACAAAAATATAAACGCAACATGCAACAATTTCATTGAAATTACTGAATTATAGTTGTCATGACTTGCCCTCCTGCATGAAGATCAAAGGTATCGCCTAACCAAAGGTTTCAAGACCCCCGTAAATACCTTGCAGGTACTGTCTCTCCCTCGCCAGGCACTATTGAGGGGAAAGAACCATTTTGTTACAAGGAGATTCTTCCCGCCGAAACTATAACATCCAAACGTGGATAATGAAACAATATTCCTAACACAAAGAATGTGGGAAATGGTCAGGAGGGACTTAACCTCTAGTGACACCCCATCCTGTGAACGGGACCGTTGTCATCATCTGACACTAATTAGCATAACGCAACGGACAAAATATTACTAGAAAATATTCCTATTCATGAAAATCACAATTGAAATATATTGAGACAGCTTAGCCTTTTGTTAATCACCCTGTCATCTCAGATTTTCAAAATATGCTTTACAGCCAAAGCTAGACAAGCATTTGTGTAAGTTTATCGATAGACTAGCATAGCATTTTGTCCAGCTAGCAGCAGGTAACTTGGTCATGGAAATCAGAAAAGCAATCAAATTAAATTGTTTACCTTTGGTGAGCTTCGGATGTTTTCACTCACGAGTCTCCCAGTTAGATAGCAAATGGTCCTTTTTCCCCAAATATTTTTTTTGTAGGCAAAAATAGCTCCGCTTGTTCTTCACGTTTGGCTGAGAAATCGCCCGGAAATTGCAGTCACAAAAACGGCGAAAAATATTCAAAATTAGCTCCATAATATCGACAGAAACATGGCACATTGTTTATAAACAATCCTCAAGGTGTTTTTCAATGGTCTATTCGATAATATATCCATGGGGACAATTGGTTTTTCAGTAGGACCGATTGGAGTAATGGCTACCTCTGTATTTTACGCGAGAATCTCTCTGGGAGCATCAGGTGACCACTTGCGCAATGTAGACACCTTTGGGAATACGGAGAAAGAATCTGGTTGATAGCCCATTCACTGCTCAATAGGGACACATTGGAACGCAACGATTTCAAAACATGAGGCACCTCAGGATTGGATTTTTTCTCAGGCTTTCGCCTTCAACATCAGTTCTGTTATACTCACAGACAATATTTTTACAGTTTTGGAAATTTTAGAGTGTTTTCTATCCTAAGCTGTCAATTATATGCATATTCTAGCATCTTGTCCAGTTTACTACGGGAACGTTTTTTTTTCTTCCAAAAATGAAAATACTGCCCCCTAGTCACAAAAGGTTAAAGAACAATCATGTCAGATCATTTATTATTTGGTGATATCATTAAAGACGTTAAATCAGAAACATTGTAACTTTAAGAGCTTTCACAATGTATGTCAGAGTTGTAAAACGTATATGATTAAATACAAAACTATTTGTGATTTTAGCCTTCTAAATGAGATAAATTGTTTTTCATGTAAAGCTTTACCCAGTCAGTAACCACGCCCACGTGAGCACAGACATTATGCCAAAAGGAACGCCCCTTTTTCCAGAGTGCTTATAAAAGGACTCCGAACGAAATGTACATGAGACCAGAAAACGTGGCGCTATGGCTACACATTGAAATGGTTGCAATTTAAATACAGACCAAAACATGACGGGTTGCTGCCAGTGTGGAAAGGGGTCTTAGCTGTACCCTGAACAATCAACCACTAGACCAGAAAGCGTGGAGCGGTGGATACACGTGGAAATGGTTAGACTCTATCAGACCAGAGAACGTGAAGACCAGCATGACTAACAGTGTGAAGGTGAAGACTAGACATTCACAGTCTGCAGCTGTAATGTAAACTCGTCTAGAACTTTAACCAAAGACACGAGGGAGATCCCTTCAAATGACCATTAGAACGTCAGAAGGATCCAGTCAAATGGACAACCAGAGACTTTCTGTGGAATACTCCCCATAGACGGACCAGGCGATTTCAACAGAGATACGACAAAGACGTACAAGCGTAAATATGTGTTGCGTTTCTAAATCCGAATGAGCGGTTGTTAGGGTGCAAAATATCCATATTTACGATGAGCGTATTATTGAACTGTATGTACGATTGTTTAATTACTTTGTCTCTCCTTCTCCCGCTCTTTCTTTCCCCACCCCATTCATTGTGTCCAAGACACAAAGGGGGGGAATACTAGCCCAGACCCAATATGAGCCTCGTCAAGGCCGGTGATGGGTTAGATACTAATTGCAACAACAATTGTTACGAGATTAATTTAATCACATAATCAATTCAAAGTATTTAATTGATTTGATAGAATAATCATCATCACATGATATTCACGTCATGACACAGTTCATAAGAGGAAATCAGACAATTTAAATAAGTTTATCAGACCCTAATCTTTGGATTTCACATGACTGGGAATACAGACATGCATCTGTTGGTCACATATACTGTACCGTAAACAAATGGACCTCAGGATCTCCTCATGGTAATTTTGTGCAATTAAATTGCCATCGACAAAATGCAATTGTGTTTGTTGTCAGTAGCTTATGCCTGCCCATACCATAAACCTACCGCCACAAATGTTCAAAACATTGACATCAGTAAACCGCTCGCCCACACCATGTCATACACGTGGTCTGCGGTTGTGAGGCCTGTTGGACAAATTCTCTAAAACGACGTTGAATACGGCTTATGGTTGAGAAATGAACATTCAATTATCTGGCAACAGTTCTGGTGGACGTTCCTGCAGTCAGCATAACAATTGAACGCTCCCTCAAAACGTGAGACATCTGTGACATTGTGTCGTGTGACAAAATTGCACATTTTAGAGTGGCTTTTTATTTTCCCCAGTACAAGGTGCACCTGTGTAATGACAATGCTGTTTAATCAGCTTCTTGATATGCCACGTACCTTCAGACACAGGAAATGGTTCAAAATGGGAATACTTTGCCTTCCTGGCTCTAGGGCTGATGAATCAAGTGCACTTACTTACCGTCAAGAGCGCGAAATAAATACAAAATAGGAACGCAAGCCTTTATCGTTGGGTTTTTAACAGACATTTTTGGTGATCGACTAGAAATGTCTTGGAGATTTACCAGTCGATCATGATCAACCGTTTGGTGATCACAGTCGTAGAGGAAGGAATCCGCTCAGGGATTTCACCATGAGGGCAATGGTGACTTTAAAACAGTAACAGGGTTTAATGGTTGTGATATGAGAAAACGCAGGATGGTACAACAACATTGTAGTTACTCCACAATGCTATCCTAAATGACAGAGTGAAAAGATGGAAACGTGTACAGAATAATGAAAAGAAGGAATTGTGTTGAGCATAAAAATATTCCTAAACATGCGTCCTTTTTACAACAAGGCACTAACAGTACTTTCGGAAAGTATTCAGACCCCTTGACTTTTTCCCAACATTTTTACGTTACAGCCTTATTGTAAAATAGATGGAAAAATGTATAATCCTTGGCAATCTACACACAATACCCCGTAATGACAAATCAAAAACAGATTTTTAGACAGTTTTGCTCATTTAAAAAATGTAAAACAGAAATGCTTTATTTACATAAGTATTCAGACCCTTTGCTATGAGACACAAAATTGAACTCAGGTGCATCCAGTTTCCATTGATCATCCTTGAGATGTTTCTACAACTTGATTAGAATCAACTTGTGGGAAATTCAATTGATTGGATATGATTTGGAAGGTACACACCTGTCTAAATAAGGTCCCACAGTTGACAGTACATGTCAGAGCAAAAACCAAGCCATGAGATCGAAGGAATTGTCCGTAGAGTTCCCAAGACAGGATTGTGTTGAAGCACAGATCTGGGGAAAGGTACCAAAACATTTCTGCAGCATTGAAGGTCCCCAAAAACACAGTGGCCCCCATCTTTCTTAAATGGATGAAGTTTGGAACTGCCAAAATGAGCAATCGGGGGGAGAAGGGCCTTGGTCAGAGAGGTGACCAAGAACCCAATGGTCCCCCTGACAGAGTTCTAGTGTTTCTCTGTTTCTCTTGCAGAAGGACAACCATCTCTGTAGCACTTCACCAATCAGGCCTTTGTGGTAGAGTGGTCAGATGGAAGCCATCCCTCAGTAAAAGGCACATGACAGCCCGCTTGGATTTTGCCATAAGTCACCTAAAGAGTCTCAGACCATGAGAAACACGATTCTCTGGTGTGATGAGTCCATGGTTTAACTATTTGGCCTAAATGCAAAGTGTCACATCTGGAGTACCTCTGGCACCATCCCTATGGTGAAGCATGGTGGTGGCAGCATCATGCTGTGGGGGTGTTTTTCAGCTGCAGGGACTGGGAGACTAGTCAGGATTGAGGCAAAGATGAACAGAGCAAAGTACAGAGAGATTATTGATGAAAACCGTCTCCAGAGCACTCAAGACCGCAGACTGAGGCAAAGGTTCACCTTCCAACAGGACTATGACCCTAAGCACACAGCCAAGACAATGCAGATGTGGCTTCGGGACAAGTCTTTGAATGTCCTCGAGTGTCCCAGCCAGAGCCCGGACTTGAACTTCATCAAACATCTCTAGAGAGACCTGAAAATGGCTATGCAGCGATGCTCCCCATCCAACATGACAGCGCTTGAGAAGAATGGGATAAACTCCCCAAATACAGGTGTGCCAAGCTTGTAGCATTATACCCAAGAAGACTCTAGGCTGTAATCGCTGTCAAAGGTGCTTCAACCATGTAAATTGTCTGAATACTTATGAAAATTTGATATTTCTTTTTAAAATTCTTAATACATTGGTACATTTTTCAAAAAACATGTTTTTGTGTAGTTTGATGAGTTTGATGAGGGGGAAAAATTGATCGATTAAAGAATAAAGCTGTAACGTAACAAAATGTGGAAAAAGTCAAGGGGTCTGAATACATTCAGAATGCACTGTAACCATGTGTGTGATGCGTATACTTTTGTTTCAAAGTAGATTTGTTTAAGACTACCAAGAATCACTCGATGTGACCCTGATTTAGCCCACTGCAGTAGAATGAAGGAAGTCTTGAGTTTTTGCTCACCTGAGTTTTACCAAGAGTGTTTTCATCTGTATTTTTCTCATCTGTTTATTTACCACCACAAACCATAGCTGACACTAAGACCGCGCTCAATGAACTGTATAGGCCCAAAAACAAACAAGAAAATGCACATTCAGGGAAAGTGTTTCTTTGTGGCCGGTGATTTTAATGCAGAAAACTTTTTTTTTGCAACTAGAGGCAGCAAAACTCTAGATCACCTTCATTCCTCACATGGAAACGCAAGGCTCTCCCTCGCACTCTCTTCGGCAAAACAGACCATAACTCTATCCTCCCGCTTTCTGTTAACAAGCAAAAATTCTAACAGAAAGTACCAGTGACACGCTAAATATGGTAGTAGTCCGAACTACAGGACTCTTTCGCTAGCACAGACTTGAACATGTTCTGGGATTCATCCGATAACATTGAGGAGTATACCAAATCAGTCACCGGCTTCATTAAGTGCATTGGTGACTTTGTGACCGCACGTACATACATATCCCAACTAGAAGCCATGGAGTAAAGGCAACATCTGCATTGAGATAAAGACCTGCCACTAATCCAAACGCTCATAAGAAATCGCCCTACGACCTCAGGCAAGCCATCAAACAGAGAAATTGTCAATACAGGACTAAGATTGGATGCATAATCAGAGGATGTGCTGGCCAGCTGGCAAGTGTCTTCACTGACATTTTCAACCTATCCCTGACCCGGTCTGAAATACAAACTTGTTTCAAGCAGACCACCATAGTTCTTGTGCCCAAGAACGACAAGGTAACCTGCCTAAATGACTATCGCCCCTTAGCACTCACATCTATAGCCATGAAGTGCTTTGAAAAGCTGGTCATGGCTCGAATCAACACCTTCATCCCAGACACCCTGGACCCACTCTAATTCCCATACTGCCCCAACAGATCCACAGATGACGCAATCTCTATTGCACTTCACACTGCCCTCACCCACCTGGATAAAAGTAATACCTATAAAATAATGCTGTTCATTGATTACAGCTCAGCATTCAACACTATAGTCCCCTCCAAGCTCAGGACCCTGGGACTGAATACCTCCCTCTGCAACTGGATACTGTACTTCCTGACAGCCCGCCCCCAGTTGGTTAGGGTTGGGAAAAACACATCCGCTACGCTGACCATCAACAAGGGGGCCCCTCTGGGGTATGTGTTTAGTCCCTTCCCATACTCCCTGTTCACCCACAACTGCGTGGCTGCATCATCAAGTTTGCTGATGACACAGCGGTGGTAGGACTGATCACGCAGTCTATAGGGAGGAGGTCAGATACCAGCCAGTGTGGTGGCAAGACAAAAACCTCTCTGTCAATTATAGCAAGACAAAATAACTGATTGTGGATTACAGGAAATGGAGGGGCGAGCTTGTCCCCATCCACGTCGATGGGGCTATATATATATATAGGCTGTAGTGGAACGGGTCAAGTTCCTAATTATCCACATCACTAAAGAATGAACATTATCGACACACACCCACACAGTTGTGATAAAGGGTAAGACAATGCCTCGTCCCCCTAAGGAGGCTGAAAAGATTTGGCATGGGCCCTTAGATCCTCAAAAAGTTCTACAGCTGCACAATTGAAAGAATCTTGATTGGCTGCTTAACTGCTTGGCACAGCAAACACAAGGCACCAGACCGCAAGGTGCTACAGAGGGTGGTGAGTACGGCCTAGTACATCACTGGGAATGAACTACCAGCCATCCAGGATCTGTATACCAGGCGGTGTCAGAGAAAAACCCCAAAATGTTTCAAAGGTTCCAGACACCCAAGCCATAGTAACGGTACCAGTGCACCAAGTCTGGAACCAAAAGGACCCTGAACAGCTTCTACCCCCAAGCCATTAGACTGCTAAACAAGAATGCTAAATAGCTCATCAAATGGCTACCCGGACTACTTGCATTTACCCATTTTTTTGCACTAACTCCGGACTACTTGCATTTACCCATTTTTTTGCACTAACTTTTTTTGCACTAACACTCACACTATGCACACACATTGGACTCTACCCACACACTCACACATACTTACACTGACATCTCAACTCACACTACATATGCCCACACACACAACATGCTCACACATGCATACTGACGTCACACACACACATTCACACCCTTTCACGCTCACCATATACGCTGCTGCTACCGACTATTATCAGTCCATTTGCCTAGTCACTTTACCCCTACATACTGTATATGTACATACAGTGCCTTACAAAAGTATTCATCACCCTTGGTATTTTTTGTATTTTGTTGCATTACAAACTGTAATTTAAATAGATTTTTATTTGGATTTCATGTAATGGATATACACAAAATAGTCCAAATTGTCGAAGTGAAATGAAAGAAATAACTTGTTTCAAAAAATATATATAGATATATGCAAAAGTGGTGCATTCATATGTATTCACCCTCTTTGCTATGAAGACCATAAAAAAATATATTGTGCAACCAATTACCTTCAGAAGTCACATAATTAGTTAGATTGCACACAGGTGGACTTTATTTAAGTGTCACATGATCTCAGTATATATACACCTGTTCTGAAAGGCCCCAGAGTCTGGAACAACCCTATGCAAGGGGCACCACCAAGCAAGCAGCACCATAAAGACCAAGGAGCTCGCCAAATTAGTACAGATCAGGAAAAACATCCCACGGTGCAACATTAAATCCATGGCACCACAACAAACCTGCAAAGACAGGGCCGACCACCAAAACTCACAGACCAGGCAAGGAGTGCATTAATCAGAGAGGCAACAAAGAGACTAAAGATAACTCTGAAGGAGCTGCAAACCTCCACAGCGGAGATTGGAGTATCTGTCCATAGGACCACTTTAAGCCGAATGCTCCACAGAGCTGGCCTTTACAGAAGAGTGTCCAGAAAAGAAAAAAACAAGCGAACACTTGGTGTTCACCAAAAGGCAAGTGGGAGACTCCCCAAACACATGGAAGAAGCTATCCTTGTCAGATGAGACTAAAATGTAGCTTTTTGGCCATAAAGAAAAACGCCATGTCTGGTCGCAATCCCAACACCCTCGTCACCCCGAGAACCCTATCCCCATAGTGAAGCATGGGGGTGGCACCATCATGCTCTGAGGATGTTTTTCATCGGCAGGGACTGGGAAACTGGTCAGAATTGAAGGAATGATGGATGGCGCTAAATACAGGGAAATTCTTGAGGGAAACCTGTTTTAGTCTTCCAGAGATTTGAGACTAGGACAGAGGTTCACCTTCCAACAGGACCATGAACCTAAGCATACTGATAAAGTAACACTTGAGTGGTGTAAGGGGAAACATTTAAATGTCTTGGAATGGCCTAATCAAAGCCTCAATTCAATTGAGAATCTGTGGTATGACTTAAAGATTGTTGTACACCAGCGGAACCCATCCAACTTGAAGGAGCTGGAGCAGTTTTGCCTTGAATAATGGGCAAAGATCCCAGTGGCGCGATGTGCCAAGCTTATAGTGACATACCCCAAGAGACTTGCAGCTGTAATTGCTGAAAAAGGTGGCTCTACAAAGTATTGACTTTGTCGGGTGAATAGTTATGCACGCTCAAGTTATTTTTTTTTGGTCTTATTTCTTGTATATCTACCAATAAAAACAATGTTGCATATTCAAAGTGGTAGGCATGTTGTGTAAATCAAATGATACAAACCCCCCAAAATTCTATTTTTAATTCCAGGTTGTAAGGCAACAAAATAGGAAAAATGCCAAGGGGGGTGAATACTTTTGCAAGCCACTGTAGCTACCTCAATTACCTTGTACCCCTGCACATTGACTCGGTACTGGTACTCCCTGTATATAGCCATGTTATTTTTTAGTCGTTATTGTTATTCATTATTCACTGTGTATTTATTACTTGTGTCACTATTTCTATATATATATATTTAGTTTAAAAAAATATTTAACTTTAACTCTGCGTTTTTGGGAAAGGACCCATAAGCAAGCATTTCACTGTTAGTCTACACCTGTTGTTTACAAAGCATGTGACAAATATAATTTCACCATAATAGGAAAACTATCTGGACCAGATCATCTCCTTCATCCTCACTGCTCTTCAAAGTAATGTCTAACTCTTGTTTCATGGTGAACGATTATTTTGCCTCACGGACTTGTCGACTCAACCCGTCGGCATCTCTGAGATTTATCACTCCGTGAGGCTTCGGGAATAAATCTGAGAACCACAAATCAACTTCCTGTTGGTTGTGTGAAAGCATAATCTGTGACTGGGTAACACAATTGTGATGGGGTACAAATGAATCATCTGGACAGGACTCAGGTTAGTGTTTTTCATCATGAATGGAAGATGAAAAAGCACATTTTGGTTTTCAGGAATTTTCACAATATAGCCAATTTTGACTTCGCAGCTGGCCCAAATAGTGGAAATTGCACAATTCTGCCTCCAGGGCAAGATTCATGACACTAAACCTTAATTAACCTGCGGCTGGAAGGGGTGTATCGATCAAGCGTCTCAAAGTACGAGTGCTGATTCAGGATCAGTTTTGCCTTTTAGATTCCAATGAATAAGGTTTTATGGACTGTGTACACACTGTAAAGCGGCTACTGTGAATTTGACAGTAATTTACAGGCAGCTTGGTGGCAAGTAAATTTCTGTATTTCATATTACATTACACCTATTGTAATGTAAACACGGTATCAAGGCAAGTACTGTGTAATGAAACACAGTGCCATACATTAAAAGTTGAAGACTTTTCGCAGCATAAAATCTGTCCCCTATTGATTTTGAACATTTTCCCAAAATGCATCATCATTTACATTAGGCTGAAGTAAACTGTTTTAGACTATTTTACTGTTGATAATACCCCAAATTACCATGTTATTGACAGTTTTCCGTTACAGTGTAGATCAGCACTCCTATTCTGAGATGCTTGATACATACAGCCCCAGAGCTTGATATTTCTTTGTTACATTGTTGAGTGGTTACGTAAGAGGGATTTACTGTATATGTGAAAATATATATACTCACTGCTCAGAAACTCTCATCATTCTTTTCCATGCATCATGTTTTTGTACAATATATTATTCATTGACTATAACCTCTTGTGTATTACTCTTCGCTGTCGGTCTCTGTCCCCCTTCAGACAAACATCAGTCCTTTTGTGTTCCCTAGCAGTAATACAGATGAAGGATCTTAATTTCAGCCAGTTTTCTACAGCAGTAAAATAACGGGGCAACAACAGAAACTGTGCATTTTTTGTGAATTATAATTAATGGACTTTTTTGTAGGGGTTGATACATTTTTCATTAGGGCAAATCAAGTTTGAAATGACCAAGTGGAAATTACGAACTTTAGAAGCCTTTTAAAAACTTGAATACCCTTCAAGAACATTTTCAGCAACAAAAGAGTGGATCAAATTAACATCTCACATCTGAACATGGGTGTCGCTAGAAGTACAGCACAACTGCATGGGGAATTGTGTGTTATGTCAACTGGTTAGGGTGTTGGCTGTCTTTCATAGGCTGACAACCAAACAAGACTCATGTCTCCCCCAGGAGTCCTTAGTCCTATGTTGTCTAGTTTGAGACTGAAATCAATAGCTTGTGGTTTTACTATTGTTGTCTACGTAAAGCTTAGAACACAACAAGAGAGATAAAAAAGAGACAGGCCAAGAGATTATTTGAGAGACAGTATGGCAGCACGATAGAGGTACTGGGACTTGAAAACAGACACAGTAGAGTGTGTGTGTGTGTGTCTGTATTTTTGTATTTGTGTACACGTTGGGTTTCTGTATGTGCATAACAGCTCTGTGTGCGTGTGTGTGTGTGTGTGTGTGTGTGTGTGTGTGTGTGTGTGTGTGTGTGTGTGTGTGTGTGTGTGTGTGTGTGTGTGTGTGTGTGTGTGTGTGTGTGTGTGTGTGTGTGTGTGTGTGTATAATTTAACATATTGGGGGATGTTTCGGGGGTCTAGATATGTTTGTAACACGGTAGCAGCTGCCATCTCCTAGGCACTGCAATGAGGTGAGGGCTGACAGCAGAGGGGATGACCAAGGGGAGGTGGGGAAAATGGAGTGTGAGGGGGAGGGGAGGTGGAGAGGAGAGGGAGTGGAAGAAAATAGCCTGGCAGGAGGCATACCCCATGCTGCCGTATTGGTTTCGGGAGAAGAGCTTTTCTCCTGCATCTCTCACTCTCTGGCTTGCATAGCTCGTTTTTTCACTCTAAGGATACACCATCTGCCTGGACGTATTTTATACATATCAACCCTCATTTTCTGGTCAGTTTTACCTCAATACCAATGGTCATGGTCAAGGAAAAAGGTAACTGAATTGTGTGTGTGTCTGTGAGATTTGTTTTGATTTGCCCGCAGTCTGATGTGCAGTGTGTGTTTTTGTGGATCTGTCCTGTATGCTGATGTAAGCTGCAGACCAGTATTAGTGATCAAGCGAACACATTTTTGTGAGGATTGTTCTTTGAGGGAGCATACTAAAGCATAACCAATTCACACAGGATAGAAGATCCCTTTTTGCTGTCAAGGAGATATCTGCAGTGTATCGCTCCGCTGATAAAGACACACATGCAAACATACAGTTCCTTATGCTGAAATATTACGTTGACATTTGGAACTGACTGCGTTTCACTACATGTAAATATACGAATATGGCTTGATGGCTCGTTACAGTGGTGAGTTTGAGGTAAGGTAATGTACATTTGTGTACAGAGGGAAAGTGGAGCACTAGTGTAGGGATCCACACGGCGCACAGCCGCCCCAGTCAGACACGCACACATACTCAGTCTGCAGCCATAACCATGGTAACCGACTAAAAGGTACACTCCATTATTGTCTGCCGTGGCCTCATTCATAGTGAGGTTTTTCTTACTGAAATCAGTCCATGTCCTACCATAATATGGTTCGAGTGTGAAATATCTGTGTGTGTGTGTGTCTAAATGTAGAGGGTGACTGTGTGTGTGTGTGTGTGTGTGTGTGTGTGTGTGTGTGTGTGTGTGTGTGTGTGTGTGTGTGTGTGTGTGTGTGTGTGTGTGTGTGTGTGTGTGTGTGTGTGTGTGTGTGTGTGTGTGTGTGCACGCTTGTGTGTGTGTCAGACAGGCAGGCAGGCAGAAAGGCAGACAGACAGATCACATGATATGGCCTATCTGAGACCCACTGAGCTTTGGCATCTAAGCTGAATGTGTGACACATGGAAAACTGAACTAAACAATGACTACACTCAGAGAGATTGTGCTTGTGGGTGGATTTCCCTATTAAGCTAATAATACTCTAGGCGCACTTGGCAATTTACAGGGTCTGCGAAGTACACCCGAGGAGACAGACCTACTTACCTTGAGTTACATGTGCTCTTTACGCCATCACATCTTTAGTATTTGCTTCAGTTGTGTTTCTCATTACAGTGTGTGTGTGTGTGTGTGTGTGTGTGTGTGTGTGTGTGTGTGTGTGTGTGTGTGTGTGTGTGTGTGTGTGTGTGTGTGTGTGTGTGTGTGTGTGTGTGTGTGTGTGTGTGTGTGTGTGTGTTGGGTGTGAGTGTGTGTGTTGGGTGTGTACTTGTACATTCTCTTTGTCTAATCCTATGCTGACTCCAGCCCGCCTGTAAACACAGATAATCATCAAGAGCATTTCTACCTCATGCCACAGAAACAACGATACACAGAATCCCCTAATTTATCATCACAATCACTTTTATATTTTTGTGACTCACCCAGGTTTTGCAGAGTACTGCAGACACTGCAGTAGTGCCTCCTCTTTGAAGCGTGGCTCTCTCGCTCTCTCTCTCTCTCTCTCTCTCCTCCCTGAAAGAGTAGCAGAACATCCTCTCTGTTACAGTTGTTCTCAATTGCTAAAACACAATTTCTGAAACCTTGCTCCATTTCCTGAAAACATTAAACACAAAACCTCATCTTCAGGCACTATTTACATAACCTTTGACTCCTCTCGCAAAATGAAACATTCGCCTCAAAACAGTTTTACCTGTGTTCAAAATCAAACGCTGCTCTCAAATCATAAACAAAGCGATCAACATGATATACACTCACAAGCAGTCAGCAAACAATACACCGAAAAATAGAAAACACATTGTTCAAAACATACAATTCTCAGGGAGAAGTACATTTTTAATCTAAAAAAAATTCACATTTTGCCGCCATTTTCTTTTGATGAACGAAAACATGTTCTATCATAGTAGTTCAAAATTGATCAGAAATTACTATTCTGCTTTGCTCTTTGCAATTGAGTTTTTTGTCCTTCCTCCTCCTTGTACCCTTATTTTTACAGTGCTGTACCCTGCATCTCACAAACTCGTCCTTTGTCTCTGTGATACTGAAATTCTTGTTCTTTGTTTATATGAACTTGCAACCAGTCAAAATCTATTGAGCAGTCAGTACTGTTAATAAATGTAAAGCACAATGTTCAGGGCCATACAATTTGTCCATTGTACAGTATACAGCCTACAATGCACTGTACTACAGTATACAATACTAAAAGGGACAAAAATCAAAGGAGTAAACGTGATCAATGTGCTTCTTCTTGTCTTTGGGCTGGGTCAGGCCAGAGCACTTCGTCGACATCACAAGCAATATTGTCCCTCCTGAGGCAACGGGGGAAGAAGCCTCTTGTGTGCCGTATCCAGCCCTGACATGATTCCTCACCTATATCAACACAGGCTAAATCCATGGCTTGCAGCAGATTTACTCTGGTGTAGGGTTGTCTATCATACACTTTTCATCTCCAAGAGGAGAAAAACTCCTCAATCGGATTCAGGAAAGGCGAGTATGGAGGGAGGTACAAGTTCATAAACTGCCCATTGATGTTAAACCATTCCCATACCTGATCAGCTCGGTGGAAACTGACATTGTCCCACACTATCACATAGGTAGGAATGGGATTCTCATTTAGCTCTTGACCCTGCTGCTCTTGAACCTGCTGCCCAAATAAAATATATCTTAGATTGGCAATACAACTTAGAAGGTGCTGGGTGTTATATGGCCTGAGTGTAACATGGTAATGTAGAACACCATGGTTGCTGATAGCAGCACAGATTGTGACATTGCCACCTCGTTGACCAGGGACTTCAACAATGGCCCGCTGTCCAATCATGTGTCGGCCTCTCCGTCTCCTCTTTGTTAGATTGAAGCCTGCTTCATCGACAAAGATGAACTCATGGGGTCTGTCCAAGGATTCCAAGTCAAATATTGTCTGAGTAGAAATACAATATACTGTATGTAGGATTTTGTATGTTGTACAGAGACAGTGCTATACTGTAGAGTACAATTAGGCTTCTGATTCACATACATTGTATGTGCTGAAGAGTAATGTCATTCACATAGTATGTGTTAGTACTGTAGACAATCTGGATTACAGGTAATGTTTCTGAATGTACACTTGCACATACTGAGCTCGCTGTTCTTTCCCCCTTGGTGAGTTGCGCTCAAAAGGTACTCTGTATACTTGTTTCATTCGCATCCTGTTACGATGGAGGACACAGTCAATTGTGGAAATGCTCACACTGTCGATTCCCTGGAAGTGTGTGTTGTCTTGAATCACTCGTTTTTGGATTTCTCTGAGTCGTATTGCATTATCTTGAAGGACCATGCCAACTACAACGGCCTCTTGCTCCCGAGTGAATATAGCTGTCCTTCCACCTGCATGTGGCAGCCTTGCAATTCTACAAAAAGTAGCTGTGCAGTTACAAAACATATTCATGCAGTACAATACATACAGAGATTAACTTTACAAATGTATATTGAAACAGCTGTATATAGTGTAGTACAGTAAATTTGCAATTACAAAAATACAGTAGTATCCTGTACCTGTTCTCTTCTCTGAATGTCCTTACTATGGTGGACACAGAAAATCGTCTCAAATTGGGTTGCACTCTAAGTCCTGCTTCCCTCATTGTCAGTCCATGGACAAGAACATGGTCTATAACTGTTGCTCGTATTTCATCAGATATTTCCACTCTTTGTCTTCCTCTTCCTCTTCGTCCTCCTCTTCCTCCTCGTCGCCCACCTCGCATACGCACTCGTCCTCTCACACTGTTTCTTCTATCCATTCTCACACTTTCTCCTTTCCACCTTCAACAACCTATTTGCTCTCTGAACTGGTTTATATTGGTTGTGTCGCATCATTTGAAACAGGTTAAATCCATTTCGAGTGGTTGTGTTCAATCAATGACATGTTTTCTCTATTTGTATTTGATTGTTGCCACTTGTGTTTACCAGTATGGATGACATGTGCATTTGAGTGCAGAATGTGTTTTGAGAATGAGAATGTGTTTAGAGTTTAGCTGAAAAGTCTAAGTGAGATCTGCAAATTGTGTTTTTCCATGTGAAATAGTTTAAGGTATTGACAACAGACTGCATAACTAGCTAAATGAGTCCAGGCAACTGAGAACCTTGTTCAGCCAATGGGTTTTAGTCTTTTAGCAATTGAGAAAAACTGTAATACAATTGTAGCAAAGGATCAGCACTTATAGAGGTAAAGCGGAGTGGATACATCCCAAATGGCACCGTATTCCCTACATAGTGCACTACTTTTGACCAAGGCCTATATGGTCCACTTTGGGACGCAGATCGTGAGTTAGACACAGCGAGCACCAGTGTTGCGGCCTAAAATCAATACACAGAGCTCTGAAACCTGCACCCCCCTTGAGATATAATTAGTTTAGAGAAGGAAATAGAGGGGGACATCCAGGTTGTGTATGACAAACCTTAGAAATACTCATTATATGTGACAAACATCCCTTTGCCATTTGCTCTGTGCTACAACTGAACCCCTCATCGGATTGTCATAGGAAATTTGACACATGATGCTAAACAGAGAAGATAGAGTCTAGATTTGGGCCTGATTTTGGATCCTGTAATGTATTTAAATGTACTATCTTTCACAGGGAGGTAACAATTATTTTGATAGGGTAGGGTTTTTTGATAGGGTTTTTATTGTTTAGGAAAGGATAAGAGGGGGCAAAGAGTCTTAGATACACAGTAATCCTGTATAAAAATAAACACTATATATTACACACTTGACAGATACACAAAAGTACATACACATGTCTCTACACACACAGTATGTACCAAGAGCTGGGCGGGTGAATTGAAAGTCCTTCTCCGTTCATACATTACAGGTAACTGTGTTAGTTAGAACATCCCAACAACAACAACCCTCTGGTCTATGACAGCCAGCCATTTAGAAACAATGATTATTCTGTGTTAGGTCCCCAGGGATTAGTTATTCAGGGCTGGGGGGCTGGTAGAGGGAGATACGTTCCCCCCAATTTGTGCCCATGTTTGAAGTGCTTTGTCTGGGACACTGGTGCAGGGGCTGGCGGTTGGTCGGGGGGTAGGGGTTGTGAATCAAATCATACATATTCATAGGAGGGAGGTTATAGGATGCCTTATTATGTCTGTGTGATAAAGAGTACCGCACGCCCTCACCAAAACACACATGCACACACACATGCAAGCACGCACGCACGCACGCACACAGGCACTCACACACACACACTTTTACCACAGTGGGGATATTTAGAATTTGATATTCGTTGTAGGCCATGCCACTCCAGAACTGCTCATCCCAGAGGGGTTGGTTGGATGGGAGACCCAGAGCCATACACATGTGTGTGTGGGAGGGGCATGGTTTGGTGTGTGTGTGTGTGTGTGTGTGTGTGTGTGTGTGTGTGTGTGTGGGAGGGGCATGGTTTGGTGGGGAGTTGGTGTGTGTGTGTGTAAATAGAGTAGTGTGTGTGACACTCATTGCATCTGGCTTGTGTGTTCTGTATCTTCTATATCTTATCAGTGGAGTGTCCCAGACACGCCACAGGGGTCCTGTTTTTCTGCTCGGCTCCACAGGAAGCAGTCATTTCAGTCTCATACTTAAATGACTTACAGAAAACAAATAGTGGTGTGAAAATACGCTATTAGAACTTTTCCTTTGATTTTTTTATTCCCAATCCATTTTCAAAACACTACTACTGTTTTGTGCATTTTAGATAGAATAGTCTAGGACGAAAATGGGAGACCCAGAAAAAGGGTTATCTGAAGGACAGCTGAAGAACCCTTTAATGGTTCTAGGTAGTCTAGAAAATAGGAAGTTAAAGCTTGAGCCTGAGAGTGAAGATGAGAGAGGAGGCTTCATCAGTTATTTCCCCTCTCCATCCATAAATTACACACAATCTATGGTTATTTACCAGCAAGGCCTGTGCATGCGTAACAGGAAAATATGTCCATGGGGGATTCAATCTGTCCTTCTCCAGTTTCATCGGAAATCTTTATTATTGCTTAAGCAGAGGCTTCCTTTAATGAGATGGGGGTTGGGGTTGTAGTAGATGGGTTGAAAGCACCACCCGTTGAAGTGTGCTGAGCCTGGGGAAGCTCTTTTGGTAACTTTACACCTACATCCATGGATTTGGGGGCTACGCCTGTCTGTCTGTTGCCTTGTATCAGTCCTAAAGCAATGCAGGCTATGGGCTGTAAGTGTGAGTGAGAGGAGGCCTGGGTGATGATTAGGGCCATGTTCGGTAGGACAAACGTTGTGGAAATTTTCACACAGAAATGTCATAAATACAGTGGACACTACTCCTTTTTCTACATAACATATTTCTATCTGAACATTTCACAATGTTGTACCCTGTTGAATGTATCCCAGTGTACATGGTTTTGCCTGTGATCTTCCAGTGATGAGGCAGAGGCAGTATAGATCTCTCTGTCAGCAGATATTACAGTTCCATCCTCATCCTCTGTAGACTGAGACATCAATGCAGTAGTATAGTCGAAGGTGGAATCTGACATTGTGTGACCATAGTTACTGATTAATCACTCGGTAAGAGCATGGTATAGCGAAGATATCACAGTCTCACGTAGTTTTTTGACATCCTTGTACAAACGTATATTTTCTACTAGTAAACTGCATGAGATCCAGACGATTTAGGCACACAGAAACAATTACGGTTAAGACATTAATTCCGACTGGCTTAAGTTAAGAGTTAAGGTTTGTATCACATCCGGACATGATTGGGAGTCCCATAGGGGGGTGCACAATTGGCCCAGCGTTGTCCAGGTTTGGCCGGGGTACGACCTTCATTGTAAAAATAAGAATTAGCTCTTAACTGACTTGTCTAGTTAAATAAAGGTGAAATAAAAAATACACAGAAACAACTTTAGGTTTAAGTTCAAACATTCATTCCAATTGGTTAACAGTTCAGGAATTCATACTGATTGGTCAAGTTAAAGATTAAGGTTTGTGATAGAGTTAATTCAATTCAGGCATTAATTCCGATCGTGTAAATTAAGGATTAAGGTTTGGAATAGGGTAAAAACTGAAAAACACGGTTAAGTTTAGCCATTAATTAAGATTGGCCTTGCTAACTCATTGTGGATGGATGGTGCAGTGGTCTAAGCAGTGACCTCCTGCTCCATAGACTTTGGGCTTAATGCTAGATCCGGGCACTTGTTTTGAGTATTACATTTTCTCCCACGGTGGATGGTTTCGACAGGGTCTCCCAACGTCCTGGCGACCTGTGATCAAGTGATCTCTCTGGGGATAAACAGTTCTACTTACTTACAGCTATGGTGATAGCACAGTCACCGTACTGGGCTAGCCCTGTGTATTCCCTATTACTGAGGTAATATTGTCACAGTTGGTTTATTCTCGGAACCCAGAACCAAATCTTGCAAGAAACTACAGTTGGTTTGGAGTATTCATAACTCTTTAGTTCCAGTAAGTTGCTGTATAGTTACATACCAGTGCCGAGGCGCCATATCACATTGTGAGTGCTGAGTACTGAGCCCTCACCACTGCTGTCTAAGTTCACTGCCACTCTGGTCTAAGACCTTTGTTATTGAAGAATGACTCACAGCTCTGTGGAAAATCACATTGAGCACACGAGGGAGACAGACTCCCTCCCTCCTTACTCTCTCTCTCTCTCTTGCTCTCTCTCTTGCTCTCACCCCTCTTTTTCTCTCTTTTAACTCCCTCCATCCGTCCATCTCATCCTATAAACCAGGGTTCCCCAATAGGCGGCCCGTGAGCCAAATTCCTCCCTCAGGTGATTTCATTTGCAACCCCTTAAACTTTCTGGGCAAAAATATAAATAATAACAATTTCTTGTATAAATCATTTTCATTTTGGGACATGAAATAAATTACGTGGAAATTAGCTCAAAGTTATTTTAATTGAGGAAATCTGTTCCCAAGTACTCCCATGCATAAAGAGAGAGGCATATGTGATCGGATCCCAATGTCATCGAGGTTGGAATTTATTCTTTTTTTTGTCAAATATTATATATTTTTGGGATTCTTGCGGTCAAATTGCGGTGTACAAATTATTATTATTATTTATTTTATTTATTTATTTATTTAAATTTGACCCCTTTTTCTCCCCAATTTCGTGGTATCCAAATGTTTAGTCGCTACTATCTTGTCTCATCGATACAACTCCCATAAGGGCTCATGAGAGATGAAGGTTGAAAGTCATGTGTCCTCCGATACACAACCCAACCAAGCCGCACTGCTTCTTAACACAGCGCGCATCCAACCCGGAAGCCAGCCGCACCAATGTGTCGGAGGAAACACCATGCACCTGGCAACCTGGCGCTCGGCCCGCCACAGGAGTCGCTTGTGCACTGTGCCAAACCCTCCCTAACCCTGACGACCTCCCGGTCGCAACCTCCCGGTCGCGGACCCAGAGTCTCTGGTGGCATAGCTGGCACTAGCTGGCGCTGCAGTACAGCCCCCTTAACCACGGCGCCACCCGGGAGGCCGTGTACAGGGTTATTTATAACTATGTTCACGCCCCCCGACCATCCGATCAAGGAAAAACCGTCCCACGGCTGAATATTATTGGGGACCCCTGCCCTATACCATGAGTGGGTGTGCTCTTGCAATGTCTTCCCCACCACTTTCAATTCAGATCTGGACCAACCTTGTGTACAGTATCAAACGAAACGAAGGCTTACAGTGGCTTTGTGACCAGGCCTTGGGGATGGATCCGACAAAGTTTTCTGAAAGTGTTCCTTCATCAAAAACTAAGGGGAAAGAACTCTCCATCATGGTGACAACTCCACGGTGTCTCCCTCCCAGAGTGCAAAGAACCTTGGTGTGACCCTATACAACACCCTGTCGCTCTCTGCAAACATCAAAGCAGTGATTCTCTCCTGCTGGTTCATGCTCTACAACAGTGGTTCCCAAACTTTTTATAGTCCCGTACCCCTTCAAACATTCAACCTCCAGCTGCTTACCCCCATCTAGCACCAGGGTCAGCGCACTCTCAAATGTTGTTTTCCCCATCATTGTAAGCCTGCCACACACATATTATTCGATACATTTATTAAACATAAGAATGAGTGTGAGTTTTTGTCACAACCCGGGTCGTGGGAAGTGGCAAAGAGCTCTTATAGGACTAGGGCACAATCCAGAAATCTGGCAGTGGCTTCTGATTAAATCAAATTATCACAGAACAGCTTGTTGCAATGTCGATGAGGCTCTGTTGTTCAGATATCGGTAAGTGGACTGGAGGCAGGGCATGAAAGGGATAACGAATCCAGTTGTTAGTGTCATCAGTTTCGGGAAAGTGCCTGCGTAATTGCAGACCCAACTCACTCAGGTGCTTCGCTATATCACATTTGACATTGTCGGTAAGTTTGAGTTCATTTGCACATCAAAAAAAATCATACAATGACGGAAAGATGAATGGATAAGAGTGTCTGACTAAAATGGAAAAATGTGAAGTGAATATGTTTGCTGAATGTTTTCTGAAGGTGTTCCCTTGTCAGAAACAATTGAATGTGAAGGGTGGAAGTGCGATCTGTTTTTATAACTACTACTATCTGTTGTGGTCGTCCCCTGGCTTATTACACAGAGAAAATGCCTGGTACTTTATCCTCAGGTATAACACTTTTTAACTGGGTATAAGCATGTATGAACCTTTACAATATCTGATAATAAGGGTTATAATATGTTATGCCCCTCTATGTGGGGGGGGGGTGTACATACTTAGGACTGGTGTTACAATGCATTATAACGGCATCATAGTACATTAAACCTGCATGCTGTAAAGTGTGACTGAATGTTTTGGTAAAAGGTATGTTGTTCATGTTAAAACAACTTTAATCTGAGCAGAATTGTATGTGTGTGTGTGTGTGTGTGTGTGTGTGTGTGTGTGTGTGTGTGTGTGTGTGTGTGTGTGTGTGTGTGTGTGTGTGTGTGTGTGTGTGTGTGTGTGTGTGTGTGTGTGTGTGTGTGTGTGTGTGTGTGTGTGTGTGTGTGTTTGTGTGGACATGTTTAACTCTTCTTGTGGGGACCAGAAGTCTCCACAAGAAGAGTAAACAAACAGAAATTTGACCAACTGGGGACATTTTGTTTGTCCCCACGAGGTCACGAATGCTATTTCTAGGGTGTGTGTTTCTGAGTTGATGCTCTTGAAAGTGAAATAATCTGCAGTTTCAAAATAAGCTGCATTGCCGCAATGGAACAGTATGTGTATACAGTATAGTGGTGTGAATGTGTGTGTGTGTTGTTCTTTCACTGTCATGGTTTCTGAGCAGTTGGTCCTTATACACTGCTCCATGTGGGAACACAGATACAGAGCCTCTGCCTGCCCATATACCCGCATCAATAGCCATTGGAGGGCAAAGCTACAGTTTACTAATGTATAACCTACTGTATATTATATTTTATAGGGTATGTTTCTTGGACATTGATAAAAGGGGCCAAACAACAACAAAGTGCTCACCCTGCCACTGTTATCCTAAACAGCTGTGCATAAACAGGGCTATGGATCCAAGGACGATAGTTTTATTTAAATGTTTCTCCCAAGTTGGTAGTTACAGTCTTGTCCCATCGCTGCACCTCCTGTACGGACTCGGCAGAGGGCGAAGGTCAAGAGCCGTGTGTCCTCCGAGACACAACCCAGCCAAGCTGCACAGCTTCTTGACACATTGCCCGCTTAACCCGGAAGCCAGCTGCACCAACGTGTCAGAGGAAACACTGTACACCTGGTGACCGCGTCAGCTTGCGTACGCCCTGCCCGCCACAGGAGTCGCTAGAGCGCAATGGGACAAGGACATTCCGGTCGGCCAAACCCTCCCCTAACCTGGATGACGCTGGTCCAATTGTGTGTCGCCCCATGGGTCTTCCGGTCGCAGCCGGCTGTGACAGAGCCTGGACTCGAACCAGGATCTCTAGTGGCACAGCTAACACTGCGATACTCGGACTATAGGAAGGACTATAGTTTTAACCATGTTTCGAGGCAATACAGTTTTTGTTTACAATTTCACTGTTTACAAACAATGGCGTAAATCCAGCCAAATTTAGGGTTCTGACGAGGTTCAAAAGCTGAACTAAGCTCACGAGGCATTTTTAAATGAAATCCATCAATAACAAATGGGTATAAAGGATATATTTAAAAGTGCAAACATGGAGGTGCCAATCCTAGATTACCCTAGTCTAAATCTATGACTAGGCTTAGCCTGTGAAATGGGAAACTAGACCTATACACTGTTCAAATGAAGTGTTTTATAACACACACAAATTAGTGCTGCCACCAACGTTAAGGTGACGAAACGAACCCGGAAAAAGTTGAAAATACTATCATGGTGTCAGTGGTGGGAAAAGTACCCAATGTGGGAAGCAATTATATCCGCTATCAAAATGAGTAACACACGTTCACAAAGGGTCAATGTGGGGGAGATGTGCATTCAGCACTGATTATGCTTTTACTAAAAAAAGATAAGGAACGCAGTGTTCTCACTATTGACCCCTGTCTTTGATGGACACAGATTTTAAACTGTTTTCCAAAATGTTGTCTTCCCATCTCGAGACTTACTAACCAAAATTGGTCCTACTAAAGCGGGTTTGTTAAAAAAAAAAATGTATCCTTGGATAACCTATGTCGACTATTACATATACTATACAAAAGTATGTGGACACCTCTTCAAATGTGTGGATTTGGCTATTTCATCCACAACTGTTGCTGACGTGTATAAAATTGAGCAGACAGCCATACAATCTCTATAGACAAATATGGGCAGTAGAATGGCCTTACTGAACCGCTCAGTGACTTTCAACGTGACATCGTCATAGGATGCCACCTTTCCAACAAGTCAGTTCATCACATTTCTGCTATGCTGGAGCTGCCCCGGTCGACTGTAAGTCCTGTTATTGTGAACTGGAGGAACAACAACGGCTCAGCCGCGAAGTGTTAGGCCACACAAGCTCACAGTACTGGACCGCTGAATGCTGAAGTGTGTAGCTTGTAAAAATTGTCTGTCCTCGGTTGCAACACTCACTACTGAGTTCCAAACTGCCTCTGGAGGCAACCTCAGCACCAGAACTGTTCTTTGGGGGCTTCATGACATGACATGGGTTTTTATGGGCAAGCAGCCACACACAAGTCTAAGATCCCACATTTTGTTACGTTACAGCCTTATTCTAAAATTGATTAAATATTGTTTTCCCCCTCATCAATCTACACACAATACCTCATAACGACAAAGCGAAAACAGGTTTTTAGACATTTTTGCAAATGTATTAAAAATAGAAAATATAATTATTTACTTACATTCGTTTTCAGAACCTTTGCTATTAGACTCTAAATTGAGGTCAGGTGCATCCTGTTTCCATTGATCATCCTTGAGATGTTTCTACAACTTGATTGGATTCCTCCTGTATTAAATTCAATTGATTGGACATGATTTGGAAAGGCACACACCTGTCTATATAAGGTCCCACAGTTGACAGTACATGTCAGAGCAAAATCCAAGCCATGAGGTCGAAGGAATTGTCCGTAACGCTCTGAGATAGGATTGTGTCAAGTCACAGATCTGGGGAAGGATACCAAAACAATGTCTGCAGCTTTTAAGGTACCCAAGAAAACAGTGGTCTCCATCAAGGTGCTTCAACAAAGTACTGAGTAAAGGGTCTGAAAACTTATGTAAATGTTATATTTCAGCTTTTTTTTTTTAAACCTGTTTTTGCTTTGTCATTATGGTGTATTGTTTGTAGATTGGTGAGGGGAAAAAAAACAAATGAATCCATTTTAGAATAAGACTGTAACGTAAACAAATTCTGGAAAAAGTCAAGGTGTCTGAATACTTTCCGAATGCGCTGTATAACCTATTATATCTATTTAGTTTTACTAAACGCATACTTTCTTGGATTGTTTTGGAGATTTTCACCAGAGCGTTTGGTGTGCTCTTTCATTTACATTTACATTTAAGTCATTTAGCAGACGCTCTTATCCAGAGCGACTTACAAATTGGTGCATTCACCTTATGACATCCAGTGGAACAGCCACTTTACAATAGTGCATCTAAATCTTTTAGGGGGGTGAGAAGGATTACTTATCCTATCCTAGGTATTCCTTAAAGAGGTGGGGTTTCAGGTGCCTCCGGAAGGTGGTGATTGACTCCGCTGTCCTGGCGTCGTGAGGGAGTTTGTTCCACCATTGGGGGGCCAGAGCAGCGAACAGTTTTGACTGGGCTGAGCGGGAACTGTACTTCCTCAGTGGTAGGGAGGCGAGCAGGCCAGAGGTGGATGAACGCAGTGCCATTGTTTGGGTGTAGGGCCTGATCAGAGCCTGGAGGTACTGAGGTGCCGTTCCCCTCACAGCTCCGTAGGCAAGCACCATGGTCTTGTAGTGGATGCAAGCTTCAACTGGAAGCCAGTGGAGAGAGCGGAGGAGCGGGGTGACGTGAGAGAACTTGGGAAGGTTGAACACCAGACGGGCTGCGGCGTTCTGGATGAGTTGTAGGGGTTTAATGGCACAGGCAGGGAGCCCAGCCAACAGCGAGTTGCAGTAATCCAGACGGGAGATGACAAGTGCCTGGATTAGGACCTGCGCCGCTTCCTGTGTGAGGCAGGGTCGTACTCTGCGGATGTTGTAGAGCATGAACCTACAGGAACGGGACACCGCCTTGATGTTAGTTGAGAACGACAGGGTGTTGTCCAGGATCACGCCAAGGTTCTTAGCGCTCTGGGAGGAGGACACAATGGAGTTGTCAACCGTGATGGCGAGATCATGGAACGGGCAGTCCTTCCCCGGGAGGAAGAGCAGCTCCGTCTTGCCGAGGTTCAGCTTGAGGTGGTGATCCGTCATCCACACTGATATGTCTGCCAGACATGCAGAGATGCGATTCGCCACCTGGTCATCAGAAGGGGGAAAGGAGAAGATTAATTGTGTGTCGTCTGCATAGCAATGATAGGAGAGACCATGTGAGGTTATGACAGAGCCAAGTGACTTGGTGTATAGCGAGATATAGCTTTCCTGTCTGAGTTTGTGAAGGGCCTGAATACAGCAGGGGCGCACACAAACATGCCTGTTTTAATACAAGACCACAGAGTTTGCTAGAGGACACACCAAACACGAATGCTCTCTAACCACCTCCATGCCCCAGAAATTAGGGGAATTCTGAACAGTACGGCAGCACAATGTTTGAAGTTCACAATTTGTCTTTAATCTATCATTTGTATTCTGATATGGGGGCCCAAGTTCTCCACCCGGCACAGCCAGAAGAGGACTGGCCACCCCACATAGCCTGGTTCCTCTCTAGGTTTCTTCCTAGGTTTTGGCCTTTCTAGCGAGTTTTTCCTAGCCACCGTGCTTCTACACCTGCATTGCTTGCTGTTTGGGGTTTTAGGCTGGGTTTCTGTACAGCACTTTGAGATATCAGCTGATGTATGAAGGGCTATATATGATTTGATTTGATTTCACATGGTATGTGTCTGTGTGGTTTAGTGGGTAAAATTCTAATTAAATGTGCCATTTTACTGCCCCAAAAGTCGGGGGTTCTATTCCCACTTCTGCCTGTTCTACTTTCACTCCTTCTCCATCTCCTCCTGCTTCTAATCTGTCTAAACAAAGCAGACAAAAAAATTATAATTCCTATTCAGATGTGAGATAAATTGATTTAACATGGACTTTTTGACTTGAGTATATGGTAAGTCGACATGTCTGAATCAGGTCCCATGTTCTCAGTGTAACAAGGGTGGTTCAGCACAACAGTTTATTCCTGAAGACTGGCTGAATGGACTAAGGCAGTTTTCACAAACAGACCAGTGATGAAGGCCCACTCTATACATGTTAATTGCGCTATAACTTACATACCCTTAAACATTTTGATTTTAACATAATTTATAATCTCACAATAGCAACTGAAGCATATAATTAGTCAAATGTTCTACCATAGGAAAAATATTAAATTCTCAGTGTCTTATTTAAAATGTTAATTCAAGTCTGGTCTGAAAATCATCATCAATCAATATTTACATGATATACTTTTCATGGTTTCAGAACACAATTATGGTGTTTTGAGTCTTTCTATTTTAACAGTGTAGTGCATGTGATTACAGTGTTTCATACTCATGTCTATTTGTGTTCTGTTCTGTTCTATTCTAGTGGCACATGCTCAGGACGCACACAATTCCAATGAGAAGCCTCTGATCCAGTGCTACAAGTGCGGGGAGCCATGTAAGGGTGAGGTGCTGAGGGTCCAGTCCAAGCACTTCCACCTGAAGTGCTTCACCTGTAAAGGTAAGTACAGTACCAAACCCTGAAGATCATTTGTTGATGGTGGTATGCTCCTCGTGAGGTAAAAGGGTTTAAAGCAACTGTCCAGTTAATATACAGGTTGTCCTGTAAATATGTCCTATGATATGACAATGTGATTAAAGTAGTTTTCCTTCCAAAAATGTTAATAAAGTATATTGAAAAGGAGCTTTTCTGTGTTTGAATGGTATGGGTCGTAAAAAAAAAAATGGTCATAAAAAATATGTGAATGACAAATAAACAGCTGATTGGTCAGTGACGTCATGTTATTTGAGGAAATAGCAAGCATTTCAGACCGTCTGTTTGAGGTGGAGTTGTTGTTTTCTCTCTCATATGTATTGGCAACCAATACGAGTACAGGACAACACAACAACATTATTTGGCTATAAGTTAACATAATTTGTAGTTTTCAAAGTAAAATGTTGTACTGTAACGGAGGATTCAGACTAATAATCAGCAATCAAATTGTTGAACTCTCCCATGGTGGGTATAGCATTCAAGCAGCATGCTTGACGGCTGTTTTGTTGTTAACCAATGTCAAAGCTAGCTAGCACAAGCTTCCATCTCCCGATTAGCTATTGCGTGGCATGTCGCTGAAAGTTGCATAATATGAGAGCATTAGGATGGCGCCGACAGAGATGGTCGCCTTGCTTCGCGTTCTTATGAAACTACGCAGTATTTCGTTTTTTTTATGTATTACTTCTTACACTGTTACCCCAGGAAATCTGAAGTATTATTACATTCAGCCGGGAAGAACTATTGGACATAAGGGCAACGTCGACTTTCCCGAAGTGGGTCCTCTGTTTGGACCACCACCCAGGACAATGGATCTTATCCCAGTAGGCGACCCAAAACAATGGCACCGCAGAAGGGGCAGATGGAGCGGACTTCTGGTCAGGCTCCGTAGACGGGCACATCGCGCACCGCTCCCGAGAATACTACTCACCAATGTCCAGTCTCTTGACAACAAGGTAGATGAAATTCGAGCAAGGGTTGCCTTCCAGAGAGACAACACAGATTGTAATATTCTCGGTTTTACGGAAATGGCTCACTCAGAATACCTTATCAGAGTCGGTACAGCCACCCGGTTTCTTGTTTCTGCGCTGACAGAAACAAACAGCTCTCTGGTAAGAAGAAGGGTGGGGGTGTATGCTTCATGATTAACGATTCATGGTGTAATCATAACAACATACAGGAACTCAAGTCCTTTTATTCACCTGACCTAGAATTCCTTACAATAAAATGCCGACCGCATTATATACCAAGAGAATTCTCTTTGATTATAATCACAGCCGTGTATACCCCCACAAGCAGACACCTCGACGGCCCTGAAAGAACTTCATTGGACTCTATATGTGGAGGTCTACCATTTTTTTCTGAGGTCTTGGCTGATTTCTTTTGATTTTCCAATAATGTCAAGCAAAGAGGCAGTGAGTTTGAAGGTAGGCCTTGAAATACATCCACAGGTACACCTCCAATTGACTCAAATTATGTAATTTAGCCTATCAGAAGCTTCTAAAGCCATGACATAATTTTCTGGAATTTTAAAGGCACCGTTTAAAGGCACTTCTGACACACTGGAATTATGATACAATTGTGATACAATGAAATAATCTGTCTGCAAACAATTGTTGGAAAAATTATTTGTGTCAAGCGCAAAGTAGACTGACTTGCCAAAGCTACAGTTTATTTTTTGTCTTTTTGAATTTGACCCCTTTTTCTCCCCAATTTCATGGTATCCAATTGTTTTAGTAGCTACTATCTTGTCTCATCGCTACAACTTCTGTACGGGCTCGGGAGAAACGAAGGTTGAAAGTCATGCGTCCTCCGATACACAACCCAACCAAGCCGCACTGCTTCTTAACACAGCGCCATCCAACCCGGAAGCCAGCCGCACCAATGTGTCAGAGGAAACACAGTGCACCTGGCAACCTTGGTTAGCTCGCACTGCGCCCGGCCCGCCACAGGAGTCGCTGGTGCGCGATTAGACAAGGATTTCCCTACCGGCCAAACCCTCCCTAACCCAGACGACGCTAGGCCAATTGTGTGTCGCCCAATGGACCTCCCGGTCGCGACAGAGCCTGGGCGCGAACCCAGAGTCTCTGGTGGCACATCTGGGGCTGCAGTACAGCGCCCTTAACCACTGCGCCACCCAGGAGGCCCGTAAGCTATAGTTTGTTAAAAAGAGTGGTTGTGGAGTGGTTGAAAAATGAGTTTTAATTACTACAACCAAAGTGTATGTACATTTCATTGATTACATCTCAGCAATTAACACCATAGTACATTCCAAACTCGTCACTTAGCTCGAGACCCAGGGTCTCGACCCCACCCTGTGCAACTGAAAACAGCAGAGGGAGCACCCACGCATGTAAAGTGGGACATTTTTAAGTTCCATCACGGACAAACTGAAATGATCCCCCCACACAGACAGCATGGTGAAGAAGGCGCAACAGCGCCTCTTCAACTTCAGGAGGCTGAAGATATTTGGCTTGTCACCGAAAACACTCTCAAACTTTGACAGATGCACAATTGAGAGCATGTGACCAATAGAATTTGCTTTGATTTGCTTTGATTTTCAATTCTTATTGCTAGCTCTCTCATCACCAACTTAAGTTGCTGTTTCCTCATGTTTCCTCCTTCCATTGAAAATGGCTTGTCGCTGGTAACTAGGTCACTGATTATAGCCCCAAGTTTGAGCCAAACTAATGCACATCAAGTAAAGCCTGGTCCCAATGAATCACAGTCTCTGCTTGTTTATTCACCCAAGGCCCAGAGGACTACAATGTGTGGCCTGTTTATCTCCTGTTGTGTCAAAGTTACAAGTGCCTTGTCAATATTAAAATAAACAGATTGAACAGCCAATTAGTTAATATTTTCCCACAGCTGCTGTACACTGAGTCCAGCAAGCGAGAACAACAAATTAGTCAGTTAGCTCGTTAGCTAGCCAGGTCATCAAATCCTACTTAAGGCAAGTACTGTGGCATTGAGAGTCACATAGCCATAATATCATTTCAACAGTATGAACAGGCAGTGGTTACAGTAAATCCACTCATTTGGAGTTACACTACATTACCAAAGTATTTGGACACCTGCTTGTACATCTCATTCCAAAATCATGGGCAATAACATGGAGTTGGTCCCCCAATAGTTGGTCACTCAAATATAACAGACTCCACTCTTGTGTGAAGGCTTTCCACTAGATGTTGGAATCTAATCAAATCAAATGTATTTATATAGCACTTCTTACATCAGCTGATATCACAAAGTGCTGTACAGAAACCCAGCCTAAAACCCCAAACAGCAAGCAATGCAGGTCTAGAAGCACAGTGGCTAGGAAAAACTTAGGAAGAAACCTAGAGAGGGACCAGGCTATGAGGGGTGACCAGTCCTCTTCTGGCTGTGCCGGGTGGAGATTATAACAGAACATGGCCAAGATGTTCAAATGTTCATAAATAACCAGCATGGTCAAATAATAATAATCACATTAGTTGTCAGTTGGCTTTTCAGGATCATGCAACAGGTCAGCACCTCAGGGTGAACAGGTAAATGTCAGTTGGCTTTTCAGGTAGTCCTGATCATTGAGAGAGAGAAAGAAAGAAAGAGAGAAAGAGAGACGTATCTCTGATAAGACAGGAGAAATACTCCTGCTGTCTCCAGAGCAGGTGGCTGAGACAGGAGGGTTCAGGAGACACTGGGCCCCTCTGATACCCCTGGAAAGGACAAACAGGCAGGATATAACCCCACCCACTTTGCCCAAGCACAGCCCCCACACCACGAGAGGGATATCTTCAACCAACAACGTACCATCCTGAGACAAAGCCGAGTGAAAAGATCAGGCACAGGCAGAACAGTTGAATTGAGTTCCTCAGCCCCTTAATAGGGTTAGGGCAGAAAATTGGAACTGGTTTTTCCAGTCCTCTGATGTCCTTGGGTAGGCAGAGAGTGTGGAAGAGCTGTTTGGAAGGATCCCCTTGTGACTGGGGTGTATATGGTCACTAGTGTAACCAGGAGGTGAGGCCTCATTTAACACACTAACTAAAGGTTATTTAGTCCTTTATTCCTAGTAAATTCATCAGGCTTAAGCCAAGCTTCAGTCAGGCCAATCACATCAAGATTATAGGAGCAAGCATTTTTTGTAGGTTAGCAGTAAAACCTTTTTGCCTTATCAGTGAATAGTTAATTGAAAAAAAAGCTGTCCTTGAAACAGTCTTGATATGTTCGTCAAAAGAGAGATCCAGCATCCAGAGTAATGCCTAGGTCCTTCACAGTTTTATTCGAGAGACTGACAACCATATAACTGCCTCTGAGTTTAAAAGTAGAGAGATCTAACAAAGGCTTAAAGTAGCTTCACTGTTTTGAGATGTGCAGGTATCATTATGTTTTCAAATCTCCCCATTTCAATAATGGTCCTAAAACAGAACCTTGAATGGAGGAGGACAAACCATCTTTATTCTAGTGAGATTTGGGTTTCCAATCTCTCAAAAGAATATGGTGATCTGATATCAAATGCAGCACTAAGGTCTAAGCAGGAGGACCGCCATGTTTAGTTTTGCCTAAAACAGACCTAGGTCTTCAGAGGCACAGACACCTTTTTCTAAAACTTTTGGTCTCAATGGGGATAGAAAGGCTTTATTACTGAGTGAGTTTGGTACTGACTGCAGGCTTATTTCATTAGTTTAGTTGGAATAGGGTCAGCATGCAGCTGAAGCTTTAGAGGCAATGATTATTTTCATCACGGTGTCAAGATATAGTATTAAAACACTTTACACCCCTAGTTCAGACTTGTTTGGAGCTTTAGGGTAATTTGCTTTCTAGATCATGATCTTTTCCTCAAAGAAGTTCATGAATTTATTACCCATCCTCTCTTGTCTATGTTTGTAGATAAGATGAGAGCACAGTGAGGGCTCTTCGATCTGCAGCTAAGATGGAGTCCGTTCACTGTAAGCTCAACAGGCCATGCTTGGTCCTGTTTGTGCGAAAGGTGAGTTCCTCAGTCCCACCAATGATCTACAAATTCTATCTTTTGGGAGGGGCAGTAAACAGTTTTCAACCAGCGATTGAGTTGTGAGACTCTGCTGTAGAGCTCATCACTCCCCCTAACTGGGAAGGGGCCAGAGACAATTACTCGATGCCGACACATCTTTCTAGCTGATTTACACGCTGAAGCTATGTTGCGCTTGGTGACCTCTTCTTTGATCCTAACATTGTTGGTGCCGACGTGGATAACAATATCTCTATACTCTCTACACTCACCAGTTATAGCTTTAGCCAGCACCATCTTCAGATTAGCCTTAACGTCAGCAGCCCTGCCCCCTGGTAAACAGTGTGTGATCGCTGGATGATTCGTTTTAAGTCTAATACTGTGGGTAATGGAGTCGCCAATGACCAGGGTTTTCAATTTGTCAGAGCTAATGGTGGGAGGTTTCGGCATTTCAGACCCCATAACGGGAGGAGTAGAGACCAGAGAAGGCTCGGCCTCTGACTCCGACTCGCTGCTTAATGGGGAGAACCGGTTGAAAGTTTTTGTCGGCTGAATGAGCGACATCGGTTGAGCATTCCTACAGCATTTCCCTCAAGAAGTCATGAGAAAGTTGTCTGGCTGCAGAGACCGTGCGATGGGGATTTATACTACTATCTGTACTTACTAGTGGCACAGACGCTGTTTCATCCTTTCCTACACTGAAATTACCCTTGCCTAACGATTGCATCTGAAGCTGGGCTTGTAGCACAGCTATCCTCGCCGCAAGGCGATCGTTCTCCTTTATATTACGAGTACAGCGACTGCAATTAGAAGGCATCATTTTAATGTTACTACTTAGCTTCGGCTGGTGGAGGTCCTGACGAACCACGTCCAGATAAAGCGCCCGGAGTGAAAAAGTTGAATGGAAAAAAGTTGAGTGAGGGGAAAAACTAAAAAATATAAACGGTAATTAAAAGTAAAAAACGTAAAGTTGTCAGGTAGCAAAGTAAGGTTAGCAAAAAAACGCACAGCAGCACGTAAACAAGTCTGCAAGTTGTTACCGGAAATGACACTCTTCTATAATAAAAAGAGAAATACAGAGAGAAATGCCCACCTCTCCACTTTCGTGGTAGACAAAAACTTTGCTGCGTCGTCTTGCTTCCACTAAGCCACGAGAGCATTAGTGAGGTTGGGCACTGATGTTGGGCAATTAGGCCTAGCTGGCAGTCGGCGTTCCAATTCATCCCAAAAGTGTTCGATTAGGCTAAGGTCAGGAATCTGTGCAGGCCAGTGAAATGTACATGGCTGTGTGCTCAATTTTATACATCTGTCAGGTGTGGCTGAAATAGCCGAAACGACTAATTTGAAGGGGTGTCAACATATTTTGTATATATAGTGTATCTTATTTCAGATATTCTGTGTTGGCTGAACCTCAAATGTTGAGGATGTTATAGCTAATCTCTGACGGGGTGAGTGTTTGTGATTTGGCGTTGCTCACCCCCTCCTCAAATCAAAGTACAGTTGCCTCACACACCGAGATAAAGCCCTAAATCTGTCTATGTCAAGTGTTGTTGGTGCCGCTGTCCTTACAGGCACTGTGTTGTGTGTGTGTGTGTGTGTGTGTGTGTGTGTGTGTGTGTGTGTGTGTGTGTGTGTGTGTGTGTGTGTGTGTGTGTGTGTGTGTGTGGTGTGTGTGTGGCTGGCAGTTGTCAAAGCATACATTAGAGCTATCCTCTTAAAAAGTGTAAAAGCAACTGTCAAATTGTTGATTCTGTTGTCTTTAGCTGCATCCCAAATGGTACCGTATTCCCTATACAGTGCACTACTGTTGATCAGAGCCCTATGCTCTGCATTGTTATTGCAACATGCTTGCTCCTACATGTACATTAGTCAGAAAAATGTATTATGCTAAAAATGTGTGCGTGGTTTTACTGTATCCTCTGTGATATTCCCTGTGTTTTGGTATGTGGTATTTGGTATTTTACTAGGATCCCCATTTAGCTGTTGCAAAAGCAGCAGCTACTCTTCCTGGGGTCCACACGAAACCTGAAACATGACATAATACAGAACATTAATAGACAAGAACAACTCAAGGACAGAAATACATACATTTTTTAAAAAGCACACGTAACCTACACATCAATGAATGCACATAAACTACTGTATCTAGGTCAGATAGGGGAGAGCCGTTGTTCGTGAGGTGTTGCTTCATCTGTTTTTTGAAACCAGGTTTGCTGTTAATTTGAGCAATATGAGATGGAAGGAAGTTCCATGCAATAAGGGCTCTATATAATACTTTCTTGAAATTGTTCTGGATTTGGGGACTGTGAAAAGACCCCTGGTGGCACGTCTGTTGGGGTAAGAGTGTGTGTCAGAACTCTGTGTAAGTGGACTGTGAAACTATTTGGGATTTTCAACACATGAATCTTTCTTATATAAAAAGAAGAAGTGATGCAGTCAGTCCTCAACTCTTATCCAAGAGAGACTGGCATGCATAGTATTAATATTAGGCCTCTGATTACAATGAAAAACGTGCAGCTATGTTCTGGGCCAGCTGCATCTTAGATATTTCCTTGCAGCACTGGACCACACGACTGGACAATAATCAAGATTAGACAAAACTAGAGGCTGCAGAACTTGCTTTTTGCAGTGTGGTGTCAAAAAAGCAGAGCATCTCTTTAAAGGACATACCTCTCCCCATCATTACAACCATTGAATCTATATGTTTTGACCATGACAGTTACAATCCAAGGTAACGCCAAGTAATTTAGTCTCCTCAACTTGTTCAACAGCCACACCTATTCATTACCAGATTCAGCTGAGGTCTAGAAATTAAGGAATGATTTGTACTAAATACAATGCTCTTAGTTTTAGAGATGTTCAGGACCAGTTTATTACTGGCGACCCATTCCAAACAACTCTTTTTTTTAAGGGTTTCAGTGACTTCATTATCTGTGGTTGTTGATGCGTATATGGTTGAATCATCAACACACATGACTTGTTTAATACCAGGTCTTTAGTCAGTTTGTTTGAAACATACTCCCACAGTCCATATCCTCCACATACACAAATACTGTACACATGCACATGTACAAACACACACACACACACACACACACACACACACACACACACACACACACACACACACACACACACACACACACACACACAAGGTGGTATATGTGTGTGTCTAGAGGAACCCACTGCATGCTACGCTTAGAGAAAAACTCATTTTAGCACTGTCCATGCATTTCACTTTCAATTACAAATTGCTTTGTTATAGCTCGCCACTCACACAGGGAGACATACACAAGCCCTTTACAACAGAGAACACTGTTACCTTGCATGCAAACCAGCCTGACTTGTGTGGCCTAAACCTGCTTTAGACAAGGTGGGCTGATTGGCTGAGAACCAATCAAATGGACTGTTTCCCAAATGGCACCATATTCCCAACATACTGTATGTAGTGCACTACTTTAGACCAGAGACCTATGGGTCCTGATCAAAAGTAGTGCACTAGAGAATAGGGTGCATTTGGGACACTGCTAGACATTACCTCTGACTGATGGTTCTCGCTCAATTCGATTAGTTTAAGAACTAATCTAATCTAACTCATCTCTGAGCCTTAATCCAAATAAATGTTATTCTCTCTCTCTCTCTCTCTGGGTCAATTCATCCTTGGGAGTGAATGCGGCTTGTTGCATACAGTATGTCATGGTTCCACCTGTAACCAGAGGACAGCAGAGACCATCCTCGAGACATTAACGGCACTCAAGTGTGCACTCAAGTGTGTCCAATTTGCTCAGTAAAGTATTATGTTTATCCTTAACCACTGATTCCTCATCTGGTTTCTTCTCTGCACCTGGGTCCAACCTTACCATGTCACAGCAAGCTTCACCCAGATAAATAATGTTGTAACCCAACAAGGAGCACTGCTGGGGCAGAAGCAATAACTCTCCCAAATATCAGAAACCCTGCGGACACTTATCGACTCCCTCCAACCACAGTTCAGCCTCAACCCAGGAGGAGCCAATGTCCAAGTCTTATCGCTCAGCGCTACAGGCATCGCCGTAGTTCCTCAAAGAAACTTGAACCAGGAACCCAAGATCCCAGCCCCCAAGTGGTGTGCTGGCCACCTGGAAAGATGCAAGGGTTCCTCACTGAGTGTTCTCTGGTGTTCGAGCTACAGTCCTTCTCGTTCCACACCGATCGGGCCATGATCACCTACATCATCTCTCTACTCTCGGGCAAGGCCCTGGCGTGGGCAACGGCGATGTGGGAACTGCAGTCACCATCCTGCAGTTCCATATTAGCCTTCATTGCCGAGCAGCGATGAGTCTTTGACCACCCTGACGGCGGACAAGAAGAGGACAGTCGACTGTTCAATATCCACCAAGGGGCCAGACCAGTTGTTGACTTCGCCATTGAGTTCCGCACCCTCGCCGCCGAGAGTGGGTGGAATACCGAGGCCCTGGTCATCGCTTTCCACCAGGGTTTGTCTACCTCAATCAATGATGAACTGGCCTCAAAGGGAACTGGGAGAGGACCTCAAGTCCCTGATAACGCTGGCAATCAGGATCGACAACCGTCTCCAAGAACGCGTGAGACAGCGCATTTTTGACACCACCCCAGTATCCCGGTTTTCTGAGCACCCCAAGCCCCCCGAACCCAGCATTCAGGTTCCCATGCAGCTGGGACGCACACGTCGGAGCCCACAGGTGCGTGAAAGGCCAATGCGCAAAGGTTGCTGCCTCTACTGCGGTCTACTGCGGATGTCCTGAGAGGCCTCCTGCAGAGTCAACAATGTCAAGATAGATAAGTGTGAGTATCGCGTATACCAAGTTTCCTTCCTGGGTCACATTATCTCCACCGCAGGCATCCAAATGGACCCCGTAAAGGTTGAGGAGGTCACCGACTGGCCCCGTCCCACCTCACTCAAGCAAGTCCAGTGGTTCCTCAGGTTTGCCAATTTTTTTTGGGGGGGGGGTTTAATACGCAACTTTGATGCGGTGGCAGCGCATCTCACGGTCCTGACACGCAAGTCCCAGACCCGTTTTTGCTGGAGGTACCTACCTGTTTCCCATGGAAACTCTTATTTGCATTTTCTCTTTGGAGTGAACGGTTTCTGATACAGAATTTTGTTGCGTTACAGGCTAATTCTAAAATGTATTACATAGTTTATATTCCCTCAAACTACACACAATAACCAGTAATGACAAAGCAAAAATAGTTTTTTAGAACTGTTTGCAAATGTATTGAAAAAGAGAGCCGAAATATCACATTTACATACGTAAGTATTCAGACCCTTTACACAGTACTTTATTGAAGCACCTTTGGCAGCGATTACAGCCTCAAGTCTTCTTGGTATGACCCTACAAGCTTGGCACACCTGAATTTGGGGAGTTTCTCCCATTCTGCTCTGCAGTTATGTCAGGTTGGATGGGGAGCGTCGCTGTGCAGCTATTTTCAAGTCTCCTGAGATGTTTGATCGGGTTCAAGTCCGGGCTCTGGCTGGGCCACTCAAGGACATTCAGAGAATTGTCTGAAAGTGTCGTCTTGGCTGTGTGCTTCAGGTCGTTGTACTGTTGGAAGGTGAACCTTCGCCCCAATCTGTGGTCCTGAGCACTGGAGCAGGTTTTCATCAAAGATTTCTCTGTACTTTGCTTCTTTCATCTTTCCTTCAATCCTGACTAGTCTCCCAGTCACTGCTGCTGAAAAACATCCCCACAGCTTCACCATAGGGATGGTGCCAGGTTTCCACCAGACATGACGAGTGGCATTCAAGTAAAAGTGTTCAATCTTGGTTTCATCAGACCAGAGAATATTGTTTCTCATAGTCTGAGAGTCTATAGGTACATTTTGGCAAACTAGATCTCTGTCAGAGTGACCATCGGGTTCTTGGTCACCTCCCTGACCAAGGCACTTCTCCTGATTGCTCAGTTTGGCCAGGGAGGCCAGCTCTAAGTCTTGGTGTTTCCTAACTTCTTCCACTGTGGTCTTGGGGACCTTCCCTGCTGCAGAAATGTTTTGGACCCTTCCCCAGATATGTGCTTTGACACAATCCTGTCTCTGAGCTTTACGGACAATTCCTTCGACCTCATTGCTTGATTTTTTTGCTCTGACATGCACTGTTAACTGTAGGACCTTATATAGACAGGTGTGTGCTTTTCCAAATCATGTCCAATCAACTGAAATTACCACAGGTGGACTCCAATAAAGGTGTAAAACATCTCAAGGATGATCAATGGAAACAGGATGCACCTGAGCTCAATTTCAAGTCTCAAAGCAAAAGGTCTGAATACTTGTAAATGTAAATACGCTTTTGATTTCTCTATATAAATTTGCAATACATTTAAAAAACCTTGTTGTTTTGTCATTATGGGGTATTGTGTGTAGAATGATGAGACATTGTTTATTTAATCAATTTTGGAATAGGGCTGTAACGTAACAAAATGTCTAAAGTCAAGGGGTCTGAATTATTTCTAAATGCACTGTAGTTTCACCCTCTGGTTGGTATTGTCATTGGAACAACTTAGTCCTTTTTGAACAGACTAAGAGCAATTTATCTACTTGACATCTGTACAATAGAAATAAAGTATTTCCTAGTTTATCATGGCAAATCTACTGTGGCAATTTACCCAACATTTTGTGTGAATGGAAACAAATTTTGGTGCAGCCTACTGTTATTTTTACCCCTATTTATGTAATGCAAAAGTGTCTAATTTGGTAATTTCTTGTAAAGGTCGAGGGTAAAAATCCCTAGACTGACCATATTAGAAATGTGTAACTAAATCAAGTCAATCAAGTAATTTGTGCCAGATTGGCATGGGCTGGAATCAAACCTATGCAGACACGGTACGCCTGATCGTGAATAATGATGAGTGAGAAAGTCACAGACACACACATCATACCCCCAAGACATGCTAACCTCTCACCATTACAATAACAGGGGAGGTTAGCATTTTTGGAGGGTATAATATTTCTCACTCATCACTATTCAAGATTCATTCAGGACTGTCCATAATCATCGTAGCGTCCACCTTAATGTAGAAGTGTTAAGAAACATATTATATTATTATTTACAATTAAAGTGGCTCCATAATGTCCCAGTACATTATATACAATTCATTTCTAATGGGCAAAAAATAATCTGAAACACCAAACAACCAAAACAAACATCAAAAGCATCCAACAAGTTTGTAGCTTGTTAATGTAATCAAGCTTGATGTAATCATTGCGCGCAAAAGGTGCTGAAAATATGCCTTCTGGAATGGCCCAGAAAGTCCCGATTGAGATGCTGTGGCATGACCTTAAGAGAGACGATTCACACCAGGCATCCCAAGAATATTTCTGAACTGAAACAGTTTTGTAAAGAGGAAAACTCCTCTTGACCATTGTGCAGGTCTGATCCGCATCTACAGAAAATGTTTGGTTAAGGTTATTGCTGCCAAAGTAGGGTCAACCAGTTATTCATACCAAAGGTTTACATACTTTTCCCACCCCGCACTGTGAATGTTGTGGTGTGTACGATAAAGACATGAAAACGTATAATTGTTGTGTGTTATTAGTTTAATCAGACTCTGTTTGTCTATTGTTGTGACTTAGATGAAGATCAGATCAAACTGTATGACCAAGTTATGCAGACGTCCAGGTAATTCCAAAGGGTTCACATACTTTTTCTTGCCACTGTAAGTGAATTTGTCCCAATACTTTTGGTCCCCGAAAATGGGGGGACGACGAACAAAAGGTGCTGTAATTTCCTAACAGTTCACCCTATATTGATAAAAATACCCCTAAATTAAAGCTGACAGTCTGCACTTTAACCTCGTAGTCATTTTATCCTTTTAAATCCAAAGTGTTGGAGTACAGAGCCAATACAACAACACATTTGTCACTTTCCCAATACATTTGTAGCTCGCTGTTCATTATTTACAAGTGCAAAATACAGCATTGGTAGCAATCCCATATGGGAAGACCCAAGGAGCGGCCTTCTTTATCATTTATTTATATTCCATATCTCTATAATTGAAGGTGGAAGATATTGTTCTTGTCTCTGGAAACACAATAAATAATTCACCTTACATATCCACAGAGGCATTGGCATTTGACTTTATTTTATTGTACTTTTTGTCAGAGTGACATTCAGTAGCCTAATGGACATACATACACACATTTCTACACATCCACATGGAAAATCCACACATGGATGGATGGGTCGATGAATGGATAGGTTGATGGATGGATGGTTGGATGGATGGATGCATGGAAGGAGGGTAGAGAATAGCATGACTTACTGACTGCTTTTGTGTCCCTGCAGTGTGTGGCTGTGACCTGGCTCAGGGAGGCTTCTTCATGAAGAATGGAGACTACCTGTGTACCCTGGACTACCAGCGAATGCACGGGACGCGCTGCAATGGCTGTGGGGACTTTGTGGAGGGAGAGGTCGTCACTGCTCTGGGCAAGACCTACCACCCTGCCTGCTTCGTCTGCACCATCTGCAAGTAAGAACCCTCACCCGAAACCTACAGACACTTATTTTGAAGTGCATACTCCTATTTTGGAACTGTATGTATCCCTTACATGCTGACCATACTGCTTGCGTTATGTGTGTGAGCGTTGCAGAATAAATTTACACATGTTATTCAATCATTTAATCCAAACTGCTAAAGTGCGTCAACGAGCGCCTGCGTAGCCAGGCGCTAAAACAGAACTTTGTAATATTTTTGACGCTTGAAGAGCTGCAAGTCCCGCCTCCCCCATCTCCTCATTGGTTTTTAGGAGCATATTCCCATGTGGGTGATTGAAAGATGAACTGAGGTTCACACTCCAGTCCAGTTGGTGGTGGTAATGCACCTTAAAGTCCAAAGAAGAAGAAGAAGAAGCGGAAGAATGAAGGAGGAGAGATTACTTGGAAACTAGGTTTACCCATTTATCTGTGGATTAATTGTCGGAGTAGAGGACCTTGTGCATTTCAGGTAAAATAACAACCCAATGTTTATATAGCAGGACAAACTAGCTAGCAACAGCAAACTAGCTAGCTAAATGGCCATGATTGTTTCATGCGTCTCGAACTGTCCCCAAATTAATAAAGTTGGTTCAGAGTTCGTTGGTATCGTCTGGTATGGATGGACAAAATCAACATGCGTGCGATGGCGCACGAGGACGCACGTGCATACTCGGTCTAGTCAGCATGTTAGTTATTCAGGAGAGTACTATTGAGAATCTATTTTTCAAAGGAGCCCTGGTCAAGAGCTAGAAGCATTACTCATTATCTATCTCATTACTCTTATTGTTCACCTTATTGTACTCTTCTTATCAACCTGACTGCATCTTCTTATCTACATCGATTTCTTTGGTCTTGAAAAGGGTCACTCCAACAATGCTGAAACACGTTCACGTCATCATACGGGGTGGTAGGTAACCTAGTGGTTAGAGCGTTGGACTAGTAACCGAAAGGCTGATAGATCGAATCCCCGAGATGATAAGGTAAAAATCTGTCATTCTGTCCCTGAACAAGGCAGTTAACCCACTATTCCTAAGCCATCATTGAAAATTAGAATTTGTTCCTAACTGACTTGCCTAGTTAAACAAATACAATTATACACTGTTACTCAATACATGGGATATTCTCAGCCAGACATACCCTAATGTGACCTGTGCTACATTATCCATCTGTATCTGTTTGGTGTCTGACCATTAGTCCATGTATCTGTCTGTCTCTCCCACAGACGACCGTTTCCTGCTGGGGATAGGGTCACCTTCAATGGCAAAGACTGTCTGTGTCAGTACTGTGTCCAGCCCACATCCCCAGGACCCGGCAAAGACATCATTGACTCCAACTGTGAGTAGCCTGTCTCCACTATCCTTACAGTACTGTGAATAGCTTAGTTACATTGAACTAACACTCAAACAAAAATGTCTAACAAATGTATTTGAGTTCATATGTGTGTAACCCATTGTTAGTGATAAACACCAGAACTCTGTAAACTACTGTCACGACTTCCGTCGAAGTAGGTCCCTCTCTAGGTCCCCTCTTGTTCGGGCGGTGTTCGGCGGTCGACGTCACCGACCTTCTAGCCATCATTGATCCATTTTTACTTTTTCCATTGGTTTTGTCTTCCTACACACCTGGTTCCAATCCCTTCAATTACATGTTGTGTATTTAACCCTCTGTTTCCCCTCATGTCCTTGTCGGAGATTGTTTGTTGTATGTAGGTGTTTATTGTTATTTCTGTTGAGCGACGGGTTTTGCACCCTCTATTTGTTATTTTGTATACTTTGGTTTTCGGAAGTTTTGATGTTTATTAAACAGCTCTGATTTACCAAGTTCATTCTCCTGCGCCTGACTTCCCTGCCATCAGCACGCACCACATTACAGAATCTTCGACCTTGCTATGGAGTCAGCAGGAGAGGGTACCCCGGCCATTGAGGTGGAGGAGCGCATCCAGGAGCATGCAGTTATGCTTCACCATCCTGGCGTTGCCATGGATCGCGTTGTCCAGACGATGGACCGCTGGGAGAGACAGGGAGTTCTTCCAGCGCCTCCACCAGCACAACCAGGTTCTCTTTTGTGCGCATCTTTCCCGCCTGAACCCAGTGGGATCCGTCTCTCCTTGACCCAGGAGTATGACGGGAGGGCTTCGAACTACCAGGGGTTTTTACTGCAATTAAACCTTTATGTGGCCACTGTCCACCTGGCTCCATTGGATCGTGAGAGGGTCCTCCCTCGTCTCGTGCCTCACCGGGAGAGCCCTGGAGTGGGCCAACGCCATATGGAGAGAGGAAGATGCGGCGTTGGACAAGTTTGAGGAGTTCTCCCGCCGTTTCCGGGCAGTCTTCGACCATCTGCCCGAGGGTAGAGCGGCGGTTGAGCGCCTCTACCATCTGAGGCAGGAGACGAGGAGCACCCAGGAGTTCACCCTGGAGTTTAGGACCCCGGCTGCCGGCACGTGATGGAGCGACAGGGCCCTGATCGACCATTATCGTTGCAGTCTGCGCGAGGACGTCCATCGGGAGCTGGCCTGAAGAGACACCACCCTCACGTTCGACCAGCTGGTGGACCTGTCTATCCGGCTGGACAACCTGCTGGCTACTCGTGGATGTCTAGATCAGGAACTGGTGGTTCAATCCCCACGCACCCCCTCTCCGATACCTATGGAGACCGGAGGGGGTTCCCGCTTGTGCAGCATCTGTGGCCTCAGAGGTCACACTGCCGGTCGGTGCCGGATTGGTTCCTCTGGGAATCGAGGCAGCAGGCAGGGCACTCGGGCATCACACCAGGTGAGCTGGCACAATTCTCTCTGAGCCCTCTGTTGCACATATGTTTGTGTCTATTACTTTTCCTGAGTTTTCTCCATATTCCCAGCATAAGGCGCTCGTCGATTCAGGCGCGGCTGGGAATTTCATTGATAGAGCATTAGCTCATAGTTTAGGGACCCCCATTTTTCCTGTGGATGTGCTCTTCCCCGTTCACCATTAGGGTCAGGGATAATTAGGGAGGTCACCACGCCGTTGGGTATGGTGATGCAGGGGGGTGATACAGAGAGAATTAGTCTCTTCCTCATTGACTCTCCTGTGTTTCCCGTGGTGCTGGGCCTACCCTGGTTAGCTTTTCATAACCCCACTGTTTCTTGGCAACAGAGGGCTCTCATGGGGTGGTCGCGAGAGTGCTCAGGTAGGTGTTGGTGCTATAACGGTGGAGAGTCCAGACCAGGTCTCCACCGTGCGCATTCTCCCTGAATATGCCGATTTGGCTCTCTCAATTACCACCTCATCGATGGGGCGATTGTGCGAAAGACCGCCTGGTAGATTCTGCACTTCCCAGGAGTCACGTGTATCCCCTCTCACAGGCGGAGACGGAGGCTATGGAAACATATGTTTCAGAATCCCTGCGTCAGGGGTACATTCGGTCCTCCACTTCACCCACCCTTCGAGTTCCTTTTTTGTGAAGAAGAAGGATGGGGATCTGCACCCGTGCATTGACTATCTGGGTCTGAATCAGATGAGGTAGGTATAGTGAGGTAAAGTTACCCGCTACCAATGCACGGGGCGCGCTTCTTCACCAAACTAGATCTCTTACAACCTGGTACGTATCTGAGAGGGAGATGAGTGGAAGACAAATCAAATCAAATTAAATGTATATTCATACATCAGCTGATATATTCATACTTCATACATCAGCTGATATCTCAAAGTGCTGTACAGAAACCCAGCCTAAAACCCCAAACAGCAAGCAATGCAGGTGTAGAAGCAAGGTGGCTAGGAAAAACTCACTAGAAAGGCCAAAACCTAGGAAGAAACCTAGAGAGGAACCCGGCTATGTGGGGTGGCCAGTCCTCTTCTGGCTGTGCCGGGTGGAGATTATAACAGAACATGGCCAAGATGTTCAAATGTTCATAAATGACCAGCATGGTCCAATAATAATAAGGCAGAACAGTTGAAAATGGAGCAGCAGCACGACCAGGTGGACTGGGGACAGCAAGGAGTCATCCTGAGGCATGGTCCCAGGTCCTCCGAGAGAGAGAAAGAAAGAGAGAAAGGGAGAATTAGAGAGAGCACACTTAAATTCACACAGGACACCGAATATGACAGGAGAAGTACTCCAGATATAACAAACTGACCCTAGCTCCCCGACACATAAACTACTGCAGCATAAATACTGGAGGCTGAGACAGGAGGGGTCAGGAGACACTGTGGAGCCATCCAAGGACACCCCCGGACAGGGCCAAACAGGAAGGATATAACCCCACCCACTTTGCCAAAGCACAGCCCCCACACCACTAGAGGGATATCTTCAACCACCAACTTACCAACCTGAGAAAAGGCTGAGTATAGCCCACAAAGATCTCCGCCACGGCACAACCCAAGGGGGGGACTTGGTCGCAGAGTACTTGGTCGCCTGTTGGAGCATGACCTGTATGTCAAGGCTGATAAATGCCTGTTCTTTCATCAAGCCATCTCCTTCCTAGGGTATCACATTTCCACATCAAGTGTGGAGACGGAGAGCGACCGCATTTCAGCCGTAAGTAATTGGCCGACTCCCTCCACGGTAAAGGAGGTGTAGCGATTTTTAGGATTTGCCAATTACTCCTGGAGATTTATCCAGGGTTTTGGTCAGGTGGCTGCTCCCATTACCTCACTGCTGAAGGGGGGTCCTGTACTGCAGTGGTCAGTTGAGGTGGGCAGGGCTTTTGGGCAACTAAGGGCTCTGTTTACCTCGGCACCCGTGCTGGCCCATCCGGATCCCTCTTTGGCATTCACAGTGGAGGTGGACGCGTCCGAGGCTGGGATAGGAGCAGTGCTCTCTCAACGCTCAAATACGCCACCGAAGCCCCGCCCCTGTGCCTTCTTCTCGAAGAAGCTCAGCCGGGCGGAGCAAAACTATGACGTGGGGGACTGGGAGCTGTTGGCTGTAGTCAAGGCCTTGAAGGCGTGGAGACATTGGCTTGAGGGGGATAAACACCCTTTTCTCATTTGGACTGACCACAGCAATCTGGAGTACATCCGGGCAGCGAGGAGACAACCCTCACCAGGCAAGGTGGGCCATGTTTTTCAACCGTTTTGTTTTCACCCTTTCGTACAGACCAGGTTCCCAAAACGTTAAGTCAGACGCACTGTCCCGGCAGTATGACACAGAGGAGCGTTCCATGGATCCCACTCCCATACTCCCCACCTCTTGCTTGGTGGAACCGGTAGTGTGGGAGCTGAATGCGGAGATTGAGCGGGCATTACGTGCAGAGCCCCCTCCCCCTTGGTGTCCAGCTAGGTGTCTGTACCTTCCGTCTGCTGTCCGCAACCGGCTGATCTTTAGGGCCCACATGTCGTCCTGGGATCGGTCGGACAGTGAGCTGTCTTAGTGGGAAGTACTGGTGGCCCACTTAGGCTAAGGATGTGAGGGTTTATGTTCCCTCCTGCTTGGTGTGCGCCCAGTGTAAGGCTCCTAGGCACCTGCCCAAAGGTAAGTTACAACACCTGCCCGTTCCACAACGGCCGTGGTCGCACCTGTCGGTGGATTTAATAACCGATCTTCCACCTTCACAGGGAAAAACCACAATCCTCGTCTCCTCCCTTTGCCCGGTCTCCCTACGGCCCTACAGACTGTGGAGGCCCTGTTTACTCACGTCTTCCGGCACTATGGGGTACCTGAGGATATAGTGTCTGATCGGGGTCCCCAGTTCACTTCGAGGGTCTGGAGGGTGTTCATGGAACTTTTGGGGGTCTCAGTCAGCCTTCACCCAGAGAGTAACAGGCAGGTGGAGAGAGTTAACCAGGATGTGGGTAGATTTCTGAGGTCGTATTGCCAGAACCGGCCGTGGAAGTGAGCAGAGATGGCCCAGAACTCGCTCCGCCACTCCTCCACTAACCTCTCTCCCTTCCAGTGTATGTTTGGGTATCAGCCAGTGCTGACTCCTTGGCCAGACCGAAGCTCCTGCGGTGGATGACTGGTTCCGTTCGCGAGGAGGAGACACGGGATGCCGCCCATGTCCATCTTCAGCGCGCCGTGCTGCGCCAGAAAGTTGGCGCAGACCATCACCGCAGTGAGGCCCGGTGTTCGCACTGGGTCTGGCTCTCGACCCCGAACCTGCCCCTCTGCATGCCCTGTCGGAAGCTGGGTCCGCAGTTTGTGGGGCCATTTAAAGTCCTGAGGAGAGTGAACGAGGTATGTTATAGGTTACAGCTTCCCCCCGATTACCGCATTAACCCCTCGTTCCATGTGTCTCTCCTCAGGCCGGTGGTGGCTGGTCCGCTCCAGGAAGCTGAGGTGCGGGAGGTTCCTCCACCTCCTCTGGACATCGAGGGGGCCCCGGCGTACTCCGTTCAATCCATCCTGGATTCGAGACGTCGGGCGAGGGGCCTTCAGTACCTCATGGACTGGGAGGGGTACGGTCCGGGGGAGAGATGCTGGGTTTCGGAGGAGGACGTGTTGGACCCTTCTATGCTGAAGGGATTTCCACCGTCTCCGCCCGGATCGCCTTGAGCCTCGCGCTCCGGGGCGTCCCCGAGGCCAGTGTCAGCGCACTGCTGGACCCGCTGGTCAAGGGGGGGTACTGTCACGACTTCTCCCGAAGTCGGTTCCTCTCCTTGTTCGGGCGGTGTTCGACGGTCGACGTCACCGGTCTTCTAGCCATCGCCGATCCATTTTCATGTTCCATTTGTTTTGTCTTGTTTTCACACTCACCCGGTTTCAATTCTCTAAATTACATGTTGTATATTTTCCCTCTGTTTTCACCCATGTCCTCGTCGGGAATTGTTTGTTGTATGTAATGGGGCCAAGTATGTTATGGTGTGTGATGGGTTTTTACCCACTTTCTTTATTTTGTATGTTGGATTTCGGAGTTTGTAAGCATTTATTAAATATCTCTGTTTATACCAATTTCGTTCTCTTGCGTCGGACTTCCCTGCCACCAGCACGCACCCCATTACTGTGTGTGTGTGTGTGTGTTTTACAGGCTGTGCGGGCTGTGGTAGAGACATTAAGAATGGTCAGGCTCTATTAGCTCTGGAGAGACAGTGGCACCTGGGCTGCTTCAAGTGTAAGGCATGTCAAAAAGTCCTCACTGGGGAGTACATCAGCAAGTAAGTCTAAAAAAACAACTATTATACACATGACATGCTTACACACATAGTGAAATACACACATATTATACTTGCAGACAAAGGAAAACACACTATTCTATTCTACTCTATTTATTTTTAAACTAATCTATTCTAATGCACACAACATACACACAGTAAACTTGCAGACACAGTGAAAGACATTGTTCGATTCTATTCTGTTCTATTACACACATAGTGAAACACACAGTATACTTGCAGACACAGTGAAAGAGACAATTCTATTCTATCCTATTCTAATGAAGTCTGTGTTATCCTCTCTCTCTGCACAGGGATGGCACACCCTATTGTGAGAAGGACTACCAGGTCCATTTTGGGGTCCAATGCGAAGCCTGCCAGCAGTTTATCACAGGCAAAGTGCTGGAGGTAAGCCAATCACCTAACTTTCATTCCTCCCCCTGACTGTCACCAATTGGCTGATTGGTTTAACACATAGGGAGAGCCGAACTCTGTCCGGCGTTCAACTTACTCTTGAAAGTTGTAATAGTAGAATGCACAAGGTGGGTAGTGCATCGGGTAGTGCATCATCAGTTTTCATCTTGTCATGTCAGTCATTGCATACCTTAGAGAGCTATTTATAGCTTGTCAGAAATGTCCAGATCAACTAGCCCATGTCAGCTAATGTTTTTGAGTTAGGTTTTTTTTATCCCATCGATTTTGTTGTAATATTTGAGTCACAAATTAGCTTTAAAACTTCAACATTTTCTCTGCACCCCATGATAAAATGTGTAGAATTCCAGGAAATACGCTTTAAAATTGCAAAATGTTCACTCCCCCAACAAGAGGGGTGTGAACAGTTTGTGTCATGTACAGTGCTTGTGCCTATAGAAATAGGCGTGGCCGGTGCGCATAGATGGGGGGCGCGGGATGTTTCCCAATGCTGGAAGGGGGGCCTGAGTGAAAAAATGTGCGAACCCCTGCCATAACTCATAGTCCGATTGCATCTCTGTCTGCAGACAGGCTGGCCACTACTATGGCAGGGAGAGAGAAAGGACATATAGCTGGGGAGAGAGAACATCAGAGAAATGCAGGGTGGAATGACAGAAGCAGATAGGAGAGGGGCAAACAGAATGAGTTGTGTCACACAATGAGGCAGACAGATTTGCTGCTTTGTTCTACTCTGGATGCACTGACAGTCATCTAGCCATCGCTACTCTGTTTCATTCCCAATGGATTTGGCCATTGCCTGTGGCCAATGTCTGTGAGTGTGTGTTCACAAAAATAATTAACCTTTAGCATAACAAATTTGTGTTAGTGACTATTTGGCGCAGTCCTGTATTCAGAAGATGTAGCAATGGATTACCTAAGAGCATTTCACAGTTCTGCTAAAGATCGTTTTTGTGTAGACACATATCGACACTATGGTTTTCTTTAGCGCAGTTTGTGTGTGTGTCTGGACTGGAGGGTGGTTCTGGACCAACAGGGATGGTTAAAGTCACCGGCATTGTATCTAATGACATTTTTTTATACTGTAGCTTATTCAGATGTGCGTGTGATCCAGCCAACCCTTACAGCTATAGCCAAGCCTGAAAATGAACTATGAAAATCCACATTTTCAAGGCCACAGCCACATATCTGTGAATTGGCACTTGTCTATTAGCTTACTGGTGAGTGGGAAGGGTGGTTGGTCAGGGGCTGTTTGCTTCTCCGTTCTTCTGTTCAGTGTCCTGTTCCTAATAGCTTTTGTGTGACATGTTGCTGTGCATGCTAAGCACCTCATTATACAGTTTCAAAGTACTGTAGCCCCCTATGCAATATCAGGGGAGGATACTGTTAACTTTACTTTTCCACAAAGGGAGGATAGCTCCTATATTTGAAGGCATGTTGACTGACAGTGAACCCTTTGTGGTATGCCTGGATGAATGGGTAAATCAAAGGTAGATTTAATCAGTTGACTGTATATGTATATCATTTTAACCTCGTCTCCAGGCTCAAATTGTTGGCGCATAGAGCCTTTCAATAGTGTGGGAATGTTTGGAACTTAGGGGGTGTGGATTTAATGAGTGACATGCTACTCAATTCAAATTCTGACCGAATCACACAACTGCATATTAAAACCTACTAAAATGTATCTTCTTAAAATCTGTTTTAAATCTAACCTTAACCTTAACCCTAACCTTAACCACACTGCTAACCTTATGCCTAACCGTAACCTTAAATTAAGACCAAAAAGCAAATTTTTGTAGCCAATTTTGACTTTGAATCTGACTTTGTGGCAATGGAAGCTAGTGGAAACCGAGGATGAGCTAGCCTGTGACAGTTATATTAGATCGTCAATCAAAATAAATATTATATTGGGGAAGCACAAATTAAAAAAGTGTATACGTGAAAACTATTTGTGCTACTTGTGCTTTGAAGTCCACAATGTAGGGGATGGTGGCGCTAGATGGTATGGGTTGTGCTAGATGGCGATGGACTGAGAGATCAGCCAATTCAAACCGGTGGCTGTTTTTGCCACTCCTCCCATAGTCTACCATTCAAGATCCATTCTGAGACGCTGTGAAACCAGACAGTTCGACAGAGAGAGAGGTGTCTGGTGGACAAGATTAATGTCATGTAAATGCCTCTTAATTAACTGCTCCTGTGAAGAAATGCACATACACTGGAGATTACACTAAACAGCATGTTCCAGTTCTTAAGAAAACTGCATGTGGGTTGATTACTTAGTGCACATCAAATGATGACATAACATGACTATGTTCCTTCTCTCTGTTGGGCTGTTGTTGTTGACGTGATGAACAAGTAAAGACGGCCATCAGTGGAGCAGTGTCGGTGTGAAGGAACGACATGGGAATGAGAGACACGAGAGAGCTACACACACACACACACCACACCACACCACACCACACCAAACCACACCAACCACACACTGAGTGCTCTGAAACAGGGTTCTAGCCTATGTGTAACATGGCGCTGACAGAGATGGTCGCCTCACTTCGAGTCCTTAGGAAACTATGCAGTATTTTTTTTTATGTATTGTTTCTAACAATGTTATTACGTACAGATATAAGAGCGACATCAACTTACCAACATTACGACCAGGAATACGACTTTCCTTCGTTCGGACCACCACCCAGGACATTGGATCTACTCCCAGAGGCCGAGCCAAAACAACGTTGCCGCAGGAGAGGTAGACGGAGCGACCTCCTGGTCAGACTTCGAAGGTGTGCACACAACCCATCGCTTCAGAGCATATTACTCACCAATGTCCAGTCTCTAGACAACAAGTTTGATAAAATTAGGGCAAGGGTTGCCTTCCAGAGAGACATCAGAGATTGTAACATTCTCTGTTTCATGGAAACATGGCTCTCTCGGGATATGTTGTTGGAGTCGGTACAGCCACCGGGTTTCTTCCTGCGTCGCACCGACAGAAACAAACATCTCTCTGGTAAGAAAAAGGGGTGGGGGTGTATGCTTCATGATTAACGATTCATGGTGTAATCATAACAACATACAGGAACTCAAGTCATTTTGTTCACCTGAACTGGAATTCCTTACAATCAAATGCCGACCACATTATCTCCAAAGATAATTATCTTCAATTATAGTCACAACCGTGTAGATCCACCCCTAAGGAGATACCTCGATGGCCATCAAGGAACTTCACTAGACTATATGTAAACTGGAAAACATATATCCTGAGGCTGCCTTTATTGCAGCTGGGGATTTTAAACAAAGCTAATTTGAGAACCAGGCTCCCTAAATTCTACCAGCACATTGACTGGTAGATACTGGCAATACACTGGACCACTGCTACTCTAACTTCCGAGATGCATGCAAAGCACTCCCCTGCCCTCCCTTCGGCAAATCCAACCACGACTCCATTTTGCGCCTACCGTCCTATAGGTAGAAACTCAAACAGGATGCACCTGTGACGAGAACTATTCAACACTGGTCTGACCAATCGGAATCCACGCTTCAAGATTGTTTTGATCACGCGGTCTGGGAAATGTTCCAGGAAGCCTCAGAGAATAACATGGATTTATGCGCTGACCCAGAGAATGAGTTTATAAGGAAGTCCCTTGGAGATGTTGTACCCAATGTGACCAATAAAACCGACCCTAACCAGAAACCGTGGATAGATGGATAACTGAAAGAGTGAGCCACCGCATTAAACAATGGAAAGATGTCGGGAAATATCACTGAATTTAAACCGTGTAGTTATTCCCTCTGCAAGGCTATCAAACAAGCGAAATGTTGGTATAAGGACTAAATGGAACCGCAATTCAACGGCTCAGACACCAGACATGTGTGACAGGGTCTACAGGCAATTACGGAATACAAAGAGAAAACGAGCCACCTCACAGACACCGACATCTTGCTTCCAGACAAACTAAACACCTTCTTTGCCTGCTTTGAGGATAATACAGTGCTACCAACGCGACCCGCGACCAAGGACTCCTTCTCCGTGGTCAACATGTGTAAGACATCTAAACGTGTTAACCCTCGCAGGGCTGCTGGCCCAAACGGCATCCCCAGCCGTGCCCTCAGAGCATGCGCAGACCAGCTGGCTGGTGTGTTTACGGACATATTCAATCAATCCCTATCCCAGTCTGTTGTTCCCACATGCTTCAAGAGGGCCACCATTGTTCCTGTTCCCAAGAAAGCTAAGGTAACTGAGCTAAACGACTACCGCCCCGTAGCACTCACTTCCGTCATCATGAAGTGCTTTGAGAGACTGGTCAAGGACCATATCACCTCCACCCTACCTGACACCCTAGACCCACTCCAATTTTCTTACCGCCCAAATAGGTCCATAGACGATGCAATCTCAACCACACTGCACACTGCCCTAACCCATCTGGACAAGAGGAATACCTATGTGAGAATGCTGTTCATCGACTACAGCTCGGCATTCAACAACCATAGTACCCTCCAAACTCGTCATCAAGCTCGAGACCCTGGGTCTCGACCCCGCCCTGTGCAACTGGGTACTGGACTTCCTGACGGGCCGCCCCTAGGTGGTGAGGGTAGGCAACAACATCTCCACCCCGCTGATCCTCAACACTGGGGCCCCACAAGGGTGCGTTCTGAGCCCTCTCCTGTACTCCCTGTTCACCCAGGACTGCGTGGCCACGCAAGCCTCCAACTCTATCATCAAGTTTGCGGACGACACAACAGTGGTACGCTTGATTACCAACATCGACGAGACAGCCTACAGGGAGGAGGTGAGGGCCCTCGGAGTGTGGTGTCAGGAAAATAACCTCACACTCAACGTCAACAAAACTAAGGAGATGATTGTGGACTTCAGGAAACAGCAGAGGGAACACCCCCCTATCCACATCGATGGAACAGTAGTGGAGAGGGTAGTAAGTTTTAAGTTCCTCGGCATACACATCACAGACAAACTGAATTGGTCCACCCACACAGACAGCATCGTGAAGAAGGCGCAGCAGCGCGTCTTCAACCTCAGGAGGCTGAAGAAATTTGGCTTGTCACCAAAAGCGCTCACAAACTTCTACAGATGCACAATCGAGAGCATCCTGGCGGGCTGTATCACCGCCTGGTACGGCAACTGCTCCTCCCACAACCGTAAGGCTCTCCAGAGGGTAGTGAGGTCTGCACAACGCATCACCGGGGGCAAACTACCTGCCCTCCAGGACACCTACACCACCCGATGTCACAGGAAGGCCATAAAGATCATCAAGGACAACAACCACCCAAGCCACTGCCTGTTCACCCCGCTAGCATCCAGAAGGCGAGGTCAGTACAGGTGCATCAAAGTTGGGACCGAGAGACTGAAAAACAGCTTCTATCTCAAGGCCATCAGACTGTTAAACATTCACCACTAACATTGAGTGGCTGCTGCCAACACACTGACTCAACTCCAGCCACTTTAATAATGGGAATTGATGGGAAATGATGTCAAATATATCACTAGCCACTTTAAACAATGCTACCCAATATAATGTTTACATACCCTACATTATTTATCTCATATGTATACGTATATACTGTACTCTATATAATCTACTGCATCCTTATGTAATACATGTATCACTAGCCACTTTAACTATGCCACTTTGTTTACATACTCATCTCATATGTATATACTGCACTCAATACCATCTACTGTATCTTGCCTATGCCGCTCTGTACCATCACTCATTCACATATCTTTATGTACATATTCTTTATCCCCTTACACTTGTGTCTATAAGGTAGTAGTTTTTGAACTGTTAGCTAGATTACTTGTTGGTTATTACTGCATTGTCGGGACTAGAAGCACAAGCATTTCGCTACGCTCGCACTAACATCTGCTAACCATGTGTATGTGACAAATAACATTTGATTTGATTTGATTTTTGATTTGATTTAAATTGTAATTATTTTGCGTCTATGGTCTATTTATTGCTTTACCTCCCTAATCTTCTGCATTTACACACACTGTACTTTGATTTTTCTGTTATGTTTTTGACTGTACGTTTGTTTATGGGTAACTCTGTGTTGTTGTTTGTTGCTTTATCTTGGCCAGGTCGCAGTTGTAAATGAGAACTTGTTCTTAACTGGCCTACCTGGTTAAATAAAGCTGAAATACATTTAAAACATCAAATAAAACGACCTGAGCCGCTGCCTGTTCACACCGCTACCATCCCGAAGGCGAGGTCAGTACAGGTGCATCAAAGCTGTGACCGAGAAACTGAAAAACAGCTTCTATCTCAAGGCCATCACTGTTAAACAGCCACCACTAACAAAGAGAGGCTGCTGCCTACTTACAGACTCAAATCATTGGCCACTTTAATAAATAGATCACTAGTCACTTTAAATAATGCCACTTTAATAATGTTTACATATCTTACATTACTCATCTCATATGTATTGTATTTTATACCATCTATTGCAACTCGGCCAACTCGGCCATCGCTCATACATATAAGAACAAGCATTTGGCTTCACTCGCATTAACATCTGCTACCATGTGTATGTGACCAATAACATTTGATTTGATTTGAGCCGTGGCATGCTACTCGTTATGTAAGAAAGCATATTGTGTTAAACTCAACTGGATTCTCCTGAAGGCGGAAGGTAGCCTAGCGGTTAAGAGAGTTGGGCTAGCAAGGTCACTAGTTTGAATCGCCGGGTCGACTTGGTGAAACATCTGCTGATGTGCCCTTGAATAAGGCACTTAACTCTAATTTCTTCTGTCAGTAGCTCTGGATAATAGTGTCTGCTAAAGGACTAAAATGTCAATTACATCTCTGTGTGTTTCCAGGCAGGGGACAAACACTACCACCCCAGCTGTGCACGATGCAGCAGGTGCAACCAGATGTTCACAGAAGGAGAAGAGATGTACCTGCAAGGTGAGCTAGATGGGCTGAAGTTATACGTGGAGCATTTTACGGGTTATTACGGTATAGCTGGGTTGGTTTAGCATGGTCCCTGATCTGCTGTATTGCCAACTCTTAGGTTTGATCATAAATGTTGGCAAGAGAGCACAAACAGATCTGGAACCAGGTTACGTTTGGTCGTCTTTGTTCTCTAATACCATCTGTCTCTGTTCTCTTCCACAGGATCAACAGTGTGGCACCCTGGCTGTAAGAACACAACCAGAACAGAGGAAAGACATAGGGAACGGGTAGGAAATACATCTGCCCATTAACCCATTAACTACCTCTTGTACCTTGACCTTTTTTGCACTGTGCAAGTGTCTCTTCTGTCAGCCACTCCTAATTTGCCCCCTATATCCTGTCCCCTTGGCCCTAAACCTGTTTGCAGATTTGTAAGGTGTAAATAATAAGGTGTAAAATCCACCACTACACTGCTTATACCTACCCAGACACCACAGATCTGAAAACATCAAAGGGTTAGAGCCAAAGAGAAGGGATAGGGAGTGATCATTCAGTGATCACACAGACACCTACGGTATGCCCCCTTTAATCCTATGTCTACCGGTGTATGTAGTGTGTGAGTGTCCTTTGCTCTGTGGTGGTTGTGTGCGTGTGACCTGCAGGTTTTGGGTCAATTCCACTTCAATTCAGTCAATTCAGAAAGTAAGCAGACATTTTCTCATTGGAAAGAGTTGATAAAAAAAACATACATGTTCTCATTGGAAAGCATTGAGAAAAAATGTACAGTTTACTTCCAGAATTTACTGAATTGAAATGGGATTGACCCCAACCTTGGTGAACTGTGATCTGGCCAGCTGAATGGGCTCCATCTAAGTCAGGTTGGAGAGCCCATGTGTGTGTGACTTCCTGTGAATCCCCCCTCTCCCTTCCCTCTTCCTCCACAGCTGTTGCCTCCGTCACTATTACTCCTCCACAAAACAGAAAGGCAGGTACTGTATTCGCTATTGACTATGCGATGGCATCATCCTGTGTTCCTTTCACCACGATGTTGCATAGGTCATAGGACATGATGCACTGTGTGCTGCCCCCTGCTGGAGCCAGCCTGCAGTGTTAAAATGCTACACACATTTGCACATTACATCTCATACACCTGTATCGCCCTCATGTAGAAGGAGCATGGGCTAAAGACACAGACATATTTGAGGAGTAGACATGAACAGTGTTCAAATTATACATTGACTCTTGTGGATACCCAATGGCTCTTGCGGGCATCCAATTTGTTGTGGGGGTGCCCAGTCCACTTGTAATTCGGACCATGCAAATAAATATCAAACAATAAATTAATGGTTGTTTTCACCCAAACTACTCTTTAAAAATACCCCATTTAAGGCCTCCCGAGTGGCGCAACGGCCTAATGCACTGCATGAGGCGGCGCACAATTGGCCAGGCATCGTCTGGGTTAAGGGAGGGTTTCACCGGCCAGGATGTCCTTGTCCCATCATGCTCTAGCGACTCCTGTGGCGGGCCGGGCGCATGCACGCCGACAAAGTGTTTCCTCCGACACATTGGTGCAGCTAGCTTATGGGTTAAGCGAGCAGTGTGTCAAGAAGCAGTGGGGTCGTGTTTCGGAGGACGTAATGGCTCTCGACCTTCTCCTCTCCCAAGTCCGTATGGGAGTTGCAGCGATGGGACAAGACTGTAACTACCAATTGGGGAGAAAAAGGGGTAAAAAGACCCCATTTATAGTAACCATGTGGTTGTGAAAACATGATTCATGTCAATGGCTGCATTCAATCAATACATGAATTCAGGACTGTTGTTTCCATCTGAATTCTGCATTTCCCATTAGAAGGCATGTGGTATTTACAGTATTAAGGCCATTACTAATGCTCTCATTCACTTTGCAAGAGGCAAATTATTGATGACATTGCGAGATTATGTGTTTGTATCTTATTTAAAGATTTAATCTACTTGTCATATGAGGTGTGACAATGTGGGGCATATATAACGCTGGGCCAGTACCAGAAAGGTCATTGGTTCGAATTCCCAAGCCAACAAGGTAAACAATCTGTCAATGTGCACTTGAGCAAGATACTTAATCCTAATTCGCTACAGGAGTGCCGTACTACTATGGCTGACCCTGTAAAACAACACATTTCACTGCACGTAGTATCTATTGTATGTGACAATAAAGCATCTTCTCATGGAATTTCTAAAACAAAGTTAGGTGTTGAACTAGGTGTCTTTTCCCCTCCTGTTGATGACGCAGTGATTGAGTTGACATACACTATATATACAAAAATATGTGGACACCCATTCCAATTAGTGGATTCGGCTATTTCAGCCACACCAGTTGTTGACAGGTATAATATATATGCCATTTAGCAGACGCTTTTATCCAAAGCGACTTACAGTCATGTGTGCATACATTCTACGTATGGGTGGTCCCAGGAATCGAACCCACTACCCTGGCGTTACAAGCGCCGTGCTCTACCAACTGAGCTACAGAAGGACCACAAAATCAAGCAAACAGCCCTGCCTCTCCATAGACAAACATTGGCAGTAGAATGGCCTTACTGAAGAGCTCAGTGACTGGTAGGCCAGACAAGCTCACAGAACGTGACCGGCGATTGCTGAAGCGTGTAGTGTGTAAAAATCGTCTCTCCTCAGTTGCAACACTCACTACCGAGTTCCAAACGTCCTCTGGAAGCAATGTAAGAACTGTTTTTCGGGAGCTTCATGAAATGGGTTTCCATGGCCGAGCAGCTGCACACAAGAGTAAGATCACAATGCCAAACAACGGCTGGACTGGTGTGAAGCTCGCCACCACTGGACTTTGGAGCAGTGGAAATGCATTCTCTGGAGTGATGAATCCCGCTACACCATCTGGCAGTCTGATGGAAGAACCTGGGTTTGGCGGATGCCAGGAAAACGTCACCTGCCCGAATGCATAGTGCCAACTGTAAAGTTTGATGGAGGAGGAATAGTCTGGGGCTGTTTTTCATGGTTCGAGCTAGGCCCCTTAATTCCGGTGAAGGGAAATCTGAACGTTACAGCATCCAATGACATTCTAGACAATTCTGTGCTTCCAACTTTGTGGCATCAGTTTGGGGAAGGCCCTTTCCTGTTTCAGCACAACAATGCCCCCATGCACAAGCGAGGTCCATACATAAATTATTTGTCGAGATTGATGTGGAAGAACTTGACTGGTCTGCACAGAGCCCTGACCTCAACCCCATCTAACAACTTTGGGATGAATTGGAACGCTGACTGCGAGCTAGGCCTAATCGCCCAACTTCAGTGACCTATCTCACTAATGCTCTTATCACTGATTGGAAGCAAGTCCACGCCTCAATGTTCCAACATCTAGTGGAAAGCCTTCTCAGAAGAGTGGAGGCTGTTATAGCACCAAAGCGGGGACCGACTCCATCTTAACGCCCATGATTTTGGAATGAGATGTTCGACCAGCAGGTGTCCACATACTATTGGTCATGTAGTGTATTTCACTCATCATTTGCAATGGGGGCAAACATAATGCTGTAGCAACTTGAACCCAACACCTAGCAACCTCGTCAAGAGGTTAGGATCTCTTGGTGTAACAGTAAGAGATACAAACAGGTGTCACTGGACCCGTGTTTGAGTCCTGGTTGGGGCTGTCCCTTGAATTTCCTGCAATGCCGATTGAAAAAGGATGAGATGACATGAGCCAACTGAAAGATAACTAAAAGCTAGCCCAGAGATGCCCTTAAACTTGCACCGAGAGATGTTGTCTTGACATATACCATTTCTGTTCAATAATGTAACCAACAGTTCTCCTCTTGCAGCCTTCGAGGTCGTCGTCCGAGAGTATCTGTTCCAGACCTGGTTCAAGCATACCTGGCTCACCGGGTCATACCATATATGTGAGTTCTATCTACCGTATATCTTGCCTGGCGACTCACATTAAATTTTTCCACTGCTCTGCTGCAATCTTTAGTATGAGACTACTATCATTGAAGTAGTTTGTGGTGAGGAGGGGCACGAGGGGTGTTTTACAAAACAAAGTAATCCGCGATTGGATAGTCTCTAACCAATCAGAGTATTAAAGCAAATGATGAATTTTAAAATGGGTCCCTTTACACCAGAGTGTGCTTCGCATTCGGTGAAGGTTCGGGGAGGTACTAAAATCCAGACTCATTGCGGAGAATAAACTAACGTTTATGGGCGTGGCATAGCGTTTGGCCGGAGCAGGGAGTCTGGGGAGCCAGGAAAACATACATCTACCTTCACACACGTACTGGGCTGGATGTGCTGCTTCTATTTTTAGAATTTAGGCCACTTCTCCCCTAACGAAGCTTAAAATAAATTGTGACTCCCTGTGTAAACTTTGTCTTACTCCTTTTTCATACCGGTACATAGATTTTCTGTTTCCCCTTACATTGTTCATGTTTCTGTACCCTTACTGCCAATCCTTACTTCATGTAAAACAGAAGGGGCCCTAGACTTATCAGACTCCCTAATAGTTATTCTATAGACCGTTGCAAATTGATTGTAACTTTCCCAAAACTCCCAGGTATTCCACAAATCCTGGTTGGAATATCCAGTCAAGAGGGAATAGGTAGCAAATCTGTAAATCCTCCAAATGGGATTACTGGAAAACCTGAGAATTTGGGGAATTAGTGGTAACCTGTCTCAGTAGATGTGGGCTTTTAGTTGTGTATAACCTCTCTCGCTCTGTCTCTATGTATCTGTCTCTATGTATCTGTCTGTCTGTCTGTCTGTCTGTCTGTCTGTCTGTCTGTCTGTCTGTCTGTCTGTCTGTCTGTCTGTCTGTCTGTCTGTCTGTCTGTCTGTCTGTCTGTCTGTCTGTCTGTCTGTCTGTCTGTCTGTCTGTCTGTCTGTCTGTCTGTCTCCCTAGGCAAAAGTAGACAATGAGATCCTTGATTACAGGGACCTAGCCGCCATTCCCAAAGTCAAAGCCATTTATGACATAGAGCACCCTGATCTGATTACCTATGAGCCTTTGTACACCATGTCCCTGGATGAGAGGGAGGAGAGGAGGGAGAGTGTGGGAGAGGTAATTAGAATCCAACCATGCATGAACGTCTGTGTGTGTTTGCATGCGTGTGTGTGTGTGTGTGACGTATCATGTAAAAATTAATGAGCCTGCATTCTGAAGTTACAATCGGTGCTGGGTAAGTATTTGTTTGAAAGAAAACGTCTGTGATGCATAAATCATGCAATCTTAAGTCATCTTTCTTCCATCTTTCCACCCTGGAAAGTATGTCTGTTGTTGCAGGGTGGAAGGCTGACACTTTTAGTGCATGTCATGTTTAGTCTAGTGTAAATCCTTTCACATTCAGTTTGCTGAGTCACCTTCTGTGTCCACAGCTCCATACTGCGAGAAGGGAGCGTTCCTCCATGCCAGACGACAAGGTAAGGCACCCAATTATTATCATTGGTGGTACATGGTTTTGGTGTGTCTGTTCTTACAGTGTGGTAATGTTGGATGTTGATATTAATACATTTTTTCTTTTTCAGTCCTCAAGACACATGTCACCTACACCGTCTGCTGAGGTGAGTGCCTGTGTCAAGACAGTCAGTGGTTTGATTTATATTCATCTTTACTTGACAGTGGGACAGTGGCTACGATATAATTCCATCTGCTTCAAAAACAAAACTTGAAAGTAAAAAAGAGAACACTGTATCTCAGTACCGCATTACACCATAATACTCTTGTTTAGCGTTCAGGAGGAATAGAATAGAATAACTTAATTGTGTTGCAGAGAGACAGCTTCTGTGGCTGATAATGAAGAGAAGCTCCTTGGATTGATAGTTTGGCAGGTGAGGTCACTGTGTTGTCCCTGTTAGGGCTGCTATGACATGAGGGAACGCATCCTCCAGAGGTCCACCAGTCAGGGTTCTATCGGATCACACGTCTACAATCGCAATAGTTACACCCCGTTGTCACGCTCACCGCAGCATTTTCACAGACCAGGTGAGTGTGCGTGTGTGTGTGTGTGTGTGTTTGTCTGTGTAGTTGTGTGTATGTATGTGTGCGTGTGTGCGAGCATGTGTGATTTTGTATTGTTACTCTTTACAGGTTGCACAGGAGAAAGAATTGAAAATAGTCTGATAAATACAGTAGGCACTGACTCTCTCCACTATTCCCTTGCGATTTTGACAACACAATACCACTTGTTCACAACTCACAGGAGTAACATTCATGCCTGTCACTCTTTCTTAACCCCACCGTAATCTGAACTCCCCACTGCAGCTCCTCTGTTGCTGTCCTCTTTTATCTTTACTCTTCACATCTTCACTGACCACCCTGGTAACACTACAAACTTGAATGAATATTCCTTATAAATACTTTAAATGTAAAATAATTGAATAATGAAATATTTATTTATTATTAATGAAATATTTATTTTTTCCTATTATTAAAATGTACAGTGGAAGATGCAAAATTTTTTATTGTCAAACAAACAAGAAATAACACAAAAACTGGTATTCTACCCCCCCCATCTTGTGGATTTATTTATTTAAACAATGGCTTTTTCTGTAAAGACCAGCTCTGTGGAGTGTACGGCTTAAAGTGGTCCTATGGACAAACAAACAAGAAATAACACAAAAAAACTGAAAACAGGTTATTTATTTATTTAAACAATGGCTTTTTCTGGCCACTCCAATCTCTGCTGTGGTGGTTTGCAGCTCCTTTAGGGTTATCTTTGGTCTCTTTGCTGCCTCTCTGATTAATGCCCTCCTTGCCTGGTCCGTGAGATTTGGTGGGCGGCCCTCTCTTGGCACGTTTCCTGTGGTGCCATATTCTTTCAATATTTTTACAATGGATTTAATGGTGCTCAGTGGGACGTTCAAAGTTTCTGATATTTTTTTATTACCCATTCCTGATCTGTACTTCTCCACAACTTTGTCCCTGACCTATTTGGAGAGCTCCTTGGTCTTCATGGTGCCACTTGCTTGGTGGTGCCCCTAGCATAGTGGTGTTGCTGACTCTGGGGCCTTTCGGAACAGATGAAAATATACTGAGATCATATGACACTTAGATTGCACACAGGTGGACTATTTTGAACTAATTATGTGACTTCTGAAGGTAATTAGTTGCACCAGATCTTATTTAGGGGCTTCATAGCAAAGGGGGTGAATACATATACGCGCACCACTTTTCCATTTTTTATTTCTTTGAATTTTTTTAAACAACTTATTTTTTTCATTTCACTTCACCAATTTGGACTATTTTTGTGTATGTCCATTAATGCAACAAAATAGGAAAAATGCCAAGGGGGAAGAATACTTTTGCAAGCCTCTGTATATATATTTTATAGTTTATTAATGCAATTCATATACACACCGTTTTTTCATTTGAAGGTGTATCTCGTAATACACTTTTTCCTTATTCCTTATCCCCATCTCCTTCAAATAGTTTCCCCTCCAAGTTTGTTGTTTTCTAGTTTTTACATGATTTCGATTATCTCCCCCTTCTTTTCGTTCACCCTCTCTCACCTCCCCCTCTCTCCCTTCCTAACTGTGGTGGTGGTGTCCACTGGGTCTGTTTCCTCTCTCACCTTTCTTCCACATCTTTCCTCTCTCCCTGCCTCCCTCCCTGTCTTTATCTGTGATGGTATGTCTACTGACTGTATTACTTCTTCCTCGACTCCACACCTCCCTCCTCCTTTTCCACCTCCCCTCCACGTCTCTCTCACATCTCCCCTCCACATCTCTCTCCCCTCCCTACCTGTGGCGGTGTCTCCCCACCGGCTCTGTCCCCCCTCCCCTCTCTCACCTCCCCTCCCCTGCAGAAACTCTGACAGGCATGCAGAAGCTCTGCTCTGACCTGTGCAGTAACAGCCATAGTGACTCCCGCCCCACCTCCCCTTTCAGACACCACTTCCTACCCCATAGCCAAGGTAAGACAGGGCCCTAGTCCCCATGGTCCCTCCACTCTCCCCACTACCAAGGCAAGCTGTGTCACCTCATTCAAGTCTTAATGCCTCATACGCTATCGCTAAACTACTCATGTCCCTACCACATTCTTCAGCCCCTATACATTGCTTAGTGAAAGTCTACACACCCCAGGGATTACATTCAAAGTGAAAGAAACATTATAGAACATTTTCTAAATTAATTTAAAATATATAACAAACATATCTTCACACCCCAGCGTTAAAACTTGCTGAAAACACCTTTGGCAGCAATTAACAGCTGTGAGTGATTTTGAATTTGATTCTACCAACTCTGCACAACGCTTATGGCAACATACTGTACATCCATTGTTTTTGTCAAAATTGTAATGCCAAAGACACACCAGAATGGATTTCCAAAAAGTGTTGAGTTTTCCTGACTTTTCCTGCTTGACATTCAGACTACGTTTTTATATTTCTGTCCATCAATGATTGCCAACCAAATTTACTGAGCATTTAGCAATTTAGACAAAAACAATGGATATATATTGCCATAAGAGTTGTGCAGAGTTGGTAGAATCTTACTAAAAATGGTTCACTGCTGACAAAGGTATTTCCACCAACTATTAACTCAGGGGTGTAAAGACATATGCGATCAATAAATCTTTGTCTTTTAGTTAATTTATTAATTAGTTAATAAACATTTATATATTTTTTTATTTGACTTGGGGTATGAAGACTTCCACTAGGCACTGTATACTGTTGCCATGCACATTTTATGTGAAGTGAATGTCAGAAGCTGACTAGCCTGGTCCCAAATCTGTTTGTGCCTTTTTTTACCAACTGACTGGCAAACAGATCTGGGACCAGGCTAGAGACGTCTCTTCTGCTGTCATGATATAGACATGCAGCCTAGTTCACTTAGACCAGAGGTTCCCAAACTTTTTCACTCAGGCTCCCCTTCCAGCATTGGGAAACTTTGAAATGTTCCACCCAAGTCACATTACTGACAATTTGCCTGTTTAATGATACATGTCCATTATGTCTACCTGCACAGCCTGGTCTCCTAGACTAGACGTAACATAGTAAATATAAATCCTGGACATTCAAATTAGTATGAGATGTTACGTTTGGTATGGTTACATAAGACATATGGTTACTTAAGGCACAAATGAAAGTAGGGTGGATGGGTGGGAGTATAATGCGAACATCTAGCAACCCGGAGGTTGCGAATTCAACTCTCATCATGGAGAACTTCAGCATTTTAGCAAATTAGCAACTTTTCAACTTTTACTTACTACATTTTAGCTATTTTGCAACTAAGCATGTTAACTAACCCTTCCCCTAACCTTAACCCTATTAGCTAACTCTAACCCTTTAACCTAACTCAACTCCTAACCCCTAGCCGAGCTAACGTTAGCAACCTAGCCACCTAGCTAGAATTTGTAACATATCATACATTTAGCAAATTCCTAACATATTGTATGTTTAGTGAATTTATAATGTATAATACAAATTGTAATTCGCAATTTATCTTACGTTACGCCATCCACAAATTAACACATACCATACTAAACGTAACATATCATACTAAATGGAGTTTATGGAATTTCATACAGAATAATACGAAATGCTCTGAGACCAGGTTGGCCTGCATCCTTTGGTTAGGTCTCATATTACCTCATGGCTACAGTATGTTACTAACATTGTTGGTTGAGATTAGTAGGATTAGGGACAGGTTAGGGTTTGATGAGAAACATTTTTCAGCATCCATCTAGTTAGCATTAATCTGCCAATTGTTTTGGATAAAACGTGTTTTTTTAAATGATAAACTAGATATTAGATATGATATCAGTCTTACGGTCTTTTGTGTTTTGATGCTGTTTGGTTGTATGCTAAAATGTGTCCTCATCCTCATCTACTGTGTTATGATAGGGACAAACAGAGTGAATCTGTAGCTGTTCCAAACTCAGAGTTGCATATGGTTCATACCGTATGCTCTGGTATGCTTCTTGTCTGCTGTATGCTTTAACTATGCTTTAACTAACTCTGCATGATTTTCCCATCCATTGATTTGGTAATACAGGATCCTTCAATAGTTCTCAAAACTGGGTCACTCTTTCAGAGTAAAGTAACATCCACTTGCGTCCATTTTTATGCTTGACCCTAATCTCACATGCCAGACCTTACAGCTATATCCAATACTCAGAGACACGCTCGTCTGGCTCTGCAAGATTAGCTTCCTCCAAATTTATGATTTCCTTATGGTTGCCCTGCTTACATTTTGTTCTTGGTTCTTCTCATCGGAGGCACTGATCCACCCAGCGGGCGGAGCTCCCCTATACCCCAACGGCCAGAGAGCCGGCCGGTCACTCCGCCTCTCTCTCTGACCCCTAAACATTTCCACCTCCCAGGTAGGAGATACACGGAGCGCACCCTGTCACTGTTACTGCTACTGGTCACCTGAGACTTTTTATTGCTCTCACGCAACTTCTCTCTACCACTTTTTCCATTTCAATAATGCTTTTGGCTCATGTGTCGCTGGAAAAGTGTTTGATACGTATACATGAAAAGCAAAACACTGAGCACAAACTGATTGAATCAACGTTGTTTCAACGTAATTTGTCGACGTATTGTGGCACGGACTCTACATGGAAAATACATTTGAAAAATGTTGACATAGACAAACGTTGTGTAAAATATGTTGAATTTGTACCTTTAAGATGATGCCAGATAATAATAATAATAATAATAATAATAATAATAATATATGCCATTTAGCAGACGCTTTTATCCAAAGCGACTTACAGTCATGTGTGCATACATTCTACGTATGGGTGGTCCCGGGAATCGAACCCACTACCCTGGCGTTACAAGCGCCATGCTCTACCAACTGAGCTACAGAAGGACCACAGATCTTCAGCGTTATATCCACTATCAGAAAAACAAACAATAAGCTGGGCATAGTCTACACATAGTCTTTGGTCTCCCATTCAAGGTTTTAACCAAGCCCAGCTATGATATTTGTCATTGACTATTACCAATGTGCTATTGTGAGAATGATTGATGATAGATCCCCACTTAAAAACTAAATAGATAGGGCCTCCCGACTGGTGCAGTGGTCTAAGGCACCTCATTGCAGTGCTTGAGGCTTCACTACAGCCCCGGATTCGATCCTAGGCTGTGTCACAACTGGCCATACCCAGGAGACCCATGCGCTGGCGCACAATTGTCCGCGTTGGGGGAGGATTTGGCCGGACGGGATGGGTGGTGGGTTGGGTGCCTGCAAGCTGACTTCGGTTGCAAGCTGACTTCGGTTGCAAGCTGACTTCAGTCGCAAGCTGACTTCAGTCGCAAGCTGACTTCAGTCACATTGGTGCAGCTGGCTTCTGGGTTACGTGAGCAGTGTGGCTTGGCAGGGTTGTGTTTCAGAGGATGCATTGCTCTCAACCTTTGCCTCTCCCTAGTCTGTAGGGACAAGACTAATTACCAATTGGATATCATGAAAAAGGGGTAAAAGTATTTTAAAAATATAGGAATAAACAAAATAGATTTACTATTGCTATCAAAGTCATTCCAAGGGGTAGGTTTAACAGAGCTCATATATCATATATGATATCATCAAGACATCAAGACTGTGGATGGTTGACATTTTACGTGCTCCTAATCAATTGTATTTTTATGTTCGTTGTTTGTAACTGATTTATTTACTTATTTTATACTTTTATGTCTTATTCTTATTCATGTTTTTTAAACTACATTGTTGGTAAGGGGCTTGAAAGTAACATTTCAGTGTTGTATTCGGCCCATGTGACTAATACAATTTGATTTGATTTTTGAATGACACAATTTAGGCTTATATTGCATTTGCAAAGTCATCAAAAGCTATTGTTTCATTTCAACCCAGAATTCAACATAAAATAGACAATACAATAGGCCTAGGGTTTTAAGCTTTGGCTGATTTTCAAATTGAATGATTTTAGTGATTGAAAACTGTTTGGTTGTCAACACAACAAAATATCAACATTTGAAGGAGATGAAGCCTCTATATTCTGATTGGATAGTTGCATCTGTGCCACTGACTTAGTCTGGCTTTCATTTCAGTTTGTCTACAAAATAATAATTGATATGTTGGATTCAACTCCATCTCAACTAAAAATCTAAGTTAAATAATAAGACTCAATCAGATCAAATGATTTAAAGTGCATTTAACGTTGGATTTGATTTGATTTAATCCTATCCTTTAACTTTGATGTTTGATTGAGATGGAGACGTGAATCCAACGTACCAATGATTCATTTGTAGACAAACTGGAATTAAAGCCAGACTTGTGGCCTAAATTCACCAAAGGCGAGGCATGCATGATTTTCTTTTTAAAAGCATTGTTTTGAATTATAATAACCCAACCCGAAGCCAGGTGGGCAGGTTGTCCTCCATGACGCCTCGCTCATTTAAAACCTGTCACGAGTTTTGTGATTTATTGCTGCCACTGTAGTCACACAAAACATTTCTTGTTGTCATTATTCACTTTTTTTTTTTTACTCATTTGAATTGGAAGAAGTAGCTAAATATATATATTTTTACCATATATGCTAAATTAGACCAATTCACCCACCGCTATCAGCAAAGATGATTGGAGATATGGACTATCCTGCTAGCATACAGTCACTGTTCTGCCTGTCCCATCCTTTCCACCCTCTTCGGTCTGTTTGCTCCGCCCACCCGCTTCTAGTAACTTTTTTGCTTTCGTCAGTGGCACAGATGGAACTATTCAAGCAGAAGATAGATCTCCTTCAAATGTTGATATTTGGTTGCGTGGACAACCCAAAACAATTCACTATCACTTTTGTGATACAGTAAATAGCCTAAAGTTAAGTTTCCTGGTTGCTAAAATTCTAATAGTTCGCTGACTTTCAGTTTATGTGACAAAACAGGCGACATAATGTGTAAAGAAAACATTATACCATTTAAACCGCTGTGAAATATATTTTCAATAACCCAAAATATTGTATTTTCAGCTGTTTGAAGCTGGTGTACAAAACTGAAAGTAAAGGACAGGAAGCATAGACATACCGCACATAGAACAGATCTACCGCTTCTTAGACTTGCTTTCAATGAGAATGACAGATCTATAACTATGTGAATTTGGTTGGGTCGCCTAAAAAGTGACATATTGCTTATCTTACAAACATAATGTTATCTTACAAACTAATGTAAAATTCGACTTTAAAATCGGTAACACATCCATGGCCACATTTTGAGGTGATGGTAACTATACATTTCTTCTTATGTATTCACATAAAGTGTTCTAATTCAAGATAGCTATGCTATAATAATCTGTGCACAATCTCGAACAACATTGATCAATTGCGCCATGTGCTTTTAATGTAATCTCTACTGCAAACCAGTTATTTCGGTTCAGCCTTTAGATGAAGTACAGCGATAACACATGAATCTGTTGTATAGATAAACAAAATATCTGACATTGTATTCCCGTTTGAACAATGCTTTGCTTTTAAATGATTGAAAGCACGGAGATAGACATTTGGGTGACAACTAAACCAACAATCAGACGTTGTTTTTCCATTTGGAATTTGGTTGTGCTATAAGATCATTGAAAGCAATAGTGATAACACATTGGAAATTCAACTAACTTTTGTTTGTCTTTTTGAGTGGGTGAATATATCTTGTAATCCCATTGATCAACATCTCAACCAAATATTCCCCAATTATCCACGTTGAAATGACATGGTGTGCCCAGTGGTTTTGACTATGTCTTTCTCCTTCTGCCCTATCAGATCAGGGGATCAACATTTACAGGAAACCACCCATCTACAAACAACACGGTATAATTCACTCTCCCCGACCTGGTTTCAACAGCATTTGTTTTTTTTGTTGTGTTTTACCTTTAACTAGGCAAGTCAGTTAAGAACAAATTCTTATTTTCAATGACGGCCCTAGGAACAGTGGGGTAACTGCCTTGTTCAGTGGCAGAACGGCAGATTTGTACCTTGTCAGCTCAGGGATGACACACTTGCAACCTTTCGTTTACGAGTCCAACGCTCTAACCACGAGGCTACCCTGCCGCCCCGGCAATAATTATAGGGATTGCAAATAGAGACAGAGCTTTCCAAGAGCATGACTAGGTAATATGGAGTTGGTTTACTGTAAAACAACGTGATTATAGAAAGAAAGTGTCTTGAAACTCATTCGCTATAAACAAGACCGATAAGCTTAACTATACAAAGCACCACCTAACCTTTTAGTAATGGTATAGGGTTGGTGGACTAGATGTCAATGAGCAATATCTGGGTCCTTTCAATTATGTTTTTTTTCCGTTTGGATTGAAATTGTGTAATCACCACATTGACCTCTAATTGTACACCATTTACTGTGTCCACCTCCAATGTCAATGTGTCAATATTGTTTGAAGTCTCTCTCTCTGACCAAATACTTTCTGAACACTTTCTGAGAATTTATAAACCTAAGCAAAAGATCAAGGCATGCGAGCCTACAGTACCCCCGTAATCTAAAGAGAAGGTTTGGGATGTCACCTTAATTCCCTTAAATATGATTTATCGCTGTTTTGGAGTGTGGTCCTTCTCCTACTAATGGTTCTGTCGCCCTTTCTTTCTGTCAAATGACCTAGTGGCCTTATTGACATCAATAAATACTATTGAAGGCAAATAAGTTGCCATCTGGAACCGTCTTTTAAAATGACATTTGTACATTCCTAGGACTGAGCACCCCTTCAGCGGTGCAGACAATATTACACATATTGATTAGAGCGCCATCACACTACAACTATTTACATAATCTGTGAACAATTTTGAATAATTAAGTGTAAGTGTAAGGTTGGGTGGGGTATTATCTTTACCATGTACACAGCAAATTTGAGATCAGAATTTTAACATCCACTGCGTTAAATGTAACCCTTTCTTAGTGTGTATACTGTATATGACCCACTGAAATAGTGTTAAATTCCAACTTAAAAGAACACTTATTAGAGATGATGGTGTTACAATTTATTTTTGTTAAGTAATCACATGTAGTGTTTCAGTATTTTAGTCTTTTTGGGTGGGGGGTGATGTTATAACACTATAGATGTAAAGCCTTATCTACATATTTCCCAGCATGCCTTTCAAGTGAGCATGAGAGATACCCACCCATGACTGTGTTTGTTAGTGACGGAGGTATGTTTGTTGAATTCATAACAGCTCAGTCCTGAAGCCTTCACCAAGTAACTGCAAAGGTGAATGTGTTTGAATTTATAGCCATATAAAACACATTTGTTATGTATTTAGTTATTGCCTAATTATTCTTGACATTTCAGTCTGAAAATCTTGGTTCTTGGCCACATCAGACCTGCGAATCACAATATTCTGGTTTATGAAGTTATTATTTGTACTGCAATTCCTATCAGAATCCAGCCAATAACAGCCAAAAACTGTTATTGAGAAGGATTTAATAGTGAGATCATATCATTTAAACTGGAACAACCATCTCAGTGATGGGTACACTAGATTGGATTAGTTTAGAAAAATGTATGTCATTTATCTTTGTATAGCATAAGATCAATCAATCAATCAATGTGCATGCAGAAGCATAGTTATTAAAAACAAACTATTCTAAAAATCAACCTTCAACAAATTGTGCTGGGAAATGTGATAATGAGGCCCCTCCCACATATTTTCTAATCTGAGAGAGATCACAGAAATTAACTCAACACAATCAAGTAACAACAACACCACGCAGTGTTGATTCCACTGTGATTTAAATAACACTTCATTCTCTGTCAATTTGTTAACCCAACTCGAATCAACACTCACAACACTTTTCACCTCAACACTTGTAAATTTGCTGTGTAAAGATTATCACACAACATTTCAGACAGATCATGTTGAAATGTTCAGCTGTGTTTAAGGGGATTAAGGGTACTCACTCAGACACTGATAGTCCAGTTCCTCTGGTTACCAATTTAGATTCACCCGCACCAAAAAGAAAGTCTGCTGATGACATCATCAGATCCGCCACGTTTCCTGCCGCCCATGTCCCCCCTCTGGATGACACATCACCGACTGAAAATGACCACTGGCCCCCCTGCTCTCCCTCCCTGACCCTGCCTGCCTTAGGTACAGTAGGCTCCTTATGAGCATGCTTGCACTGCCCCACCTCCTTCACCTTAGAGGCTCACTACCCCTAACCAAACCCTGAACTTGTCCCTGTCCAGAAACAACCACTAGTCCCTACCCTCTAGACATTTATGGAGATCTGAGAGAATTTGATAGGTTTCAGCAATATGTCAATAGCACCACCGTGAACTCTGATAGGCTAGGTGGAATTTCAGCCATATGGCTTTTCCGAACCTCTCATATTTTCACAAGTGTCTAGGATGTAGGGTTTGGGTTCTTTATGGATCGGTCATAATCTCACTCTTATGCACTTGAAGCTTAACATCACCACTAGGTTTTATTGCATCCCTGCTCTCACCACAATTTGACTCTCTAGAACACAGATTTTACAATTATTTTGCTGAATTTTGTGCAATGCTGATGAACAACGTATCCTTGAAAGACTGTTGTTGTTGGCATCATGTCACTTTTTGCTTGCTACAGCTTCAGTTGCACCTTCCTTTACAGCTTGCTTTACAGCTACCTATAAAATCAATCAATCGACCGTTCACAAATGACTTGGACAGAGCTAACTGAGACTGGCTTCAAACTGATCTGTCTTCCTACACTGTGTTGTTCTGTGTATCAAACTCATAGTAAATATCTCATCTTGTGAAGACTTGTACTCTCCTTGTTAACATTCTGTGCAGCTGAGTAGTTTCACTGTTTTTGTGTTGTCTGTGTTTATGTCCAGTGAACTCTTTCTCACATTTGTGTTCTCCCACACCCCTGTTGCTGGAAAGATAAATCCTACAGTACTTTTGTCAATCCTTTTAAAAATCCTGTACAGTACTTTTGTGAACATGATGTCCACAGATGGGAGCATTCTATTATGCCTTCTGTTATAGTTTTTGACAGTCTTGTTTGACTGTATTTAGCACTACTTCTCGGTCAAGACGCCTGTAATTCACACACACAGTTATAAGGGTGTGTGCATGCGTGCCTGTGTGTGCGTGTGTGTGTGCATGTGTGTGTGTTGGCTTATTCGCGGGTTGTTTATGCCACTCAAAGGTTCAGAAGGAGGAAGGAGACGGTCTAGGGAAGAGGAGGAAGAGGAGGCTATGAAGAGAAAGCAGATCCAGGAGGAGCAAATCAACAAGGTTAGAGAAGCCACATTCATACACTCACCCCCACAATCACACCCACAAACACACACACGTAGGCAGCTCTTATAATTTGTTATAAGCATGTACAAGCCTTTATACTGTATTATAATAAGGTTTACACTATGTTTTGTCTCTGTATGTATCAACTTTTCAACTGACTGGTATTTAATCAGGAGCTGAATAGCTGGTATTTAGTCAGGATCATTATAAGATTCATTATAGGATATTATACATGCTCATGACAAGTGTTACAATGCATTATACCTGCAGGCTTTCAGTTAAGTATTTTACCATATGTTCTGTGTGTCCCCAGATCCAGTCTGGTTTGGGGAAGCTGATAATGAAAGAGGAGAATGAAAAGGAGCAGATCAGGGAAGGTCATGCACGCAGCCAATCAGCTCAGCGCTATGAACCTCAGCAGAATAACTATGATGGAGGTATGTTCTGACTAACTTCACCATATAGTAACAAGCACATTATTTAGAAGACCCACATCAAATTAACTCTAAATCAGGGTCAGGTTCATGAGGTACCAAACTGTAGAAAGCGATTCAAAATGGATTGAAACACAGAATTACTATCTGTACTTGTCCAATACAACAAACACCATTTTTTGTTGTAACGCTCGTTGTTTGAAGGATGGTTGGACAAAGATGCAGCGTGGTATAGGGTAATAAATGTTTATTAATGATAACCGGCACAAAACAAGAAAGAGTAACAAAATGAAACGTCCAGCTTTGTAGGGCTCAAAAGCAACAATACAGAATCAAGATCCCACAAACAACAGGTGGGAAAAGGCTGCCTAAATATGATCCCCAATCAGAGACAACAATAGAGAGCTGCCTCTGATTGGGAACCATATCAGGCCAACATAGAAATAAAAAAACTAGAGTACCCACCCTAGTCACACACTGACCAAACCAAAATAGAGAATAAAAAGGCTCTCTAAGGTCAGTGCATGAGGTCAGTACATCCCTCCGCTTCTGTGGAACCGGACCGTGGGTCGTCGCTGGAGGCTCCGGACCATGGATCGTTGCAGGAGGAACAGGACCGTGGATCGTCATCGGAAGCTCCAGACCGTGGATCGTCGCCGGAGACTCTGGACTGTGGATCGTCTCCGGAGGAATCAGACCGTGGATCGTCGCCGGGGACCCCGGACAGTGGATCGTCGCTGGAGGAACCGGACCGTGGATTGTCGCCGGAGGGACCGTGGATTGTCACCAGGGGAATCCGGACCGTGAATCGTTGCTGGGGACTCTGGACCACCTCCGGAGGCTCCGGACCGTGGATCGTCACCGGGGACTCCAGACCGTGGATCGTCGCCGGGGACTCCGGACCGTGGGACTCCGGATGGGAAACCCTCGCAGGAGTCTCCGGACTGTGAACCCTCGCAGGAGGCTCCGAACTGGGTACCCTTACAGGAGGCTCCGGACCATGGATCATCACTGGAGGCTCCTGGCCATGGATTATCACTGGAGCCACCCCCGACGGTAGATGCCCACCCGGACTCTCCCCTAGTCAGGTTTTGTGGTCGGAGTCCGCACCTTTGGGGGTACTGTCACGTCCTGACCATAGAGAGCTGTTTATTCTCTGTGTTGGTTGGGGCGTGACAGTGACCGAACCGTGGATCATCACCAGAAGCTCCGGACCGTGGATGTCCCCGGGGCCTCAGATCTGTGGATCCTCGCCGGAGACTCCGGGCCGTGGATCGTTGCCGGAGACTCCGTACCGTGGATCATTGCCGGGGACTCCGGACCTTGGATCTTCGCCAGGGACTCCGGATCGTGGAGTATTCTCACATAGGTATTCCTCTTGTCCAGATGGGTTAGGGCAGTGTGCAGTGTGGTTGAGATTGCATCGTCTGTGGACCTATTTGGGCGGTAAGCAAATTGGAGTGGGTCTAGGGTGTCAGGTAGGGTGGAGGTGATATGGTCCTTGACTAGTCTCTCACAGCACTTCACGATGACGGAAGTCAGTGCTACGGGGCGGTAGTCGTTAAGCTCAGTTACCTTAGCTTTCTTGGGAACAGGAACAATGGTGGCCCTCTTGAAGCATGTGGGAACAGCAGACTGGTATAGGGATTGATTGAATATGTCCGTAAACACACCGGCCAGCTGGTCTGCGCATGCTCTGAGGGCGCGGCTGGGGATGCCGTCTGGGCCTGCAGCCTTGCGAGGGTTAACACGTTTAAATGTTTTACTCACCTCGGCTGAAGTGAAGGAGAGTCCGCATGTTTCCGTTGCAGGCCGTGTCAGTGGCACTGTATTGTCCTTAAAGCGGGCAAAAAAGGTATTTAGTCTGCCTGGGAGCAAGACATCCTGGTCCGTGACTGGGCTGGTTTTCTTCTTGTAGTCCGTGATTGACTGTAGACCCTGCCACATACCTCTTGTGTCTGAGCCGTTGAATTGAGATTCTACTTTGTCTCTATACTGACACTTAGCTTGTTTGATAGCCTTGCGGAGGGAATAGCTGCACTGTTTGTATTCGGTTATGTTACCAGTCACCTTGACCTGATTAAAAGCAGTGGTTCGCGCTTTCAGTTTCACGCAGATGCTGCCATCAATCCACGGTTTCTGGTTAGGGAATGTTTTAATCGTTGCTATGGGAACGACATCTTCAACGCACGTTCTAATGAACTCGCACACCGAATCAGCGTATTCGTCAATGTTGTTATCTGACTCAATACGAAACATATCCCAGTCCACATGATGGAAGCAGTCTTGGAGTGTGGAATCAGCTTGGTCGGACCAGCGTTGGACAGACCTCAGTGTGGGAGCCTCCCGTTTTAGTTTCTGTCTGTAGGCAGGGATCAACAAAATGGAGTCGTGGTCAGCTTTTCCGAAAGGAGGGCGGGGCAGGGCCTTATATGCGTCGCGGAAGTTAGAGTAACAATGATCCAAGGTTTTTCTGGCCCTGGTTGCGCAATCGATATGCTGATACAATTTAGGGAGTCTTGTTTTCAGGTTAGCCTTGTTAAAATCCCCAGCTACAATGAATGCAGCCTCAGGATGTATGGATTCCAGTTTGCAAAGAGTCAAATAAAGTTTGTTCAGAGCCATCGATGTGTCTGCTTGGGGAGGGTATACACGGCTGTGATTATAATCGAAGAGAATTCTCTTTGTAGATAATGCCGTCGACATTTGATTGTGAGGAATTCTAAATCAGGTGAACAGAAGGATTTGAGTTTCTGTATGTTTCTTTGATCACACCACGTCTCGTTAGCCATAAGGCATACACCCCCGCCCCTCTTCTTACCAGAAAGATGTTTGTTTCTGTCGGCGCGATGCGTGGAGAAACCCGCTGGCTGCACCGCCTCCGATAGCGTCTCTCCAGTGAGCCATGTTTCCGTGAAGCAAAGAACGTTACAGTCTCTGATGTCCCTCTGGAATGCTACCCTTGCTCGGATTTAATCAACCTTGTTGTCAATAGACTGGACATTGGCGAGAAGAATGCTAGGGAGTGGTGCACGATGTGCCCGTCTCTTCATAATAAAATAAAAACAGAAATACCTTATTTAATTTAGGAATTTTGCTATGAGACTGGAAATTTAGCTCAGGTCTATTCTTTTTGAGATGTTGAGATGTTTCTACAACTTGATTGGAGTCCACCTGTGGTAAATTAATTGATCGGGCAGTATTTGGAAAGGCACACATCTGTCTATATAAGGTCCCACAGTTGACAGTGCATGTCAGAGCAAAAAACAGCCAATGAGGTCAAAGGAATTGTCCGTAGAGCGCCGAGACAGGATTGTGTTGAGGCACATGTCTGGGGAAGGGTACCAAAACATTTCTGCAGAATTGAAGGTCCTCAAGAACACAGTGGCCACCAAGGACCTTTCTAGAGTTAGCTGCACGGCCAAACTGAGCAATCGGGGGAGAAGAGCCTCGGTTAGGGAAGTGACCAAGAACCCTATGGTCACTCTGACAGAGCTCCAGAGTTCCTCTGTGGAGGGGGGAGAACCTTCCAAAAGGACAACCATCTCTGCAGCACTCCACCAATCAGGCCTTTATTGTAGAGTGAACAGACGGATGCCACTCCATAGTAATATTCACATGACAGCCTTCTTGCAGTTTGCCAAAAGGCACCTAAAGGACTTTCAGATCATGAGACACAAGATTCTCTGGTCTGATGAAACCAAGATTGAACTCGTTGGCCTGAATGGCAAGCGTCACGTCTGGAGGAAACCTGGCACCATCCCTACGGGGAAGCATGGTGGTGGCAGCATCATGCTGTGGGGATGATTTCAGGGACTGGGAGACTAGTCAGGATCAAGGGAAAGATGAACAGAGCAAGGTACAGAGCGATTCTTGAATGAAACCTACTCCAGAGCAATCAGGACCACTCAAGTCTAGGGTGAAGGTTCACCTTCCAACAAGACAACAACCCTAAGCACACACAAATACAGTGCAGGAGTGGCTTTCGGGACAAGTCTCTGAATGTCCTTGAGTGGCCTAGGCAGAGCCCGGACTTGAACCTGATCAAACATCTCTGGAGAGACCTGAAAATATTTATTTATTTATCTATTATTTTACCAGGTAAGTTGACTGAGAACACATTCTCATTTGCAGCAACAACCTGGGGAATAGTTACAGGGGAGAGGAGGGGGATTAATGAGCCAATTGTAAACTGGGGATTATTAGGTGACCGAATTGGTTTGAGAGCCAGATTGGGAATTTAGCCAGGACACCAGGGTTAACACCCATACTCTTACGATAAGTGCCATGGGATCTTTAATGACCTAAGAGAGTCAGGACACCCATTTAATGTCCCATCCGAAAAAGACAGCACCCTACATAGGGCAGTGTCCCCAATCACTGCCCTGGGGCATTGTTATATATATTTTTTTAGACCAGAGGAAAGATTGCTTCGTACTCGCCCTCCAACACCCCTTCCAGCAGCATCTAGTCTCCCATCCAAGAACTGACCAGGACCAACCCTGCTTAGCTTCAGAAGCAAGCCAGCAGTGGTATGCAGAGTGGTATGCTGCTGGCCAAATAGCTGTGTATCGATGCTCCCCATCCAACATGACAGAGCTTGAGAGGATCTGCAGATTAGAATGGGAGAAACACCCCATATACAGGTGTGCCAAGCTTGTCGCGTCATCATACCCTAGAAGACTCAAGGGTGTAATCGCTGCCAAAGGTGCTTCACAACAAAGTACTGAGTAAAGAGTCTGATGTAAATATTTTTTTATATATATATTTGCATTTTGATTGAATACAAGGTGGTACTTATTTCAATTGTGTAAGAGAATAAGAAGTTACCATCTGTGTAATCAAATGAGGCTTTTTGTGATATCGCAAAAGTTCTTAATAATCCAGCCTCCTGAATCCAACTGTTTAACACGAGGTTGGGGACAAGTAACTTTATGATCAAACTTGATCAATGTAGAAGCAACTTTGATCTGGTTTCATCCAAATATCATCCAAATTAATGGAAAACGTACACTTTTCAGTGTTGACAAACTACCAAATCTAGTGTTGGTTCCCAAACACTATGGGGGTGCTGCAAATTCTGCTGTTCTGCTGTTACACTTTTTTTCGTGTTAAGGAATAACACGTGTAGTTTTACAGTATTTTGGGCCGTTTTGTTTTAACACTGTAGGGTGTAAAGTCTTATTGACATTTTTCACAGCATGCCTTGTGAATGTGAGAGATACCCACCCATGACTGTGCCTGTTAGTTACAGACACATGGTTGTTGCATTCATTAACTTCTAGTTCTGAAACCTTCACCAAATGACTGCCTAAGTGTCTAAATTAAAACGAAATCCTTTATTACCATATATAATTGCATAAATTACCTTGACATTGTGGTCTGATAAGCCAGGGTTATATCAGACCTGCAAATCACAATATGTTGGTTTGTGAAGTCATTATGAATTCCAGCCGGAGGTAGGATGGCCAAAAATGAGAACATTTTATGACTCACAATCTGTTATAGGAATGACTGCTATGTTGAAAGACAAGACTGCCTAAACCATTTAAACTGGAACAACCATCTCATTAACGGGTGCAATAAATCCAACCCCTTACAGATTGGATTAGTTTAGAAAAGCAGAAATTACTTATCTGTGTATAGTATAAAATCAATGAATCAATCAATGTGCATGTAGAAACATAGATATTAAAACAAACTATAAACTTTTTACCTCAACGCCGAGATTTTTAACACTTGCAAATGTCCTGTCCTTGAACAATTCAAACTAAAGGGCAGCCAAATTGAGTTTAGATGTTTCAGCGAAATGATGATACTTACCATAGTTTCAACTTTTCAGATGATTCCAAAACTTCCTCGCTGCCTGGTTATGGACGGAATGGATTACACCGGGTAAGATCAAACACCTATCAGATATCACAACTTGATTAAATCCAACAAAATAAATCAAATCAATATTTGATTTAATGTGGATGTTTTCCACCACCATGTTTTCCGCTATGACAGCAGCAGATAGCCTGGAGCTTAAGAGTGTTTTGACAGTAATCAAAAGGTCACTGGTTTGAATCTCTGAGCCGACTAGGTGAAAACCTATTGATGTGCCCTTGAACAAGGCACTTAACCCCAATTGCTCCTGTAAAACGTTCTGTTTTTATTCAAATTGTTCATAGAAATATGTGACTGTTGTTATTAAAATACTGTTTCTGCCTCTACAGCCTCAGTCCACAGATTTCACTCAGTACAACAGCCATGGGGACATGTGTGGGGGAGGAAGAGGTGAGTGTTGCTCACCAAATAAAGCTCTGGTTATATTCACAACTACTTGCACAATTTAAATACTCTTAAAGCTACAATCTGGGATTAGCAGTTCAGCAAAATGACAGGCCCGCACTTGTTTTGGTATACAGCTGAGAAATGGGGCTTGGGAAATGTAACCCCTACCAGATCCCAGATTGTACCTTTAACCGATTACACACATAAATAATTCATCAATATGTTTTATAATAAGGCACCCAATTATTTGGAAATAATGTAGTACTTCATTCAGATATGAATGATAAATGGAAGAGAAAAAACATTAACTGTGAGTCTAATTGTCTGTCCCATTTTGTCCTGCAGAGTTTCAGGTATGTCTCTCATTTGCTTATCCACAACTGCCTTTCATTATACCTTTAATTTTGCATGTGTTTGCTCACTCATTATTCCTAAGATTGCAAACCTAATGTTGTCCTGAATGTCAACCCAGTCCTGCTAAATGCCTGCATCACTGTTTGCTATTCCAAACTGTAGTGATTGCATTGCAGTGATCCTGCATGCTCCTGCCTTGGAACGCAAACAACACTGCTTTAGTTACATATTCAATTGCAAACCGTAACAGTCCTCTAGACTGTGAGAGGTGCAGGGGTCACAAGCGTAGAGGCCATTGAGATGAATTGTATTAAAAGAATGCCAATCTTTGAAAGCCGAAACCCATTACCCAAAGAGACAGACAAATGTACTGCAGTGACCATATGTTACAAGTATATTGCTCTATATAATAGTAATACGATACAGTTGCTGGGCTAGTGGTAGCTATAGTAGATAGCTATGCTAGAGACATCTCAGTTCCATACCACTATATTACATGTGTGTGTATGTTCTATCCTGTAGCACATAAGGGATGGCTGTGCCGCAGTAACAAGAATGGACAGGGGAGTATCTATGCCTAATATGTTGGAACCAAAAGCAAGTATCTTATTTCTTGATCATTTTTTTTTTATTTACCTGATGATCTCTGAGCTGTATGTAGAGCTAGAGCTGTATGTGCCCTATGCGTTTTTGTATATTTCACTGACATGACACGTTTTTAAAATAGACTTCACTACAAAAAAATGAATATGCTGTATGCAACAGAAAGGAATACTGAGTCAGTGGAGAGTGAGCTCAGAGGTATATGCCTGGTGGCGTGTCTCATAATATCACCACTAACTTACCTACAGTATGCAGCTGGTAGTCAGTTCCATCATGGGTTCCTGGAACCAAATGCAGCCCCTCGACAGTACTACATCTCCCATGAGGCTGTGGCTGTGCTGAAGTCCAGACAGGAGCTAGTGAAATGAGTCACCTCTCGCTTTAGCATGCCAGCTTCTCCATGTTCATTCACACATTGCTTCAATATAGACTGTATGTAGCATACAGTGGAAAATCCAACACCAAATGTATATTTGAAATGACTCTGATCACTGTATACTTTATGAAGAAGAGACAGCTTCATTGTTGGATTTTCATGATTGGTGTGGCTATTATGAGTTTGTCAGATGGAAAAATTAGAAAACAAATCACCCCTCTCGTTGCTTATTAGAGTATTTCAGTAAGATCTTGCAAAACTCTCACTCTAAATTGAAATGGATCTCATCCATGTCTGTTTGTGTACTAGACCTTAGCATAAGTTCGCTGTAAAGCCCACTGTATAGCTGCTTTCCAGGACTCGATATCTATGTCTTGAATTTTATTGAACAAAATTGTTTAAAGCTTACAGTACAATTTTGTTACTTACTTACAAAATGTTAGGGTCACAGTTAGTTCTCTGAAAATGTGAATTTGTAGCCTAATCTTGTCCATTTATCTAGTCAGATATTCCAACATATTCACATTTTAACTGATATGCAGTACCGGTCAAAAGTTTTAGAACACCTACTCATTCAAGGGTTTTTCTTCATTTTTACTATTTTCTACATTGTAGAATAATAGTGAAGACATCAAAACTATGAAATAACACATATGGAATCATGTAGTAACCAAAAAAGTGTGAAACAAATCGAAACATATTTTATATTTGAGATTCTTCAAATAGCCACCCTTGCATTGATGACAGGTTTGCACACTCTTGGCATTCTCTCAACCAGCTTCACCTGGAATGCTTTTCCAAAGTGTAACGGTTTTGACTTGAGGTTATTATTTATAGGGGTACCAGGTAGGTTGTGCCTACCAGAGAAAACATTGGTTTCTCCTTTTGGTTTGGGAGGGAATGAGTCCCATCTGGTCCGTCAAGTCTACACCAATACAAAGGACTTATGTAAAAGTCAGGATGGAAATAAACTTTTCATAAACCCTTAAAACATTGGAAAGAACTTCAAAAACAACTATATTATTTTGCGTGGGTTGTATTAGCAACATCAATGATTACACACACATATAATAATATCACAATGAGTTCTGGTTCTTCGAGCAATGTCCTGTACCTCGGGCCTAAAAAGAGTCCAGCCCGGTAAAGGAGTTCAGAGAACTCAGGTGACCTTTGTCACGCAATGTTTGTCCATTCATTCAAGTGTAGCGTAAACCCAGTATTAATCATACAATCAATATAAGAATTATTTTATCACAGAACTTTAAAGCGTATCAACTCTTACTAAGTCCTCAACTACAACTAACTACATAAATCATCACCGTATACATCACATCAAAACAAATGAAATACCGTAAGGCCACCAAGAACGGAGAGGTGTAGTCCACGGACGCAAAGAGTGGATCCGATCCTGGGTAAACCCTATTAGCCTACAAAACACACGTTTAACGGCAACAAAACAAACGGAATAGAGAAGCTTCGGAACTGAGGGTTGAACACATCCTCATTCACGTCTCCATCACCACCCCACTTTTGCGCAGCTGATGCTGGCTATTTAATTGGGAATTTAAGGGAAAGCACCCTATTGGAAGGAGAAGCACTGAGACGGTTCAGAAAAATTCAGGGCCGTCACAAAAGGTCTTGAAGGAGTTCCCACATATGCTGAATACTTCTTGGCTGCTTTTCCTTTACTCTGCGGTCCAACTCACCCCAAACCATCTCAATTTGGTTGAGGTCGGGGGATTGTGGAGGCCAGGTCATCTGATGCAGCACTCCATCACTCTCCTTCTTGAAGGTGTGTTGGGTCATTGTCCTGTTGAAATACAAATGATAGTCCCACTAAGCCCAAACTAGATGGGATGGCGTATCGCTGCAGAATGCTGTGGCCATGCTTTTTAAGTGTGCCTTTAATTCTAAATAAATCACAGACTGTGTCACCAGCAAAGCACCCCCACACCATAACACCTTCTCCTCCATGCTTTACGGTGGGAAATGCACATGCAGAGATCATCCGTTCACCCACACCACATCTCACAAAGACATTGCAGTTGGAACCAAAAATCTCCAATTTGGACTCCAGACCAAAGGACAAATTTCCACCGGTCTAATATCCATTGCTCATGTTCCTTGGCCCAAGCAAGTCTCTTCTTATTATTGGTGTCCTTTAGTAGTGGTTTCTTTACAGCAATTTGACCATGAAGGACTGATTCACACAGTCTCCTCTGCATAGCTGATGTTGAGATGTGTCTGTTACTTGAACTCTGTGAAGCATTTATTTGGGTTACAATTTCTGAGGCTGGTAACTCTGGGTCTTCCATTCCTGTGACGGTCCTCATGAGAGCCAGTTTAATCATAGCGCTTGATGGTTTTTGCGAATGCACTTGAGGAAACTTTCAAAGTTCTTGAAATGATCCTGATTGACTGACCTTCATGTCGTAAAGTAATGATGGCCTGTCATTTCTCTTTGCTTATTTGAGCTGTTCTTGCCATTATATGGACTTGGTCTTTTATCAAATAGGGCTATCTTCTGTATACCACCCCTGTCTTGTCACAACACAACTGATTGGCTCAAACGCTTTAAGAAGGAAAGAAATTCCACAAATGTACTTTTAAGAAGGCACACCTGTTAATGGAAATGCATTCCAGGTGAGTACCTCATGAAGCTGTTAGAGAGAATGCCAAGAGTGTGCAAAGGTGTCATCAAGGCAAAGGGTGGCTATTTGAAGAATCTCAAATATAAAATATATTTTGATTTGTTTAACACTTTTTTGGTTACTACATAATTCATAATGTTATTTCATAGTTTTGATGTCTTCCCTATTTTTCTAAAAAATATAGAAAATAGTAAAAGTAAAGAAAACCCTTGAATGACCAGTGGTATTCATGTTTTGTTAATAATAAGAGCACAAATGCATGTACCTACACAACGATACAGGCATCATGCACCTTCCTATCAACTGATACCCATATAGTTGAGTCAGCCCCATCTGCCCTCTTAAAGCCCTCACTCACAATCTTCTGTCACAGTTGTTGTCCCTACTCAGCGCTTTCTCAGACAAGACTATCAGTGTTGAACATGCTATAACTGTAAAAATGATGCCCTATCTAATCAAACATGGATACCCGGTTTCTGTGGTACCTCTATGTCTGTCTGCAGGAATTAATGTGTGGAATCATGTACTCAATAAAATAATTACAGCATAAAATGCTTTATTTTACATTTTGGTTTTATCTCAAAAACCTAGTACCCACGTTCGATTGAATGGGGTCCTCAGTCAGTTGTGATGGCCCCTTGGTCGATCTTTCAACAGTTTCCTTTTGAAGCTTGATTCAGTATTGCCTTCCTTTACGAACTTTGCTATCCGGGATCCTTGGGACTTCCCTACCCCTTTGAAGTTGACATTTTTAAAGGTTAAGGGTTAGGGTTAAGGTTAAATAAGGGTTATGGGTAGGGGCTAAGGTAAGGGGATAGGGTAGGGACGTTCCAAGGAGCCAAGATAGCACAGACCCTTTCCATTACTGACAAGTGTCTCCCTTTGAAGGTCGTACCATATGAAATGCTCACGATAACCAGTAGAGGGCGAGCTAAACTGCCCAGGGAGGTGGACAGAACAAGACTGGAGGTATCATTTGATTTCTGCATGTGATGATAGATACTCGATTGTCTACTTTGTGTGCATGAATGCTACACAAAAACCTAGTGAGGAAAGTACAGACTCCATAGCTCCATGTAGATTCTTGAGAGTTTTTCAATGACTTTATAGGAGCGTAAATGCTAACCACAACATACCCCTCCCCCTTCCTTCTTTTCTCAACCTCTCTTCTCACTCTAGCGCCACTTAGCCCCAGAAACGTTCTTTGACATCTTTGGGATGGAGATCCAGGAATTTGACAGGCTTCCACTGTGGAAACGCAACAACATGAAAAAGAAGGCCAAGCTCTTCTAGCAGTCAGAGCAGCATGCACTCATCCCATCCCATAAGATAGCAATCTACTCTACCACTGTAACATAGATGTAGGATTTGTTTTGGTTTCCCCCCTTTCCCTCTTTTTTGACATGTTCAAGGAAGCAACGAAATGGACTCTTTTTACTCTATGCTTCCTCTACGGACTGAATACATAATTAACGAACCGATAGATGCTACAAGGAAATAGAATAAACCCATTTCTTGAGTGTTCAAAAATGAAAAAGAATAAGAAAGAATGATAAATTAGGTCATGTTTTTTTGTTTTTTTTACTGCTGCGCTTGTTTTTTTGTTTTGTTTTTCGCTTTGCTTTGAATGGAGCTGCTTTTACTTTCTTTCCCGTTTCTTTAATCTCATGGCACCAAATGGAACATGTTCTTCACATGCGAAACTGGAATGTCTGTCTGTCAGCTTCATAAGTCAATGGTCAGCTTGCCCTCATTTTGGCTGAAACATTTTAGACCAGTGTTGATGTCAAATCAAATGGCTCACAGTCTTCATCATGGACATATTGGGTCTTGCCATTTCTTTATGGCTCTAGTACATAATATGAGTCCAAATCTTCAAACACTGCTCAGCTTGCCTGAGCACCTCGCCATGTTACTCTCACTGGCATCAGTCTGGAAAAGCCATCAATCAAAACAATATAATGTGGTTTTCATATAGATCCGGGTTATATTCATCAGGGCATGCAACATTTTAAAATGTTCTGTAATGGAAAACTGAAATGAGCGTGGACAAGTCCAAGTAGTCCCTTCCTATTTCAGTTTGTTTTCTTCCATTTGATGCCTATTAAATATGACCCAGGTAGCCTCTTCAACAAAACAGTTTATCCTATCAGGCTCCCATGAAAACGACCCAATTTAAGTTTTACGTTGGTTAAATTGGAGAAGAAATTCCTATTTTACTCACAAATATTCAACAAACACAATCCCAAAAAAGACAACATTAAATGTACAAAAATAACAACTGTATTTAAAATGACTGTTTTATAAATGAAACCCACACTGCCATTTGTTGTATTGAAATATAAGCAAAAATAAAGCTTTAAATCCCTGTGTATGATACACCAAAGGTATCACCTGTATTAGTTTATCTCCTCTCAGCTATTAAACTACAATAAACACAGTGTGTGAGGTAGTATGAGGACTCTCCTGTCAAGTTTTATGGGACCAATCAGGCATAGTGTACTCGGGGGACTTGCTGGACTTAAAGAGGCAATAAAGAGGCAGACACCCATGGAGCTGTCTGTCTGTCTCTCTCTCAAACACACACATACAGATACACACACACCCAGGCTCATAGAAGGCCTATAGTTTTGAAGTATGGTATGAATCAAAGTATGAATGGAGAAAACACAGTGTTGCTAAAGATGATCTGTGTATCAAACTGGATAGAACATCTCTGTTAGCTTATAGCCTGCTTACAGCATCTCATACCATGAATGTAAACATATTATTTACAGTCATTTGCCAGGGATCAATTTACACAAGTACATTCGATGTTATACAGTACGTATAGGGTTGGTTTCCCGGACACAGATTAACCCTAATCCTGGACTAAATAGCATGGTCAATGGAGAGCTGGGACATCAGGATGGATGTCACATTGTCATCTAGGGATTTCCATTGGCAAAGGTTGACCAATCCAAAACTAGAATAATGGAAAAGGGTTACAACAATGACACTGGAACTTAGAAGACAGATGCCTGATGACCTGCATGGTCTGTCTGGAGTAATTTACAGTATAGCGTGTTTGAGTGAGTTGGACAGACAGCTCAAGGTGAATACTTTCCAAGGCAGAGAAAAAGGGACCCACTGACATAACCATAGAAATAGAATGACTAGAATGGATAATCCCCTCATCCCCACAGCAATTTGACAGCACCCTCATGGATACACCCAATCTGGCTCAATGAATGGGCCATGTCTGTTCTAGTGATTCTATTTATACGGACACAACACTATCCACTATGCTCTGGCACCTAACCTTGTGACACTAGGGAGGCATGGGATTGTTAAATAGGGCCAGGTGCCTGTGTCTTAAATCACTCTGCTGCTCCAGAGGTATGGTATGTATGAGACCGGCCATTCTATAAACAGAGGAAGAGAGACACATGCAGACAGACACAAGAGCTGGACGTGAATGAGAGTAGTCTCTACTGATTTAAGACTAACTGACACAGGACTAAAAGTCTTTGGCTTATTACAACTTCACTTGGCAGCATCATTAGCCGAGCTCTTCGTCATTGGTATAACTGATCATCTCCCTTAGAGTAAGACCATGGAGATGAATACCCAGGCTCAGGTGTGTGCTACTTTGCTACAAAAGAGGGAATTTGGTGGGATCCATCTTGGCTCTTTTTTTTTGTTATTCTGAAACCTTCTCTCTCCAGGAGATGCTGTTGAAGCACCAGGAATGTCTGAAGAGGCAAAGAGAAGCGGTGAAGTTCCGAATGAAGAAATTAAGCACAAAGCAAACTGAAATCACTGTAAGTAAACTATAACAGCATGGGGATTCATCTGTGTGAACAGAGGTCAGACGCATCACACTACCATGTTAGTCATATTAAACGCACACATGAGAGTTGCAGTCAAATTGTTGGGGTCTGAGGGGCTTCGGCCCTTCTAGAATTTATATTTGGTAACACTTCCTTGTAACAAGTATGTAACAAGTATTGTCATTAACTGTAATAATACATAGTTAAACTGTAATAACAACATATAACTGGAGGTGAAACTGTCTGTAATTACAGAGGTGTAACAATGAACGCTTGTTACCATGCTTGTTACAAATCTTAACGTTTCCGATAGCATCCCAATCAAATATCCCAAAGCACTATATTTCAGCCTGCACAAACCATGTGATAAGTTAGCTAATTTAAAATCAACCACTTCATTGACTGACAAAACTCTGACACAATAAATGGCTCTGCAGTCTTTAGGCCCAATGAATAAAACAAGTTCACATTACTTTCAATTGTGAAGTCAATTAATGGTGTATTTGACAATCGGTAAATTATTTTAACCAAACATTTTTAGACACATGAATAAACAGTTATGGTTAAAATTGTGAGATAGTCATTCGTGCTTGACAAATTGAAAGCATATTAAGGTTGGCTGAATAATGGTTTGTAAATGCTCTTAAAATGTTCATAAGACAACTTTTATTTCATCTTGTAACCTTGCAAGGGTTTCACTGTTGAGGAACATTTTCACTTTTGGATGGGACACATTGGTGCAATTATTTATTTATACCAAGAATTAAGTCATTATGTCAAGATCTACGCATCTGAAATAACGACAAATGGGTCTAGAAGGTCATGCCGCATTCAAAACCACTTGGAACTCGGAACTCGGAAATCTCCGACTCCAGTGCTTTCAACGAAACTCTGAACTCTGTAAAAAACAAGCTCCAAATGGGAAAAATCTGTTTGAACGGTTATCCAACTCGGAATTCGAAGTTGGAAACTGTGGCATCTTTCAAGAGCTCCGACTTTCTGACCTGAAGATCACTGATGTCATGATTTGACTTTTTTTCTGAGTTCCCAGTTCTCTTGAAAGTATCATCAGTGCGCATCGTCAACAAATCAACGTTTGCTTTGTGAAATGCTTACTTACAGGCTCTAACCAATAGTGCAAAAAAGGTCATAGGTAAGTAAAGAAATAAAAGCAACAGTAAAAAGACAGTGAAAAATAATCCGGTTAGACAACATGAGGGAGCACTGGTTGGTCGGGCCAATTGAGGTAGTATGTACATGAATGTATAGTTAAAGTGACTTTGCATATATAATGGTAGAGTTGCGTAAATTAAAATCTGGTATCAGGATAAATATAACAATGAGTCACCGATATTATACTATGTATTTTTTATTAGCTAAGTAATAAATGGCAAATGCAACTTTCGTATATACAGGCTCACTGTAATACCACGCAGGGCAGAACAGAGAACTGACAAGATGTATGTAAAACAGTATTCTTTATACTGTGATAGACATAGTTCCAACCCGTCTGTTGGCCTATCACAGTAGAGGCTGGGCGTGGTTTAAACTTGCCCCGCCTATTGCAGGCGCTCAGGAGGGTCCCCGCCTCTTGGCGCTTCTTGGAGTTCTCCCTCCGTCGATGTATAGATCCTTACTGTTCTGGTATCGCAGCCTAGTTAGAACAGTTGCTCAGTTCCTGCTATTGTTGTTGTTCAGTATTTTTCCATCTCAGTTAAACCTCGTGATGACCACCCCTCCCTATCACAATTTTGTAAGATACAGCAAGTCACACCATGTGCTCAATATTGTTACATACAAACACAAGGACAAAGCATCTGCTGGGCTGTTATCTACAGTTTTGCAACAAGCAGGTCACACCATGTTACTCAGTTCTTGACACACACAAACAGGCAAGTAGCAAGCAGTTGTTTAATCTCATAATGATGCTCCAGTGCACAAATGCAGACACCTCACACAACCAACATCAGATAATATTTAATCATATATATCTAATGGCTATAATGTAAAATACAGGATCCAACAATCCCCCTTTTGACACCCGCTAGGGTGTCACTCATTATCCTTTATTTCAGCGGTCCCAACATAGTAATATGTTAATAGCATTTCATGAAAATAATAAAACGTTTATTATTAATAAAACATTATTATTATTATTATTATTATTGTTGTTTTTTAGAAACAACAACAACGAAAAATCATCCAAGAAAATCTCCCCCTTTTGACAAAAACAGGATAAGACTTTATTGTTTATTGACATGTAAGATGTAGGATAAAACTTTGGTCATGGAAAACAGGTTAAAGCAGAGCAAAGCATTATTATAAACCATCTGGTCCTCTCAGCTACTCCTATCCTGAACCAGGTGGGCACCATGTCACCCAGGGACTCGAAACCTTCACAACAGGGAGAACAAACATACTGGGTCATCCTCAGTCAGTCTCATCCTCCCCTGAAAGCATGCTTCAGTATCAGCATCTCCAACTGGAGCATCAAGCAAAGGCATCATGCCTGAAGCCTTCACCACATCTGTAACAGACTTCTTAAAACACGTTATGATGTAAGCAGCAAAACACACCAATAACAAAAATACAAGAATTAGGGTCAGAAATCCTGTAACCACCATACCAGTGTACTTAGCAAACCAGGCTCCCAACCAAGAGAACAGTCCAGACTCCTCCACCCCCGCCATGGTCCTCATCTCAGCAGATAGTGCATCAAGCCCACTAAGATGTTCACCAAACATCTTGCAGACACTCCCCTGACTGGCAAGAAGCATATCCAAAGCAAGTCTATTCTGTCTGGCAACCCTAGATGTGGCCTCAAGCTGTTCAGACAGACCAGTGAGTGCATCACGGGAGTAATTCACAAAACGCTGTTGATTATAGTAGATATAATTAATCCATGCAGTCTGTCTAGCATCCACTATGGCTGGACCTATAATAGGTAGTAAGTGCCAGAGTCCATCATTCCTACCCAAGGCCTGAAACTCATGAGGAACCCCCACTGGCACTCCCAACAGGTTAGTGTGTATGTCAATTACATCCTCTGGAATGTTTTCAGGTCCCCTGGATACAGAACCCAACAGCTGTTCAGCAGTAACATCAACAATGGTCAGTGGAATTATCAAACTGGTCAAAGCACACATACCTTGCCAGTCTCCTCTAAGAATGGGTTCTCAGCACTCTTTTGGGTCCACAGATCCACCACACATCAGCCAGACCACTAGTTTGGTTTAGGCCTGTAACTGGCCAAGTGGAATTAATGGTTATGTTACTACTGCAATCAGCTTCAGGCAATCTCCCATAATCAATGCCATTACCTGTACCCGTGATACAACTGTAATTGCCCCCATATGCCTTAACACCCCAAGGGGCCCGATGAGGAGGTACTGTAGGAAACACAAGGCTCAAAGAGGAACAGAGAGTTGAGTTGGGCTGAACCTGGTAAAAACCTCTCAGAATACACAACTACCCCTCTCCTTCTCCTATAGTAAATGGGTGTAGCCAGAACAGGTCTAGCATGACCAATGTTTCATGTAACTCATGCAGTCCTTTCTTTTCAGGGTTTTAGCTGTATACCTCATATAGGACAGCCACAAATTGTCACTACCATCAAAACCAGTCTCAGTGCCTAATTGATCAAAAGCTGAATAGTCTCTAACATTAATTACCTGAATGGGATTTTTAACACAGTGGTGGTAGGTGGCAGGTTCGGTCCAGGGGTGGTAGAGGAGTGTCTCTGGCTCTGGTTCGTCTGGGACCTATGGTTTTGGCAGCACCTTAATAGAAAACACACCCATCGTGTCTGTCCTGGTCCTTTGTAGTCCGAGGGTGTAAGTCCCTGCATCAGAGAGCTTAATAGTTTTGATGGTTAGTAGGATTTCATCACCTTTACAAAGTTCAACAGTGCTCCCAGGTTTCTCCCATATGATGGAAAACCTATCCACCTTTGTGGGATCCCCTATACTATAAGGATACCCTCTTCTCCAATCCTAGAACTGTCCCAAGTTGGTTATCATGTAATCCCCATACGGACACCCTCCCCCATTACACAGGTACACTGACACTCCTGTAAAGCCCCACCCTCTCCCAGAGAACACATCACTAGCAAGAGCCAGACACACCTTCACTTCTATGAACAAAAACAGGGGTGATAGGACAGGGAGGATTACTTCATTCGAGAGATGGCCCCCGGAATTCTGTTAATTCCAGTTCTCCTCTCGAACACTGTTTATTGTTCGACGGAGTTATAGGTGTCTTACCCTCCCGCCGTGCGATATGAATCCGGGTAGCTCTTTCAGCTAGCTGTCACCAGGAGTCCTTGGTATGGTCCCCCCAACAAGCCTCTGGGACTGGATTGAGTGACTTCACCTGTAGTTCACCTGTAATGCATAAAATCCTGGACATACAGGCTTGGTTAGCTCAGTTGGTAGAGCATGGCACTTGTAACGCCAGGGTAGTGGGTTCGATTCCCGGGACCACCCATACGTAGAATGTATGCACACATGACTGTAAGTCGCTTTGGATAAAAGCGTCTGCTAAATGGCATATATTATTATTATTATATTATAAACAGTTTATCATATGTTTTATCTGATTATACCTTTAACTTCTAGGCCTATTTGTTAGCTAAAAATGTTTTTACTTTTTATTATTAGTTTCTTATCCAATAGACCCCATCCTATCCTAGACCACAATTTACCCATCCCCCTTTTGATACCTGGCTCTGCCCAGGTAACAACCTTACCTACTCTAAATAATGACTTAGGTAAGATTAGTATATTATCCTTCTGTTCTGACATTATCATGTATGAGTGCCCCTTTTATTTTCCACATGTCCAATTCTCCCTTTTGTCTCTACTCAGTAACTGTTATCTACACATTCTGTTCTCTTTGCTCATCCTGGCTCCCCTTCTAAAACTTCTCCTCTCTGCTCTCCAACCTTTAAGGTCTCTGCAGTGCAGGGGGGAGGGCTCTTCTGTCTGCCTTTTCCCCCTATCTGTCTGTAGCTCTTTTTCTCATGTTTCCAAATTTGAACTAAATGTCTCACTGTTTGGCTAAACTCATGGATTTTTTTTTTTGAAAAACATGTCTATGGTGGCAAATTCTAAAGTCCTTATATAGGTTAATTAAACTCCACTATAATTAATTTACCTTAAAAAATAAATTAAATTAAAAAACTTTTTTTTTAAAAACAGTATTACCCATGACCCTTGTGGCTGATCAGACCACCCGAGAGAGCCATGAAAGCAGGTTACACCATCCCCATACATTCGTGTTCCATACCGTATTAGACATATTAAAGAACCCTTTATCTTTAAAAAATTCACTTGTGTAATTAAAACTCAGAAAATAAAACTCCTAATATTCAATATGTGAGTGTACCCCTTTAAGATATCATGTCTCTGGGAACATGGAAATCCCCTTAACCCAAACGTTTACTACAAAAACAAAACCTAATAATTATGATAATCCCCTCAAACAAAGGACTGTGAGACATGGGCTTAATCCTAGACACATGGAAGGTAGAGTGAATCAGATTGTACGGGGGTAACACAAGACGGACAGCAGTGGAACTCAGGACTTTGGAGATGGGAAAAGGACCAATGAACCGGGGAGACAGCTTGCAAGACTCTACCCGAAGGGGCAGATCCTGAGTGGAAAGCCATACCCTCTGCCCAATGAGGTAGCAGGGACCTGGGGTCCGGCGATGGTTCGCGTGTCGACGATACCTGTAGTTGGTCTTGAGAATGGCAGCCCTGGATCTTTTACAGGTACGTCGACAGCGGCAGACAAACATCTGGGCCAAGGGTACGCTGACCTCCTGCTCTTGTTCCGGGAAGAGTGGAGGCTGATACCCCATGGAGCACTCGAAAGCGGAGAGTCCCGTGGCAGAACTGGGAAGGGTGTTCCGGGCATACTCCACCCAGACCAGTTGACGGCTCCAGGTAGTTGGGTTGGTTGAGACCAGGCACCTTAACGTGGTCTCCAGGTCTTGGTTGGCTCGCTCCGACTGACCGTTAGTTTTGGGATGGAATCCGGATAACCGACTGGCCGACGACCCAATAAGTTTTCAGAATGGCTTCCAGAACTGAGATGAGAACCCCGATCGGAGACCATATCTACTGGAGTCCATGTCTACTGGGAGTCCATGTATCCGGAAGACATGCTGGGCCGTCTCCTTGGCAGAAGGTAGTTTGGGGAGAGGGATGAAATGGGAGGCCTTGGAGAAACGATCGACTACCGTCAGAATGACCTTGTTGCCATCAGACAGAGGGAGCCCAGTGACAAAGAGATATATGAGACCAGGGACGATGAGGCACCGGTAGTGACTGAAGGAGGCCTGAAGGAGCTTGCCGTGGAGTCTTGATTCTGAGCACACACTGTGCATGCGACAACGAAGGCAGAGACGTCAGGGACCTTTGTGGGCCACCAGAAATGTTGTTGGAGGAAGCCTAGTGTACGACGAGACCCTGGATGACAGGTCGGTCTGGAGGAATGAGCGCATTCCAGGACCCGGGACCGGACTGGATTAGGGACAAACAGCCATTTTGTCATGCCCCCTTCAGGTCCAGGCTGAGAGCATTGTGCCTCACGGACCAGGTTCTCAATAACCCAATCCACAGTGGCAGCAAGGCATGAGGTAGGGAGAATGGTTTCAGAGGTTGAGGGTGTGGCAGAGGAACTGTATAGGTGGGAGAGGGCATCAGGCTTCACAGTCTTTGACCCTCAGCGGTAGGAGATGGTTAAGTTAGGGATGATGCGAATTTTCGCAGCTTTTTGTAAAACATTGCGCAAAATTTCAACGTCCTGCTACTCATGCCAGGAATATAGTATATGCATATGATAAGTATGTGTGTATAGAAAACACTCTGAAGTCTCTAAAACTGGTTAAATCGTGTCTGTGGCTATAACAGAACGTGTTTAGGAGTAAAAATCCCAGGGAAAACTGTTCTCCAAAAACACAAAAAGATATTCATCCGCCAGTCAATGTATTGTCTAAGGCGACAAGCAAAAAACGAGGCCCCCATTACAATGCCTACAGCTTCCACATGATGTCGCCAGTACTGGCATTTTTTGGCTGCTTTATCCTTGGTTAGATGACGTATAGGCACTTCCTTTCTTGGGGCTCACCACAGGATGTTGTGAAATTGAAAACATGGACGATGATTTCAAGACTTGCTGCTATCGAATACAGATCGCCCCGTGATCAATTTGATAGATTATTAACGTTTATTAATACCTAAAGTTGGTTTAGAAAAGTAGTTTGGAGTGATTTGTAAAAGTTTATAGGCAACTTTTGTAATTTTAAAAAGTGACGTTTCGTCTTGTAAAGCGGAATTTTCCTGGATCAGACAGGCCTTCATGAAATGACATTTTGGGTATACAATGATGGAAAAAGACCCAATTGTGATGTTTATGGGACATATAGGAGTGCCAACAGAGAAGCTCATCAAAGGTAATGAATGTTTTATATTTTATTTCTGCGTTTTGTGTAGCGCCGGCTACCGCAAAATCTGTTGTTTAGGTGACGGTCTGGTATTTTGGGGGGTGCATGCTATCAGATAATAGCTTCTCATTCTTTCACCGAAAAGCATTTTACAAATCTGACTTGGTGGCTAGATTCACAACGAGTGTACCTTTAATTCAGTACCTTGCATGTGTGTTTTAATGAAAGTTTGAGTTTTATCGAGTACTACAGGTGGCGCTCTTTAATTGCATGGATTTAGGTTCCTGCAAAGGAACTAAATTACGCAGCATCCCTAAGAGGTTTTAAATCTGGTGAACAGAAGGGCCCACCAGGCCTGCCTGGAGTTAAGGCGCTTGGTTGTACGGAGATATTCCAGGTTTTTAGAGTCGGACCAGACCAGGATTGGCTATTCTGCTCCTTCCAGCCAGTGCCTCCACTCTTCCAACGCCATCTTCGCCACCAGGAGTTCTCGGTTGCCAACATCGTAGTTCCTTTCACAAGGATTGAGACGATGGGACAGGAAGGCACAGGGATGAAGCGTCTGGTCCTGGGCTTATCGCTGGGACAGGATGGCCCCCACTCCAACATCCGAAGAATCCACTTCCACCACAAATTGACACGAGGGGTCCGGATGGATGAGGATGGGTGCTGTTGTAAACCGATGATTCATGTCCACAAAGGCTTTGTCAACAGCTGGAGACCATTTGAACGGTACCTTGGGAGAGGTGAGTGCCGAGAGGGGGCCTGACAGGGTGCTGTAGTCCCGAATGAAACGACGGTAGAAGTTTGAAAAACCAAGAAACCACACCCTGGATGTTGGTTGAGGCCAATCCACCACTGCTTTCAACTTTTCTGGATCCATCTGAACATTGCCCTCAGCAATGACATACCCCAGAAAGGTGATTGTAGAGCAGTGGAACTCACACTTCTCGAACAGTTGGTTCTCCAGGAGGAGTTGAAGGACCTGTCTGACATGAAGAACCTGTTCTTGTGCAGATCGGGGGAAAAACAGGATGTCGTCAAGGTACATGAACACATGTAAGAACACATGCATGTCCCCACATTATTGACCAAAACCTGGAAAACAGCGGGGGTGTTGGTGAGTCCAAATGGCATGACCTGGTACTCATAATTTCCACTGGCTGTGTTGAAGGCTGTCTTCCACTCATCCCCCTCGGGTATCCGAACCAGGTGGTAGGCATTTTGAAGGTCCAACTTTGAAAATATGGTGTCCCCCAGGAGAGGTTCAAACGCCGAAGAGAGGGGGTAACGATTCTTGACAGTAACGTCATTAAGTCCCCGGAAGTCAATGCATGGATGCAGGGTCTTGTCCTTCTTCTCCACAAAGAAAAACTCTGTGTCGGCAGGAGATGCAGATGGACGGACGGCCCCAGTGACCAGAGACTCCTCTATGTACTCCTCCATAGCTGTGGTCTCTGGTCCAGACAGAGAATACTATTGACCCCGAGGTGTTGTAATGCCTGGGAGAAGATTAATGGCACAATCATAAGGATGGTGCGGGTGAAGGGAAGTAACACCTGCCTTACTGAACACTTCCATGAGGTCATGGTATTCTTTGGAGATAGCAGAGACATCCACAGGCTTGCTAACATCCAGAGAAAGATGACCTGAGGAAGCCTGGGCTGCTTGAAGGCAGTGGGAATGGCAAAATGGGCTCCAATCCAGGATGGAGCTTGTGGTCCAATCTATCATTGGATTGTGCTTCTGAAGCCAAGAAAATCTCAAAACAACCGGAACATGGGGAGATGCAATGAGGAGGAACTCTATTGTCTCACTGTGGTTGCCAGAAACCCGTAATTGAACGGGCACTATGGGTGACTTCCCCTATAAAGCGGCCATCCAGTGCCCTAGCATCCATGGGCACAGAGAGAGGCTGAATGGGAATACCAAGCTTCGAAGCTATCGTGGCATCCACAAAACTTTCATCAGCCCCAGAGTCAATGAGCACTCGGAGAGACATAGATTGGTCTCCCCACAGCACAAAAGCAAAAAGGGGTGTGTGGGTGTGTGGGTGATGGGAATTAGGGGTGTGTGGGTGATGGGAATTAGGGAACTCCCATTCTGACTCACCATAGTACTGGTACCCACTAGAGACAAGGGTTCCCTAATAGGGCAGGTAGCTATAAAATGTCCTGCCCCTCCACAGTGGAGCGCTCTGACAACAGTTGTTATACATCCTCCGAGAGCGCTCCCAAACTGATAGCCTAGTTCTTCCCAACTGCATGGGCTCAGGAGTATTTTTTATATATATATATATATTTGAGTATCCAACTCACCCGTTGTAGATTCTCGAGAGGGATTGGGTGACTTTAAATCCTCTCGGAAGAGCTGCCTTCGGAAACTTCCGGATGACCTTGGAGGTGAACACGCCATAGCGGGTGCACGAGTGTGCCCGAGACCAGACCTCCTCTCACTCTTCCGTTCCCTTAGGCATCCATCAATTTTAATGGTAAGGGCGACAAGGGAGTCGAGATCCATCGTAAATTCCTGAGCAGCTAGCTCATCCTTTACATCCTCAGATAATCTGTGCAAAAAAGTATTGAAAAGACACTCCAGATTCCAGGAACGCTCGGCGGCCAACGTGCAAAAATCAACCGCATAGTCTGCCACACTACGGGAGTTTTGATGTAAGTTAAGCACTTTACTGGCCGCCTTTCTCCCAGAAACCAGAGACTCAAATACCTTTCTCACTTCTGCCATGAATTCCTCCAGAAGCCCACAAATGGCAGATTGTTGCTCCCAAACTGCCGTAGCCCAGGAGAGCGCCCTTCCCGACATTAGTGTAATAATATACGCTTTCTTCGATCTGTCTGAAAGAAACGAAGATGGCTGTAGCTCAAAAATAAGCGAGCACTGAGAAAAAAAACCCAGGCAGGTACCAGTATTCCCCGACTATTACTCCAGAGGAGGTAAGCGGGGTTCTCTGGGAGCCTGGATAGGCTGTACAAACTCACCACAGATAGGGGGAAAATTACTGGGTGATTGGGGTTTTTCAGAGGTGGTAGGTAGCCTCTGAGCTAACTCCCATAATAGCCTTTGGTTGTACCGTTCTTTCAAGGACCTGAGCCCTTCCAAAGGTTTCTGTACCAACTCCTCATGTCTCCTAATGGTGGCTCCCTACAGGGAGACAGCATGGCAGAGCTGGTCCAAGTCTGCTGGGTCTGTCATGGCAGATGGTTGGATAGGCGTCCCGCTTGAAGGACACAATTGGAGGGCGCGCAATTCAAATAAATAATCGTAATATTAAACATTCATGAACATACAAGTATCTTATATCATTTGAAAGCCTACATTCTTGTTAATTTAACTGCGTTGTCCGATTTACAATAGGCTTTACGGTGAAAGCATACCATGCGATTGTCTGAGGATGGTGCCCCACATCAACATATTTTTCAACCAGCACAGGCTTCATAAAATCACAAATAGCGAATAAATAAATCACTTACTTTCGAAGATCGTCCCCTCTTTGCAATCCCAAGGGTCCCAGCTACAACATGAATGGTCGTTTTGTTAGATGAAATCCTTCTTTATATCCCAAAAAGTCAGTTTAGTTGGCGCCATCGATTTCAGTAATCCACTCGTTCAACATGCAGACAAAGGAGTCCAAAAAGCTACCGCTAAAACTTTGTCCAAACAAGTCAAACGATATTTCTATTTAATCCTCAGGTACTATAAATGTAAATAAACTATAATATTTCATACAGAATGTAGTATGTTCAATAGGAAAGCAAAATTGGTAAGCGCGCGCCCTCTCCTTCAGGCGCCGAAAGACTGATTTTGTTCCGGTGGTGTCCAAACCAAAACTCAAAATTCTTGCTTGTTTTTCAAAAAGCAAGCCTGAAACCTTGAATAAAGACTGTTGACATCTAGTGGAAGCCATAGGAATTGCAATCTGGGAGACGGATTTACATACGAACAGTAAGTTTCCATTTTAAGAAAAAATATTTTGGTAGTTTTTTCTTCTGATTTTCACCTGCCATATCAATTCTGTTATAGTCTCAGACATTATTTTAACAGTTTTAGAAATGTCAAAGTGTGTCAAAGCAGCTGCCATACCAGGTGGTGATGTAACCAGTCAGGATACACTCGATGGTGCAGCTGTAGAACTTCACGACTGTCTTGGTGTGTTTGGACCATGATAGTTTGTTGGTGATGTGGACACCAAGGAACTTGAAGCTCTCAACCTGCTCCAGTACAGCCTTGTCAAGGAGAATGGAGGCGTACTCTGTCTTCCTTTTTCTGTAGTCCACAATCATCTCCTTTGTCTTGGTCACTTTGAGGGAGAGGTTGTTATCCTGGCACCACACTGCCAGGTCTCTGACCACCCCCCTATAGGCTGTCTCATCGTTGTCAGTGATCAGGCCTACAAATGTTGTGTTGTCAGCAAACTTAATGATGGTGTTGGAGTTGTACTTGGCCATGCAGTCATGGGTAAACAGGGAGTACAGGAGGGGATTGAGCACTCACTCCTGAGAGGCCCCTGTGTTGAGGACCAAAATGGCAGATGTGTTGATACCTACCCTTACCACCATGGTGCGGCCCGTCAGGAAGTCCAGGATCCAGTTGTAGAGGGAGGTATTTAGTCCCAGAGTCCTTAGTTTAGTGATGAGCTTTGAGGGGACTATGGTTTTGAAGGCTGAGCTGTAGTCAATGAATAGGTGTTCCTTTTGTTCAGGTGGGAAAGGGTAGTGTGGAGTGAAATAGAGATTGCATCATCTGTGGATCTGTTGGGGCGGTATACAAATCGGAGTGGGTCTCGGGTTTCTGCGATAATAGTGCTGATGTGAGCCATGTCCAGCTTTTCAAAGCACTTCATGGCTACAGACGTGAGTGCTATGGGTCGGTAGTCATTTAGGCAGGTTACCTTGGTGTTCTTTGGCACAGGGTCTGCTTGAAACTTGTTGCTATTACAAACTCGGTCAGGGACAGGTTTAAAATGTTAGTGAAGACACCTGCCAATTGGTCAGCGCATGCTCAGAGTACACGTCCTGGTAATCCATCTGGCCCTGCGGACTTGTGAATGTTGACCTGTTTAAAGGTCTTACTCACATCGGCTACGAAGGACGTGATCACACAGTCATCTGGAACAGCTGATGCTCTCATGCATGCTTCAGTGTTGCTTGCCTCAAAGCTAGCATAGACGGTATTTAGCTCGTCTGGTAGGTTAATGTAACTGGGCAGCTCGCGGCTGTGCTTCCCTTTGTAGTCCGTAGTAGTTTGCAAGCCCAACGAGCATCAGAGCCGGTGTAGTACGATTCAATCTTAGTCCTGTATTCACAGTTTGCCTGTTTGATGGTTCGTCGGAGGTCATAGTGGGATTTCTTCTTAGCACCCGGGTTAGAGTTCCGCTTCTATCCTTTAGTTCAGTGCGGCTGTTGCCTGTAATCCATGACTTCTGATTGGGGTATGTACATACGGTAACTGTGGGGACGACGTTATCGATGCACTTATTGATGAAGCCAGTGACTGATGTGGTGTACTCCTAAATGCCATCGGAAGAATCCCGGAACATATTCCAGTCTGTACTAGCTAAAACAGTCCTATAGCCTAGCGGACAATTCCTTCGACCTCATGGCTTGGTTTTTTTCTCTGACATGCACTGTCAACTGTAGGACCTTATATAGACAATTGAATTTAGCACAGGTGGACTTCAATCAAGTTGTAGAAACATCTCAAGGATGATCAATGGGAACAGGATGCACCTGAGCTCAATTTTGAGTCTCATAGCAAAGGTTCTGAATACTTAGGTATTTAGGTATTTTTGTATTAATTTTTTTTTTTTAATTTGTAGACATTTCTAAAAACCTGTTTTATGCTTTGTCATTATAGGGTATTGTGTGTAGATTGATGAGGAAATACTATAAAAATCAAACTTTCATTAAATCACACATACAAAAAGGCTTTTCGGCGAAAGCAAACAATGCTATTATCTGAGGATAGCACCTCCGTAAACAAAGAGAGAAACCATATTGCAACCCTGCAGGCGCGACGCGACACAAAACGCAGAAATAAAAATATAAATCATGCCTTACCTTTGACAAGCTTCTTTTGTTGGCACTCCAATATGTCCCATAAACATCACAAATGGTCCTTTTGTTCGACTAATTCCGCTGATATACATTATGGCGCGTTTGATCCAGAAAAACACTGGTTCCAAAAGTTACGTGTAAACTTTGCCAAAACATTTCAAGCTACTTTTGTAATACAACTTTAGGTATTTTTTTACGTAAATAATTGATAAAATTGAAGACAGGATAATCTGTGTTCAATACAGGAAGGAAACAAACTGTAGCTAGCTTTCTGGTCATGCGCCTCTATCTAACAGTACACTTCAAGTGACCCTCGTTCAAGATGGCCGTACTTCTTCATTACACAAAGGAATAACCTCAACCAATTTCTAAAGACTGTTGACATCCAGTGGAAGCGATAGTAACTGCAAGAAGGTCCCTTAGAAATCTGGATTCCCAATGAAAACTCATTGAAAAGTGAGTGACCTCAACAAAAACAAAAATATGAATGGTTTGTCCTCAGGGTTTCGCCTGCTAAATAAGTTCTGTTATACTCACAGATATGATTTAAACAGTTTTAATTTCAGAGTGTTTTCTATCCAAATCTACTAATTATATACATATCTTATCTTCTGGGGATGAGTAGCAGGTAGTTGAATTTGGGCATGCATTTCATCTGGATGTGAAAATACTGCCCCCTGTCACCAAGAAGTTAACCCAGATGGTACACTTTTTGGGGGCAAGTGCTAGCAACGATATTGAGTGGACATTTTGAAGAGTGTGCATTCACAGATAGGAAATCTGAGTTTATGACATCTCAGGACACCCAGCGCATGCGTCCACAAGAGATTATACCCTCGGATGAAGCTGAGAAGAAACAAAACACTGGTGAAGTTAGTGAAAACTTGACCATTTGTAACAAGCATTGTAACATGCATTCGTTGTTACACCTCCGCAATTACAGAATGCAATTGATGACCTGTTGATATTACAGTGTAACTGTGAGTTATTACAATTAACTTCAATACTTGTCACAGAGTAATTATCCATGCAATTACACTGTAAGGATCCCTTAAAAGGAAGTGTTGCTTTATATTTCTGTGGTCACATCTCATATCTATATTTCAATGGTGTCTATTTGTGCTGAAAAACTCTCAAAGCATGGTAGCATTTAAATCTCTAAGATGGGATATGTTGCAATGTTTTTCACACTGATTGAGTCTGTGTCACCCAACCAGAAAAAGTCATCAGCAATGAGGGAGAGTATAAGGAAGAAGTATGAGGACATCCAGAGGGTTCTGGATGAGGACCTGGGGATGACTCTAACCCACCTGGAGATGGAGGAGAGAGCTGCAGTCACAGCCCTGGAGGACCTGATGGAGAAGAACTGCACCATCATTCAGGAGATAGAGCAGGATCTGGCCAGGCTCACAGCTGAGCTGGCCCAGAAGGACTTTCTACTGCCTTATTCACTGGTGATTTGGCTCTTCGGTTCTATTTAACATGAACTCATTCAATGGATATTGATGATGGATGTAACTATGATATGTACATATTGTGAACTGACTATTCATTGTCACTATCTTTATTTCCTACCCATCTTCTCCAGGACACTGAGATAGTTGGCAGGTATGTCATTTGATCCAGATACATTTTTTGTTTCTTATACCACATGCAAATCAGATACAAATCTTTTTTAGGGAAACCTGTTATTGACAAATATGTTTTCAATCATCATTATTGATCATGAACTGTCACTGTTCATGTGATGGCTCCTGCAGTAAATATTGATGTCTGTCTTCTCTCACCCAGAGTGATAGATCTGCTGAGCAGGACAGATCCCAGCAAAGTGAACTTGGATGAGCCTAAAGCTGACCAGATCCTCAGCCTCACCAACAACATGCTGCTACTCATACGCTCCCAGACCCCCATCACCAAGAGACTCATCAAGAGCTGTGAGTTCCCTTAGTATTCCATGAAGTCTTTTCATTTTTAATGATATCATTCATAAGATGTGATGTCAATTACACTTGAAGCGAGATAGGCAGGTCTGTCCGAGTTATTTCGTTATAGATGTGTTACATCTATAATATATGTGTGGGTAAGCCATTTTAACATGCAGCATGTTTTTGAACCTAAAAACGCAATCTCAATTGTACCTCACACTGCCCTCTCCCACCGGGACAAGAGGGGAAATAACTATGTTAGAATGCTGTCATACAGCTCAGTGTCCACACCATAGTTCCCTCCAAGCTCATCACCAAGCTGGGAACCCTGGAACTGAACACCTCCCTCTGCAACTGGATCCTGGATTTCCTGAAGGGTCACCCTCAGGTGGTAAGGGTAGGCAACAACACCTCCGCCACGCTGACCCTGAACAGGGTGTCCCTCAGGGTTGTGTGCTTAGTCCCCTCTAGTACTCCCTGTTCACCCACAACTGATTGGCCACGCATGACTCCATCATCAATTTGTTTGATGACACAACAGTTTCTCACCGAAGGCGATGAGACAGCCTACAGGGAGGATGTAAGAGACTTGGCAGTGTGGTGCCAGCACAACCTCTCCCTCAAAGTCAATAAGTCCAAGAAGCTGATCGTGGACTATAGGGGAAAGAGGGGAGAGCACATCCCCATACACATTGACAGGGCTGGTCAAGAGCTTCAAGTTCCTTGGTGTCCACATCACTCTAAGGACTTAACATGGTCCACACACACTCACACTGTCAAGAAGAGGGCATAATAGGCTGAAAATATTTGGCATTGGCCCCCAGATCCCCAACAAATTCTACAGCTGCACCATCAAGAGTGTCTTGACTGGCTGCATCACAGCTTGGTATGTCAAGTGCACTGCCAAGTGCTAAATAGGGTGGTGCGGACAGCCCAATACATCACTGGGGATGAGTCAACTTTGACATAATGGGGTATTGTGTGTAGGCCAGTGACCCAAAATCTCAATTTAATCTATGTTCAATTCAGGCTGTAACACAACAAAATGTGGAAAAAGTCAAGGGGTCAGAATACTTTCTGGAGGCACTGTATATATCTACCTCAAACACCTTGTAACCCTGCACATTGATCTAGTACTGGTACTCCCTGTATATACCTGTAGATCCATTCTTGTGTATTTTATTCCTCGTGTTACTATTTTTCTTTGTATTCATATTTTGAAACTCTGCATCAATAGGAAGGGCTAGTAAGCAAGCATTTCACTGTAAAGTCTACACACGTTGTATTCGGTGCATGTGACAAATAAAATCTGATTTGATTTTAAAACCTAAAACTCTGTGATTTCAAATTTTTATCACACCCAGCCAGTGAGAATATTTTCTTTTAAATATTGTAATTTCTCATGGTAAAAATACACATCTGTCCCCAGATTCCACAGAGGTTTCCCTGGACCCAGAGACAGCGCATCCTAAGCTGATAATTTCCCCGCGCGGTGACAGTGCCACCTACACAGACACCTGGCAGGAACTACCAGAGCTCCCGGGCCGCTTTGACACCACCCTCAACGTGATCAGCCTGCAGGGTTTCAGCTCTGGGCGTCACTACTGGGAGATAGACGTGGCTGGTAAGACGTACTGGGAGCTGGGCCTCACCTACCCCACCATCTCCCGCAAGGGCCGAGCTGAGGACTGTTGGCTGGGCCGTGGCTCTGATTCCTGGGCTGTGGAGTTCTTTGATGGGGAGTACACAGCCTGGCACAGTGGGGTGCCCCACCAGCTGCCTGTCACAAAACACTTCCGCCGTATTGGGGTGCTATGTAGTTTCCCAGGGGGCCTGGTGTCTTTCCTGGGGGCGGACAGCATGACCCCTCTGTTCTCGTTCTGCACAGGTGCTTTCAGGGACTGTCTCCACCTGGCGCTGTGCTCAGGTCACGATCACAATGGTACAAACACCAAACCCATTGTGATCTGTAATGCACCTCCACCTCCTAGTGCTTTCCAGAATGCCCAGGAATGCTGACTCTGCTCCTTATGATGCTCCTACTGACTCTTAAAGGCTTTATCATTGGATCATCAGCATTTAGTCAGCGATGTTATTTGACAATTTCTCATGTCGCTGCTCTTTTATCTATACAAGTACTTAAATATGCATTCTGTAATCTATTAATGACTGGATCTAAGGTGCTGTTTCGAGGTAGAAGGGGAGGATCAAGATCCTTTTAAATTTATTGTGGTTCCAGTTTTAGAGAAGTCCATATCGTTTTAACCAAAGTATTAGTGGTTTTAGCTATCAAATAAATATATATATATATATTGCTGCTCTGTAAACCAGACAGGGCCACAGAAGAAAGATTTGCCGTAAAATAAACTTTATGCCCCTGGAGAGTAGCCTACACAGCTAACATGTGATGTGAATCCAAAGTCTACACTCAAACAAAAAACAATCTCTCTTTGTAAATAGGATCTCTGAGCTCTAATGGTAATATCCAATAGTAAATGACTAGTCCTATGTGCTAACTATACTTTCACAAACAATCTAGGTCAGTGTTGCCTGAATTGATGAATCACTTACTGTTGGATTTGCAGATAATCTGTATGTTTGTTTATTATATGTGTTTTAAGGTAAGCTCTCTTTAAATGAAAAAAAAAAACTCTGACACCCCTGACATCCCCTTAGTCAATAGAACGGTAGTGTGCGGTGAGAGACCTAGATGCCAAAGCACTCTGTGCATACAAAGGTTAGTCTTCCCACACAAATGGTTGGGAAATGATGTGGGTGATCTGACAGAATTACTCTTCTAGCCGCACACAATCACTGCCATCATGAACTCCAAGCCTCTTTTCTTCTGCCTCTTCCTTGTATTGCTCATTCTACCTGTTCAAGTAGGTATTCTACTCATTTGATTTTCTTTTGCAGTAAATATCAGGAATAAAAGGGTGATAGTTTAGAGTTGCAAGTTTAGAGTAGATGCCTGTCGAATGTGTTTGCTCTCCCGTACAACATTCTTCCTGTTGTTTAATTGTTTATTTTGCTGTGTTTAATAAAATCTCAAAGATGTGTTGTTTACAAGTTTTGCAGTTTGGCAAATATTGCATGAGTGCTGGCATTAGGCCTACTGTTGCACTGGTAAAATACAAATGTAGTAAATGCTACTACTGTCCATAATGTTACTTGGTTGAAAGAAGAATGATGACATCTTTTATTCAGTTACGTAAACAAGAGAAGCATGGAAAACATCCGAAACAGGAAAAACACAGCAAAAAGCCTGAAAGAAAGTACAGAAGTCACGAGGATATTCTGAAGGGTAAAGCATATGATTTATTCATATATTATTATTATTCATATTTATTCATATTATTTATTCATAATGCACAATAGTATAGGCTTTCACAATATGCTTTCACACGCATGCACACACACAGACGTAAAGAGAGAGGGGAAGAGGGAGAGGGAGACCATGTAACACGACAATGTTTGACAATGTTAGTGTATCTCCGCTCTAGATCCATTCTTTGAGATCGTAGACGAACCAGGTGAGGACGATAGTGATGATCTTGACTGGCTTTATGAACTCCAAGAACCAGATGGTGAGATGTGAAGAAGAAATTGTCTTATGACATGCACTACATTGTAAAACCTTCCCTGCTGTTTACCATAACTTAAAGGCAGCAAGTTGCCTGAAGGTTACTGTAAAAAAAAAAAAAAAAAAGTACAGTATGTTACCGTACTGTATTTTACAGTATCCAATACTGATATTGTGATATTTTATATTGTTGTTTTAATGCTAACTTGCAGGCAACTGGCTGCCTGTAAGTTACCATAAAACAGATGTACAGTGCATTACTAATCTTTTAACCGTAATTGTAATGAATAAATGAACAAAATGTAAATAATTGAGAGGAGATGGGGTTTGCATTTTACAATATTTTACCGTAATTGTATGCAATTGGTAATGTGTTTACATATTGCAGCATATCAATGAATGCCAGTTTGGAAGTCTTGTTTGGTCTTTTCTATCAATTGCACTTTTAGAGGACTAAACAACGGCTTCCAAACTAGTAGGGAATACATGGCAAAACAGACCAAAGGACATGTCAACTACTCAACCATTAAAGGTTTGAGACTTGCTGCCACTCCCATCTTTCCCCTATACACATTTAATTGTTGGGGCACTACTACCACACATCGGTGAAATTGGTACAGCAGTTAAGGTGGCACAAATGTAGCCTCTGACAAGTCAACATACTGTAGATATAGTATGTCAGATGACATACTATTGCGAGGACACAAGAAGACGCTACGGTCTATACTGACTGAGTCTAAAGTCGATGCCGAGTCTAAATCAATCACTGTTCGAAACTGCTCATGTAAAAGCCTTCCTCCTCCCCTTGTCTTGTTCATATTGCAGGCCAATGCAACCCAAACCCTTGCCTCAATGACGGTGTGTGTGAGGAGAAGGGAAAGAGAAGGTTCAAATGTGACTGCCCTAAGCCATTCAAGGGCAAGAAGTGCCAGAAAGGTAGGAAAGGGAAAAGAGGCTCCATAAATTGAAAAAGCTTTATACTTTAGTCCTTGGCTTGTATAGTAGATTTTAAATCGTTTTTAGACCAAAATTATTTACGACAAAGATTATGCCACATTTACCTTGTGGATACAGTCAGATGTAGTGAGAAATAAACCGATGTGAATCTGAATTGTTCTTACAGGGCCCAAAATGTGTAAGAGGGGCACATGTGGTCGTGGCGAGTGTGTGTTGACCTCTAAACCACCTTTCTACGCGTGCAAGTGCAAGCAGCCCTTCCTGCCACCAGACTGCAAATTACGTGAGAGCCCTCCTGACCTCTTGCCTCTGAAGTGTCCTCACAAATTATTCAAATTATTATCCTCTTTCATTTTTTGGGGGGGTAATGTGAGAAAATAGCAATGTATACTATGGAATTTTTTGGTCATTTTTAGCTAAGCATGATGCTTCTGTAATCACATTTCTTTCCCAGTTGCGGTGTGTCAGCCTAACCCCTGTAAGAATGGAGGCTTGTGTGTCAAGGACGGCATGGACTTTGACTGCCTCTGCCCAGAAGGCTTCAGTGGACGTTTCTGTAATGTTGGTAAATAAATACAGTACATTCCAGCTCTTCAGTCAGCCAATAGAGTTGGGTTCACGTCCATTTCAGGAAATAAACCAATAGTTGTTGAAAAAAAAATGGGAAGTGGAATTTCAGTTTACTGAATTGAGAGAATTTAAATAGAATGGTCAAACCGTTCCTGATATACTGACTGGATGTAAATGTCATAATCTTGACTAGGCCCAGATGACTGTTACAAGGTCAAGGATGACGGGGAGTCATATCGCGGCAACGTGAGTGAGACAGATTATGGAGAGGAATGTCTCTACTGGAACTCCCATTTCATCCTGGAGAAAGGCTCTGATCCCTTCAATGACTTTGAGGATGACGATGGACTAGGCCCTCATAACTTCTGCAGGTCTGGGCACATATTCACATAGAGTCTCAGAGTATGAGTGATGATGTAGGATCAGTTTATACTTTTAGATAAGATCAGTATAGTATGCGACTCCGGGATGCTGGCCTTCTAAGCAGAGTTGCAAAGAAAAAGCCATATCTCAGACTGGCCAATAAAAATAAAAGATTAAGATGGACAAAAGAACCTAGTCACTGGACAAAGGAACTCTGCCTAGAAGGCCAGCATCCCAGAGTCGGCTCTTCACTGTTGACGCTGAAACTGATGTTTTGCGGGTACTATTTCATGAAGTTGTCAGTTGAGGACTTGTGAGGTGCCTGTTTCTCAAACTAATTGTCCTCTTGCTCAGTTGTGCACCGGGGCCTCCCACTCCTCTTTCTATTCTGGTTAGGGCCAGTTTGCGCTGTTCTGTGTAGGGAGTAATGCACAGCATTGTACAAGGTCTTCAGTTTCTTGGTAATTTCTCACATGGAATAGCCTTCATTTCTCAGAACAAGAATAGACTGACGAGTTTCAGAAGAAAGGTCTTTGATTCTGGCCATTTTGAGCCTGTAATGGAACCCACAAATGCTGATGCTCCAGATACTCAACTAGTCTAAAGAAGGACAGTTTTATTGCTCCTTTAAATCAGCACAACAGTTTTCAGCTGTGCTAACATAATTGCAAAATAGTTTTCTAATGATCAATTAGCCTTTTAAAATTATAAACTTGGATTAGCTAACACAACGTGCCATTGGAATACAGGAGTGATGGTTGCTGATAATGGGCCTCTGTCCGCATATGTAGATATTCCATAAGAAATCTGCCGTTTCCAGCTACAATAGTCATTTACAACATTAACAATGTCTACACTGTATTTCTGATCAATTTGATGTTATTTTAATGGACAAAAAAACAAGAACATTTCTAAGTGACCCCAAACTTTTGAACGGTAGTGTATACTTATCTCTCTCACACTCAAACATATTGCTTTATACAGCTAACTCTCTTGTTTACTGTTGTGTATTGATTGGTCCAGAAACCCAGATGGTGACACTCAGCCATGGTGCTTCATAAGAAGAGGGCGGTTGCTGCTGTGGGATCACTGTGGCGTCAGGGAGTGTGCTAAGCCCACAGGTCAGCATTAAATATCATATCTCTGACAGCTGCCTATATGGACAGGAAGTGAACATCAGGCCAAATAGTTTATCCCGCGGGGATAAGTCAATCAAATCAATCAAATGTATTCACAAAGCCCTTTTTACATCAGCCGATGTCACAAAGTGCTATGCAGAAACCCAACCTAAAACCCCAAACAGCAAGCAATGCAGATGTAGAAGCACAAGTAAAATTGTACTGAATTCTTTCAACCATGGTCACAACAGATGCTGGTCCCAAGCCTACTACTGGTCCGAAGCCCACTACTACAACTACTACAACTATCAAGCCTACTACTCGTCCCAAACCCACTACTACAACTACTACTACAACACCCAAGCCTGAACCAACACCGGCCAAACCCTCAGCGGGTCCAGAGAAACCTACAGCGCCAAAGCCCAGTGGAGCCCCACGACAGCCCACAGCTAGCCCCGCCTCTGATAAGCAGTTCACCACCTGTGGAAAGCCCCAGCCGAAGAAGGCCATCACCAGGATCTACGGAGGCTTGAAGGCCGTCCCTGGAGCCCAGCCCTGGCAACTGTCCCTGCAGGTCCGACCCAAGGGCTCCAGCCAGGCATACAGGCACATCTGTGGAGCGGTGCTCATCGATAGCTGCTGGGCTCTGACTGCCGGCCACTGCATGTGAGTATATCTATAATACAGTGCCTTCAGAAAGTATTCATACACCTTGACTTATTCCACATTTTGTTGTGTTTCAGCCTAAATTGAATTCAATATTTTTTTCTTCACCCATCTACACACAATGCCCCATAATGACAAAGTGAAAACATGTTTTTTGAAATGTTTGCAAATGTACTCAAAATGAAATACAGAAAACCCCAATGTACATAAGTATTCACACCCCTGAGTCAATAAATGTTAGAATCACCTTTGGCAAGCGATTTATAATACGCATGAATAATACATTTATAATACGCATGAACCCATACAATATAGACCACTGACATAGTGTACCCAGAGATACACTGTACTGTATATACACTATGTCAGTGGTCTATATTGTATGGTTTCATGCGTTGGTCCTTATGGATGCATGTGTATATATAGTACCTTCAGAAATGATTCACACCCCCCACATTTTGTTGTATTACAGTCTGCATCCCGAGTGGCACAGGTCTAAGGCACTGCATCTCAGTCCAAGACTCACCACTGCAGTCCCTTACAGCCTTATTCTAAAATGGGATTAAATAGCTTTTTCCCTTATCAATCTACACACAATAGTCCATATTGACAAAGCAAAAACTGCTAACACATTTGCATAAGTATTCACAACATTTACTCAGTACTTTGTTGAAGCACCTTTGGCATCGATTACAGCCTCGAGTCTTCTTGGGTATGACTCTATCAGCTTGGTGGTTCCAAACTTCTTACATTTTAGAATGATTGAGGCCACTGTGTTCTTGGGAACATTCAATGCTGCAGAAATGTTTTGGTACCCTTCCCATGATCTGTGACTTGACACAATCCTGTCTCTGAGATCTACGGACAATTCCTTAAATCTCATGGCTTGGTTTTTGCTCTGACATGTACTGTCAACTGTGGGACCTTATATAGACAGGTGTGTGCCTTTCTAAATCATGTCCAGTCAATTGAATTTACGACAGGTGGACTCCAATCAAGTTGTAGAAACATCTGAAGGATGATCAATGGAAACAGGATGCACCTGAGCTAAATTTTGAGTCTCATAGCAAATTTTCGGAATACTTATGTAAATAAGGTATTTCTGTTTTAAATGTTTAATACATTTGCAAAGAATTTCAAGAAAACTATTCACGGGGTATTGTGTGTAGGTTGTTGAGGAAATTAATGAATTTAATCCATTTTAAAATAAGGCTGTAAGGTAACAAAATGTGAAAAAAGTGAAGGGGTCTGAATACTTTCCGAATGCACTGTATATCCATCCCACTGATCACTGTAAGTAATTTTTGCAACCCTACATTGTGTTTGTGTTGGACCAGTGATCCAAAGGACCAGATGCAGGTGGTGGCTGGGAGTCTGACTCTAGGAAAGGATGTGCCCATTGGGCAGACGATCATAGTGGAGAAAGCTACAAGGCATGAGAATTACAAGGAGACATCCACAGCTGTTTACAATGACATAGGTGATATTTGCACTTGCTCTTTCTCAAAGCTCTGTTTACTGTAGTTTGCATGTCAGGATTTCCTTAAGGATGTTTTATTGTTATTAGGGGTTGGGACCAATTCCATTTCAATTCAGTCAATTGAGGAAGAAAACCGAAAAATTCCAATCTCCAATTCAAATAAGGAACAATTGGAAAAAGAATTTCAGTAAACTTTTTGAATATAATTGACTGCATATAAATGAAATAAATGATCCTATTCATACTTTGTATTTTATGTGGGTCTATACATTTCTACCTCCTTTAAAAAAAAACATGTTCCCATATTATATTTGAATGTATAATATCACGTGCAATATGATTCAATCATTGCTTACATTGTAACTGTGAAGAAATCCCAATTAAAATAGTTCTGAAATTGAAATGAAATTCCATCCCTGATTGTTATATTTTAGTGACTGCTAAGTCAATGTCCCATAATATAAATTTCCTTTCTGACCCAAAGCGGTGCTGAAGCTGAAAGCCACAGATGGTCGCTGTGCCAGAGAGAGCCAGTTTGTGAAGGCAGCCTGCTTGCCTGATAGCCCATTCCCTGATGGGACTGAGTGCACCATCTCTGGATGGGGCGCTACTGAGGACTGTAAGAGCAGGCTCTACTGCATTTCCTTATGTTCATGTACAATGTGCATCATGTTGTCATCATGCCCACAGCATATTTATTTAATTATATTACTCTTATCATGTGCATGTACACTAGTCATGTGTTATATAAAAATGTAACTGAATTCAATCAAATGGAATCTGATCATATTACATGGGTATTTTATGTGTGCTTGCAAACATCTGTTATATACTTGTTGTTCTCGTTCTCTACTTTCTAGAAGTCCTCAGTGTGTGAACTATTATTTTCCCTTCACTATCACTCTTCTGCTCCCCCGTAGCTGACTACGGCTCCAACCACCTACTGGATGCCCAGGTGCTGCTGATCAGCCATGAGAGCTGCTCAAGCAGCAAAGTCTATGGAAGCGCCATAGACAACACCATGTTTTGTGCCGGTTACCTGCAGGGAGGAGTGGACTCCTGCCAGGTCAGTGAGTTGATTGGGGTGGATTGAGACTCAATTCTGTGTTTGGGAGATGCTTTGAGACCAACTCTGACGGAGTACGGTACGATATCACGTAAAGCATCGCTTTGGGGGATTGAATTAGGATTGGATTGAGATTACTTAATGTGTTTGGTATTGAATGGTTTGAAAATGTTTAATGAACACTCCGTGTGACTGACAGGGTGACTCTGGAGGGCCACTGACGTGTAACAAGGAGAGCTCCCATTTCATCTACGGTATAGTGAGCTGGGGAGACCAGTGTGGGTTGAAGAACAAGCCTGGGGTCTACGCACGGGTCTCCCACTACCTTGACTGGATCAAGTCAAAGACACAAGCAGCATAGCTGGGCTATGCCAGTCCATACAGTTGAAGGCACTAAAAAGTTAGATCACGGCACGGCAGAACAATTCCTCAATGCATATGCAACATGGTGGTTTAGTGCCTTCTAGCAGTAGTTTATCACAAAAACCCTGCAGTAGCAAAAGGTAAAATAAGTGTCTCTTAATTGGACCGCTACTAAGTAATCATTGATATATGTTTGAATATAGCTGACATGATGTCATTCCAGGATATAAAATTACTGATTTGACTGTAAGAGAACAAAACCATTAAAACGTCCCTCTATGGACCTTCCTGCAAAGATGGGGATTCTGAATACTGTTTCTATTATTTTTTGCAAATGGTATTCTTGGATAAACTTGTGGTGATAATGAGAGAAAACTACGTAGTAAGTATAGGTCTATAAAAGGAAAGCACAGAACCTTTCATGGTGAATAATATGTGGTTTAATGGTCAATAGCATACTTGTTCGTTGCAAGTACAAGTGGAGTACACCAAAGTCTTAAAATAATATAAAACAGATGACCAAAGGACAGAGGGACATACAGTACACTGAGAGTCAGAACTTAGGACTGTGGGGGTGTTAAGCCTGGTCAAGCAGACTGACTGCTGCACTCACTTTTCGTTTCATTTGACACATGAAGTGAAGCAAAATACGAGCTCTCGCAAGATGCAGGCTGGTTTCACAAGGCTAGTTAGTGGGTGTTGTGCAGCCTCAGTGCTGCTAACAGACCTATCTGAAGCATCTCTTAGACAGAACAGGATGAGTGGCTCTCTGTTCACATCAATACAGGGGTTAAACATAGGGTAGAGGCCCCACACACTGCTGCACAGAAAACGGTGGTGCAGGATCAGTGTGTCTGTATTAGAAAACAACAGCCTCCACTTGTGGACTTCAGCTTTTGGACTCCTTCCCCCTAAAGACAGTAACGTCTCATGGGAGTCATGACATGTCAAGTACTGTCCATCCCCATGGTAGATGCAGAAAGATCCCTTGTTCACCTTGCTAAACCCAGGTTGGTCAAGTCCTGAGTCTGGTCCATTCTCCAATCTATACTGGAGATGCACCCATTGACTGCACCAATCAGCCAATAGGGTTTCTCATGGACAATGACTTCCCAGTAATGCAGGCCAGTGGAGAAGGACTCCTGTGCGAGGACACGGTACTGAGAGTCATAACGCTCATATCGGTCCATTCCAATGGGCTCCGTGTTCCAGCACACCTGTAGCCTGTCCCTTGACACCTCCAGCTTCGGATGGGACGTTTTCGAGTCCAATGTCAGTGTTCTACAGATAGACAATCATAGTCAATGCACCATGGATATGCAATGCATTGAAAACATATGGACTATTCATTGATGGTGATGAATGAACAGCATAAGTTATACATGTACTATGTACGACCATAAAACGTTCACAGTACATGGCCACATGCCATTCATTCCTAATGCAGATTCTCTTACCAATGCAAAAAAAAGCATCAAGAGAAACAATTGCTATGTGAAGGTCGGTTTCAATGATAAGGAGTAAAGTTTTGTACTAACGTGTCTACATCCATGGAAAGGCCTGAGTCAAAGCCTGAGACAACTCATCCACCATTCTCTCCACTGTTCTCATCCTCTCTGGGGCACAGAGCTCCCTCTCCACTTCCTGTGTGGGCAGCAGATCCAGGTCCCTATGATGGGGACACAATGACAAAATCCATGTCTGGGTGCGTCTATTCAATCACTTGAGGTTTTTCTGTAAAACGTATCGGATAAAAGGTTAGATTAGATATATACAGTGCATTTGGAAAGTATTCAGACCCCTTGACTTTTTCCACATTTTGTTACGTTACAGCCTTATTCTAAAATGGATTAAATCGTTTTTTTCCTCAATCTAGACACAATTACTTCCATAAGGACTACACAAAAACATGTTTTAAGACATGTTTGCCAATATATATATATATATATTTTTTTTTTTAAACTGACATCACATTTAAATAAATGGGGAGTGTCTCTGCACAGCTATTGTCAGGTCTCTGCAGACTTATCCCGAGGCCACTCCTGCATTGTCTTGGCTGTGTGCTTAGGGTTGTTGTCCTGTTGGAAGGTGAACCTTCACCTCCAGTCTGAGGTCCTGAGCACTCTGGAGAAAGGTTTCCATCAAGGATCTCTCTGTACTTTTCTACGTTCATCTTTCCCTCGATCCTGACTAGTCTCCCAGTCCTTGACACTGAAAAACAGCCCAACAACATGATGCTGCCACCACCATGCTTCACCTTTGGATGGTGCCAGGCTTGGCATTCAGGCCAAATAGTTCAATCTTGGTTTCATCAGACCAGAGAATCTTGTTTCTTATTGGTCTGAGAATCCTTTAGGTGCCTTTTGGCAAACACCAATAGGGCTGTCATGTGCTTTTTACTGAGGAGTGGCTTCCATCTGGCCACTCTACCATAAAGGCCTGATTGATGGAGAGCTGAGGAGATAGTTGTTCTTCTGGAAGGTTATCCCATCACCAGAGAGGAACCATGGGGCTCTGTCAGAGTTACAATCAGGTTGTTGGTCACCTCCCTGACCGAGGCACTTCTCCACCGATTGCTCAGTTTGGCCGTGCAGCCAGCTCAAGGAGGAGTCTTGGTGGTTCCATACTTTTCCACTTAAGAATTTAAGAACGCAGAATGGAGGCCACTGCTCTCTGTTCTTGGGAACCTTCAATGCTCCAAAAATGTTTTAGTACCATTCCCCAGATCTGTGCCTCGACACAATCCTATTTCGGGGCTCTACAGATGATTCCTTTGACCTCATAGCTTGGTTTTTGTTCTGACATGTACTGTCAACTGTGGGACCTTATAAAGACAGGTGTGTGCTTTTCGAAATCATGTCCAATTAATTGAATTTACCACAGGTGGACCCCAATCAAGCTATAGAAACATCTCAAGGATGATCAATGGAATCCGGATGCAACTGAGCTCAATTTTGTGTCTTATAGCAAAGGGCCTGAATACGTATGTAAATAAGTGATTTCTGTTTACTATTTTTAATAAATGTACAAAAATGATAAAAACCTGTTTTCACTTTGTCATTATGGGGTCTTGCGTGTAGATTGATGAGGATTTTCATTTATTTAATCCATTTTAGAATTGGGCTGTAACGTAAAACAAAATGTGGGGGAAAGGAAAAGTTCAGTGTCATGTGTTAATCAATTGGTTGAGTCACATAAAAAACATCAGTAAAAACAGTTGTTGCCACACACACCAAAGCCCTTTGCTAAAATAAAAAAGATCAGGAAAAACATTTTATGATCAACAGCCTGCCATACGAAACATGCAGTTAGATAAACATTTTTTTATATTAATCTAAATCATAATAATCATTGAATATTGTAACAACAATTGATCATTGATCAATCAATTTGTCAAATTGTCATTGTATTATGTCAATTACACTCTTTTTAAAAAAGGTGCTTAAGTAGAACCACACAGGGTTCTTCAGTTTGTCCCGTATGGGATACCCTTTTTATTGCTGGGTAGAACCATTTGCAGAGGGTTCTATCTACCCTTTATGTAGGGTTCTTCAAAGAACCCCCTGTATATGGTTCTGCTTCGAACCCTCTATGAATGGTTCTACCAAGAACCATTTTATCATCTAAAGGTTCTTCCTGGAGATGTCTGTGAAGGGTTCTACTGAGAACCCTTTTATCTTTGGAGGGTTCTGCCTAGAACCCTCTATGAATGGTTCAACCAGCCTTATTAGCCTTCAAAATGTTATTATTTATGACAATACATTACATACATAATAAGGCCTTTATTTGAAGGCCTAATTATACCATAACACAGTGGTGTTAGAAATGTCCTGTTTTACAAGCCTCATCAGGCTTGCAAGTCACATTATCCTGGCTTTAACATATCCAACAAATGGAATTGTTCTCTCAAATGTAAAAGTCCCCAATTTAAAAAAACAACAACATTTAATTCAGTCTGGTATGAGAAGGTAGCCCCTATCGCCAAAAGCAGGGTGTCTGCGGAAAGCTGAGTATCTTGGCTATTGATCGGTGCCTTCAAATCTTTGGTATGACTTACTACCAAAATGGGCATAAACATTTATAAGGGCAGGCCAGGACGATTACCTAATTTTCAAGATGGCTGCTACCAACATTCCGTTGTGCGTTGTGAAGCATAAACAAAATAAACATGGAATATGGTGATAGACACCGAAAGCCGTCTGCCTGTGACCTACCGTTATGGATCACCAGCCCCAAGAGTCAAAATGTTTATTTTACACAATGTTTTCACCAAACAGCAAACATCAAACAAGGTAACCTTAGATTTGGTCTGTGTTTAAGCTATAGCTACATTCAAATGAATCCTTTGGTAATAGGAACAAATCTAGCCTATTGCCAATGTTATCTGATAATGTATGACTTCAAACTTCTTAGTGATCCCTTCGCGCAGGGATTGATTTGACAACACCTAGTGAAATAGCAGCGCGCCAAATTCAAAAACAGAAATACTCATAAAAATAATTCATAAATCATACAAGTGTTATACATGGGTGTAAAGATGAACTTCTTGTTAATCCAGCCACAGTGTCAGATTTCAAAACGGCTTTACGGCGAAAGCAAACCATGCTATTATCTGAGGACAGCACCCCATCAAACAAACACATGAAAATCATAATTCAACCCGCCAGGCACAACACAAACGTCAGAAATAACATGCCTTACCTTTAAAGATCTTCTTCTGTTGGCACTCCAATATGTCCATTAAACATCACAAATGGTCCTTTTGTTCGATAAATTCTGTCGTTATATATCCAAAATGTCCATTTATTTGGCGCGTATGAATCAGAAAATACACCGGTTCCAACTCGCGAAACATGACTACACATTATCTAATTAGTTGCCAACCACAACAGTACACTTCACTCAACCCTTGTTCTGAACCGGGCTACTTCTTCATTTCTCAAAGGAAAAACATCAACCAATTTCTAAAGACTGTTGACATCTATTGGAAGTGATAGGAACTGCAAGCAACTGCCTTAGAATTCTAGATTCCCATTGAAACCTTATTGAAAAGAGAGTGACCTCAAAAAGAACATTCCTGGATGGTTTGTCCTCGGGGTTTCGCCTGCCAAATAAGTTATGTTATACTCACAGACATCATTCAAACAGTTTTAGAAACTTCAGAGTGTTTTCTATCCAAAATACTAATAATATGCATATCCTAGCTTCTGGGCCTGAGTAGCAGGCAGTTTACTTTGGGCATGCTTTTCATCCGGACGTGAAAATAGTGCCCCCTAGCCTTAAGAAGTTTTAATGGGAACATCGAATGTCCACCGAGTGACTATGTCTTTGCTCCTCAAAAATATGATGTTGCCTGCTTACGCACTGTAGTCACCCATATCTCCTGTATGTCCCCCGACACCACAACAATGTTTGAGAGATGTTGGTGTTGTAGAAATTTTTATAGTGAACAATAACTTTAGGCACATCCAGTGTGCAAAAACAGTGCAATTACCACATTCGGACACTTTGGGGAGGTTGAAAGGACACTTGAATGTACATACCCAGGATACCCCATAACAGCACCACAATGTTAGAGTGAGGTTGATATGGTAGAAATTGTGTTTTTATACTGAACATATAGCATTTAGGGATTGCACATATGTAATAGCACTGGAACTATCTAATTTACAGACATACAGTATGTCACTTTGGAGAGTTTTAGGGACACTTGGAAATGTCCTGTGACCACACCTGACACTACTTACTAAAACATTGCCCATTTCTAGTTGTTAGGTCTATCAATCCCATTTTTGGGTGATATTGTTCATGTGTTGTGGAAGCCAACTGATATGTGTTTCCAGCTCTAGTCATCAATAATTAACTTGTAGCTTGTCAATGAAAGACTACTTTCAAAATAAAAATCCATTTATATAAAGTTATTTTGTGTGTGCTTGATCTTGTGTATTCTGAACTATGTACCTCTTATCTATTTTCTGATAATTTCCTCACACTCTCCCAGATGTCTTCTTTTCAAATATAACAGGTTTTTGCATATCAGAATCATGTAATTACACATGAATAGCAGTTACTTTTGGGTATGTCTATTTAGGCAGAAATCTACTTTTTGCAATTACATTTAAGAGGTTTGTAATTCACTTGCAACCTGCATTCAGAATGAAATACTGAGACTACCTCAATCATGTAAACTGCAAAAGCCATCTCAGTAATGGGTGCAATCTATCCAATTACTAACAGTGTCACGTTCTGACCTTTATTCCTTTTTTTATGTCTCTATTTTTGGTTTGGTCAGGGCGTGAGTTGGGGTGGGCATTCTATGTTTTTGTTCTATGTTTTGTATTTCTGTGATTGGCCTGGTATGGTTCCCAATCAGAGGCAGCTGTCTATCGTTGTCTCTGATTGAGAACCATACTTAGGTAGCCTGTTCCCACCTGTGTTTGTGGGTAGTTGTTTTCCGTTTCAGTGTTTGCACCATACGGGACTGTTTCGGTTTTCTTTTATTCTCTTGTTCTTTTGTATTTAGTGTTCAAATATGAACACGTACCACGCTGCGTTTTGGTCTACTCCTTCTTCCTCAGACTGACATCGTTACAAACAGATTTGACTCGTTTTAAAAAACGATATGCTAATTGTCTTTGTGTACCATAAAATGGCATATATATATATATATATATATAAATGAATCAACCAAGCAAGGTACATGCAAAAACACAGATAATACAGTAAAACAAACAATTCTGAAAATCTCCCTAAAATAAAGCATGCTGAGAAATGTAGAACCCTTCTTGCCTTCCAAATAATCCTTCTTGACTTCCAAAGAATCATAAAAGAACCATTCCTCCAAAATAGTTTCTTAGGATGGTAAAGGTTCCAGGTAGAACCCTTTGCCTTACAAATAACCACTTTGGAACACTTCTTTCTAATATTCTCCACCTGTAGGAATTTCAAGTTATTTATTTATTCGATGAGAGATTTGCTGATGCCTCTGAGGAGGTCTCTTGGAATCTCTTGGAAACATCTCTCCATGCTCTTGGACTCCAGCCACTGTGTGATATACAGTACCAGTCACAAGTTTGGACACACTCAAAGATTTTTCTTTATTTTTACTATTTCCTACATTGTAGAATAATAGTGAAGACATCAAAACTATAAAATAACACGCATGGAATCATGTAGTAACCAACAAAGTGTTGTTACATATTTGAGATTCTTCAAAGTAGACACCCTTTGCCTTGATGAGAGCTTTGCACACTCTTGGCATTCTCTCAACCAGCTTCACCTGGAATGCTTTTCCAACAGTCTTGAATGAGTTCCCACATATGCTGAGCACCTATTGGCTGCTTTTCCTTTACTCTGTGGTCCAACTCATCCCAAACCATCTCAATTGCAGCACTCCCTCACTCTCCTTCTTGGTCAAATAGCCCTTACACAGCCTGGAGGTGTGTTGGGTCATTGTCCTGTTGAAAAACAAATGATAGTCCCACTAAACGCAAACCAGATGGGATGGCGTATCGCTGCAGAATGCTGTGGTAGCCATACTGGTTAAGTGTGCCTTGAATTCTAATTAATCACAGACAGTGTCACCAGCAAAGCACACCCCACACCATCACACCTCCTCCTACATCTCAAATTTGGACTAAAGATTTAACAAAAGGACAGATTTCCACCGGTCAAATTGTCATATCTGCTCCTGCTACGCCCTCTGGTGTTCATCCGGTGTCTTCTTGACCTGCAGTTACTTCCCCTGTACACTCTCTCTCTCTCTCCCTCTTCCTCTCTGCGTGATTGTGTGGTTGGAGACAGGTGTGCTGGAGTCAGAGCAGATCCCTACCAGCTGCAACTCGTTCCATAATCAAGACCTCTACAAATACTCAGTCCTGCCACTTCCACTCTGCCAGATCGTAATCTCTGCTCAGTCAGTTCATGATTCTAGACATTTATGATTATTCAAGATCCTGTTACTCTGCTGCACCTGTTTTCCTGCCTGACACCAGTTATCCTCTCATTGCAGTACCGCTCTGTCTCTGTTTCCTGTTCCACATCTCACCACCCAACTACATTGCTCTGGATTTTACTCACCACTACCTTGGATTCCCCTCAGGACCTGTTTACTCAGTTCTACTCAGCTAACTCCAACCTCAGTCTCCACATCTGGTTTTTCTGCAACTCATCCAAACTTCCCCGGATCTGCACTCCATATCTCCCTGTGTAACAATAAATATTTTTGGTTCATTCATCCCTGTTTCCTCAACTGAGTCTGCTCTTGGGTTCCCGTCTCGCTCTGCTTAACACTAATTTCCATTGCTTGTTTCAGGCCCAAGCAAGTATAAGCTTATTATTGGTGTCCTTTAGTAATGGTTTCCTTGCAGCAATTCAACCATAAATGTCATGTTGTTCATAATATTGGTCGGACCAAGGCACAGCGTATGTTGACTTCCACATATTTTAATAAAAGTGAAACTAAGCAACGACAAAAAAATAAATAAACTAACAACGAAACGTGACGACAATGCAGTGCGAACAGTCAACTATACATAGACAAGATCCCACAAAACACAAAATTGTAATGTCGTTCTTCGTTTGTCAGAAGAGAGTCGGACCGAAATGCAGCGTGGTTGTTACTCATGATCTTTAATGAAGGAAAACGGAACGATACATGAAATAACTATTACAAAATACAAAACAACAAACGGAACGTGAAACCTAATTACAGAATCAGAGACAACGAGAATCACCTGACTCTGATTGAGAACCGCCTCAGGCAGCCAAGCCTATGCAACACCCCTACTCAGCCGTAATCCCAATAATACAAAAACCCCAATACGAACCACAACATATAAACCCATGTCACATGCTGGCCTAACCAAACATATAACGAAAACACAAAATACAATGACCAAGGCGTGACAAAAATGGGAAATGGCTGCCTAAATATGATCCCCAATCAGAGACAACGAAAAACAGCTGCCTCTGATTGGGAACCATACCAGGCCAAAATAAATCACCTAGATAACCCACCCTAGTCATTGTCACTCCCCAATCACCATAGAGAATAAACAGCTCTCTATGGTCAGTGCGTGACAATAAAGGACTGATTCACATAGTCTCCTCTGAACAGTTGACGTTGAGATGTGTCTGTTACTTGAACTTTGTGAAGCATTTATTTGGGCTGCAATTTCTGAGGCTTATGAGTCCAATAAACTTGTCCTCTGCAGCAGAGGTAACTCTGCGTCTTCCTTTCCTGTGGCAGTCCTCATGAGAGCCAGTTTCATCATAGCGCTTGGTTTTTGCGACTGCACTTGAAGAAACTTTGAAAGTTCTTGACATTTTCCATTTTGACTGACCTTTGTCTTAAAGTAATGATGGATTGTTTCTCTTTGCTTATTTTAGTTGTTCTTGCCATAATATGGACTTGGTCTTTTACCAAATAGGGACATCTTCTGTATACCACCCCTACCTTGTCACAACACAACTGATTGGCTCAAACGCAGTAAGGAGGAAAGAAATTCCACATTAACTTTTAACAAGACACACCTCTTAATTAATTGAAATGCATTCCAGGTGACTACCTCATGAAGCTGGTTGAGAGAATGCCAAGAGTTCAAAGCTGTCGTCAGAGGCAAAGGGTGGCTACATTGAAGAATATTTTGATGTATTTTGATTTGTTTAACACTTTGTTGGTTACTACATGATTCCTTGTGTTATTTGCTAATTTTGATGTATTCACTAAAATTCTACAATGTAGAAAATTATTTTTAAAAATAAAGGAAACCCTTGAATGAGTAGGTGTGTCCAAACTTTTGACTTGTACATCTCCTCTGTTTCCAGTAACTCCATCATCAGCCACTCATCTTCCTCAATGGGGCGGCAGGGTAGCCAAGTGGTTAGAGCATTGGACTAGTAACCGAAAGGTTGCAAGTTCAAATCCCAGAGCTGACAAGGTACAAAATCTGTCGTTCTGCCCCTGAACAGGCAGTTAACCCGCTGTTCCTAGGCCGTCATTGAAAATAAGAATTTGTTCTTAACTGACTTGCCTAGTAAAATAAAGGTAAAATAAAATAAAAAAAATCCCAGCCCTAATCACGCATTACTTCTCAGAGATTCTATCCCTGTAGGCTTTAGTAGAGTGCTACAAGAGTGTGACAACAATATGAGAGTCTGTGAATGTACTGTATTGTATAATATCAAGCTGTGATATTGACAATGAGAAGGGTGGTGATTATGCATTTACTTCACAGTAATTACAACTGGAGATAGCCATTTTAAGAGGATATTTTTTTTAATGGATGCATTGCTTTGCCACATCTTCATCATGAAGGGGTTTGTCCACAATATTTACCATAGTCTTTGTGTACAGTCACTCCATGTCCTTAATTGAATATTTTGCCACTCTCCTCCTCTTCAGCAGCTGGCTCATATTGGCCTCCAACATGTTCTACAGATTACAACAGACCCATACAAGAAGGATAGGCATAACAACAAGAAAAACAGATGGTAAGGTTAAAGGCAATATTTTCATGGAACATATTAGTTACATACCCTACATTATTCATCTCATATGCATACGTATATACTGTACTCTATATCATCTACTGCATCCTTATGTAATACATGTATCACTAGCCACTTTAACTATGCCACTTTGTTTACATACTCATCTCATATGTATATACTGTACTCGATACCATCTACTGTATCTTGCCTATGCTGCTCTGTACCATCACTCATTCATATATCTTTATGTACAAATTCTTTATCCCCTTACACTGTGTATAAGACAGTAGTTTTGGAATTGTTAGTTAGATTACTTGTTGGTTATTACTGCATTGTCGTAACTAGAAGCACAAGCATTTCGCTACACTCGCATTAACATCTGCTAACCATGTGTATGTGACAAATAAAATGTGATTTGATTTGATTTGATATGTGCTGAAAGAAGGACAGTGTACTGTCTAGCCATACTCCCAAGTACTATGCTGTGACTACCTCAGGCTCTAAACCCTCAGAGGTAGGAATCACAACGGTGGGGAGAGGGGCATTATTTTTACCAAACCACATTACCTTTGTTTTGGAGGTGTTCAGAGAAAGGTTAAGGGCAGAGAAAGCTTGTTGGACACTAAGAAATCTTTGTTGTAGAGCATTTAACACAAAATCCGGGGAGGGGCCAGCTGGGTATAAGACTGTATCATCTGCATATAAATGGATGAGAGAGCTTCCTACTGCTTGAGCTATGAATAGCATCTGCCCCCAAGCTATAAGACTACTAAACAAGACTGCTAAATTGCTCATCAAATGGCTACCTGCATTGACCCTTTTTTTTAGCAATAACTATCTTGCACTAACTCTATGCACACACACACTGGACTTTACTCACACACACACACGCACGCACGCACGCACGCACGCACGCACGCACACACACACACACACACACACACACACACACACACACACACACACACACACACACACACACACACACACACACTCACACTCACACTCACACACACACACAGGCGTACACTGACACCCCAACACACACACTCACTACATACAGTACACTACATTATCTTCATCTTTAACTCTGCATTGTTGGGAAAAGCCCCTTAGTAAGCATTTCACTGTCAGTCTACACCTGTTGTTTCCGAAGCACGTGTCAAATATATTTTGATTTGATTTAAAGTAAGAATTTTGCAATGAGATCCCCAGAAGTTTGATAGAATTCAGAGGTTAGCCCATCACTACCAGGGGATTTGTTATTTTTTAACTGTGTGATACCATATTATTTGATCTCCTCTCTATTGAATTCCTCATCAACATAATTGCCATCCGGAATGGAGTTAGATAATTGATTTGAGTTATTCAGGCCAGAGTCGAATGAGTACAAAATATAATAAAAGTTTGCAGTGATATTGATTTATTATCTTCAGTGACCATGACATCATTATTCAGTTTCCTGAACATATTCAGTTCACCTCTTTTCTTTTCCAAATGAAATAAATATTTGCTGTTATTTTCACCCTACTCTAAACACTCTGCTAGATCTTACAAAGCCACTTCTAGCTTTATCCGAATACATTTTGTCCAATTGTTCTTGCTAAGAGATAAAGTCGAGCCTTATCATCAACATCATAGTTATCTTTTTCTGTGATATCAGTTATTTATTTAGCTAATTTCACTCACAGAGCTCTTCTAACATATGTCCTTTACTGTCTGCTTTAGAAACATAAACTTCACCTTCAAAATTGTGGGATAGAATGGCAAACCCCGCTGAATGATTAGTGCTGTTCACTAACCATGTCAACACGCCATTGACTTTACCAAAAAGTATTGTCTTCTAAGCATGAATGTGTCTCAAAAATAAGATCTGCGTCACAGTGTTTACAAAATAGAAGAAAAGCGTTCCTCTTCACCAAATTACACAACCATCTATTGCTGATGACTGACTGTCACGTAGAGTAGGCCAGAAGGCTGACTGACAATCAAAATGCCTCCCCCATGACTGAAAGAGGGCTCCTTTTGTAGGGCATGTGAATATGTGTGTGTGTTAAAGAACTGTGCCCGCGTAGTGACGGACTTCCTGATACATAAGGGCATGTGCTGTACCTGATAGACCTATCTGGTGTATATGATTATGATGGACATAATGCTTCTTGACAGTGTCATAAAGTGTATTTTCTACAAGTTATATAACATATGAGGATAAAAAAACATGACTGTAAACAATTCATTACGGCAACAATAAAGGATTTAAGAAACAAACTTTCAAATGAAAGGAATCTTCTTGGCAGGGAAAACTCATCCGAATAAATGTGGGTTTAGACACTATTATGTAGGTGTCATAACCAGACATAAAATAACGCAATATATATTATGACAAGTTATGTCATCTGTTATGACATAGTATGACATGGTTATGACCGTAGTGTCAAGTAAGTGTTATTGAAGTTTCGTGTCCTTCAGAAAGTAATTTCCTTTTGCATTGCTCCAGACCACATCTCTCGCTGTGCGGAATACAAACAGGATTGTCATTGTGTGTGACCATTCAGTGTTTTCTTCCCAAGGCAATGGGCAACATCCACAGCATTCTCCATGTGATTCTTTCCATGCTCAGGTGCCACATTCAGGCAGATATCTATCACCTTTCGTTTGACATTTCCGTTGGTCTTCCCTGAAACCCAGTTAAGACACAGAGCCCACCTCCGTCGGGAATATTTCAGAGTCCGCCAGACGCACCACCATAGAAGCGACGGTTTTCTCCAGTACAGCGCACTTTTTTACAAAGTGTTTTTTACAAAGTCTCGCTGAATGCAAAATTCACAGACGCCTTGAGCTCTTTGATGCACGATGCATTCTCCTTCACCATCTTCTCCAGGTTGTCAGCTCTCTCGTTTGTTTTAGCCGTAACTGCTTGGATGATGTTCGACTGCAGATCATAAAGTGAAAGATCATTTCGCTTCATCTTGTGGATAGGGCTGTATTAGGAGCTATTCACTGGGGTATCTGAGTCATTCGAAACCCCTTCCCCATCAGTAAGCATTTCATCCTCAGAAGAATCAGGGCCAAGGGATAGCTGTCTTGCTCTTGATTAATCATGTTCAGTAGCTAGGTTAACCATTTCTTGACTACATCCTTGTGGCTAGCATTGGCTTTTTTACCTTTTCCTCTTGAGTCCCCAACCACCGGAAATTCTGGTTTTCAGGGGAAATAGAAAGAGAGCGTGTGACGTGACTTCCACTTTTGGACTTTAACGAGAGTCGTCACTAGTTACGACAGCCACAAAGTCATAATTATGGCTAAACCCCGCCCATTTCTACCATTTAGTTTCAGGTGTTTCCTTTACGCCTGCTACTTTAGGTTATGGGGGAGCAATGAGTGAACACCATAGAAGAAGACCAAAATATGACAACAAAGATGGAAAAGGCCTATGGCTCCCCCTGTCTCCTAAAGTGGGAATGCACCACATCTGTACTCTATTTTACGCATGCTAAGACTACAATAAACATATTACAATATGGTGAAACTATCGTACTCTGTCTCTACTTTTGTTAGATGTTCTAAGTCAAGAGAGTAACGAAGTTCAAGTTAAATTCTTCCATTTGCCACACAGAGGAAGAAGGTACAGTGGTTTGTTGGAGATGTACAGTAACATAGAAATATGTAAATACACTACAGTATATATGAGAATATTCCAAGATGGAACCTGAAAACTGCTGAGTAGAACAAAGATTATTATACACCAAAGCCGTCATTCAGAATGATTACAATATGGCTGTTAGAGTAGGACAGGTAGGGGGAAGATGTTTGTGAGAGTGAGTGAAGTCCAGTTTTGCAACTAACCTTTTTCAAACCTGTTCCGAGTCAGGTTTTTCTCAGGACCAAACCAGTGTGCAACTCTATTGTCTGGGCCTAGAAAAGAGTCCGACTGGATTTGTATGACAATGGAATTCAATCTAAAGGGAGCATGAGGTTGACATGTGCTTAGTGTCATGGGGGCAGATATATAGAACAGTTTGTGCTGACATGATAACTCACCTGATTTTACTAACAATGCTCTGTCCTTTTTTTCGGACACATAAAAGGCTCTGGGATGAGGACAGGCCTGTCCTGTTGACCTACACAGTCATGATGGGTAAGGTAAGCAGAACATATCATTGTCGTTAAAAAAAATACATTACAGACTGTCAAGTCTATTGCAATTCAAGTTCAGGTTTCGTCATAAGGGTTCTGTGTGAAATCCTAATTGTTGTACGATCCCAGGAAAATGGCTGCCTGCTTCCAGATATGATCGTGCTGTATACCCCAACTCCTGTAGCAGTTGTTTGGCATGGCATTGACAATGACCATGACAATAGGTGTTAGTGCGTCTGCACATACAGATCTGGGACCAGGCTAGGAAAATAGTACTTGAGGGGTTCTCCTATCCTTTGTGCAATTCTCAAAAATACTTGCAATGTCAATTTCATGTGTAAATCCAAATAAAGAGGTGTTTTTCACCCAGAAAGTAGGTTCTAAGCTAGTTTGATTCAAACGTAGAGATGTTTTTGTGCTTGTATTCCCATTACTTTAGAGGCTTTCATTAAAATCTATAGATGTGCTTCTGCCTGTATTCCCATTAACTTTAGAGGCTCTCTGTTCAGATCATCTTCTACGAGGGCAGGAATTTTGAGGGACGCCACTATGAGTGCAGTGGTGACTGCGCTGACATGCACTCCCACTTCTCCCGGTGTAACTCCATCCGGGTGGACAGTGGGTGCTGGGTGGCCTATGAGAAGTCTAACTATTCTGGGTACCAGTATATGCTGACAAGGGGGAAGTACCCCGACCACCACCGCTGGTCCGGCTTCAACGACTGCATCCGCTCCTGTCGCATCATCCCTGCTGTGAGAACAACTTCACCTTGACTGACATGACACGACATAGCACAAACAAATGCTCTTGAATCTGTTATACCTTCATAAACAGTTATGACAGCTGACACAAGTTAGACATGGCTGCATATGCAATTGACTTGACACAAACTTGTATATGTGGGATGTATTGACATGTTGAACGCACCGAGGTGTCTGTTTTGAACTACTGGCACACAGCTCGGACACCCATGCATACCACACAAGACATGCCACCAGAGGTCTCTTCACAGTCCCCAAGTACAGAACAGACTATGGGAGGCGCACAGTACTACTCTATTCCACATCAAGTAACTCATGCCGGCAGTAAAATTAGATTTAAAAAAGAGATCAAAATACTGTGAAGCAACACAAACATAGACACATGCATACAAAACACACAATAACATATGTATTATACACACATGTATACATGGATGCTGTGTTATACATATGTGGTTAGTGGACTGAAGGCCTGAGGGCGCACAATTAATATATTGTGAAATCTGTTATGAATGTATTGTAATGTTTTCCAAACTGCCTTAATTTTGCTGGACCCCAGGAAGAGTAGCTGCTGCCTTGGCATGGGGATGGGGATCCATAATAAATACAAATACAAACTATTATTTAGGAATGTTTGTATGAGGTATGCCTTGCCAATTGAAATTGACCAAAACAACGATTTTGTTTGAATCAATACAGGCTTAAATGTAACTGTCAGATTGTTGTCAGATTCAGATTCAAGATTACTATACATTTACATCAGCTGTCATGATTGAGTAGAACACCTTACATCATTTTTATGACAATATTGTGTGTACCTAAGGAGCCTTCATACTGTTCAGACCTAAAAGTCTAATATAGAAAACCATTATTTCAGTTCTTTAAAGTTGATCCATTTTCTCTTTGCGCAGTATACTGGAAACTACAGGATGAAGATTTTTGAGAGATCAGACTTTGGGGGCAAGATGATGGAGCTGAGCGACGACTGTCCCAACCTGCAGGACCGTTTCCACCTCAGAGACATCTCATCCTGCAATGTCATGGAGGGCTACTGGATCCTTCATGAGCACCCCAACTACAGGGGTCGTCAGTACTTCCTACGCCCTGGCGAGTACAACAAGCACAGCGACTGGGGCAGCATGAGCTCCACCAGTGGCTCAGTGCGTCGCGTCATAGAGCTGAAGCAAACCAACCAATAAAGCAGAGTCTCTAGATCTCTCTCCAGCCAGGCTAGATCTCTCTAAAAGCCTGTAGAATTCTGTACAGGGGTTGACAAAATGAGTCAATCTCAACATACGGTTGGTGTCAGGGAATAAGGAGATTGTCCTTTAATAATTAGTATCACTGGATGATAATATGACTGGGCTGAAGTAAGAAAGCAGTGTCTTGGAATCCTGGTGTAGATGGACAAAGAGCATTTAGAAGGTTGTATGCCGACAGAAGTGCATTTATACACACCCTCCGCTCACATTGAATAATAAACCAGTGGATGGTAGGATGGAACAGTATATTTAATTGTGTCCCTAATGCAGCGGCAAAGACAGTTGCAACTTCTTCCAACTGAGAAGCCTGCTTAAATTGTTGTGGTGTTTAAACAATATTCTGACCTCCTAAATTCAAACACATGAATTTGTGTCTGAGGCAAAATCACTTTGTTAACTTGTCAATGTTACACTCGTCATGGAATTGCCACCAGGGACTCAAAAGTCAAACTTGAATGAATCATTCTTTATTATAATCATTCTTTATTATCAGAATGCTGGAGAGGTCACAGTCAAACTTAGATGCATAAAGTACCGGTCTGAAATGAGCTCTTTCAGGGCAGTCCTTTAAGTTCTCTTATATACTGCTTACACAGACAAGCTTCTGTATATAGGCATGGTTCATAGGCTTGGTTCCTGCGTGTGTCTGGTACCGTGTCCTATCTTAACTTTTAGAACATTCTGACAAAAGGTCTGAGGAGGGGGTCATGACCGTCTCCCACTCATATCTCTACCAAGCACCCACAGGAACCAATGATTGTATGAGACAAGATGTACAATTCAAGGTTGTCTCCAGACTGTGCATTTATCTTCCACATTCCCTACTTGTATCACTTCTATGATAATAATCGTTACAAATTTAATGAGATAAACACTTTCAAACCCTTCATTCTGGGTTATACAATGAAATTATTATGGTAATAGTATCATCATAATAAAGGTTATGCTTCTATTAACGGCAGTGAATTTATCAAATATACACACACATACACAGCCTGGTAAAATTAGGCAAACTAAGCAAAAAACACACGCTGCAGCCTATTTGGCAATATGGGATCCCCAACTTCCAAATAGGGATTCCAACCAAGTTTTAAGCGTCCACTTTGTTTGTGGGGAATTATTCTTAGCAACAGTGACAATGTATTCGGCGAGATCAGGCATATTTGAAGAATTGATCTGGGACAAAAGTACAACATTTCATCGCCAACGATTGCACGAGTGCCCCCACCTGCCAAAAATATAGTCAAGTACACATGGATTTTGTGTTATACATACGTGGTAGTAGAGTAAAGGCCTGAGGGCACACAATTCATATGTTGTGAAATCTGTTATGAATGTATTGTAATGTTTTCATTACTCTGTTTTGCCAAGCCAATATACACAATTATTTTTGTTCACCATTCAGTTGTTCCAGGGCATTTCAAGTAGCATTGCCAATTTTCTCTACATGTGGAGTGATGTCACGAATTTGGTCTTGGCCACATGTACACCGTACCCAGTGAAAAACACATCAAAGAACATGGAGGCAGGTCAGCTAGAGACCTCTTATCTCTCCTCATTCCAGGGGGGTTGTAGTCTCTTGAACAGAGCCTTCGGATATTTTCATTGTTTGTAAAGGGTTCTCAGAGTTGTCACCCCAAACCTAACAGGGCAAGTATTTTATCCATTAAGATCGAACTCAACCCACACACTCAACATTCCTTTTCTTTGGATATCAGGTCAGCAACCAATTCTGCTCTAGATAAGAACAAATTGTCCTCATGATTGCGAGGGCCCAGCAGGACTCTCCTTTCACGATGACTTCCGGGCAACTCCAGGCCTGAGTTGGTCCCTTTGGCTCAGGACTCCTTCTATGATTGTCATCTTCTGGGCCACTACTCCGAGCCTGCTTTGGTCTCTTTGGCTCGGGACTTATTTCACCCTTATAGAAACAGTCTGTTTCCAAGACAGGCCTCCTTTGTACTTTGCGTACGGCCACAAATACATTTGCACATAAATCATTCCATCTAACCCATAAGACATTAATTGCTCTACATACAAAAAACTTGCTCAAGTCATTTAGTAAGTTACAAAATGTGTCAGTTTCCAACAATACTAAATCACAATACTAAATTACTTAAATTCGCAGTGTGCAGATCTCCACAATCAATCTGAAACCCCAAATTAACAATTTTGGACAAGACTAAATCAATTACGGGCACGGTTGACCTCACCCCTCCTTCACAGCACTCATTCTTCTGGTGTTTCTTCATTTTCTTCTTCAGATAGCTTTACAGTTTGTACTCCCAATATCACACATGTTCAAAGTGCATGGCCTTTGATCATGTCTCCATTCCAATATCTGGGGAATAATCTGATTTTCCCAAGCAGGCAAATCTCTCACCTGAGCCGCCACTGTCTTTTACGGCCCATTATGTCTTGTCCACCAGTACACCAGCAGCATGAGAGCATTTTGGACGGGGTTTCTCTCTATGCTCGCTCCACTTGGACTCATGTTGCACTCCTGAGAGAAAAGGCATGAGAGAAAAGGCAGTTGATAGCTTCAACTGGATGCTGTGTACAAGTTTCTGGCTCAGACTCAGGTCTCAGGTTGAAGTAGTGAAGGACCATAATGAATGCCATTATCGCTATTACTTCAGCCAGTTAGAGGGGGTGAGGTAGAGGGGGTGAGGTTCACACTGTTCTCAGTCAAATGATCTCTTCCCATTACTTTTAGATACCATCTGTGGTCACCTTTCGCCATAACCTGATGAGAGGACAGACCACAATAACAGTTTAGTTAATGGCATTTCTGCTTCAGGAAATCCAAACAAAATATTTACTGTATGACAAATTATTACTTCTACCAATATTATTAATACAGATTTCTAAGACACATGTCAGAAAATAACAAGACACTATTGAAACCATTTTTGCAAACTGGCTTATACTCCCCTATCACAGTGGTGACCTCAGGGCTAATCCTTTGGGAGAAATCCCCACCAACCAGCAGACCCAATCTGATGAGATTTGCATTGAAGCAAGACAAAAACGAAACAAACAAAACAACAACAACAATACACTTCTTAACATATAATATCTCATCCGTTACCCAATCAAGCACTTATCTATAAGGTTACCTGCTTTGGTCCACATGGCATAGTCTCAGTATGGTCTCTTAACACTCCACAAACCCAACAATCTGACACATTCTGTAGTACAGAGACATTGCTCACTATTTGTAGGGCCCCAGGGGACTGGTAATTCCCCCTTTGGACACATGACTCACATTGTAATTCATGCATCCAAAAAACAACAACACTGCCGGTTAAATAAAAAAGAAACTAATCGGAATAACAAATCAAATTTGAATTACAACTCTTGATAACTAACTCCATAAGGAAATCATTGAATCCCATAAGGTAAAAGTAAAATAGACTAGAGACAGGTGTCCCTTGTTCATGTGCAGCTCTCTTTCTATCTCTTCTTCTCATGGTCTGAATCAAACATAGGACTATTGATGAATTATAAACTTCTTCCTAATTATCAGTGTTTACATATTCAATTTAAATCTCACCCAATGTCTCTAGTCTTTCTAGTGAGGCTGATCAGACCTCACCAGAAAGCCAGAACAGAGGTCAGAGGTCATTCAACCCCATTAAGTGAGTGTTTCTTTATATTTTCTTTCCTTGTACTTCAGACTCATTATTTAAAGACATTGCAAACATTTGTGTATCAGGTTTACGTTGTGTTTTTCAGTACATTTCTTACCAAGATAATTTACGTGTGCAACAAAAACTCTGACAACAGAAACTTGAGAAAATGTAATTTGTGTGCCCCTTTAAGGTGCATCCTAAAACTCAAATAAAAAGACCACACACAATAAATCAAACACAGGATTAACACCACTAACAAATATTCATAACGGGTGGGTTGTGTGTGGGTGCTGGCGTGTGTGGTAAAATGTCGGGTGAAAGCAAACATAATGGCAAGGCCTTACTAAATTTGTGAGCTCCCTTAACAGCCGGATCCGGATACATTTATACTGTATAGTACAACGTCTCAATAACTCCTCAAAGGTAGAGATACAGAATTATTGGTAAACTTGGTACTGGACATTCACCAGTCCTGGAAGAACAAAAAAATACTTCGTTTTCACTTTGCTACATCTTAGTCAGTCCAGAGAATTCTTAATCGAGTTTACTGCATCTTGATAAAACCATGCGTATACAGAATCATACTTCTGACATGTCAGATGATATTGTCCAATCTAAAGTAAACAATCCCAGAGCCCCTTTCTTGTAATCTTATCATTTTTGACCGATTGCATTGACATTTAATTTATACTAACCGTCTCCAGACTATACATTTTTCAACGACACAGTGTTTAGAATATAATGAAATTATTGCAGTTGATGTTTGAAGTGTGTGGCAATTCAATGCTGGTGTTTTTGATGTTCACTACAAGTAAATAAAGTTAGAGCAATCACATTGTGATATAATCACAATAATAATACATACCAACAAATAAACCAAGTAAATCTGTAAATCAAGGATTCCATATATTTGCTTTACTGTCACGCCCTGGTCGAAGTATTTTGTGTTTTTCTTCATGTATTTGGTCAGGCCAGGGTGTGACATGGGTTTTTGTATGTGGTGTGTAGCTTAGTGGGATTGTAGCTTAGTGGGATTGTAGCTTAGTAGGGTGTTCTAGGAGAGTCTATGGCTGTCTGAAGTGGTTCTCAATCAGAGGCATGTGTTTATCATTGTCTCTGATTGGGAACCATATTTAGGTAGCCATATTCTTTGGTTGTATTGTGGGTGATTGTCCTGAGTGTCTTGATGTCCTTAGTCTGTGTTAGTGTGCACCAGTTAAGGCTGTTTCGGTTTTCACTACGTTTGTGTTTTGGATTCGTGTTACGTTGTGTGATTAAACATGGATCGCAATATACACGCTGCAGTTTGGTCCGACTCTCCTTCACCACATGAAAACCGTGACATTTACCATGATTGTGAAACAAACATGATACAGAACATGAAGTACCGAACTGTACATCATATTTATTTTTCAAAGCGTCTGAGGCAAGAGGAGACACAGATAATAACACAAACAGGAGGATGTTCTGAGGACCTGTACTGACACCAAACGTGACCATAAACATAAAAAACAGAAACATTTCTACACAAAAATGTAAGTCACAAACATCTATTAGGGCCAGTTAACAATCATGATCACAAATAATTTTAACATACAAAAAATTATTAATATAGGAGGGCACACATTGTACAAAACATCTAACATCTGTGCTTTCACTATATAAAACACACTGTTGAGACATTGTTGTGATCATCAGACACTCACGATGGCGTTTGGCCTCCAGGATCATATATACACTACCAGTCTAAAGTTTGGACACACCTACTTATTCATGGGTTTTTCTTTATTTTTACTATTTTTTACATTCTAGAATAATAGTGAAGACATCAAAACTATGAAATAGCACATATGGAATCATGTAGTAACCAAAAAAGTGTAAAACAAATCCAAATATATTTTAGATATTTCAAAGTAGCCAACCTTTGCCTTGATGACAGCTTTACACACTCTTGGCATTCTCTCAACCAGATGCATGAGGTAGTCACCTGGAATAATTAACAGGAGTGCATTGTTAAAAGTTTATTTATGCAATTTCTTTCCTTCTTAATGCATTTGAGCCAATCAGTTGTGTTGTGACAAGGTACGGTTGGTATACAGAAGAAAGCCATATTTAGTATAAGTCCATATTATGGCAAGAACAGCTAAAATGAGCAAAGAGAAACAACAAACCATCATTACTTTAAGACATGAAGGTCAGTCAATATGGAACATTTCAAGAACTTTGAACGTTTCTTCAAGTGCAGTCGCAAAAACCATCAAGCACTATGATGAAACTGGCTCTCATGAGGACCACCACAGGAAAGGAAAATACAGAGTGACCTCTGATGCAGAGAATAAGTTCATTAGAGTTACCAGCCTCAGAATTTACAGCCCAAATAAATGCTTCACAGAGTTCAAATAACAGACACATCTCAACTCCAACTGAGATTGCATGAACAGGGCCTTCATGGTCGAATTGCTGCAAAGAAACCACTACTACCAGAAACCACCAGAAATGTAAACATTATTAATGTGACTAGTGTTCCATTCCTTAAAGTGGCCAGTGATTCCTAGTCTATGCATATAGGCAGCAGCCTCTAATGTGCTAGTGATGGCTGTTTAACAGTTTGGTGGCTTTTTTTCAGTCTCTCGGTCCCAGCTTTGATGCACCTGTCCTGACAACGCCTTCTGGATGATAGCGGGGTGAACAGTCAGTGGCTCGGGTGGTTGATGTCCTTGATGATCTTTTGGCCTTCCTGTGACATCAGGTGTTGTAGTTGTCCTGGAGGGCTGGTAGTTTGCCCTGGGTAATGCGTTGGGCAGACAACACCCCCCTCTGGAGAGCCTTGCAGTTGCGGGCGGTGCAGTTGCCGTACCAGACAGTGATACAGCCCGATAGGATGCTTTCAATTGTGCATCTGTAAGAAATTGTGAGGGTTTTAGGTGATAAGCCACATTTCTTTAGCCTCCTGAGGTTGCAAAGGCTCTGTTGCGTCTTCTTCACCACACTGTCTATGTGGGTGGTCCATATCAGTTTATCAGTGATGTGTACACCAAGGAACTTGAAGCTTTCCACCTTTTCCACTGCGGTCCCATCGATGTAAGTAGGGGGGTGCACCCACTGCTGTTTCCTGAAGTTTACGATTATCTCCTTTGTTTTGTTGACATTGAGTGAGAGGTTTTTTTTCCAGGCACCACACTCCCAGAGCCCTCACCTCAAGAAGCTACTTAACTTTAACGCGTAACGCTCCCTTTCCATTATTATTCTATCTAGCTAGCGTTGTTATCGGTTGAAATTTAACAGTATGTCCATTCAAGTAAACTAGGCCTTTCCATTTCTGTTATGTTGTGTTGTATTTTAGCTACATGATGTGAATGATTTTGGACTTTTTCTTCAAATATCGCTTGAACACAAAGCATCCTTGGACTGGACTGAACTAGCTAGCTAACGATAGCAGCAGCTACCGTAGGGTGTGCGAGAATGGGCGGCTTCGATTATGCTGAGTGTAACTTTTATAACTGTTGTACCTGTCAGATTTCAGTCATTCAGGAGATGGAATAATACTGGAGTCCAAAGGCGACAAACTGGGAGAAGCCGGCTGATAAATACGAGTGTTTGCCTGATCACTGTCACTACCATCCAGCTGCTGAACAGGATAGGTACGTTTTTCTTATATCCATGCAGACGCACACACAGTGCAGTGCACAGTGCTTGCTTTGTTAGTCAGCTACAGTGGGGAGAACAAGTATTTGATACACTGCCGATTTTGCAGGTTTTCCTACTTACAAAGCATGTAGAGGTCTGTAATTTTTATCATAGGTACACTTCAATTGTGAGAGACGGAATATAAAACAAAATCCAGAAAATCACATTGTATGATTTTTAAGTAATTCATTTGCATTTTATTGCATGACATATGTATTTCATACATCAGAAAAGCAGAACTTAATATTTGGTACAGAAACCTTTGTTTGCAATTGCAGAGATCATACGTTTCCTGTAGTTCTTGACCAGGTTTGCACACACTGCAGCAGGGATTTTGGCCCACTCCTCCATTACAGACCTTCTCCAGATCCTTCAGGTTTCATGCTTTGTAAGTAGGAAAACCTGCAAAATCGGCAGTGTATCAAATACTTGTTCTCCCCACTGTATATCACCAAGACTTGGAAATTCATTGCTTAATAAATGGTCAAATGTATTTTTTATGTGCCGTTTCCTTTCTGAACTGGTTTTAATGCCCATTCTAGAATTCAATAATGCTGTGGTATAAATATATTTATTCTTAACACTAACAGAAATGCGTATTGTAGTCAATAGAGGAGACAATACAGAGGATGGTCTCTCATCCAGAGCAGCCTGGTGGAGTGCCCTTTAAGATCAAATACAGTGGGGCAAAAAAGTATTTAGTCAGCCACCAATTGTGCAAGTTCTCCCACTTAAAAAGATGAGAGAGGCCTGTAATTTTCATCATAGGTACACTTCAACTATGACAGACAAAATGAGAAAAAAAATTCCAGAAAATCACATTATAGGATTTTTAATGAATTTATTTGCAAATTATGGTGGAAAATAAGTATTTGATCACCTACAAACAAGCAAGATTTCTGGTTCTCACAGACTTAAGAGGCTCCTCTGTTCTCTACTCGTTACCTGTATTAATGGCACCTGTTTGAACTTATCAGTATAAAAGACACCTGTCTTTTTTTCCACAACCTCAAACAGTCACACTCCAAACTCCACTATGGCCAAGATCAAAGAGCTGTCAAAGGACACCAGAAACAAAATTGTAGACCTGCACAAGGCTGGGAAGACTGAATCTGCAATAGGTAAGCAGCTTGGTTTGAAGAAATCAACTGTGGGAGCAATTATTAGGAAATGGAAGACATACAGGACCACTGATAATCTCCCTCGATCTGGGGCTCCACGCAAGATCTCACCCCGTGGGGTCAAAATGATCACAAGAACGGTGAGCAAAAATCCCAGAGCCACACGGGGGGACCTAGTGAATGACCTGCAGAGAGCTGGGACCAAAGTAACAAAGCCTACCATCAGTAACACACTACGCCCCAGGGACTCAAATCCTGCAGTGCCAGACGTGTCCCCCTGCTTAACCAGTACATGTCCGTCTGAAGTTTGCTAGAGAGCATTTGGATGATCTAGAAGAAGATTGGGAGAATGTCATATGGTCAGATAAAACCAAAATATAACTTTTTGGTAAAAACTCAACTTGTCGTGTTTCGAGGACAAAGAATGCTGAGTTGCATACCATACCTACTGTGAAGCATGGGGGTGGAAACATCCTGCTTTGGGACTGTTTTTCTGCAAAGGGACCAGGACGACTGATCCGTGTAAATGGTTCTTAACCTGGGTTCAATCGACCCCCAGGTGTTCGGTGAGTCAGTCTCAGGGGTTCGGCGGAGGTCAAGACACACATCAGACTCATATGATTCGTGATGACACGCCCCGCTTGGCCATCATTGGCTGCAGGTGATCACGCTACATCGCTTGCCCTATCTGTGCTGCAGGGAATTTGGTGCACTCAGTCATCGACTTGTGACTGTCGTGATGGTACGTCTTGTGATTTCTTTCTTAATATTTTAATCCCTTGATACTTACTATGTCGAGCAAAAAAAGAAGGTGGTCGGATGAATATGTACAATATGGATTCACATGTATAACGGGAACGTGATGGGAGTCAGTGTCCTAACTGCATGATTTGCAATGCCAAGTTGAGCAATTCTAGTCTAGCATCGGCAAAACTAAGAGAACACTTCCTTAAGCTGCATGGAGATGGAAAATACAAGAACACAACGCTCTCTGAATTCAAGGTGAAGAGAGCTACTCTGCCTGTTCTCGGCTTTGTACCCATCAACAAACCAATCCTCACAGCATTCTACGAAGTTGCTTACCTGATCGCAAAGCAGGGCAAACCACACACCATTGGTGAAACACTCATAAAACCAGCTGTAATGAAGATGGCGAATATCATGCTGGGAAAAGAGGCTGAAGTTAAGTTATCCCAAATTCCTCTTTCAAATGACACCATCAGTGACAAAATAGAGGACATGAGCAAAGACATCTTGGCTCAAGTAGTTGCAGATCTGATTTCAAGCCCGGCAAAATTCAGCCTTCAACTCGACGAGACCACAGACGTTTCCAATCTAAGCCAGCTTGCTGTATTCGTGCGCTATGTGAAAGATGACGTGATAGAGGAAGATTTTTTTATTTTGTAAGCCTCTTATAACAACAACGAAGGCAGCTGATGTGGTGAAACTTGTGGATGACTTCTTCAAAGACAACAATCTTTCGTGGGATATGGTTTTTGCAGTTTGTTCGGACGGAGCTCCAGTCATGCTGGGAAGAAAGTCTGGTTTTGGTGCGCTAGTGAAAGCCGATGCACCGCACATCATTGTTACGCATTGTATTCTGCACAGGCATGCGTTGTCAACAAAACCCTTGCCTCCAAAACTGGCAGAAGTATTAAAAATTGTAGTGGAATGCGTGAACTATGTGCGAACTAGTGCTCTGAGGCACCGCATCTTCAGTGAGCTGTGTAAAGAAATGGGCTCTGAATTCGAGGTACTTCTGTACCATTCTAACGTTCGGTGGTTATCCCGGGGACAGGTGCTGAATCGTGTTTTTGCCGTGCGTGTGGAATTAGCCCTGTTTTTGCAAGAGTTCATTCTCATTTTAGCGTACATGGCTGATATCTTCGCAGCTCTCAATCATCTCAATCAAAAGATGCAGGGCGGTGGACTCAACATCATCGAAGCGGAGGAAAACCTGAAGGCTTTTCAAAAAAAGCTACCGTTATGGAAACGACGAACAGAGAACGATAACTTCGCAAACTTTCCCCTGCTGGACGACTGTGTAAGTAAGATCGAAGATGTATCTGGAATCGGAGACATTTCTGTACCCGCGGAACTGAAGCAAGCAATTGCCACGCACTTAGATGAGCTTGCAAAGTCTCTCGACGGATACTTCCCTACAAGAGAGTCTCATGTGAATGGGCCATGTATCGTGAGATTTTGAGTGAAAACCTCTTTCCATCAGCAAGGGCATTGAAGATGAAACGTGGCTGGGTCTTTCAGCATGACAATGATCCCAAACACACCGCCCGGGCAACGAAGGAGTGGCTTCGTAAGAAGCATGTCAAGGTCCTGGAGTGGCCTAGCCAGTCTCCAGATCTCAACCCCATAGAAAATCTTTGGAGGGAGATGAAAGTCTGTGTTGGCCAGCAACAGCCCCAGAACATCACTGCTCTAGAGGAGATCTGCATGGAGGATGGGCCAAAATACCAGCAACCTTGTGAAGACTTACAGAAAATGTTTGACCTCTGTCGTTGCCAACAAAGGGTATATAACAAAGTCTTGAGATAAACTTTTGTTATTGACCAAATACTTATTTTCCACCAGCATTTGCAAATAAATTCATTAAAAATCCTACAATGTGATTTTCTGGATTTTTTTCCCTCATTTTGTCTGTCATAGTTGAAGTATACCTATGATGAAAATTACAGGCCTCTCTCATCTTTTTAAGTGGGAGAACTTGCACAATTGGTGGCTGACTAAATACTTTTTTGCCCCAATGTACCTGGATGGGGAGGGGGGATGATGCCTCGAGTGAGGTTTTTACCCTACAGGCAGCATGATTAACTGGTTATTGGAGGAGCATGACATCCGGGAGTCCACAACTTGTCTGTGAAGGATGTGCAGCATGACACTACTTAATCATAATACATTTGATGTTTGTATAACACATTTGAAGTTTGTTTGACAACAGTTGAACTACTTGACAGTTATAACCTTTGTGTGTGGTTGTTTCTGTCCAATTAGAGGCAATAAAATTGCTCACCTGCCCCCCCTCTCAACACCGCTCACCTGTGCCCTATTCTCACCTCTCGCCAGCCTCCTCTCCACTCAAATCCTTCACCACCAAACTTTCCTTCTTTATCACCCCTCACCCTTAACATCCTCAGTCTTTTCTTCTTTTCACCCCTCACCTTCTCACTCACAACTCCATCATCAGATCCAGAAACTGAGTGTGGTGTTTTTAAGAGCATTTGTTTTAAAACCAAATGTAGTATTTAAAACCTCAATGTCAGAGTATTTTCCCTTAAGGTCAATCCTTATTCGATTAACTGTAATAGGCTGCTGTTAGTCACAAATATATCAAATGTAACGGGAGCCGAACTACAGGTCCAGTATAATCCCTATCTTCATGAACAATAAACAAGTGAGGGGCAGACTGTAGGGCATAAAGCGTGTGAAAGAGAGGGAGTGTTACCTCGGGAACAGTTTCTGGGCAAGGAGGAGGGGGTTTCCAAAGCTCTGGTAGAAGAAGAGGTCACTGATGGTGCCATCCTAATTGGTGGTGTTATGAAAAATTAACTGATTCAAGAACTGATAAAATACGAGTCATTAACATTTCAGACATTATTATAAAAATTAACTGATTCAAAGGAATGAGTGGCACTGACGATATAGCGTTCAATCCCTTGTTCCAGTAGGGGAGTATCAGGGGTGTAGTAAGTCAGGTTGGAGTAGGAACGAGTGGCGCTGAAGATATAACGTCCAATCCCTCGTCCCAGTCACGGGTTGAGTGTGGAGCATTTAGGGCAATTGTAGAACTGCCATTAACCATCTGTAGAATGTCAACTCCCAGGCTGCCTCTGGGGCCTTCCAATGGATTTATTGTCCACAACAGTTCCATCTGTGTGTTGCTGATGGTGAACTGGATTTGTGGCACAATCACCCCTTCCGACCAATGAAGAGCTGCAGCACCAGTGGTTGGAGGAGCTGAGGTGGTGTTGGTTGGTTGGAGGAACTGAGGTGGTGTTGGTTGGAGGAGCTTAGGTGGTGTTGGTTGGAGGAGCTGAGGTGGTGGCTTGAGAGGTGAAGCTGGGGCAAACAAATCCCTTACATTGCCAGGGAATCTGACACGAACAACTACAAAGGTGACTGCCGTTGTTCAGTCCTCAGCCCATGGTGGTTCCACTGGCTGGCAATACAGCAATACCTCTGTTCACCCATGGCAGGAACACAAAGTGCAGTGCCCACAGGTGCACCTTATTGTTAAAACCTCTTAGGGCCCGGAACCCGCTAGCGGGATCAAAATCGACAACATCCAGTAAAGCTGGAGCGGGCCAAATTAAAATTACAAAAATGTAATACTAACTTCTTTGGGATAGGGGGCAGCATTTTCACTTTTGGATGAATAGCATGCCCAGAGCGAACTGCCTCCTACTCAGTCCCAGATGCTAATATATGCATATTATTATTAGTATTGAATAGAAACAGTTTCTAAAACTGTTTGAATGAAGTCTGTGAGTATAACAGGACCTGCGAAAACCTGAGAGAAAAAAAATGAGAAAAAATCCAAACAGGAAGTGGGAAGTCTGAGGTTTGTAGTTTTTGAACTCACCCCTATCGAATACACAGTGGGATATGAGTTATTTTGCACTTCCTAAGGCTTCCAATAGATGTCAGCCGTCTTTAGAACGTTGTTTCAGACTTCTCCTGTGAAGGGGGTCCAGCAGCCTCGTTCTCAGTCACGCGCTTTGACATGAGAGATATCTCTTGTTCCATTGCTTTTCTACAGACAATGGAATTCTCCGGTTGGAACATTATTGAACATTTATGATAAAAAGCTTCCTAAAGATTGAGTCTATACTTAGTTTGACAAGTTTCTTCGACCTGTAATATAACTTTTTGAACTTTTCGTCCGACTGGACCAGAACGCGCTTTTGGATTTGTTTACCAAACACCCTAACAAAAGAAGCTATTTGGACATAAATGGACATAAATGATGGACATTATCGAACAAAACAAGCATTTATTGTGGAACTGCTATTCCTGGGAGAGCATTCGGATGAAGATCATCAAAGGTAAGTGAATATTTATAATGCTATTTATGACTAATGTTGACTACCTAACATGGCGGATATTTCTCTGGCTGGTTTGTGCTCTGAGCACCGTTCTCAGATTAAGTTTTTTTGAATTCTGACACAGCAGTTGCATTAATAAGGAGAAGTGTATCTAAAGTTCCATGCATAACACTTGAATTTTCATCAACATTTATAATGAGTATTTCTGTGAATTCCTGTGGCTCTCTGCAATATCACTCACTGCATGTTTTGGAAGTACTGAACATAACACGGCAATGTAAAATAAGATTTTTGGATATAAATATGAACTTTACCGTACAAAACATACATGTATTGTGTAATATGAATTCCTATGAGTGTCATCTGATGAAGATCATCAAAGGTTAGTGATTAATTTTATCTCTATTTGTGCTTTTTGTGACTCCTCCCTTTGGCTGGAAAAATGGTTGGGTTTTTCTGTGACTTGGTGGTGACCTAACATAATCGTTTGTGGAGCTTTCACTGTAAAGCATTTTTGAAATCAAACACTGTGGCTGGATTAACGAGAATTTGATCTTTAAAATGGTGCCTAATACTTGTATGTTTGAGAAATTTGATTTATGAGATTTCTGTTGATTAGTATTTCGCGCCCTGCAATTTCATTAGCTGTTGGCGAGGGGTTTCGCTAGCGGAACGGGGTTCTAGTCCTAGACAGCTTAAATATTCATGAACATACAAGTGGGTTACATCATTTAAAAGCTAAACTTCTTGTTTATCCAACAGCATTGTCAGATTTCAAAAAAGCTTTACGGCGAAAGCATAACATCTGAGGACAGCGCCCCACATCAAAATACTTTTTCAACCAGCTCCGGCTTCACAAAAATCACAAATAGCGATAAAATAAATCACTTAAATCACTTCCTCTCTTTACAATCCCAAGGACCCCAGCTACACAATGAATGTTTGTTTTGTTCGATAAATTCCTTCTTTATATCCAAAAAGTCTGTTTAGTTGGTGCCATTGATTTCAATAATCCACTCCTTCAATGCATACAAAGAAATAAAAAAAACTACCGGTAAACTTCGTCCAAACAAGTCAAACAATGTTTGTCAGCAATCCTCAGGTACTCTAATATGTAAATAAATGATCGTATTTCAGACGGAGAGAACGGTGTTCAATAGAAAAGGAAAATAATGAAGAGTGCACCCTCGTTCACGCGCACCAAAAGACTTGTTGGGAAAGTGATCAAAGTAGCTGATTTGTGTCAAAAGTTACATAGTTTACAGTGAATAGGATGTTGGAAGTCATGATGTCACAACGGTGCATTTAGAATGTTGAGGAAATCCAATGAAAGTTGATGGAGGACAAAAAGCTTAATAGTTTAAAAAGTCTAAAATATATACAAAAGTTGTATACTAGCAATGATATGCATATCCTAGCTTCTGGGCCTGAGTAGCAGGCAGTTTACTTTGGGCATGCTTTTCATCCAGACGTGAAAATAGTTCCCCCTATCCATAAGAAGTTTTAAATGTCTTCTTCTCCAGAACTGATTGGCACCAAATGTGGTATATACTGTAGCATCTATGGAGGCACTTCTTCAAAAGCTATATTTTCCAAACAATATGGCCACTATGAGCCAATGAGCTTGTATGAATGGTTTTTCCTGTCCAACAGCGCCCCCATGCCGCCAAAATGAACAATATAGGGTTGCCAGGTGTGGTACAACGCATTCTGGGGGCCCTGTTGGAAGACCGCATAAATTCTTCTGACAACAGCTGAGTGGGTACCCCAAGTTAAATGATAACAGTGCCTAAAACTAGTCAAATTCTTTGCAGTAAAAAAAAAAACGTTTTGCCCATCAAGACCTGAGCACAGACAGCTATCAGAACAGGGTTTGGGTTCATTTCCAGTCTCCGATCATTTCATCACTGGTAAATCTGATCGTATTCGAGGTTAGTTTAGCTGTTAGCTATTATGCTAACCAGGTGTTGACGACAAGAGTATATTAGGAAACATTAGCTAGCTAAATAGCTTGTTGTCTAACTATTAGCATGGGTCTCTGTCATAGGCTGCGCATGACTTTGGAGTTTTGGGGAAACCATTTTTTCACCCATAAAAATGCACTTGTAATAAAGCATTGCACCCATCTATCATCACATTTACAGATTAATGTAAGCCTACTATTCCTAATGTGATGAATAGATAAGATAGTCATAATTTCTTAGGCTACTAATATAATTCAATCTAATCATTGTGCATGGCTGAGTGAGTAGTGGCATAGGCCTATAGTCTATAGAGACATTTATTTTATTTCCTTTGCACAGGAAAAATGTGGCCTTTGCACAAGGAGTGTACAAAATATAGTATAATGATTAAGGCGTCTGCATGCTTCCCATCTGAAACAGTTCGGAACAATTTGTGCATTCAGTGGCTTGCAAAAGTATTCAACCCTTTGGCATTTTCACTCAATCATCCTTTCACTCCCTCCTCTCTACCTTCTCTTCCTCTGTATGAGCTTCTAAAGCCATTTTATATCACTCTGCATTTCCAGCTTCTGCTTCTAAACCTAGAAAACTATTTTCCCCCTCCCCACTTTAAAAAAAGGCACTACTCATTCTCTATGCCTATGGAGTCCACTGGTCCCACTCACGCAGAACTACCCTACTCCTTGGCCTCTTTCTCCCCTCTCTCTCCAGATAACATCCTATGACTAGTGAGTTCTGACCATCCTACACACTGCCCGCTCGACCCCATCCCCTCCTCCCTTCTCCAGACCATCTCTGGAGACCTTCTCCCATTCCTCAGTTCCCTCATCAAGTCATCCCTGACCACTGGCTACTTCCTCTCTGACTTCAAAATGGCTGGAGTTGCTCCCCTCCTCGAGAAACCAACACTCGATTCATCTGACATAAAACTATAGACCTGTGTACCTTATTTATTTTATTTCTAAAACCCTTGAGCGTGCGGTCTCAGATCAACACTCTCGTTATCTCTCACAGAACAATCTGGTTGATCCTAACCAGTTAGGCTTCAAGACTGGTTACTCAACCGAGACTTCTCCTCTCTGTGCCATGGAGGCTCTCCACATTGCCAAAGCTGACTCTCTTTCCTCTGTTCTCATCCTGCGAGATCTATCCGCTGCTTTTGACACCGTGAACCCTCAGATTCTCCTCTCCACCCTCTCAGAGCTGGGCATATCAGGATCTGCACACTCTTGGATTGCATCCTACCTGGCAGGCCGCCTCTACCAGGTGACGTGGAGAGGATCTATGCCTGCACCACATACTCTCCCTAATAGTGTCAGCCAGGGCTCAGTTCTTGGCCCTCTCCTCTTCTCTATATACACCAAGTCACTTGTCTCCATATCCTCAGATGGTCTCTCCTTTCATTGCTATGCAGATTACACTTTTCTCCTTCCCCCCCTTCTGACACCCAGGTGGCGACAAGCATCTCTGCTTGCCTGACAGATATCTCAGGTTGGATGTCAGCCTACCACCTCAAGCTCAACCTTGACAAGACGGTGCTGCTCTTTCTCCCGGGGAAGGCCCGACTCCTCAAAGACCACTCCATCAAGGTTGACAACTCCACAGTTACCACCCTCCTGGAGTACAAATAACCTTGGCGTGACCCTGGACAACACCATGTCATTCTCTGCAAACATCAAAGCAGTGACTCGCTCCTGCAGGTTCATGCTCTACACCATCTGCAGAGTGCGACCCTACCTCACACAGGAAGCGATGCAGTGCCTAATCTAGGCACTTGTCATCTCCCATCTGGACTACTGCAACTCGCTGTTGGCTAGGCTCCCCGCTTGTGCCATCAAACCCCTGCAACTTATCCAGAATGCTGCAGACTGCCTGGTTTTCAACCTTCTCAAGTTCTCCCATCTCACCCCACTCCACTGGCTTCCAGTCAAAGTTCTCATCCACTACAAGACATTGGTGCTTGCCTACAGAGCAGTAAGAGGAACTGTCACTCCCTACCTTTTAGGCTATGCTCAAACCCTACATCCCAACTCGAGCACTCCATTCTGCCACCTCTGGTCTCTTGGCCCTCCCACCCGTACGGGAGGGCAGCTCCCACTCAGGCCAGTCCAAGCTCTTTTCTGTCCTGCTTCCCCTGAAGCTAGGACAACAGATTCCCTGCCCATCTTCCAAAAGCACCTGAAATCCAACCTCTTCAAAGAATATCTTAAATAATCCCCTTCCTCACCACTTCAGACAATGAGATGCACTGTCTGTTGCTGATCATCATTCTCCCAAATCCTCCTTTAATAATGTGACCACATATGCTCCAGGCCCAGTTATTCAGGCATGCTTATCCTGCGCTCTGCTGTCTCCTCTCCAGTATAGCCTAAATATGTTTCAATTAACTTTTAAAAATGTATTACCTTTAATGTGTGGCATAACAAAAACACTGTCACATCTACCCCCACTCCACCTGCCCCTGGTTTGTGGGGCCATTCAAAGTCCTCCAGAGGGTCAATGAGGTAACATACCATTTACGGCTCCCCACTGACTACCGGATCTCACCCTCTTTTCATGTTTCCCTCCTCAGGCTGGTCGTTCCTGGTCCCCTGGCTGATGCCGTCCCCCACAACACCCCTCTGCCACCCCTGGACAACGAGGAAGGCCCCGCTTAAGCCGTCAGATCCCTCCTGGACTCCCGACGTTGTGGGGGTACAGTACCAACGTCATGGACTGGGAGAACTGGGAGATGGACTGGGAGTAGTATGGTCCAGAGAAGCGATGTTGAGTTCCAGTGGATGACATTCTAGATCCCAACATCATCCGAGATTTCCACTTTCGCCGTCCGGACGGGCCCGCTCCTCACCCTCGGGGCCGTCCCCCTGGCTGGTGTTGTCCTGGAGATGCACGCCGACGTACAACTGCACTTCATCATTAGGCACACCTGGAAATCACTTCCCCGATTACTTCCCCTTTCTTTAGAAATATGTGGTCATCATTCCTTAGGTGTTATTGATTGCCTATCACGTTCAGTACGCTTCCCATGTTTATTCTTTTGTATCTGTTCCGTATTAAACTCACCTTCTGCACCTGCTTTCTGACACCCGATGAATACGTAACACACTTACAATGTTTGAAATGGATTAGGCTACTTAAAAGTCCTGTAGACATGGGCACATTCGTCCAAAATATAATTCCAGCATCCTCAAAATGGCTTGACATTAACACCCTAAAGACTCTGGAAAGTGTGCTCCTCCAGTGTCACTTAGATTTTTACTGCACATCATCGTTCACCAGCAGCCTCAAACATCTAAAGACCAGCCAAAACAAGCTTGTTAGAAATGTACTTGAATTTTCCCCATGTAATAATCTGGAGGTCGAGCATTTTAGACAGCAAGGCTTGCTATCTGTGGAATATCTTAGTCTTGTTCACATAATTATTACGGACTCTGCCCCCAGGCACCTATCCAACTACTATAATATTTAATGTATTAGATATGTCCACCAGCAGAGCCAGACTCTAATATTGACTGTTTTAAATAAGAGTATATCTGGTAAGAACACATTTTTCTTTAACGGCGCTGTGTAGTGGACCACACTACCACAGCAATTCAAAGCAATACCAACCATAATCACTTTTAAAAAGAATGTAAAAAAAAGGGCTAATGTGTGAATAGTATAACCATTTTTTGGTCTGTATCTCTGTAATATGTCTATCTATGTAATTGTATATGTATTTACAGTGCCTTCCGAAAGTAGTCATATCCCTTGACTTATTCAACATTTTGTTGTATTACAGCCTGAATTCAAAATAGAATACGGAGATTCTTTTCTCACCCCATCGACACACAATAACCCATATTGACAGAATGAAAACATTCAAATTCATTGAAAATGAAATACAGAAATATCTCATTTACATAAGTATTCACTCCCCTTTACTATGACACTCCAAATTGAACTCAGGTGTATCCAATTTCCTTTGATCCTCCATGAGATGTCATTACACCTTGACTGGAGTACCCCTGTGGCCAATTCAATTGTTGGGAAAGTAACACACCTGTCTATATAAGGTCTTGTCGACAGTGCATTCAGACAGTATTCAGACCCCTTGACTTTTTCCACATTTTATTACGTTACAGCCTTATTCTAAAATAGATTTTTTTTAAAAAGGTTTTCCTTCATCAATCTAAACACAATACCCCATAATGACAAAGTGAAAACAGGTTTTTAGAAATGTTTGCAAATTTATAAATATCTAAAAACAGAAATATCATATTTACATATTTACATATTTTCAAACTATGCGACACGAAATTGAGCTCAGGTGCATCCGGTTTCCATGTATAATCATTAAAATGTTTCTACAACTTAATTGGCTCCACATGTAGTAAATTCAATTGATTGGACATTATTTGGAATGGCCTAACCTGTGTATATACGATCCCACAATTGACAACCACATGTCAGAGCAAAACCAGAGCCATGAGGTCGAAGGAATTGTCCGTAGAGCTCCAAGACTCTAGAGAAGGCTACCAAAAAATATCTGCAGCATTGCAGGTCCCCAAGAACACAGTGGCCTCTATCATTCTTAAATGGGAGAAGTTTCAAACCTCCAAGACTTCCTAGAGCTGTCCGCCCGGCCAAACTGTGCAATCGTGAGGAAAGACCTTGGTTCGGGAGGTGACCAAGAACCTGATGGTAACTCTGAAATAGCTCCAGAGTTGCTCAACGGAGATTGGAAAACCTTCCAGGAGGACAACCATCTCTGTAGCACTCCACCAATTAGGCTTTTATGATACAGTGGCCAGACGGAAGCCACTCCTCAGTAAAAGGAAGCAGCTTGGAGTGTGACAAAAGGCACCTAAAGGACTGTCAGACAATGAGAAACAAGATTCTCTGGTCTGGTGAAACCAAGATTCAACTATTTGGCCTGAATTCCAAGTGTCACGTCTGGAGGAAATCTGGTACCATCCCTACAGTAAAGTGTGGTGGTGGCAGCATCATGCTGTGGAGATGTTTTTCAGGGACTGGGAGACTAGTCAGGATCGAGGGAAAGATGAACGGAGCAAAGTACAGAGAGATCCTTGACGAAAATCTGCTCTAGAGTGCTCAGGACCCCAGACTGGGACAACAACCCTAAGCACACAGCCAAGACAATGAAGAAGTGGCTTCGGGACAAGTCTCGGAATGTCCTTGAGTGGCCCAGCCAGAGCCCATACTTTAATCCAATCGAATTTCTATGGGGAGACCTGAAAATAACTGCGCAGCGATGCTCCTCATCCAATCTGACAAAGCTTTAGAGGATCTGCAGAACAAAATGGGAGAAACTCCACAAATACAGGTGTGCGAAGCTTGCAACGTCATACCCAAGAAGACTCGAGGCTGTAATCGCTGCCAAAGGTGCTTCAACAAAATACTGAGTAACGGGGTCTGAATACTTGGACACACACACCTAGTCATTCAAGGTTTTTGTTTATTTTGACTATTTATTTTTTTGTAGAATAATAGTGAAGACATCAAAACTAGAACATTACACCTATGTAATCATGTAGTAACTAAAAACATGTTAAACAAATCAAAATATATTTTATATTTGAGATTAGTCAAATAGCCACACTTTGCTGATTTCAGCTTTGCACACGCTTGGCTTTCTCTCAACCAGTGTCATGGGTTAGTCACCTGGAATGCATTTCATTTAACAGGTGTGCCTTGTTAAAAGTACATTTGTGGAATTTCTTTCCTTCTTAATGTGTGTGAGCCAATCAGTTGTGTTGTGACAAGGTAGGGTGGTATACAGAAGATAGCCCTATTTGGTAAAATACCAAGTCCATATTAAGCACAGCTCAAATAAGCAAAGAGAAACGACAGTCCATCATTACTTTAAGGCATGGTCAGTGAATACTGAACATTTCAAGAACTTTGAAAGTCGCAAAAACCATTAAGTGCTTTGATGAAACTGGCTCTCATGAGGACCACCACAGGAAAGGAAGATTCAGAGTTACCTCTGCTGCAGAGTATAAGTTCATTAGAGTTACCATTCTCAGAAATTGCGCCCCAAATAAATGCTTCACAAAGTTCAAGTAACAGACACATCTCAACATCAATTCTTCAGAGGAGACTGAGTGAATCAGGCCTTCATGGTCGAATTTCTGCAAAGATACCACTACTGAAGGACACCAATAATAAGAAAAGACTTACTTGGGCCAAGAAACACAAGCAATGGACATTAGACCGGTGGAAATCTGTCCTTTGGTCTGATGAGTCCAAATTTGAGATGTTTGGTTCCAACCGCTGTATCTTTATGAGACGCAGAGTAGGTGAACGGATGGTTTCTGCATGTGTTGTTTACACTGTGAAGCATGAAGTTACACTGACAGTGATTCATTTAGAATTTAAGGCACATTTAACCAGCATGGCTACCACAACATTCTGCAGTGATACGCCATCCACAAGCATTTGGCTACACTTGCATTAACATCTGCTAACCATGTGTATGTGACCAATACATTTGATTTGATTTGATCCCATCTGGTTTGTGCTTAGTGTGACTGTCATTTGTTTTTCAACAGGACAATGACCCAACACACCTCCAGGCTGTGTAAGGACTATTTGACCAAGAAGGAGAGTGATGGAGTGCTGCATCAGATGACCTGGGCTCCACAACCACCCGACCTCAACCCAATTGAGATGGTTTGAGATGAGTTGGACCACAGAGTGAAGGAAAAGCAGCCAACAAGTGCTCAGCATATGTGGGAACTCCTTGAAGATTGTTGGAAAAGTATTCCTGGTGAAGCTGGTTGAGAGAATGCCAAGAGTGTGCAAAGCTCTCATCAAGGCAAAGGGTGGCTACTTTTATTTATTATTTATATGTTTAGATGTAATATTTTTTTGTTACTATATGTGTTACGACATTTATTGGATATTTGAAACTTTTTTAACAAATCAAAAACTGAAAAATTGGGCGTGCAAAATTATTCAGCCCCTTTACTTTCAGTGCAGCAAACTCTCTCCAGAAGTTCAGTGAGGATCTCTGAATGATCCAATGTTGACCTAAATGACTAATGATGATAAATACAATACAAAGTTTGAAATATCCAATAAATGTCGTTCCACTTCATGATTGTGTCCCACTTGTTGTTGATTCTTCACAAAAAAATACAGTTTTATATCTTTATGTTTGAAGCCTGAAATGTGGCAAAAGGTCGCAAAGTTCAAGGGGGCCGAATACTTTCGCAAGGCACTGTATCTGCTGATGCTCAAGGTTAGTCGTCCTTACTGTGCCTTTCATATGGGCTCTTCCAAAATAATTGAGTTTGATTTACGGAAGGCTACTAAGATGCTTTTTTATATTCAGTACCACAACATATAGAGCGATAACTTTTAAGTAAAATGTATAACTTTTAAGTAAAATGCTTCTCATACATTTTAATGACCATCTGTCTGTGTGTATCCTCACCAAGAAGAACTGTGATGGTAACATGTCTTTGAACATGGTGAAGGAGAGAGACATGTACATCCAGGACCACGGGGCTGACGACAACGCTCAGGTCAAAGGAGCCTCATATGGGATGAAGATGAAAAAAGATTACATTAGGTCTTTGAATACGTTTCGCATGCTGTATGGATTGACATAATATTTTTTACATAGACATAGACAATGCTTACAAAACACATTGTGTGGCCTATGTAATAGCTTGAATGTCATTAGGCTTTTAGAAGGCATTGTATACATTGTTTAATTTACAAAGACTTACAGAAAACCTTACATCACATAAAATAACATCACCCACAGTGTGATGAAAGAGGCCTGGTGGAAGTCTACATATGTATTAGCGTGGATGTCATCAGTCTTCTCATTCGGATTTCAAATAATGTTCTCTGTCTGTCTCTCTCTCTCGCTCCTCTCCTCTCTGTCACTCCTCTCCTATCTCTTTTGTCCTCTGTCACTTCTCTCTGTCTCTCCTCTCCAGCTCTCCTGATAAAGTGCAATGCCATGTGAACGCCACAGACAAGTGAGCCTTCCACCATCTCCACAAGGCAGCTCAGAAGAAAAACACAGTGAATGTATGCATGTGTTATGTTGTATCTCTCTGATTGCACAAGTGTTTGACTTACAATGACGTAGTCTGGTGACAATAATTTCCATACAATATATTTTGACAAACATGGCTAGGGAAACCCCTTATCACCTAGTAACTCTCCCTCAATATTCTCCTCCTTCCTCAGGCTGATGATATCTGTGCCCCCGTTGATGGACACTATGCCCCCAGGCACAGAGAAGAAGGATCACCAGCTCAGTTGATCAAACTGTCTAATCTCTGGAGGGGACAACAGACATTGCTCAATCTGCCCTTCATTAGGCCCATGCCCCAGCCAGCCGAACGGACGTTTTAATGCATAAATCCTTTAGCTATTGCATTTTAACATTTTGTGTGTATTTCATACAAACTTGCAGGTTGTTATGATATTATTGCTTTGTAATTCTCAGCAACCTCAGTACCTTGTGGTTGAAGCTTGGGCTGTAGGGGGTTGAGCTTGACCAGGTGAGGCTGGGGCTTGACGAGACACTCATAAAGGGCCTGGAGACTCCTGATGGTTAATAGAGCTCCGATGTATGGTGCCCTCATCTGGCTGGAGGTGAGTGGTGTACCGCCATTCTCTCTCAGGAAAGATACATAGCCATACGCTTCGGACAGGGAGCCCATCATGGAGCGCTCCTTGGCGGGCGTCAACAACGATTTGTTGCTCGACATGTGCTAATTTTGGAGACATAGCAGTGTAGCATAATCTATTGTGTGGTGAGAGGTCTTCCTGTAATGCAATGCACACCAAAAATACCATAAAATGAATATAAAGTGGGCCAAAAAGTATTTAGTCAGCCACCAATTGTGCAAGTTCTCCCACTTAAAAATATGAGAGAGGCCTGTAATTTTCATCATAGGTACACTTCAACTATGACAGACAAAATGAGAAAAAAAATCTAGAAAATCACATTGTAGGATTTTTCTGAATTTATTTGCAAATTATGGTGGAAAATAAGTATTTGGTCACCTACAAACAAGCAAGATTTCTGGCTCTCACAGACCTGTAACTTCTTCTTTAAGAGGCTCCCCTGTCCTCCACTCGTTACTGTCACACCCTGGCCTTAGTACTCTGTGTTTTCGGTATTATTTTGGTTAGGCCAGGGTGTGACATGGGGATTTATGTGGTTTGTTTTGTCTGGGGATGTTTGTAGTAATGGGATTGTGGTTAGAGTAGTACTCTAGGTAAGTCTATGGTTGCCTAGAGTGGTTCTCAATCAGAGGCAGGTGTTTATCGTTGTCTCTGATTGGGAACCATATTTAGGCAGCCATATTCTTTAGGTCTTTTGTGGGTGATTGTTCCTGTCTTTGTGTTTGTTGCACCAGAGAGGACTGTTTCGGTTTCTCACGTTTATTGTTTTGTATTATGTTCATGTTTGAGTTTTTTCTTTATTAAAGAACATGAACACCAACTACGCTACATTTTGGTCCGATCCTTGCTACACCTCCTCTTCAGAGGAGGAGGAGGAAGAAGGGAACCGTTACAGTTACCTGTATTAATGGCACCTGTTTGAACTTGAAGTGTACCTATGATGAAAATTACAGGCCTCTCTCATCTAAAAAGATGAGTGGAAGAACTTGCACAATTGGTGGCTGACTAAATACTTTTTTGCCCCATTGTATATGAGTGGAATGTTTTGTGTATGGATCTTCAAAGCAGAGCACCTATCAAGGGGGTTTTCTCTGGGGTGGCGCATAAAGGAAGTAGGTGAAGTGGTTGGTGCACGTCTGCTGACCCTTATTGTAGATGGAGTGAAAAAATTCACTTCATTTGTACTTTTGTTCTTTGATGAAGTCTCTCCCTTCTCATGTAAAGTTGGGCTAAATGAAATACCCTGTAAGAGCCTTCTTGCACAAACCCTTTCAAACCCCATAAATGCTGAAGATTTGAACATGTCAAGTGTATGCAGATGGAAGAGTATCAAATGCCAGTGGAGGTTAGAAGTTGCAATTGTGATGGCGAACATGTGCCCTAATTCCTGGATTGCCCTGTTAGGGTGAAGGAGACAGAGATGGCAAGTTTCCTACCTGGAGGCAGTGCGCGAGTAGAGATTAAGAAGCAAAGGTACACCAGTGTATGATAAAGTATATTGCATGATTAAAAAGGTGGCTTTCTAGCATGTGGTCATAAACTGCACAATGGTCATAAACTGCACAGCACAGAGTATAAATCAGAGATAATTGGAATCATTGGAAATGCAGCAAAACGCTTTCTGTGACTCAGTGAGTTGACAGCTGAGGCACTGCAAGAATTTCTGTCAAATTATATTTAGCCCTCACAGGCGCCTGAACCTGTGTCGGGATGTGACTTAAATTGGAATGCGACTGAAGTAGTGGGATGTGTTTTTTAAGTACATTTGAATTTAACTTTCCTATAATGGATTTAAAAAAATATATATAGCACAATAGGTGGTGAAAAAGATCCACTTTATGTCCTGTTGAGTTTGATGCAGAGACTTTACTCGACAAATTAAATTTAGTATGTGTCAGTTATGCCTTGAGAGCTTCTGTCACGAACCCATTACGGTGTTTTAAGTGCCAAGCTTATGCAGCAGTGTGTAGCTGGGAGATTCCTAGATGTGAGGAGGGCATAAGACAAAGGAATGTGTAGTATCGGTGGAAAAAGTTGTGCGTTATCTGTAGGGGTACCCATGCTGCTGTAGATCAGAACTGTCCGGTGAAAGAAATTGCAGGTTGATGTTGCCAGGATCAAAATAGTACAAAAGGTGACGTTTGCGGAGGTAGTGAAGAGAGTATTTCGCTACACCCGCAGTAACATCTGCTAAATACGCGTATGCGACCGATATAATTTGATTTGATTTTCTGATTTGATTTGAGTAATAGAGGAAGATGGGTCCAGGGCGAGAGATCCTAAGAGGCTCCCTGTGTGCAGGCCGAGGCCAATAGAGAGTGATAGGAATAACGTGCTCCAGTAAGGTTGGCTTCATAGTGTTCATAGTCATTCTTATCAACTGTACAGCAAAAATGTAACGTAACTCACAGAAAATATAAACTACCGGTCAAAAGTTTTAGAACACCTATTCACTTTTTTTTTTTTTTTTACCTTTATTTAACCAGGCAAGTCAGTTAAGAACATATTCTTATTTTCAATGACGGCCTGGGAACAGTGGGTTAACTGCCTGTTCAGGGGCAGAATGACAGATTTGTACCTTGTCAGCTCGGGGGTTTGAACTCGCAACCTCCCGGTTACTAGTCCAACGCTCTAACCACTAGGCTACGCTGCCGCCCCCATTCATTCAAGGTTGTTCTTTATTTTTTACTATTTTCTACATTGTAGAATAATAGTGAAGACATCAAAACTATGAAATAACACATATGGAATCATTTAGTAACCAAAAAGGTTTTAAACTAATTAAAATATATTTTATATTTGAGATAATTCAAATAGCCGCACTTCGCCTTGATGACATCTTTGCTTATTTGAGCTGTTCTTGCCATAATATGGACTTGGTCTTTTACCAAATAGGGCTATCTTCTGTATCCCCCCTACCGATGGGCTCAAACGCATTAAGAAGGAAAGAAATTCCACAAATGTACTTTTAACAAGGCACACCTTTTAATTTAAATGCATTCCAGGTGACTATCCCATGAAGCTGGTTGAGAGAATGCCAAGCGTGTGCAAATCTGTCATCAAGGCAAAGTGTGGCTATTTGAAGAATCTCCAATATAAAATACTTTTTGATTTGTTCAACATTTTTTTGGTTACTACATGATTCCATTTGTGTTATTTCATAGTTTTGATGTCTTTAACTATTATTCTACAATGTAGAAAATAGTACAAATAAATGAATCTGTGTTCAATTTTTTTTGACTGGTAGTGTATGATGTGGTGGCAGCTACAGAAATGCACTTTGGTGTACTAGATTTTACTGCAGAAGTGTTACAAGGTGTGTTGAACGATAGTGTCCCGTCTTTCCAGGCTGCAGGTCTGGTGTAGGAGCAGATAGGGACAGGTGGAATAGTGGTGAGGTTTTAACAGGTGTAGGGTCAGTTGAAAGGGCATTTTTTCTTCCCTTTTTGTCTCTTTATCTCTTCCCTTTTGGTGTCACAAAGTGTAATGAATTTACACTCCAGAACAGTAGGCTTAAACAAAGGGCTAGATGAGAGAAATATATGTATAATGACAAATGTGGGGGTGTATGCACCTTTCAGTTGGTTGAGATCCGCCAATACAAATTTATAGAGGAAATAGTAGTGATGGCCTTATATAGTATTTTTTTGAATCCGGCAACTTTCGCTCTGTTTACGTAAAAGAGCCGGCCCATTTGGCTCCCAAACGGCTCTTTGTTGAAAATACTCAAAGATCGACCAATAACCACCATAAACAATTATGATCTTCAATGTAAAGCCCAAAATTAATGTAAACGTGAAATCGACATTAAAATAAATTTGTACTTAGCCAAATTATTAGATGGCCTGCAAATTGTGTTTTTTTTTAAACAAAAAAAAGTGGACCCGATTGACGCGCTCTTCCCACTATGGATTGTTCACCCTCTTTATATACTTATTTAGCAATTAATCTGCAGAAAAACAGTTTTGAGCTCAAAAAGCCGCAGTATGCAAATCAGGGAGCCTGCTCTTTCACGATTCGGTTCCCAACGCCAAAAAGATCAACTCTTAAAGAGCCGTTCGTTCGCGAATAATCCATCACCAGGAAGAAGACAATTAATATGGCAGCAGGTAGCTCCTGCACGATAGTGGAATATTTTGGGGGCGATGACGGCTACCGGTGTGGTTATTGTAAAAATGAGAAGGGTAACTTCTCTCATGGTAAGATTTTATTTGTAAATTCGCTGGGTGAACTTTATTGTGCTGTCCTTCGCTTCGTAAAGGCCTCGTCGTTGACGCTGGCTAACGTTAGCCAACCATTTTCCAACATCGGTCAGTTTGCTCGTTAGCAAGCCGTCAAATAATTGTTGCTAGCCATACATAGCTAACGTTTCCGAGTTTAAATATTTTTGCATGTTATTTGACATATTTAGTAAACACGTTGGTAACGTTAGTTAGGTAGTCAAGCACACCAAGCTAACCTTGCTAGCTAACCTTGCTAGCTAGCATTGGGTTGCTAGCTAACGGTAGCACTGTAATGACTTGGCTGCTTTGACAGCTGACCACACTTCAACATTATAGCCTATTCGTTAGTTAGCCATAACTGACGATGTGAAGTCAATGTCTGTATCCAAAAATGAGAAACAATTACAAGAGTGGGACTACCCCAGTTATAAACGTTATAAAAATTATCACTGCAGCTAACTAGGTAGCTTGAACAATTTTTCATACAGGTTGCTAACTTGTTATGCCTAGATTAGGGAGCATGTGTTTTTAGTTCATTCTCTATAATCTGAATTTGCCGAACAAGATTGAGGATTTGCTGCTCCTCCCCTTCATGTTCATGTGTACCGTATAGCATGCAGTTGCCCCATCACATGGTCTGTCCACGCTGTCAGGAAGGAGAGGCTTAGCTAGGTGCCAAATCAGTGGGTGAGCTCTGAGCTGGAAGTGGTTTTAGATCAGGGAGGGTTCAACGAAGGTTTTTTTCCCCCCCACAGACAGGAATGTTGTGTTGACACCATAAGGGGGGTCTAAAGGAAATGTGTATCTGTTTGTGTCATTAAATCAGCCGTTTTGCACTTGAGCAAGGCAGTTAACACCCAACAATAACGGCCCCTGTACGCAGATGAGTTCGATGTCAAATAAGGCAGCCCCCCCCAACACCACAAGCACACATATTTCAGTTAAGTGCATTCAGTTGTGCAATTTACTATTTATCCCCTTTCCCATTAGTGCCGTGTTTGCACACAACACCTTGGGTTACACAAAGGATTCTGAATTAGAGATTTTAGAGGTTTCTCTAAGCATAGCAGGCCAGATCACTAAACGGGGAGCACAAGGTGAGATTGTAATACCAAATGATGTGATTCAACCCCCAAAATGTGGTATCTGTTATACTGGGACGAACAGGTTAGGTACTGTTTGGTGTAGCACAGAATATTTTTGACCAACCGTGTCCAGTTGGAGGGGGTCTGTTGAATTTAGAAAATGCTCCATTTTAAGTTTGCTTCATGATATAATCCAACAATGTGTATGCTGCCATGTGCTTAAAGCTGCATAAGTAACTGTTTGGACGCCCCAACCAAATTCGCATAGAAATGTGAAGCAAGTCTAAGAAGTGGTAGATTAGTTCCATGTGTGATATTTCGATGCTTCCTGTTCTAAAGTTTTGTTTTTGCGTTTTGATTTTGTACACCAGTGGAAAATACATTTTCCATAACCAAAACTATTGTATTTCAAAGCGGTTAAATGGTGCAGTGATTCTCTACACCAGTGGTTGCCAAAACATTTTTATAGTCCCAGACTCCTTCAAACATTCAACCTCCAGCTGCGTACCCCCTCTAGCACCAGGGTCAGTGCACTCTCAAATGTTGTTTTTTGTAAGCCTGCTACACACCCACTATACGATACATTTATTAAACATAAGAATGAGTGAGTTTGTCACAACTGTGGGAAGTCAAAAAGGGCTCTTATAGGACCAGGGCATAATAATACATACTTTTGCTCTTTATTTAAACATCTTACATATACAACCTTATTTGTTCATAACTGACCACCAGGTTTAATGAGAAGGGTGTGCTTGAAAGGATGCACTTAACTCTGCAATGTTGTATTGGTGAGAGTCTGTCTTAAGTCATTTTACACACAGTCTATGCCTGTATTTAGTTTATGCTAGTGAGGGCCGAGATTCCACTCTCACATAGGCACGTGGTTGCAAAGGGCAAGGGCATCAGTGTCATAACAGCTCGATTTGCCAAGACAGGATACTCTGAACACAGCCCAATCCAGAAATCTGGCAGTAGCTTCTGATTAAATTAAATTTTCACAGAACTGCTTGTTGCAATTTCGACATGGCTCTCTTGTTCAGATATCGGTAAGTGGACTGGAGGCAGGACATGAATCCCCCCAGCAATCCCCCCAGCATTGTCCCAGCCATAGCCGTGGCAGCAGGAATAATTATGTCTGCCAAAATAGTATGGGGCTGGCCTGTCCTAGCCACTCTGTAGCTCACCATATAAGACGCTCCTAGCCCCTTCTTATTAATGGTATCTTACCACTCGAAAGTTGTCTTTATTCTCGCTCAAAAAACGTCTGGCTTATTTTTCAAATTGTCATGTTTCGATTTCTAAATGGCTGCTCAAGAATTAATGTTTCTTGTGAGAGTCACGGTTGTGATTGGATGTTAATTATTTGACTAGGCTACCTGTGTTTGATATTGTTTATTTGTGACTCACCACCTGGATTCGGTCTTATGTAGCAACACTGTAATTTATTTTTCTTTTTTTTACATTGGATGAAACTAGCGACTGCATTTGAGGAAACAATGGGAAAGTAATTCTGCTTTGAAAGTTGATCAACTTGTAAACTGACTTTTGAGAGAAATGTCTTTCAATGTTTTGCTACTACTATTGGAGAGCCCTTTGTCTATACCCATTCAGCATTGTTCACACACTCTTAACCCTTAGCCCCCACCCAACTTTTTAAGGGTTGATCGCTTTGGCCAATAAGTAGGGTTGTTCCGAAAGCTCTGACCTCATGACAGTCAAGCACCCAAGCTAACTGGCTAACATTGGCTAGCTACTCATTATGTGTCTGGAAGAACACCCTGCTCTGACCATTTTACTCACCCTTGCAGAGTTGATTAGGCAGTTTTCATGTTATCCAGAATGTTGGTGACTGTAACTGTGCTGCTGGCAACAATTGAATTGCATGTTTACTGACACTAGACACATTCAACGGGGGTGGGGCATTCAAAAATTGTTATTCTGCGATCTGGCACACGAAGATGAGAATCTTTTGTTAAGAAATGTTGCTAGATATCTAGCTAGGTAAATGATGAATCCCAACATATAAAGTTACACTAACTTGAAATAAAAATAATTTGTCAAATTTAGGAGTCTTTTGTTGAGACATCTAGCTAGCTAAACAATGGACCATAATCACAACTCTTGACAACACTACCCTGCATGAATCTGCAGGTAGCTAACCAACCAGGTTCTATGGCTATAACTAGTCAAGCAAATGTGTCTTAGATATGAAGAATAAGATCATACACATAACTTTAGCTAGGGACCCAGCCTGCTAACGTTAGCTAGCTAACAGTACACTTTAAATGAAACCACTTTGTCAAATTTAAAAACGTGTAATATCTGAATCTTTCCAGTACACATCATGGTCGGACACGTCTCCTGTCTGATGCCATGCATGGTTGCCTTAGTTTGACTATGTATTCCAGACTGGTGTTTTCTCCATCTCCTTAGGTATTATACTCAAATTCCACTGAATTCAAAACTCGGTTGAGAGCATACACATAATGTTAGCCAGCGAGCCAGCCAGCTAGCTAACAATACACTTGACATTAGGTTTATGCAGTTTTACTACGCGATACATAAAAAAGGCGAATTCAACACTTACCTAGACATACTGACCAGCTCCAATAGACAGATGAGTGCTATATGGTAGACCAATCCAAACTCCTCTCGGCATGTCCAGCCCACTCATTATCTCAGCCAATCATGGCTAGTGGGACGGTTGCTCCCTTTCCTGTGGCTAAACCAACTAGGCTCGTAATTTAACCATTTTATTCATATTTACAGCTGACATACAAGTTTGATATTAAGGCACATGTTAAGTTCACATGTTCTAAAAGCCATTTCTGCCAAAAATCGCATTTTGATAAATATATTTTTTACGTTCAAACGGCTCTCCTGTGAAGTTGTGACTTGCGACATGCACCAAGTTTGATTTTGTGTTACATCTGATTTTGTGTTACATTCCTCTGAACACTAGATGGTTTCATTTGGTTTTTGGGAGTGAAACGAGGCTATTCAGGCAAGAAAAAAAAAGTCAATTATTAGTCGTCACCTTATTCAGTCTCATCTGAACATCGTAAAATTCTTGGTTATCTTCACGAACCCTTGCTAACAAGTTGAATCAACAATACAAAATTTGGTTTAATTATTTATTTACTAAATACCTAAATAATTACATATACACAGGATGGCTCATACATTGATTACTAAGAATACGTCCCTAGCAGACGGAACCGATATGACTGCTGGTTACACAAAGAAAGGGGGTTGGGTTTGAATGAAAGTGCGGGAAGACTGAGGAACAAAAGGATTGGGTCTCTATCGGACCTTATGAAGCTATGCCATCGTAAATAAAGAATCGTATGCATTCTAAATAACCGCCCATTTGGAAAAGGAAAATGCAAGAAATATTTACGAGCTGTGCTTTGATAGATTTGCCATAGATGGAAGTCTGGGTTGCCCAGCAGAGATCTCTCTTGTCCTTTGAAGAATATATCTTGTTGTAGAACAGATACGTTGTCGTACCCTGTCTTTCTGAAGAGATTGTCCGTTCTTTCCTACCCCACGTTTACAGCTGCTACTAACTCGACGTCTAGGATTATTATTCTTCTTCTTTAGTGAATAACAGTTCAAAGTTCATACCAAGTTGCCATACTATAAGCTCATGCTATATTCTGGCTGGTATAGTCAAAATTCATCCTTCTAGCGTGTCGATCTTCACCTCCACTTTGAAATGTGCCCTTTTAAACGTATGGATAGCAGTCCTCACGTCATCGGGAAGACAAGGTTGACTTTTCGTCAACAGGCTTTTGTAGTGGTGGAGAGAAGGGCGTGTTTCATAGTTAATCTTGGAACTCCCTCTCCCGGATTTGGGAGAATTGTCATCAGCTGACACTAATTAGCATAACGCAACGGACCAAAAATATTACTAGAAAATATTCATATTCATGAAATCACAAGTGAAATATATTGAAACACAGCTTAGCCTTTTGTTAATCACCCTGTTATCTCAGCATTTGAAATTATGCTTTACAGCCAAAGCAAGACAAGCATTTGTGTATGTTTATCGATAGCCTAGCATAGCATTATGCCAAGCTAGCATCAGGCAGCTTGGTCACAAATCAGAAAAGCAATCAAATTAACAACCAAACAAGTACAAAAAATGGAATAAGGTTAGGGCAAAACATTATACAAAAATCACAATTATAACATGCAGCATTTTATGGGAGGTTTTCTACATGGGACCACAATGGAGACCAGATTTTCCAAAATGTGTCAGACTTCTGGTATAAATCAAAGGTAAGTTTCTCTAGGGGTAGAATGGCTTGAGAGCCACATTCTCTCAGAAGGTACTTCAAGTGTGTACCATAATAACAATATACATTTTTTGGCTAAGTAAACAAGGGTATTGAACAGACAGGATCAAACACAACGTTACAAACACAAATTCTGAGGATTGAAAAACCCCGCATTGAAACTTCCAATAAGACTGGATTCTGCTACAGTACCAAATAACGTTAAATGAAGGTGCCAGTATCCTGTTTACATTTAAAACCTAAATGTGATACATTATAAAACATTCTGTGATGATAGAAAATTGCTATTATTGGAAGTAAATTTAGCCCACTTTTGCTAAAATAGAAAATAAGGCTACAGTTGTAAAGTAGGTTTTATTTAGTTGTATGGTTATGGAGGTGCATTTGGGGAAGACCCTTTCGCAGATAGAAGCCCACTCTTCCTCATCTAATGCATGTCCAATGTCTCAACGCATAATAGGATATGCAGTTGAAGTCGGAAGTTTACATACACCTTAGCCAAATACATTTAAACTACATTTTTTTCACAATTCCTGACATTTTAATCCTAGAAAAAATTCCCTGTCTTAGGTCAGTTAGGATCACCAGTTCAATTTAAGAATGTGAAATGTCAGTTCAATTTAAGAATGTGAAATGTCAGAATAATAGTAGAGAATTTATTTTAGCTTCTATTTATTTAATCACATTCCCAGTAGGTCAGAAGTTTACATACACTCAATTAGTATTTGGTAGTGTTGCCTTTTAAATTGTTTAACTTGGGTCAAATGTTTTGGGTAGCCTTCCGCAAGCTTCCCACAATAAGTTGGGTGAATTTTGGCCCATTCCTGCTGACAGAGCTGGTGTAACTGAGTCAGGTTTGTAGGCCTCCTTGCTCGCACATGCCTTTTCAGTTCTGGCCACACATTTTCTATAGGATTGCGGTCAGGGCTTTGTGATGGCCAATCTAATACCTTGACTTTGTTGTCCTTAAGCCATTTTGCCACCACGTTGGAAGTATGCTTGGGGTCATTGTTCATTTGGAAGACCCATTTGTGACAATCTTTAACTTAGCTGATGTCTTGAGATGTTGCTTCAATATATCCACATACTTTTCATTCCAACCATGATGCCATCTATTTTGTGAAGTGTACCAGTCCCTCCTGCAGCAAAGCACCCCCACAACATGATGCTGCCACCCCTGTGCTTCACGGTTGGGATGGTGTTCTTCAGTTTGCAAGCCTCCCCCTTTTCCCTCCAAACATAATGATGGTCATTATTGCCAAACAGTTCTATTTTTGTTTCATCAGACCGGAGTACATTTCTCCAAAAAGTACGATCTTTGTCCCCATGTGCAGTTGCAAACTGTAGTCTGGCTTTTTTTATGGTGGTTTTTGAGCAGTGTCTTCTTCTTTGCTGAGTGGCCTTTCAGGTTATGTTGCTATAGGACTTGTTTTTACCATGGCTATAGATATTTTTGTACCCGTTTCCTCCAGCATCTTCACAAGTTCCTTTGCTTTTGTTGTGGGATTGATTTGCTCTTTCCACACCAATGTACGTTCATCTCTAGGAGAAGAATGCATCTCCTTCCTGAGTGGTATGACAGCTGCGTGGTCCCATGGTGTTTATAGTTGCGTACTATTGTTTGTACAGATTAACGTGGTAAAGGCATTTTGAAATTGCTCCCAAGGATGAACCGGATTTGTGGAGGTCTGCCATTTTTTTCCTACTGAGGTCTTTGCTGATTTCTTTTGATTTTCCCATGATGTCAAGCAAAGAGGCACTGAGTTTGAACGTTCGCCTTGAAATACATCCACAGGTACACCTCCAACTGACTCAAATGTCAATTAGCCTCAGAAGCTTCTAAAGCCATGACACATTTTTCTGGAATTTTCCAAGCTGTTTAACTTCTTGCGACGAGCAATCCCATATCCGGGATCCTATTTATAGCCTCAAGCTCATTACCATAACGCAACGTTAACTATTCATGAAAATCGCAAATGAAATGAAATAAATATATTGGCTCACAAGCTTAGCCTTTTGTTAACAACACTGTCATCTCAGATTTTCAAAATATGCTTTTCAACCATAGCTACACAAGCATTTGTGTAAGAGTATTGATAGCTAGCATAGCATTAAGCCTAGCATTCAGCAGGCAACATTTTCACAAAAACAAAAGCATTCAAATAAAATAATTTACCTTTGAAGAACTTCGGATGTTTTCAATGAGACTCTCAGTTAGATAGCAAATGTTCAGTTTTTCCAAAAAGATAATTTGTGTAGGAGAAATCCCTCCGTTTTGTTCATCACGTTTGGCTAAGAAAACCCCCCGAAAATTCAGTCATTACAACGCCAAACTTTTTTCCAAATTAACTAATTAATATCGACAGAAACATGGCAAACGTTGTTTAGAATCAATCCTCAAGTTGTTTTTCACATATCTATTCGATGATAAATCATTGGTGGCAGTTTGGTTTCTCCTCTGAACCAAATGGAAAAATGCACGCAGCTGGAGATTACGCAATAATTTCGACGGAGGACACCGAGCGGACACCTGGTAAATGTAGTCTCTTATGGTCCATCTTCCAATGATATGCCTACAAATATGTCATAATGCTGCAGACACCTTGGGGAAACGACAGAAAGTGTAGGCTCATTCCTGGCGCATTCACAGCCATATAAGGAGACATTGGAACACAGCGCATTTAAAATCTGGGGCACTTCCTGTATGAAATTTCATCTTGGTTTCGCCTGTAGCATTAGTTCTGTGGCACTCACAGACAATATCTTTGCAGTTTTGGAAACGTCAGTGTTTTCTTTCCAAAACTGTCAATTATATGCATAGTCGAGCATCTTTTTGTGACAAAATATCTTGTTTAAAACGGGAACGTTTTTTTAATCCAAAAATTAAAAGAGCGCCCCCTATTTCGAAGAAGTTAAAGGCACAGTCAACTTAGTGTATGTAAACTTCTGACCCTACAGTGAAATAATCCGTCTGTAAACAATTGTTGGAAAAATGACTTGTGTTATGCTCAAAGTATATGTTCTTACCGACTTGCTAAAACTATAGTTTAACAAGAAATTTGTGGAATGATTTTAAAAACAAGTTTTAATGACTCCAACCTAAGTGTATGTAAACTTCCGACTTCAACTGTAAGTTGGAGATTTAACCTCTCCAAACAGTACCATTCGTAAATATATATATTTACTTCAGTAATTTGAAATCTTTATCGACCCTCCATGAAGTGTCTAAATTGTAGGTACTCTGTTTTTATGTTGGAATGATTTAAGTGACTTGAGTAAATGAAGGCTTAAGGTCAGCAATTCCTGAGTGGCGCAGAGGTCTAAGGCACTGCATCTCTGTGTAAGAGGCGTCACTAAAGTCCCTGGTCCGTATCCAGGCTGTATCACATCCGGCTCTGATTGGGAGTCCCATAGTGCGGCACACAATTGGCCTGGTGTCGTCTGGGTTTGGGCATCATTGTAAATATCTGACTTGTCTAGTTACATAAACATTTTTTAAATACCCAGTCCTGAAGTCCAGTTCTGGATGAAGTGCAATCGGTGATCAGAGTGATATGCTCTGGAATCTGCAAGTACCTTCTTCATCTTTCCAAACTAAGAGTGTTTTATGTACTGTAAAATAGATGAGGCCTGGATCTTTTCAAAGCTATTCTTAAATGCTTAGGAAGCTATTGCTCTTGGATGACATGCTATTGATTTCATCCCATCCCAAGCCAAATTGAGTGATGTCTTTTAGGCACCAACTAATCATATCCTTGATCTGAGAAGACCATTAATATAGTTGCAGATTTGGCAAAGAGCCCTCCTAAACCCTTAGGTTTAATTAATTTGTAGATTTGGTTTTCTTTTTGCTCCATATATATTTAGAGATTGGCATTAATTTTCTAAAAAAGAACTGAGATGGCAGAGGATCTTTTGGAATAGCTCATTTAGCAGAGGAAGGATATTCATCCTGATGACATTAATTCTGCCAAAAAGAGTTTGTAGGGTAGACCAGTTAACCAGTCTTGTTTAATCTTTGTGAGCATATAATTTGCAGTGAGCATGTCTTTATGATTTGGCGTAACATACAGTGCATTCGGTAAAGCATTCAGACCCCTTGACTTTTTTCACCTTTTGTTATGTTACAGCCTTATTCTAAAATGGATTTCATTTTTTTCCGCCAATCTAATGACTACAATCCATAATGACAAAGCGAAAAAAAAAAAACTATTTGTCTAATTGTTTGAAATGTATTAAAAGTAAGAAACAGATCTCTGGAGAGACCTGAAAGTAGCTTTGCAGCAACGCTTCAAACCTGATAGAGCTTGAGAGGATCTGCAGAGAAGAATGGGAGAAATTCCCCAAATACAGGTGTGCTAAGCTTGTAGCATCATAACCAAGAAGACTCGAGGCTGTAATCAAGGCCAAAGATGCTTCAACAAAGTACTGCGTAAAGGGTCTGAATACTTATGTCAATGTGATATTACATTTTTATTTTATTAATTTGGAAAAACATCTAAACTGTTTTTTGCTTTGTCATTATGGAGTATGGTGTATAGATTGAGTGGGCGTGGGGAAGCAACATTTTAATTGAAGTCTGTCACTTAATAACATTAAAGTCAAGGGGTTTGAATACTTTTTTGCGCTGTGTGTGTGTTTACAGTACCAGTCAAAGGTTTGGATACCTATACCTTTTCCAGGGTTTTTCTTTATTTTTTACATCGTAGTATAGTACACTGCTCCAAAAAAATAGAGGGAACACTTAAATAACACATCCTAGATCTGAATGAATTCAATATTTTTATTAAATACTTAAATACTTGTTGAATGTGCTGACAAAATCACACACATTATCAATGGAAATCAAATTTATCAACTCATGGAGGTCTGGATTTGGAGTCACACTCAAAATTTAAAGTGGAAAACCACACTACAGGCTGATCCAACTTTGATATAATGTCCTTAAAACAAGTCAAAATGAGGCTCAGTAGTGTGTGGCCTCCATGTGCCTGTATGACCTCCCTACAACGCCTGGGCATGCTCCTGATGAGGTGGCGGATGGTCTCCTGAGGCATCTCCTCCCAGACCTGGACTAAAGCATCCGCCAACTCCTGGACAGTCTGTGGTGCAACGTGGCGTTGGTGGATGGAGCGAGACATGATGTCCCAGATGTGCTCAATTGGATTCAGGTCTGGGGAACGGGCAGGCCAGTCCATATCATCAATGTCTTCCTCTTGCAGGAACTGTTTACACACTCCAGCCACATGAGGTCTAGCATTGTCTTGCATTAGGAGGAACCCAGCACCAGCATGTGGTCTCACAAGGGGTCTGAGGATCTCATCTCGGTACCTAATGGCAGTCAGGCTACCTTTTGGCGAGCACATGGAGGCCTGTGCGGCCCCCCAAATAAATGCCACCCCACACCATGACTGACCCACTGCCAAACCGGTCATGCTGGAGGATGTTTCAGGCAGCAGAACTTTCTCCACGGCATCTCCAGACTCTGTCACGTGCTCAGTGTGAACCTGCTTTCATCTGTGGCGAATTTGCCGATCTTGGTGTTCTCTGGCAAATGCCAAACGTCCTGCACGGTGTTTGTGCTTACAGCCCAATACCGTGCAGGACGTTTTGCAGTAAGCACAAACCCCACCTGTGGACATCAGGCCCTCATTACCACCCTCATGGAGTCATTTTCTGACCGTTTGAGCAGACGCATGCACATTTGTGGCCTGCTGGAGGTAATTTTGCAGGGCTCTGGCAGTGCTACTCCTGCTCCTCCTTGCACAAAGGCGGAGGTAGCGGTCCTGCTGCTGGGTTGTTGCCCTCCTACGGCCTCCTCCACGTCTCCTGATGTACTGGCCTGTCTCCTGGTAGCGCCTCCATGCTCTGGACACTACGCTGACAGACACAGCAAACCTTCTTGCCACAGCTCACATTGATGTGCCATCCTGGATGAGCTGCACTACCTGAGCCACTTGTGTGGGTTGTAGACTCCGTCTCATGCTACCACTAGAGTGAAAGGACCGCCAGCATTCAAAAGTGACTAAAACATCAGCCAGGAAGCATAGGAACTGAGAAGTGGTCTGTGGTCACCACCTGCAGAACCACTCTTTTATTGGGGGTGTCTTGCTAATTGCCTATAATTTCCACCTGTTGTCTATCCCATTTGCACAACAGCATGTGAAATTTATTGTCAGTCAGTGTTGCTTCCTAAGTGGACAGTTTGATTTCACAGAAGTGTGATTGACTTGGAGTTACATTGTGTTCCCTTTATTTTTTTGAGCAGTGTATAATAAAGAAATAACACACGGAATCCTTTGTAGTAACCCAAAAACTGTTAAACAAATGTTTTATTTATATATATATTTTAGATTCTTCAAAGTATCCACCCATTGCCTTGATGAAAACTTTATACACTCTTGGCATTCTCTCAACACAGCATTTCTCATGAAGCTGGGTAATCTGTAGGCCAGTTATGTAATCTCAGCCTGGGCTGGGCCAGGTTGTGGGGAGGAAAGAAATCTGCGGCCCGGGGTAATTCCACAGGGAGGTCAGTGTGGAGGAGATGGGACATGCCTCAGGAACTGGGGTTACATGCCAGGCGCTAAGGCCACCATAACACTCGTTGCTTCACTCACTGAAAGGACATAACTACAGTAGTAGCCTACCTGTTCCAAATGGTAGCTGGTCCTAGACTACTATATCGTTGCTTTCTGATACAATCCTCTAACTCCAATTTTGCCAATTTTCATTTGAAAGCAGTAACTCTCATCAATATACTCTGAACATTTCAAGACTAGGCCTAAGGTATTCAAAAGCTTCTGAAGTTTCATAATTGTATATTCATTAATGTGGAAAATATTATGTTTTGCGACGGTATTCACCATTGGTCTCAAACTGTTGCTGCACCTAGAATGGTTTTAATCAGCCTTGTTCTTCTTGAATAGGCCTAATCAGCCGTGCTTGATATCTGACTGCGACACAATACACAGCCTATGTGCAAAACACTCAAGTCCTCCGCCTCTCCACATCTCTTTCATAGAAAGCCTTTTCTTACTGTCACACCTGAATAGTGTTGGTGATCGTGTGCCTGTTGTGTAGGTGATGCTTTCCATGACGACAGTAGCGCTATGACTACCCAGGATAATCTAGCCTTGTCCTTCCAGCTCTCAGTTGCAGTGCTTCCCTTACGATTTTTTTTCAGCAGCGTTTTAATAAATTATGAAAACGAATATGATGAGGTCACTTCTGGTGCCTTTTATTTATTTTTTGACACCATATAAAATATAATTTCCCCTTTAACTACAAGCATTAGGCCATAACCTGTAACCCAAATCAAATGTTAATTGTGACGTGCCGAATACAACAGGTGTAGACTTTATCATGAAATACTTATTTACAAAGCAGTTAAAATATTTACTAAATGAAGTAAAAATAATTAAAAAAATAAAAATAAAAAAAAAACATGTACTGAGTCAATGTGCAGGGGTTCAGGTTAGTCAAGGTAATTTACACATGTTGGTAGGGTTAAAGTGACTGCGTAGAGGCAGTGTAAAAACGAATGGAGGGGTGGGTCCGGGTGGTCATTTTGATTACCTGTTTAGCAGTCTTATGGCTTGGGGGTAGAAGCTGTTAAGGAGCCTTTTGGACCTAGACTTAGCTCTCTGGTACAGCTACAACCACTAGGGTGGCTGGAGTTGGACAATTTTTAGTGCCTTCGACTGACACCGCCTAGTGTATAGGTCCTGGATGGCAGGAAGCTTGGCCCCAGTGATGTACTGGGCCGTACGTACTACCTTCTATAGCGCCTTACCGTCGGATGCTGAACAGTTGGCATACCGGGCGGTGATGCAACCAATTAGGATGCTCTCGACGGTGCAACTGTAGTACTTTTTGAGGATCTGCGGACCCATGCCAAGTCTTTACAGTCTTAGGGGGAAAGGGTGGTGTTGTGCCGTCTTCACGACTGTCTTGGTGTGTTTCGACCAAGACCCTTCTCCCCAGATTTTCTCAGGTGGCCAGCTCTAGGAAGAGCCTGGGTGATTTCTAACTTCTTCCATTTAAGAATCATGGAGGCCACTGTGTTCTGGTACCCTTCCCCAGATCTGAGCTCTACGGGCAAGTCCTTTGACCTCATGGCTTGGTTTTTGCTCTGACATGCACTGTCAACTGTGGGACCTTTTATATGACTGGAGGTAGACTGATTTTAAATAATGCAGAAACCGTGTCGGAGGAGAAATTAAAAGTGCAATATGTGCCATGTAAAAAAAGATTTACGTTTTAGTTCCTTGCTCAGAAACTGGTTGTTCAATATTCCCAGTTAAGAAGTTTTTGGTTGTAGTTTATAATAGGAATTATGAAACGTTGTCTTTCTCTCCACCATTTGTATTTCATACACCTATTGGATGTTCTAATAGGCATTTTAGGCTTTCAATACTAATCTCAGGAGTTGATAGGCTTGAAGTCATAAACAGTGTGAATCAAGCATTGCTAAAAGCTGCTGGCAAACGCAGTAAAGTTTGAATGAATGCTTACGAGCCTGCTGCTGCCTACCACTGTTCAGTCAGACTGCTCTATCAAATATAAAATCATAGACTTAATTATAATATAATAAACACAAATGCAAGCCTTTGGTCATTAATATGGTCAAATCCGGAAACTATAATTGAAATACGGAACCGTTCTGTTTTTTTTATCGAACGGGTGGCAACCCTAAGTCTAAATATTGCTGTTCCATTGCACATCCTTCAATGTTATGTCATAATTATGTAAAATTCTGACAAATTAGTTTGCAACGAGCCAGGCGGCCCAAACTGTTGCATATACTCTGCTTAACAGAAGTGACACAATTTCCCTAGTTAATATTGCCCCCTATCATGAATTTCTTTTAACTAAATATATGCAGATTACAAAAAAATATATACCTGTGTATTGATTTTAAGAAAGGCATTGATGTTCATGGTTAGGTACATTTGTGCAACGATATTGCTTTTGTTAAATCATCCCCCGTTTGGCGAATTAGGCTGTGATTCAATGATTGATTAATTAACAGGCACCACATTGATTATATGCAACGCAGGACAAGCTCGATAACTACACATGGTTGATATTACTAGGTTGGCCAGTATTTATGTGAAGATTGATTGTTTTTTTACAAGATAAGTTTAATGCTAGCTAGCAATTTATCTTGGCTCCTTGCTGCGCTCGTATAACAAGTGATCAGCCTGCCACTCAATTTCCTCGTGGAATGCAATGTAATGTAATACTCACAAGACATGTCACCCATTGAGTGCGTTTGGGATGCTCTGGATCGAGGTGTACGACTGCGTGTTCGGGTTCCCGCTAATATCCAGCAACTAAGCACAGCTATTGAAGACTGGGACAACATTCCACAGGCCACAATGAACAGCCTGATCAACTCTATGTGAACGAGATGTCATGCTGCATGAGGCAAATGGCAAAAATATCTGTATTCCCAGTCATGTGAAACCCATAGATTTAGGGTGTAATGAATTTATTTCAATTGACTGATTTTCTTTATGAACTGTATGTCTGTAAAGGATTTGAAATTTCATGTTGTTTTTATTTTTGTTCAGTAGACGTAGGAAAAGAATGATTGATAAATTAATTAATTGAACTGTACCACTAATGTATAAGTGTGTGTAGTTTAATATCAATGGTTGAATAATTGTACTTATTTTCTTCATTGGTGTCTATTACAATTATTTTGTTTTTCCTACGTTTCTTGTGTTTGACTTGCTTTGGATTTGTCTGCTCTTTCCCTGTCCATATGGGAGGGTGGGGTTTTGGGTGAGAGGGTAGTTGGGAAATTGGTTGAGCGGTGACATTAAGTGGGTGGGTGGGTGGGCAAGAAATAACAATTCCTTTAGGATGAATTACTGTTCAATTGTGCAGGATTATTTGAAAGTGTAATAAACATTATTCCAAGTGATTCCGTGACCGAAAATCCACTTCACCAACTGTAGTTCAATAACTGTAGGTGAAAAAAAAAAAATGTTTTTTCAAACTCAAGGTGTCATGTCATAGCTCAGACCACATTCTTTCTGCAGAGATTTATGAATCTTAATTCGGAGCAGATCTGTTTGGAATATTTTTTTTGTATTACCCTAATTCTGTTACCAAACTTTGCATCTGCACAGTTCTTCCAGTAAATGTGTTTTTATGACATTTGTGTGACTTGTTCAAAGTGGTTAAACTTTTGAAATCAATCTTTTTTGTTTGGAATACTTTTTATCAAGTCAAAGCGTAAATCTGTTATTGTGGATTTACCCCATTTCATGTCCACTCTTCCTGCCTGTGTTTTATGCAGGGATGTGGTCCCATGCCATGACAGTACAAGACTACCAGGATCTCATAGACAGAGGATGGAGACGGTAAGTCAGACTCTGAGCTTTATAATCTCAGACACTGTTTTCCTCCAGGCCAGTAGTCTCTCTACACGTTGTGACACAGCAGCATAGCCCTCCATGTTTAACATATTTTTGGGTGTACAACATTGCCACATTGCTTATCTGTAGTTGTGTGTGTGTGTGTGTGTGTATGTACATTCCTTATCTGTAGTAGTCTAAATGCCCACTGCATATGTTCATTTGTTATTCTTCCTTGTCTGTTACTTCTACAGAAGTGGGAAGTATGTTTACAAGCCCATCATGAACAAGACCTGCTGTCCACAGTACACCATCAGGTAAAGAGAGCCTATTATCAAAAAGACTCACATCAACCTAGCTAAAACTGGGGTCGTATTCATTAGTGCTGATGGGTTCTGACGTGTAAACTTGAAATATTCATGTTACCTAGGGAGAGGGGGAAATGCAAAACATCCAGTGTCCTATCCAGGTATCCTATGGAAAGAAGTGCCACAGTCAGGTTTCAGTTGTGATTTGAAATACTTGCTACACGAGAAGTGAATGGTTATCTGTAGGAGGAATGTATTTGGTGAGCCAGGGACTTGAAATGTTACTAAGTAAGGGAAAGGCAGTCACATGGTTGCGGTTACTGATAAGGGTAGATGGCTGTGGATTAGTGAAGAATAGGTGCCGAGGTTTAAGGGAGAAGGAACAGTTTACTCGCATCACTTAACTTTCTTCCCTAGCAATAAAGATGTAATGTTTTAGAGAAAAGGAGGAGATTCCGCCTATAAAGTCTGGTGTAAATGCTTGTGCTGGGGGGAACATGTCTTTGTCTGTTCAGCTGTCTGGCCCATTGGGTGAATAAACTTAGAACCTTTCCTCGTTATCCATTTTTAGTTCACTCTATTACAGTGCTGCACACCTTAGCAAAATGCACAAATGTTTTCCAATAAAAAAACAGAAGCAAGAGTTCCTTATTTGACACGTTTGGGTAGTCTCACCCTATTTCAATCTGTTTTGTTTGATGCCTAATGAACATGACCCAGATGACCCTTTACTCAGTTATAAGCTATATACTAATGGTTCACTAACACACTAATACATGGTTTGTAGGTGTCATGCCTTGAACTTTCAGCCATCTAAAACCCACAAGAAGATCCTGAAGAAGATGAGCAAGTTTCTGTCTAAAGGGGAGATGCCAACGGAACAAGGCGATGGTGAGAGGAAATTTGCTTTCGTAAAATACTAATGCAAAGCTGTCTTTAGTAAACGACACATCGATTACATGTGGTAGGCTGCTCTGTTCTAGGGATGGGCATGAGTACTCAAACCAAGTACTCCTCAGTGCAGATCGTGGGCAGGGGCCAATGTGTGCAAAGTTAAACGTTTAGATCCTCCCATTGACGTCAGTATTCTTTCACTTGCGAGTAATACTTTTTTCCCCCAAGGTTAATTTATGCATTTTGTCCACATTTTTGTAAGAAAAGTGGAGATAATGACTTTAGAAGATATGAAAATATTTGATAAAATATGTGAAAAGTTGACTGGTCTTAATGGGTACCGAATGTACCCTTTTAAGCCCGTGAGTCCTCCAAATAAGCCCACCTCTTAAATAATACATTTTATTTAATTTCCAAATGTTCAAAACTGACATTGAACTTTATATAAAATCTCCCTTAAAGTTAAAATAAGCTGATCATTACTATTCATCATGAAAGTAGCGCTCATAATCGGGGGGTCCAACCGTATCCACAGAGATCAATGTGGACATAGGCTTTTGTTCTTGCCAACCAGTACACACCTGATTCAATTAACAAACTTATCATAGACTTCATTCAAGACCTGATTAGTTGAATCAGGTGTGCTATTGCTTGGTTAGAACGAAAACCTCGACCCACATCGGCCCTCTGTGTATAAGATGCCATGCACAAAGACCATAACACACAACTTTCAATGAAAAGCTGAATCACATTTGCCATACTGCTATTCTTGTTAATTAGTTTTAACTTGTCTTCCTAAAGCTTTTATGAAGACTGTTTCAAATCTCCCCCTCTACTGTTGTATTAAAAAAGTACAGGTGGTGGACAAAAAACGGAATCGCCTGGATTAAAGAAGGGCAAGAGGGGTTGGGTGATATATCGAATTAATTCAAATGTATGTTTTTACGCAATATTCCCAAATGTCTTTATTGCAAGAATTGCAGTTTTGTCTGTTTTATTCTCGTATTTCTGGTCTCGTCTCTTTCTCTCCTGTGCACCTCCCCACTTACACAAGAGATCTGTATATAATGAAAAGATGCATGTCTTTGCCCTAACGGTGGGAGTCGTTGTCCCAAAGGCAGGCGACAAGCTTAGGTCCAAAATAAGCCTGTATAAACGTATTGACCTTATTTTGGAAATGTTTGCTTTCGCCTCTTCCTCTATTGTTTACGCACACCAAGTCCCTCCCCCTGCCTCATCACATCTTCCTCTGTGATTTCAACTCGCTATTTGAGGTTTGGTCCAACTGATTCGGTCATATGGACACAAACACATTGAGACATTATTTTACTGTAATAGAGGAGAAGTAAACTTTTCTAAAGAGACCCTTTTTATTTCTCACCTACTCAAACTGCACTCAGAGCAGACACTACTCAAACGAGACTATCAATGAACATTGATTTTGGAAAATGAATTTTGTCTCATGCTGCATTAGGGTACCATGTACCACTAGCAGCATTTTGGCTAAAGATTGTTATGCTAGCTGTCTAATCTGTGTTTTATAAATGTGCAATAAGCATAAAACACAATTAGTTCTAATTATGAGAAATAAAGTAGGCCACTTGTTGGCTAAACTTGAAATATAGAGATTAGCTGGCCAATCACGAGCATGTGGGCTTTTTATTAATTCCCCAATTTCGTCATATCCAATTGGTAGTTAGTCTTGTCCCATCGAACTACCCCGCCAAGCCACACTGCTTCTTGACACAATGCACACTTAACCTGGATGCCAGCCGCACCAATGTCGGAGGAAACACTGTACACCTGGTGACTGTGTCAGTGTGCATTCGCCCGGCCCGCCACAGGAGTCGGTAGAGCGCGATGGGACAAGGACATCCCGGCTGGCCAAACCCTCCCCTAACCCGGACGACGTTGGGCCAATTATGCATCACCTCATGGTTCTCCCGGTCGTGGCTGGCTGTGACACAGCCCGGTATCAAACCAGGATCTATAGTAGTAACGCAGCTAGCACTACGATGCAGTGACTTAGACCGCTGCGCCACTCGAGAGACCACTAGCACTAGCAATTATTTGTGAATGTGCATGGTTCTAGTTACATAAAAAAAGGGGCATTTTCATAGACCTTGAAAGCCAGGTCAGTGGCTATTGCAAAGATAATACAATTATTAGTGGGTCTTGTGGTTGTGGAAGGCATATATTTAGCCTAGGTATAACATCAAACTCAATATTTTTTGGTCACATACACTTTTGGCAGATGTTATTGCGGGTGTAGTGAAACTCTTGTGTTTCTAGCTCCTACAGTGCAGTAATGCCTAACAAGTGGTTGTTGTCCTTGATGATATTTTTGGCCTTCCTGTGACATTGGGTGCTGTAGGTGTCCTGGAGGGCAGGTAGTTTGTCCCCGGTGATGCATTGAGCAGACCGCAGAACGCACCCACCGAGAATGAGAGCCCACCTTCCTTGTTAGCTGGTAGGTGGCACTGTGTTGTCCTCAAAGCAGGCGAAAAAGGTGTTGAGCTTATCCGGAAGCAAGACATCGGTGGCTGGTTTTCCCTTTGTAGTCCTTGATTGTCTGTAGACCCTGCCACAAGTCTTGTCTGAGCCGTAGAATTGCCACTCCACAGTGTATGTACTGACATTTTGCCTATTTGATTGCCTTGCGGAGGGAATAACTACGCTGTTTGTATTTGGCAATATATCCCATTCACCTTGTAAAATGCAGTGGTTCACGCTTTCAGTTTTGAGCAAATGCTGCCATCTATCCACGGTTTCTGCTTTTGGTAGGTTTTAACCTCTTGAACCTCTGGGGGCAGTATTTCATTTTTGGATGAAAACGTTCCCGTTTTAAACAAGATATTTTGTCACGAAAAGATGCTCGACAATGACAAAGTGCATAAGTGGTCACTCGATAGTAATTTTCTTGTCCCTCATTTGTTTGCATTTCTGTCCACCACTTGGTCTTCTATCCCTCAACCCTGATCCATTATTCTCTCTGCAGCGATGCCTACCTGTCCACTCAAAACATCTTGGAGAGAGTTCAGAGATTTCTAATCTTGGTAAAGACACCATGGCTAGATGCATAACTCTAATTAAAATAAATTAAACTTAAATCTGAACCAAAAGAAGTATGTTAATTGAATATCAGGGATATCAACACTATCCACATGTTTCAATGCAAACCACGCTTAATAGGAGCGTACTGGGAACGAGTGATTTATGAGGAAAAATACAAAATATTTTGTGTATAATATACGCAATAGACTACAATATTATGCAAAGTTAGTATTGAACAATATTTATTTATTCCAATTCTGTGTAGTTAGTGATATTTGTGCTGTTGTACCCTTTCACCTGTCTAGGACACAGGTTCCACTAACGGACCCCCCCCCCTCCAAAATATTTATTTTTCACACATTAACAAGTCCAATACAGCAAATGAAAGATAAACATCTTGTTAATCTACCCATCGTGTTCGATTTTTGAAATGTTTTACAGCGAAACACAACATATTTGTTTCGATCACCACCAAATCCCAAAAAAAAAAACCACACCCATTTTTCCCAGCCAAAGATAGAGTAACAAAAGCAGAATTAGAGATAAAATTAACCACTAACCTTTGATAATCTTCATCAGATGACACTCATATGACATGTTACACAATACATTTATGTTTTGTTCAATAATATGCATAGTTATATCCACAAATCTCGGTTTACATTGGCGCCATGTTCAGAAATGCCTCCAAAATATCTGGAGTAATTACAGAGAGCCACGTCATATAACAGAAATACTCATCATAAACTTTGATGAAAGATGCACGTTTTACATATAATTAAAGATACACTGGTTGTTAATGCAATCGCTGTGTCAGAAAAAAAAACGTTACGAAAAAAGCATACCATGCAATAATCTGAGACGGCTCTCAGAAGAAAATATATTTTTCCGCCATGTTTGAGTCAACAGAAATACGAAATTACATCATAAATATTCCTTTACCTTTGGGTCCTTCTGTAGCTCAGTTGGTAGAGCATGGCGCTTGTAACGCCAGGGTAGTGGGTTCGATTCCCGGGACCACCCATACGTAGAATGTATGCACACATGACTGTAAGTCGCTTTGGATAAAAGCGTCTGCTAAATGGCATATATTATTATATTATTATATTATCTTTCATCAGAATGCAGTGCAAGGAATCCTAGTTCCGCAATAAATTGTTTTGTTCCATAATGTCCATTACTAGTGTCCAATTAGTTTATTTTGCTAGCACGTTTCATTCCACGTTCTACTGACTGTTGACATCTAGTGGAAGGCGTAGGCAGTGCGAACAGATCCAGATCTTATTTTGATGTGAATAGGCGATGAGTTGAAAATCAACCAGCCCCAGAATTTCCACTTCCTGTTTGGAAGTTTGCCTACTTCTGTTATACTCACAGACATAATTCAAACAGTTTTAAAAACTTCAGTGTTTTCTATCCAATAATAATATGCATATATTAGCATCTGGGACAGAGTAGGAGGCAGTTCACTATGGGCACGCAATTCATCCAGAGTGAAAATTCTGCCCCCTATCCCTAAAAGGTTACGCTTACGAGATGCTATTTTTTTGTTGTAAATTTGACTTTTAAGAAAATGCATTTACAAATGTTCCACAGCTGTCTAAATTTAATAATTAAACGTCTGATGGGCTTAGAGTAACTACTTGTCTACATAACCAGATTAATTGTTTGAAACATTTAACCAAAGAAAAGGTTTATTTGTTTTATTTGAATCTAAAGATGGAAGTGGGCTTAATGGGTATGTGGGCTTAAAAGGTATGCTTATCCTATTTAATCAAGATATGGCATTTTCATTTTTTCCCCCTTCAAATGTTACATTCTTTACTTTGACATTAGAATATTTTTGTGTAGATAATTGTCAAAAAAAGATAATCCATTTTAGTCCCACTTTGGAACACAACAAAATGTGGAAAAAGTCAAGGGATGTCAAGGTTGTCTGAAGGCACTGTATTTAAAATTGCACTTGTTTTCATAATTGAAATCATAAAGAAAGGTAATGACAGCAATGGTTTAGGAATGACAGATTCTCGCATTATTCTTTACTCTTAACATTATTTAACTGGACTAGTTGAATGGTGAAATTATTTCAAATGCCCATTCATACTCTGTATTAGCCTGGTTAAACCAGACTGAACACTCAGAACAAGTGAAAATGGTGAGTGTTCTGTCTGGTTCAACCAGGCTAACTTTTTACATTCAGACTTCATTGTAGTACATTATTAATACCTACTGATTGTGTATCAGTACTAACTGACTGGCTTTGTGTTGTTCAGGGGAGCCCATGGACTCGCTGTGTGAGGAGGGAGGACTGCACGGCCCTGTTAAAGTCTGTCACTCTGAGGTGGCGAGTCCTGTGGTCACAGCCATTCTGACTGAGGAGGGCGACACCACACCAGCCGAGTTTGAAACCGCTAGAAAAGACCCAGTGTCTGTTCCAGACGGGAGAGGACCAGAAACAACCCCCAAACCGGGTAAGTCTAAAGGCAGGAAATCAAGAGGGCTAGACAGAAGCGAGTTAATTGTGTGACCCTTCAGTGGAGAATGATCTTCTTTGATTGGTTAAATAAGCTGGAATCTCATGTCAGCTGGATCATTTGCTTGCTTACAATATGCAAGAATATTGTGTATGTTAGGCTACATCTTCACCCCTCCAGGATCTAGCTCTCATCTAGGTCTAAGGATGCACAACCTCTGCTCCCTGTCCTTTTCATGAAAGATGATTCATCTAGAATAAATGAAGTTCACCATATGGGCAGCAGGTGGGAGCAGTCACCTATGAATATAGTCGTTCTCTGTCCTGATTCTTATGAATGGAAGCGACGATTCTGCTGTAAGCCAATATATCTCAAGCTCTCCCTTCAGTTCAATTGCAGGATATCCTGAGACACACCACAGTGATAAATGGTAATGAATGAACAACATTGAGTGAATTAATACATATAAATACTGATCAGGTGAGGGAAGCGCTACGTATAACTGCTCATAATTCAGCTTCTGATGGTCCTTTTTCTCTGGGTATGTCCAAAATGTCTACCCCCTACATATCAAAATATATTTCTCACCCATCTATACACAATACCCCATAATGACAGTGAAAACATGTTTTTAGACATTTGGGCTAATTTGATTTTCTAGGTAAGCCTCAAGAGCTTTCCACACCTGGATGTTGCTACATTTGCCCTATTTATTATTATTATTTTTTTCTTCCCCCAAAGTTCTTCAACCTCAAATTGGTTGTTGATCATTGCTAGACTTCCATTTTCAGGTCTATACAACTCGTGTAGATTTGGGTTTTATGTTATTGCCCCGCTGAAAGGTGACTGAATCTCCCAGTGTCTGGTGAAATGCAGACTGAACTAGGATTTTGCTTGTGCTAAGCTCGATTTGATATATATTTTTTGTCCTGAAAAACTCCTCAGTCCTTAACGATTACAAGCATACATACCTCAAACATGATGAAGCCACTACTATGCTTGAAAATATGGAGAGTGGTACTTAGTAATGTGGTGGTTTGCTTTTGCCCCGAACATAACTTTTTGTCTTGAATACAAAGTGTTAATTGCTTTGCCACATTTTTTACAGTATTACTTTACTACCTTGTTGCAAACAGGATGCATGTTTTAGAATATTTGTATTCTGTACAGGCTTTCATCCTTTTCCTCTTGTCAATTCTGTAACTATTGTGGAGTAACTACAATGTTGTTGTTCCATCCTAAGTTTTATCCTATCACAGCCATTAACCTGTTAGTCCACTAGGGGCATTATTTCATTTTTGGATAAAAAGACGTGCCCGTTTTAAGCGCAATATTTTGTCACGAAAAGATGCTCGACTATGTTTGGAATTGATAGTTTTGGAAAGAAGACACTCTGACGTTTCCAGAACTGCAAAGATTTTCACTGTGAGTGCCGTTGAACAAAAGCTTCAGGCAAAACCAAGATGTTTGAGCGCCCAGGAAATGAACAGAATTTCTGAAGCTACGTTTTCCATGATCGCCTTATATGGCTGTGAATGCGACAGGAATGAACGGACACTTTCTATCGTTTCCCCAAGGTGTCTGCAGCATTGTGACATATTTGTAGGCATATCATTGGAAGATTGACCATAAGAGACTACAATTGCCAAGTGTCCCGCACGGTGTCTGCGTGGAAATTGGTGCGCAAAAGTCAGCTACCAGTATTTGACGCCATGTTCAGAAAATGCAAAAAAATGTCCGGAGAAATTATAGATAACAGAAATACACATCATAAACTTTGACTAAATATACATGTTCTGCATATAGTTAGAAAGATACACTGCTTCTTAATGCAACCGCTGTGTTACATTTATTTTTAACATTACAGAAATCGCTCACTAGGCAATAATCTGAGGCGGCGCTCAGACGTAAGCAATATTTCTCCGCTATGTTGGAGTCAACAGAAATACAAAATTACAACATAAATATTCCCTTACCTTTGATGGTCTTCGATCAGAATGTAGTGGAAGGAGTCATACTTACCTAATATATAGTTTGGTTTCAGTTGGTGTGTCCTTACAGTAGCATATGCTACGAGTTCCAGCTGAAATGCATCCAAAATGACTTCTGGTCCCGAACAGTTGCGCATCAAAACTTAAAAATTACATATTATACGTCGACTAAACTGGTGCAGAATCAAGCTTTAGGATGTTATAAACGTACAAAACAATTCTCAATTCTACCGGACAATCATGCTTCTTCTCAGGCATTCTGGAACCAAGGAAGGTCTGTTCCAAAAGCGCGGTCTAGCCCTCGCGGGATTTGCACAATTAAACACTCTACTGAATGAGGACATCTAGTGGAAGACATAGAAAGTGTCTCCAGATTCATAGCTGGTTGGGAAGGGTGGGAGCGAGGACGTCAAAGTTGCCCCAAGTTTCAGGCTCCCAAAAATAGTTTGGGAGATTGCCTGCCCTGTGAGTTCTGCTATACTTACAGACATAATTCAAACGGTTTCAGAAGCTTTAGGGTGTTTTCTATCCAATAATTATTATTATATGCATATATTAGCACTTTTGTACAGATTTTTTTCCAATTTACTATGGGCACGCAGTTCATCCAAAGGGGGCAGTATTCTGCCTAGCTCTAATTAAGCATTACTTCTGAAGCTTATTTAAGCTTGCCATAAAGGGTTTGAATGCTTTAATTTGTAAAATGTTCTAAAAGCATAAATCCCCTTTCACATTATGGGGTATTGTGTGTGTGTGTGTGTGTGTGTAGGCCAGTGACAAAACATACATTATTTTTTAAAAATTCAATACTGTACACATACCTTTTAATGGTACTCTATTTTCTTCCACTCTGCATTGTTGGGAAGGGCCCATTAAGTAAATATGGCGTTGTTAGTTTACACCTGTTGTTTATGAAGCATGTGACAAATAACATTTGATTTGAAATGGCATCCTATTCCCTATGTAGTACACTAATTCTGACCAGGGGCCATAGCTCTGGTCAAAAGAAGTGCACTTTATAGGGAATAGGGTGCCATTTGGGACAAATTGTTCATATAAGCCCTTGGCTACACCGTGAACCAGGAAAGCCTGGTAGGGTACTATAAACCTAAACACAGATATACGCACAGACAGGGCAGATCTGCTTACCACACCTCTATGTAACAGATACAGTAGAGATGAAGACTTATGTCATGTTCCCCTCCACCTCTCAGAAAAAGCCCCACTGAAAGTCATGTTGGGGCTGCTTGTGAAATGGCTCCCTTAGTGCACTACTTTTGACCAAGGCCCATAGAGCACTACTTTCGACTTTCCCTATTGTCATGACGTTGGCCTGGAGGTAGGTTTATGACAGTCATAAATACCTCTTTCCCCCTCCCCCCTTTTTTCCCCCTCTCTCTACCCTACTGATGTTACAATGTTGCAAAAACCTTGGTTAACATAGAGATTCTGGGAACATCAGAAGGTGGGGGGGGGGGGGTGAACTATATTCTGGTAATCCGACCAATTGAACATATGCGGTGGTACTTAATGAATATGATGTCAGTTCGGTTATCTGAGACATTCTCATCAATGATAAGAATGACATAAACTCTACAGTGGAAAGTCTACACATCAGAGTTATCGGATTCACATGGAATTGTTGTTCAATTTAAATGTTTGAATATGAAAATATTTGTGATGGGATGAAATGTGATTTTAGCTTCTAAAATGTGAGATTTGGGTTTTCATAAGGTTAGGGCCCTGCTCAATCAGTGGCCCGCCCCTGTGAAGGAACATGGGCTATAAAACATTTCAAGCACGCCCTCCTCTCCCTTCCTATATAAAGCCTTGACGACAATATAACTTCCTGTTCCGAGGATGTGAGGATGACGGTCCGATGTCAGAATGGTTCAGATAATAACTACAGAACGAAGCCAACATCAGCATGAGCTTGGGTTGCGAATGGTATGAACTTTGAACTCTTATTCACTGCAGAAGTGATACCCCCTAGTGGTTGAGTTAGCAACAGCCGCTGCAAACGCAGGTTAGGAAGGAACAGACAGAGTATCCCATCTACCACACAACTAAGTTACTACAACGTATCCAATTGACCACCAGAGACATTCTTCAAAGGACTCGGTTGGGCAACACGGCCTTCCATCTACCACCAACCTTCCGAAGCGCAGCTCAAGAGTAAATATTTATTGCATTTTCCTTTTCCAAATGGGCGGTAATTTAGAATACGTAAGATACTGTACTTAAGATAGCACAGCTTCGCCCTTTGTTCCTCAGTCTTCCCGCTCTTTCACTCAAACCCAGCCCCTTTTCTTTTGTGTAACAAGCTGTCATATCTGTTCCGCCCGCTAGGGACGTTTTCCTTTATGACGTAATTTGTAATCAAGTTATGATTTAATTATGTGTAATTCTGTGTGATTTAGTTAGGTATTTAATAAATAAATAATTAAACCGTATTGCTGATTCAACTTGTTAGCCAGGGTTCGTGAAGATAACCAATAATTTACAACTTTCAGATGAGACTGAAATAAGGTGACAATTAATATTGACTGCTATTGATGTAAAATATTACTAGGTCTTTAAGAGTTTATTCGGAAGATAACAGCTCCATAAATATTATTTTGTGGTGCCCCGACTCTCTAGTTAATTACATTTACACGATTAGCTCAATCAGGTGATATTAATTACGGCGAAATGATTTTATAGAATAGCATGTCATATCACTTAATCCAGCATAGCCAAAGACACGACACTAGAAAGGGAATAGGGTGCAATTTGGGGTGCACCCCCATGTCTTCTCCACCTCGTCCCTCTGGCCCACCTCTCTGAAATGTTTCGAGTTAGGCTAGATGGGGAGAGGTGCAGAAGTGTGTGGGAGGGAAGCTGTAATTATTTCTAACATGGCTCCCTAAAGTTAGGGGTTGCCACTGTAGGCCTACCTAACGTTTTGTGTGTTAGTGAGTCAGTTCATTCCTGTCTTTATAAAATGTGAAATGGTTAAATGCTACATTTAGTTTATATATACAGTGCATTCAGAAAGTATTAAGACCCCTTGACCTTTTCCACATTTTGTTATGATACATTATTCTAAAATTGATTTTGTTCCCCTCAATCTACACACAATACCCCATAATGACAAAAAACAGTTTTTTAGAAATGTTTGCAAATTTATTTAAAGAATAGACTGAAATATTACATTTACATAAGTATTCAGTGCCTTTACTGAGTACTTTATTGAAGCACCTTTGGCAGTGATTAGTCTTCTTGGGTATGACACTACAAACTTGGTACACCTGTATTTGGGGAGTTTCTCCCATTCTAATCTGCAGATCCTCTCAAGCTCTGTCCGGTTGGATGAGGAGCGTTGCTGCACACCTATTTTCAAGTCTCTAGATATGTTCGATTGGGTTCAAGTCTGGGCACTGGCTGGGCCACTCAAGGACATTCGGAGACTTGTCCTGAATGCACTGGAGCAGGTTTTCATCAAGGTCCTCAGTACTTTGCCCTGTTCATTTCCCCCTTGATCCTAACTTGTCTCCCTGTTGCTGAAAAACATCATCCCCACAGCACGATGCTGCCACCACCATGCTTCACTGTAGGGATGGTGCCAGTTTCCTCCAGATGTGATGCTTGAAAATCAGGCCAAAGAGTTCAATCTTGGCTTCATCAGACAAGAGAATCTTGTTTCTCATATGGTCAGAGTCTTAAGGTGCCTTTTGACAAACTCCAAGTGGGCTGTCATGTGCCTTTGGCCAGACGGAACCCACTCCTCAGTAAATCTACCATAAAGGCCTGATTGGTGGAGTGCTGCAGAGATGGTTGTCCTTCTGGAAGGTTCTCCCATCTCCACAGAGGAACTCTGGAGCTCTGTCAGATTGACCACCCTTCTCCCCCGATTTGTTCAGTTTGGCCAGGCGGCCAGCTCTTGGAAGAGTCTTGGTGGTTACAAACTTCCATTTAAGAATGATGGGGGCCACTGTGTTCTTGGGGACCTTCAAGGCTGCAGAAATGTGTTTGTACCCTTCCCCAGATTTGTGCCTCGACACAATCCTGTCTGAGCTCTGCAGACAATGGCTTTGTTTTTGCTTCGGCATGCACTGTCAACTGTGGGACCTTATATGGACAGGTGTGTGCCTTTCCAAATCATGTCCAATCAATACATTTTACCACAGGTGGACTCCAACCAATCAAGTTGTTGAAACATCTCAAGCATGATCCATGGTAACAGGATGCACCTGAGCTCAATTTTGAGTCTCATAGCAAAGGGCCTGAATACTTATGTAAATGTTAATATATATATATATATGCCAACATTTCTATACCTGTTTTTGCTTTGTCGTTATGGGGTATTATGTGCAGATTGAGATTTGTATCTATTTAACCCATTTTAGAGTAAGGCTGTAACGTAACACAACGTTTAAAAAGTCAAGGCGTCTGAATGCACTGTGTGTGTGCGGGAGGTGGAGGTGACTTCAAACATTTAATTTTTTATATATATATATTTGTTTAAAATTCTGATTCCCATTTAGCTTTTGCGGAAGCAGCATCTACTCTTTCTGGGGTCCACAAAAAGGTAACAACATGCCGATAGACATGGAGAGTCACACATTTAAAAAATGCAATAATACAAGTGTTTAATTTTTTAATTAAAAAAAAAAAAATTTGTAGTGCGTTTGTGTCCCCTTACAGTCCCTGCCGGTCCATTAGTTGTTAAATCCGTTTTGTAGGTCATTTTGCTGATTGCTTGAGTAATTGGAGATGGGAGTAACATGCAATCATGACTCTGTATAGAACTGTGCGTTGCCATTAATTTGTTTTGGATTTGCAAGATGGTGCAAATCTGCAAACAGAGGGTCGCCTCACTTCTAGTCCTTGAGAAACTATGCAGTATTTTGTAATTTTATGTATTTATTTAATTGTTAGCTCAGAGATCCTTTAAGTGTTATCACATACAGCCGGGAAGAACTCTTGGATATCAGAGCGACGTCAACTTACCCACATTATGGCCAGGAATACGACATTCCTGAAGCGGATCCTTTGTTTGCACCACCACCCAGGGCATTTGATCTAATTCCAGAGGCCGACCCAAAACAATGTTGCCGCAGAAGAGGTAGATGGGGCGGCCTAATGGTCAGGCTTCGAAGGCATGCCCACTGCTTCCGAGTATATTACTTGCCAATGTCCAGTCTCTAGACAACAAGGTAGAGGAAATTGGGGCAAGGGTTTCTTTCCAGAGCGCAATCAGAGATTGTAACACAGTCTGTTTCACGGAAACATGGTTCTCTTGCGATATGTGGTCGATACAGCCACCTGGATTCTTTAAGCGTTGCGCCGACAGAAATAAACATATCTCTGGGAAGGAGGAGGGCGGGGGTGTATGCTTCATGATTAATGACTCATGGTGTAAACTTAACAACATACAGGAACTCAACTCCTTTTGTTCACCTGACCTAGAATTCCTCGATAAAATGCAGACTATTATCTCCCAAGACTATTCTTGTCGGTTATTGTCACCGCTGTGTATATCCCCCCTCCCTCTCAAGCCTGATACCACATTGTCCCTCAACGAACTACACTGGACTTTATGCAAACTGGAAACCCATATCATGAGGCTGCATTTATTGTAGTTGGGGATTTTAACATAGGAAATTTGTTAGCATATTTTACCATTTTTATTTCACTTTTATTTAACCACGCAATAGCGCCTCTTCAACCTCAGGAGGCTGAAGAAATTTGGCTTGTCCTCTTAAGGACTTTACAGGTGCAAAATTGAGTGCATTGTGTCAGGCTGTATCACTGCCTGGTAAGGCAACTGTTCTACCCACAACCGCAGGGCTCTCCAGAGAGTGGTGTGGTCTGTACAACACATCACGGGGGCAAACTACCTGCCCTCCAGGACACCTACAACACCCGATGTCACAGGAAGGCCTAAAAGATTATCAAGGACAAGAACCACCCGAGCCACTGCCTGTTCACCTCGCTACCATCCAGAAGGCGAGGTCAGTACAGGTGCATCGAAGCTGGGACCGAGAGACTGAAAAACAGCTATCAACCCCATCACACTGTTCAAAAGCCATCACTAGCCGGCTTCCACCTGGTTACGCAACCCTGCACCTTAGAGGATTCTGCCCTGTATACATCGACATGGAATCACTGGCCACTTTTAAATAATGGAACGCTAGTCACTTTAATAATGTTTACGTACTGCTTTACTCATCTCATGTGTATATACTGTATTCTAATTTACTGTGTTTTTTAGTCAATGCCACTCCGACATTGCTCGATCAAATATTTCTTAATTGCTTTCTTTTACTTTTAGATTTGTGTGTACTGTTGTGAATTGTTTTTAGATACTACTGCACTGTTGGAGCTAGGATAACAAGCATTTCGTTACACTTGCAATAACATCTGCTAAATATGTGTATATGACCAATACAATTATATTTGAGACTAACTATCTCCTTATTCAGTGAGCTCACTGGCTTTGGGTGCTGACATGGAGAGTGTACCATGCCCTGAGGGACACCGCACTGTACATATCTGATGTTATAGAAGCTTCCATTGAAGAACACTGGGTTGTATTGGATAAATAACTCCAACCATGGGATGGCAGGTGACGTAAAGACATAGCAAGTAATTTTTTTTCAATAGAAATTTATGATCAGGTTGTGACGGTAAGGACAGGTTGTTAAACCCCCAGTGCTCTCTCTGCTGCCTACGCCCCTGCCATAAATATACATGCCAACACCGCTGCAAGGCTAGAGGCTAGCACAGAGGGATGACGCAGCAACAAAACGACCTCTTCTACTGGGAAACATTAAATCGTGTGTGGGTGGTACGAGAGCAAATCGGTCTCCGTTTTCCTGTGCTTGTATTACTAGGCTACTTAATGAAAAGTGTTTGTGTGGTTGAGGGGGCAGGGAGAGTGCTATAGATTTGATGAAGTGTTAACTGCTGGAGTGGGAGACTCGGTCTTCCACATCTGTCATTTTCTTTACCAAGGCTGCATGCTCTGTCCTCGAGTACCTCTTTGTGTGTGTGACTGAGAAATGCCTATCTGTGTGTGTGTGTGTGTCTGCTAAAGAGAAGGGGTAAATTGTCTAGCGACATGTGTCATGTGACAGAGGGTTGAAGTCAGACGTTTACATACACCTTAGCCAACTACATTTAAACTCAGTTTTTCACAATTCCTGACATTAAATCCTAGTAAAAATTCCCTGTCAGTCAGGATCACCATTTTATTTTAAGACTGTAAATTGTCAGAATAATAGAGAATTATTTATTTAAGCTTTTATTTCTTTCATCACATTCCCAGTGAGTAGGATGTTTACATACTAATTAAATGTATTGGGCAGCATTGCCTTAAACAATTTAAACTTAGGTCAAGCATTTTGGGGAACCTTCCACAAGCTTCCCACAATAAGTTGGGTGAATTTTGACCCATTCCTCCTGACAGAGCTGGTGTAACTGAGTCACGTTTGTTGGCCTCCTTGCTCGCACACACCTTTTCAGTTCTGCCACAAATTTTCTACGGGAGTGAGGTCGGGGCTTTGTGGTTGCCACTCCAATACCATGACTTTGTTGTCCTTAAGCCATTTTGCCACAACTTTGGAAGTATGCTTGGGATCATTGTCCATTTGGAAGAGCCATTTGCGACCCAACTTTAACTTCTTTGGGGTAGGGGGCAGTATTGGCAATTTTGGATGAAAAGTGTGCCCAAACTAAGCTGCCTGCTACTCAGCCATAAAAGCTAGAATATGCATATAATTAATAGAAAACACTCTGAAGTCTCTAAAACGGTTTGAATGATGTCTGTGAGTATAACAGAACTCATGTGGAAGGCAAAAACCTGAAAAAATCCAACCAGGAAGTGGGAAATCTGAGGTTTGTAGTTTCTCAACTCGGCCTCAAACCAATATCCCACTGTGTATTTGATATGTTGCACTTCCCAAGGCTTCCACTAGATGTCAACAGTGTTTCGAAACTGGTTTGAGGGTTCTACTATAAAGGAGGGGTGGCAGGGTAGCCTAGTGGTCAGAACATTGGACTAGTAACCGAAAGGTTGCAAGTTCGAATCCCCGAGCTGACAAGGTACAAATCTGCCCCTGAATAGGCAGTTAACCCACTGTTCCTAGGCCGTCATTGAAAAGAAGAATCAAGTTGTTAACTGACTTGCCTAGTTAAATAAAGATAAAATAAAATAAGAGCTCTGAGTGAGTGGTCTGGCAGAGTGCCACAGCCTCAGTCGCACGCTCACGTGAAAGGTAGCTACGTTCCACTTCATTTCTGAAAAAAAAGGAATTGTCCGGTTGGAGTATTATTGAAGATTTATGTTAGGATGGTTTTTAAAGATTGATTCTAAACATCGTTTGACATGTTGCTACGAACTGTAACAAACTTTTAAAAACTTTTCCTCTGCTCCTAGTGAAAGCTTGTCATGAATGTGGATTACTGGACTGAACGCGCAAACAAAATGAGCTATTTTGACATTAATTATGGACATTATCAAACAAACATTTATTGTGGAACTGGGATTACTCGGAGTGCATTCTGATGAAGATCATCTAAGGTAAGTGAGTATTTATAATGCTATTCTGACATCTGACTCCAACATGGCGGATATCTGTTTGGCTTGATTTGGGCTCTGAGCGCTGTACTTTATTTTTGCTTGATTATTGCTTTTTCGGTAAAGTTCTTTTGAAGTCTGACACAGCGGTTGCATCTATAATTCCGTGCATATTACTTGTATTTTCATCAACATTTTATGAGCATGTCTGTAAATTGATGTGGCTCTCTGCAAAATCACTGGATGTTTTGGAACTACTGAACGTAACGCGCCAATGTAAACTCAGATTTTTGGATATAGGTGTACTTTTACCGAACAAAACATGTATTATGTAACATGAAGTCCTATGAGTGTCATCTGATGAAGATCATCAAAGGTTAGTGATTTAATTTGATCTATATTTCTGCTTTTTGTGACTCCTTTCTTTTGGTTGGAAGATGGCTGAATGCTTTCTGTGACTAGTTGCTGACCGAACATAATGATATGTTTTGCTTTTGCCGAAAAGCGTTTTTGAAATCGGACACTATGGTTGGATTAACTTCTTGACGCTTACCCATCCCTTAAGCGGGATAATTGGCATCAGCAACCGCTGAATAGCATAGCGCCACAGTCAAATAATATTACTAAAAATATTTCTATTCATGATATCACAAGTGCAATATTGTAAAACACAGTTTAGCCTTTTGTTTATCCACCTGTCTCAGATTTTGAAATTATGCTTTACAGCGAAAGCAATCCAAGCGGTTTTAAGTTTATCGATCGCATGACAAAACATTAAGTACACTTAGCATCAGGTAGCTTGGTCACAAATCAGAAAAGCAATCAAAAAAAATAATTTACCTTTTGTAAATGTTTTCGGATGTTTTCACTCACGAGACTTCCAGTTACACAACAAATGTTCCTTTTGTTCCATAAAGATTATTTTTATATCCAAAATACCTCAGTTTGTTTGGCGCGTTATGTTCAGAAATCCACAGGAAAGAGCGGTCACGACAGCGCAGACAATTCCAAATAGTTTCCATTATGTCCACAGAAACATGTCAAACGTTTTTTATAATATTATATAATCGATAATATGTCAACCACAAATGTCTTTCACAGTAGGAGAGGGAAAAGCAATACCTATCCAAACTCTGTTGTGCGAGCAAAACTCATGTGACCACTTGACGCGATGTTATCGTTCTGGCTCATTTTTCAAAATAAAAGCCTGAAAATGTCTGAAGACTGACACCTTGAGGAAGCGATAGGAAAAGGAATTTGGTTGATATCCCTTTAAATGGAGCAATGGGAGGCTATGGAACATGGAGTTTTCAAAATAGAAGCCACTTCCTGGTTTGATTTTTCTCAGGGTTTCGCCTGCAATATCAGTTCTGTTATACTCCCAGACAATATTTTGACAGTTTTTGGAAACTTTTTAGAGTTTTCTATCCTAATCTGTCGATTTTATATGCATATTCTAGCATCTGGTCCTGAGAAATAGGCCGTTTACTTTGAACGTTATTTTTCCAAACATAAAAATAGTGCCCCCAGCTTCAAGAGGTTAAAAAGAATTTGATCTTTAAAATGGTGTAAAATACCTCTGAGGAATTTTAATTATTGTATTTCTGTTTTGAATTTGGCGCCCTGCATTTTCACTGGCTGTTGAGGTGGGACGCTAGCCTACCTAGAGGTTAACTTCCTGACTAAAGTCTTGATGTTGCTTCAGTATATGGACATCATTTTCCCGCCTCATGATGCCATCTATTTTGTGAAGTGCACCAGTCCCTCCTGCAGCAAAGCACCCCCACAATATGATTCTGCCACTCCCGTGCTTCACGGTTAGGATGGTGTTCTTCGGCTTGCAAGCCTCCCCCTTTATCCTCCAAACATAACGATGGTCATTATGGCCTAACAGTTCCATTTTTGTTTCATCAGACCAGAGTACATTTCTCTAAAAACTACGATCTTTGTCCCCATGTGCAGTTGCAAACCGTAGTCTGGCTTTTTATGGCGGTTTTGGAGCAGTGGCTTCTTCCTTGCTGAGCGGCCTTTCAGGTTATGTCGAAATAGGACTCATTTTTACTGTTGATATAGCTACTTTGATACCCGTTTCCTCCAGCATCTTCACAAGGTCCTTTGCTGTTGTTCTGTGATTGATTTGCACTTTTCCCACCAAAGTAAGTTCATCTCTAGGAGAGACCTTCCTAAGCGGTATAATGGCTGCGTGGTCCCATGGTGTTTACTTGCTTACTCTTGTTTGTACAGATGAACATGGTACCTTCAGGCGTTTGGAAATTGCTCCCAAGGATAAACCAGACTTGTGGTTTACAATTTTTAATTTTTGGGGGGGTTTTGCCATGATGTCAAGCAAAGAGGCTCTGAGTTTTTGAAGGTAGGCCTTGAAATACATCCACGGGTACACCTCCAATTGACTCAAATGATGTCAATTAGCCTATCAGAAGCTTCTAAAGCCATTACATAATTTTCCAATCTGTTTAAAGGCACAGTCAACTTAGTGTTTGTACATTTCTGACCCACTGGAATTGTGATACAGTGAATTATAAGTGACATAATCTGTAAACAATTGTTGGAAAAATGACTTGTCAAATCAAATCAAATTTTATTTGTCACATGCAGATGTTAATGCGAGTGTAGCGAAATGCTTGTGCTTCTAGTTCCGACAATGCAGTGATAACCAACAAGTAATCTAACTAACAATTCCAAAACTACTGTCTTATACACAGTGTAAGGGGATAAGGAATATGTACATAAGGATATATGAATGAGTGATGGTACAGAGCAGCGTACAGTAGATGGTATCGAGTACAGTATATACATATGAGATGAGTATGTAGACAAAGTAAACAAAGTGGCATAGTTAAAGTGGCTAGTGATACATGTATTACATAAGGATGCAGTCTGATGTAGAGTACAGTATATACGTATTCATATGAGATGAATAATGTAGGGTAAGTAACATTATATAAGGTAGCATTGTTTAAAGTGGCTAGTGATATATTTACATTTCCCATCAATTCCCATTATTAAAGTGGCTGGAGTTGGGTCAGTGTCAATGACAGTGTGTTGGCAGCAGCCACTCAATGTTAGTGGTGGCTGTTTAACAGTCTGATGGCCTTGAGATAGAAGCTGTTTTTCAGTCTCTCGGTCCCAGCTTTTATGCACCTGTACTGACCTCGCCTTCTGGATGATAGCGGGGTGAACAGGCAGTGGTTCGGGTGGTTGATGTCCTTGATGATCTTTATGGCCTCCCTGTAACATCGGGTGGTGTAGGTGTCCTGGAGGGCAAGTAGTTTGCCCCCGGTGATGCGTTGTGCAGACCTCACTACCCTCTCGAGAGCCTTACGGTTGAGGGCGGAGCGGTTGCCGTACCAGGCGGTGATACAGCCCGCCAGGATGCTCTCGATTGTGCATCTGTAGAAGTTTGTGAGTGCTTTTGGTGACAAGCCGAATTTCTTCAGCCTCCTGAGGTTGAAGAGGCGCTGCTGCGCCTTCTTCACGTAGCTGTCAGTGTGAGTGGACCAATTCAGTTTGTCTGTGATGTGTATGCCGAGGAACTTAAAACTTGCTACCCTCTCCACTACTGTTCCATCGATGTGGAAAGAGGGGTGTTCCCTCTGCTGTTTCCTGAAGTCCACAATCATCTCCTTAGTTTTGTTGACGTTGAGTGTGAGGTTATTTTCCTGACACCACACTCCGAGGGCCCTCACCTCCTCCCTGTAGGCCGTCTCGTCGTTGTTGGTAATCAAGCCTACCACTGTTGTGTCGTCCGCAAACTTGATGATTGAGTTGGAGGCGTGCGTGGCCACGCAGTCGTGGGTGAACAGGGAGTACAGGAGAGGGCTCAGAACGCACCCTTGTGGGGCCCCCGTGTTGAGGATCAGCGGGGAGGAGATGTTGTTGCCTACCCTCACCACCTGGGGGCGGCCCGTCAGGAAGTCCAGTACCCAGTTGCACAGGGCGGGGTCGAGACCCAAGGTCTCGAGCTTGATGACGAGTTTGGAGGGTACTATGGTGTTGAATGACGAGCTGTAGTCGATGAACAGCATTCTCACATAGGTATTCCTCTTGTCCAGGTGGGTTAGGGCAGTGTGCAGTGTGGTTGAGATTGCATCGTCTGTGGACCTATTTGGGCGGTAAGCAAATTGGAGTGGGTCTAGGGTGTCAGGTAGGGTGGAGGTGATATGGTCCTTGACTAGTCTCTCAAAGCACTTCATGATGACGGAAGTGAGTGCTACGGGCGGTAGTCGTTTAGCTCAGTTACCTTAGCTTTCTTGGGAACAGGAACAATGGTGGCCCTCTTGAAGCATGTGGGAACAGCAGACTGGTATAGGGATTGATTGAATATGTCCGTAAACACACCGGCCAGCTGGTCTGCGCATGCTCTGAGGGCGCGGCTGGGGATGCCGTCTGGGCCTGCAGCCTTGCGAGGGTTAACACGTTTAAATGTCTTACTCACCTCGGCTGCAGTGAAGGAGAGACCGCATGTTTTCGTTGCAGGCCGTGTCAGTGGCACTGTATTGTCCTCAAAGCGGGCAAAAAAGTTATTTAGTCTGCCTGGGAGCAAGACATCCTGGTCCGTGACTGGGCGAGGTTTCTTCTTGTAGTCCGTGATTGACTGTAGACCCTGCCACATGCCTCTTGTGTCTGAGCCATTGAATTGAGATTATACTTTGTCTCTGTACTGACGCTTAGCTTGTTTAATAGCCTTGCGGAGGGAATAGCTGCATTGTTTATATTCGGACATGTTACCAGACACCTTGCCCTGATTAAAAGCAGTGGTTCGCGCTTTCAGTTTCACGCGAATGCTGCCATCAATCCACGGTTTCTGGTTCGGGAATGTTTTTATCGTTGCTATGGGAACGACATCTTCGACACACGTTCTAATGAACTCGCACACCGAATCAGCGTATTCGTCAATATTTCCATCTGACGCAATACGAAACATGTCCCAGTCCACGTGATGGAAGCAGTCTTGGAGTGTGGAGTCAGCTTGGTCTGACCAGCGTTGGACAGACCTCAGCGTGGGAGCCTTTTGTTTTAGCTTCTGCCTGTAGGCAGGGATCAGCAAAATGGAGTCGTGGTCAGCTTTTCCGAAAGGGGGGCGGGGCAGGGCCTTATATGCGTCGCGGAAGTTAGAATAACAACGATCCAAGGTTTTACCACCCCTGGTTGCGCAATCGATATGCTGATAAAATTTAGGGAGTCTTGTTTTCAGATTAGCTTTGTTAAAATCCCCAGCTATAATGAATGCAGCCTCCGGATAAATGGTTTCCAGTTTGCAAAGAGTTAAATAAAGTTCGTTCAGAGCCATCGATGTGTCTGCTTGGGTAAGGGATATATACGGCTGTGATTATAATGAAGAGAATTCTCTTGGAAGATAATGCGGTCTACATTTGATTGTGAGGAATTCTAAATCAGGTGAACAGAAGGATTTGAGTTCCTGTATGTTTCCTTCATCACACCATGTCTCGTTAGTCATGAGGCATACGCCCCCGCCACTCTTCTTACCAGAAAGATGTTTGTTCCTGTCGGCGCGATGCGTGGAGAAACCCGTTGGCTGCACCGCATCGGATAGCGTCTTCCCAGTAAGCCATGTTTCCGTGAAGCAGAGAACGTTGCAGTCTCTGATGTCCCTCTGGAATGCCACCCTTGCTCGGATTTCGTCAACCTTGTTGTCAAGAGACTGGACATTGGCAAGAAGAATGCTGGGGAGTGGTGCGCGATGTGCCCTTTTTCGGAGTCTGACCAGAACACCGCCTCGTTTCCCTCTTTTTCGGAGTCGTTTCCTTGGGTCGCTGCATGCGATCCATTCCGTTGTCCTGTTTGTAAGGCAGAACACAGGATCCGCGTCGCGGAAAACATATTCTTGGTCGTACTGATGGTGAGTTGACGCTGATCTTATATTCAGTAGCTCTTCTCGACTGTATGTAATGAAACCTAAGATGACCTGGGGTACTAATGTAAGAAATAACACGTAAAAAAAACAAAAAACTGCATAGTTTCCTAGGAACGCGAAGCGAGGCGGCCATCTCAGTCGGCGCCGGAAGTGCACAAAGTTGATGTCCTAACCGACTTGCCAAAACTATAGTTTAACAAGAAATTTGTTGAGTGGTTGAAAAACGAGTTTTAATGACGCCAACCTCAGTGCATGTAAACTTCTGACTTCAACAATAGGTCCTTGAAATGTAAGTGCTTAAGTCTTTGCGTTTAACTTGCCAATGTCTGTATGAACCCTGTATTGGCTTCTTGTTCGGCTCGCAAATGAAAGATAAAATCACTAGATATTGAAATTATGCACGCGTAATTTTCTTTCCTGTCCGATCTTGTCCCGGGCTGGTATTTTTTTTCATTTGGACCAGTACCTTTCAGTTGGCTCTGGCCTGGTGTGCCACTGGCAAATTTACCTGCATGTCATGCCCTGAGGTGCACTTAGGTCCTATATGTCTACCTCGTTTTAGTTTTCGGGTAGATAAAGGCAATTGAAAAGTAGCTTCAAAGTTGCCTTTGCCTACCTGGTAGAATCATGCGTATTTGCAGCAATCCAGTGGCCATTCGTTTTCAAAACAATCACAAGTTCGGGACAGATACACCGCTAGCCAAACACACCTGTTTGGCTGGTGAGCACCTGAATAAAGGGTAACCTGAAGGGGGCGGGGAAAAAAATGTTTTAAAAAATTGGGGGAAATCAGTCCTCCAAGTAGTTTTTTTCAGATTCTCCCCTCTTGAGGATTTTGCCGAAAAGAAAACCATGGTAATTTGAAATCTGTAACAAATAGATTTTGTACTTTTTGAATTCTCTTTTCTTTGCTGTTACAGTAAATCTATCAAAATGAATGTAAGAACACAAGGGCTTGCACATTTTAAAAGATGCCTAGTCATTATTAGCCTGACTCTGTAGGGAATGCAAGCACATTATGGGACACAGGCCAAGGCCTGGATTCACAAAACCCTTGTTAACACTAGAACTGCTGGGCCTCAATGGACTATCTAAAAAATAATAATTTAGCTGGTTTTATGAAGGCATTGGTAAACATTTAGAATATGATTTGTATTTTATTTCAAATAACACAATAGCATTTTCATTAGTTTCTTTTGGTTAACAAAATCAATGCAATAACACAATGCCAAAATTCAGGTGTTCGATTAAAAAAAATGTTATGGAGTGCCTTTATTACAACTATGAAACAAAGCATATGTGTTGAAACATGGTAACAGCTTATTTTTATAACCCTAATATTTAAAACAATACGCCAACCACTATGACACATCGTCAAAAGACGAGCGGTCAAATTATAAAAAGAAAAGTATCATAAACATAAGCACCAAGTGGCCTTGATAAATAGTGAAACTGTACAAAAGCAATAAGGGTATTATAATGAATATAAGTGTTGATATGACAGCAGTCAGTCAATTATTGTCAGCTCGTGCTTGTGTTCATCGTCATGCAATGGTATCAGTTGGATTTCCTTCAGCTGTTATCCCTTGTCCTAACAGTTGACAAAACGTTCAGAACTTTCACTTGCTTTACGCACTACATACCTTTTTGTTTGTTGTGCTTAATAGTATCAGGTTTTCTTTGTCCCTGTGTCTTGTCATTCTTCAACACCGTTGCTGTGCAGGTGCCTTACTTTGGACAGAGGGAGGGAGCTCCCGTCTCACTTTGTTCATGATGCCGGTCAGACTTGTTTTCTTTGCAAGCAACTTGTTCGACAGTGACGTGAAGAAATTGTCCATGGTGACATTGCTCCCCTTGCCAACATAAGGTTCCACAAGCCTCATCACGTAAATCTCAGACACTCGCACCTGCTGCCTGATGTGGATATTGAGAGCCTTTCAACATGTAAAAATATGCACGCTCTCGCTGTGAAGCCTACTCCAAGTAGGATGGAGTACTCCAAGTAGAACAGAGTAGACTGATAAGACTGCTTTGATTCGGGGAACTCTTATAGGGTATTAACCATTTTAAGATTAGGCCTATAATTTAGATGGATAAATACAATGGAATGTTATTTATTTTTAAATGTACCTTTTTTATTTAACTAGGCAAGTCAGTAAAGAACAAATTAGGAACAGTGGGTTAACAGTGGGGTCATGCCCTGACGTGCACTTAGGGCCTATATGTCTACCTCGTTTTAGTTTTCGGGTAGATAAAGGCAATTGAAAAGTAGCTTCAAAGTTGCCTTTGCCTACCTGGTAGAATCATGCGTATTTGCAGCGATCCAGTGGCCATTCGTTTTCAAAACAATCACAAGTTCGGGACAGATACACCGCCAGTGGGTTAACAGCCTGTTCAGAGGCAGAACGACTGATTTGTACCTTGTCAGCTCGGGGATTTGAACTTGCAACCTTCCGGTTACTAGTCCAACGCTCTAACCACTAGGCTACCCTGACTCGCCCTGTTCTTCATTCACATAATTATGCATTTTTCGCTCCCCTGCGTTCAACTCTCCCATTCTCCCATCATACTTTACTTATTTATTTAATCTGTAACGTGTGAAATTAGTTCGCTACGGTTTATGTTCAGTTTCGAGGGCAATTGTTGGAGTGATTATCAACTGGGCACTGCACTCTCAGCTGTAGGAAGAGGGAGCAGTGTAGGCCTTACTGTTGGGATGAGAGGCAAAGATGACGACATGCCCTCTTAAAACTGGTTATTTACTTCAGTTCTGTGTGTGATATTAAGATTCTAACGGCAGTTTGTTACATAGACGGCAGTGTGTTACAAAGCTTTACTGGTTCTCGTTTAAAAAAATCTATATATTTGTACCTTTTATTTAATACTAGAACCATCATAGGCCAACGGCCACTGATGCTTCATTTTTGTAATTATAATTTTTGAAATAAGCCAAAAGAAAAAAACAATGTCCTACTCCTTCCTTGACTTTTCCTAAATGGTTGTATTTTATATCAGAATTTTGGAATCACAAACAGGAATAGGTGATCAAAATACTTTTCTAACTTAACCCACCAAGACAATATGCTGTAGGACGTTGGTACCTATTGCTAACTTAACCCACCAAGACTATATACGGTAGGACGTTGGTACCCAGCCGGGCGCTAATGCCTCAGTCTCTCTCCTCACTGAATGAATGACAAATAGATGAATGGGCAATAATCATTCACCTTCACAATTTCAATTAAAGATGGGCTTTTATGGGACTTTTATTTACTCTAATTCTATTACTAATCAAATGTATTTTAAGGGAAATGAAAACATGCTAAATGTTGCAGTAGGCCTTGAATGCAAACCATATCCTTGACTCTATCCAACTTGATGAGCAGGGAGAAAAAAATGATGCCTGCACAGCCTGCCCATCGAAACTATATCTCAACTAATTTCATACATAATAAGAGTTAGCCTATAGACGAGATTTAAATTGAAAATCATCCGACGGAAAATATTGTCAGTTGTAAAATTGTATATGGACTCATCTTGTAATTTATAGATGCAGCGAAAGGATAATCACTTTATCAAACCCTCCTTCAGTCACATGCAGGTAAACATTTTGAATTTGATATACAATGCATTCGGAAAGTATTCAGACCCCGTGATTTCATTTTTTTTTTTTTTTACGCTACAGGCTTTTTCTAAAATTTGCACACAATACCCTATAATGACGAAGCAAAAAACGATTTATTTTTAATGTTAGCAAATGTATTAATAAAATATACCTTTACCTAAATATTCAGACCCTTTGCTATGAGACTTGAAATTGAGCACACAAAACACATCTGTCTATATTAGGTCCCACAGTTGACAGTGCGTGTCAGAGCATAACCCAAGCCATGAAGTCTAAGGAATTGCTGCAGCATTGAAGTGGCCTCCATCCTTCTTTAATGGAAGACACTTCCTAGAGCTGTCTGCCCAGCTAAACTGAGCAATAGGGGGAGAAGGTCCTTGGTCAGGGAGGTGACCAAGAACCCAGAGTTCCTTTGTGGAGATGTGAAAGTTGTCCTTCTGGAAGGTTAACTATCTCTTCAACACTCCACCCATCGGGCCTTTATGGTAGAGTGGCCTTACGGAAGCCACTCCTCAGACAGCCCGCTTGGAGTTTGCCAAAGGCACCTAAAGGATTCTAACCATGAACAACAAGATTCTCTGGTCTGACGAAACTAAGATTGAACTCTTTGGCCTGAATACCAATCGTCACGTCTGGAGGAAACCAGGCACCATCCCTTCCAACAGGGCAACGACCCTAAGCACACAGCCAAGACAACTCAACATTTGCTTTGGGACTAGTCTCTAAATGTCCTTGAGTGGCCCAGCTAGAGCCCGGACTTGAACCCGATCGAACATCTCTAGAGAGACCTGAACATAGCTGTGCAGCTACCCATCCAACCTGACAGTTCTTGAGAGGATCTACAGAGAAGAATGGGAGAAACTCCAAATACAGGTGTGTCAAGCTTGTGGCGTCATACCCAAGAAGACTGTAAATCACTGCCAAAGGTGCTTCAACAAAGTTGAGTAAAGGGTCTGAATACTTATGTAAATGTGTTTCATTTGAATAAAAATGTGTAGATTGAGATTTTATTTAACCCATTTTAGAATAAGGTTGTGCTGTAACAAAATGTGGAAAAAGTCAAGGGGCCTGAATACTTTCCAAATGCATTGTAGTATCAGAATGCACATATTTTGCCCCTTCTATTACCCTTGTCAAATAACACTCATAATTCAAGAGGTGCAGCTCTATTTGAACTTTTTCCAAGAATATCTGTGCTGTCCATGCATTCGGCACATGACACCTCCCGCGGCAGCATTCATCTGGCTACTAAGCAAAAACGAACATATTACAATATGCTATTTCTTTATGTAATTCATGAGCTGGTCCTTTTGTTGAAGAATGCAGCAAAATAATTTCACCTGTGCACCTGGCTGATTTCATTATTATCTTTTTCATTTCTACTTTGTCAAAAGCTGTAACTGGACTTTATTCATTACTATAACTCTATTACTAATCGATTCTACAAATAAATGTGATCAAATGAATTACAGTTTTATTGTAAGGGAAACAAAAATAGGTTATCGGCCTACGTTTTTTTCCCCCCCTAGGAATTTGTAGGATGATACAGAACATATCCTTTTACTCTATCTAAACAAATAACTCATTTAAAATATATATATAATTCCACAGTTATTCATGCAATCCTTTTAAAATTGTTTATACACTATCAAGCGATGGTGCTTATGTTTGCTGCACCTTGCTTGTTGATATGCAAATGCTTAAGACGATTCTTCAAGAAAATAGTTATTGGATGTTCTTAATTCCAACATGGCTCAACCCTTGTCTTAAACTCATGGGAGTGAGGAAAATAAGCTAATGAAAGCAATTGAACATGTTTAGTTGACTCACAAACTTTGTCTAAAAGTTTCAGTATTGATTGTTTTAAATCCAAGTATATTTGTTTTGTCAGTAAGAAATGTGCTAACCTGATTGCCCTTACTAGCTTCGCAACAATCATGATCTTAAAAATATAGTTAAGTTCATAAAATCCTACATTAAGAAGAAATGTTTTAGGAATTGCACTTACAAATTATCTTAAACTTATTTAAAAATATATATATTTTAAGCTTTTTTTGTGAATCTGGGTCCAGGTCATGATCAATTATATATTTATTTTTAATTAAATATTGCTGTGACAAATCATGTGAAAAAATTGGTAGCAGTAAAAAAAGAAAAATGTAGAACCCTGCTATGTGTTTGGATCAGTCAGTCTTCAGTCTGAACAGAGGCCAGAACCCGATATGTGACCGCTCAATCTGACTGTGTTTAGTTTATACTTATTTGGAGGGAAACCATTTGACCGCGCTGTCACTCCTGCTCTCTGTTTATCTCCTGCTCGGAAACGTTCTCTCTTTAGTCACAGGATACGGAGAGAATTTGAGGATATACAAGGGAAGGAGGTAATGCTCTCTCTCCTCACTCATCTGACTGAGACACATCATTTTCTGTTTGTCTCTGGGAGAATGTGAATTGGATCGGCTTCACAAATGGTGCTGCCTTACAGAGTTCTGTTGAAGCTACTGTAGACTTTCATTGCAAAAGTGTTTAAATCAATTATTCGGTGACGTGAATATACTTAGTGTAGTTTTATCTAAAAAGTACAACTTTAAATGTTTTACCATTATGAAATTCACAGTGGATGGTCCTTTTGTGCCTCCTCTGAGGAGCCTCCACTGCCTCGCATCCTCTCGCCACTATCCCCGCCTCCTTCTCAAAACCCATTAGAAGAGGTCAGAGGGTACGGACCTCTAGCTTTCTCATCCAATGGGATTTGAGGAGAGGCTATGATGAGTATGCTATTCAGATCTTCCCTCCCTCTTTTTCTTGCTTTCTCACGCTCTCTCCTTCATTTCACTTTGTCTCATAACTTGGTGTCTATTGTCTAGAGTCTAGACACAGACTCACTCAACCTGCCCCATAGCATTAGCACCCAGACAACTGCAAAGTTAACCGTGACTGAGGGATTTATCTATGGTCTCTCGGGGTCCTGATTGAGTTCAGATAAGCTCACAACTCTTACCTCAATGAATGATTTACTGAAAAGTGTGTAGCCCTCAAGTCAAAGTACCGCCCATATAGATACTGAAGGGAGTGTACAGTTCATAGTATGTAGAGACATTAGTTAGTATGTGTAGGTCTATGCTGAAGGCTGAGGATCGTTCCACCCAGTTTTGACACACGGTCATATTAGTTAGTAGTTAGTTAGTAGAGTGCTTTTGGTGGCGGCTTGCAGAAGGCCAGGTGGGGAGGGATGGAGCTGCATTGCGCATTATATGCGTGCGTCAAGTTGACAGAGTAGTCCGTCTGTCTCGGTCCTCTGTCATGTAGATGCAACCGACTCCTCTGTAAAGAATGGGGTTTGTGTGTGTCACTTTTCATAGTAGGTGTGGAAGAAGATCCAGTTTCCTTACAGTACTCTTCTCCTATCCTGTTTGAACTGTATCAGCCTGGTTTGTATGTTTGTCTCTAAGACACTGCTCTTGTGATTGTAGTGTGCTCCCTCTGATGTCAGCAACAGACACACACCTCTGCCTAAGGTCCAGTACTCTGTGGTGCAGCTACGGAAATGCTGGAAAGCTGAACGCTGTTTCCCATCAGAACCTGCAACCCTGTCCAAACCATCCAGCACAACACCATTGCGTATACTTCTGGCCCCTCTTTGGACACTGTATTAACTAACCTCCAGACGCGCTTCAATGCCATTACAACTCTCCTTCCGTTGCCTCCAACTGCTCTTAAACGCAGGGAAAACTAAATGCATGCTACTCAACCGATCCCTGCCCGCACCTGCTCGCCCGTCCAGCATCACTACTCTGGACGGCTCTGACTTAGAATACGTGGACAACTACAAATACCTGGGTGTCTGGTTAGACTAAACTCTGCCAATGACTGGAACGAACTGTACAAAAATCACTGAAGCTTGAGACTCATATCTCCCTCACTAGCTTTAAGCACCAGCTGTCAGAGCAAATCACTGCACCTGTACATAGCCCACCTGTAAACAGCCCATCGACCTACCCCATCCCCATACAGTATTTATTTATTTGTCTTGCCCCTTTGCACCCCAGTATCTCTACTTGCACATTCATCTTCTGCACATCTACCATTCCAGTGTTTAAATTGCTATATTGTAATTTCTTCGCCACCATGGCCTATTTATTGCCTTAACTCCCTTATCTTACCTCATTTGCGCTCACTGTACATATACTTTTTTTGTTTTCTTTTGTTGTGCTGTATTATTCACTGTTTTGTTTTTTCCATGTGTAACTCTGTTGTTTGTGTCGAATTGCTGTGCTTTATCTTGGCCAGGTCGTAATTGCAAATGAGAACTTGTTCTCAACTAGCCTACCCGGTTAAATAAAGGTGAAATAAAAATAAATAAATAAATACACACACTGTCCTGTATGGTCATGATCTTCGTCATTCGATTGGAAACTCCCCAGAGGCAGAGGACCTTCTATCTCCTAAGTTGATGCCCCTTCATTTGAAACCAAAGGTGTCCACAAAAAGCCAAGAAATCACTTGCAGTCAACAAACACAACCCATGCTGTTTTATAGGTTCTCGTGCGGTGATGTCATGTATTGAGGAAGGGGGGAAAAAATAGAAAACGACATCCATGTAGAGCTGTTTTTTTTTTTTTGTGTGTGTATTGGCGCATGCGTGTGGAGGCTACGCTAAAGCAAACAAGGCAATCAGACTTCGCCTGAGGGGAGCAAAGCCATTGGAAACATGGCCTCACACCCACAAAACATCCCCAAATGTGGGACTCATCATCAATGGCAACATCGTTTAAAAGTAACCACCTCTTTCTCACTCCCACACTACCGTGTTAATAAACCTCATGCAGAAGTCTTGCATGAAGGGGAAACTTGTTTGCCTGTTCCATAAGGCTGTAGTTTAGTTCTTCTTTTACACAATTATTTTATATTGAACAGTTTTGGAAATGCCATACCCAAGCTTGTTTTTGGAGCGAAAAAGGATTACGATGTGGTGTTAACATCCTGAAGTTCTCGCACCCTTGGAAAGGAAACTTGTGCTCCCATCTACACCATTCTAGTTTCTAACAATAGTATTTATTCTGTCCTTCCCACCCTCTCTTTCTCTTCCTATTTTTCTCCCGCTCTCCATCCCACTCTTCAGGGGTAGGAGCGGACCCCGGCAGGCCGTTGTGTAGGAAAGCCAAAGAACTGAGGAAGGCTCGCCGGCTGCAGAAGGAGCAGAAGAGACAGGTGGGGGGTGGAGTCCTGGCCTCTGCGACCTCTAACCCCGCCACGCCAGTCCAGCTCAACCAACCCAAAGCCCTGGAGGAGTTCATCAACGAATCTCTGCCCGATAGTCCTCTGCACCGTCTCGAGGTAAGCGAGAGAGGGGTTCAGGTCTACAGTTACTTCCTAGCCCCTACTCATTCAATGTCTACAGAGCTGAAGGAACCGGATGGGTGTAAGTAATACAGTGATGGTGCCACCTAGCCTTCCAGTGGCTTTAGGTGAGTTTCCTCTATATTGCTTTAAGTCTATCCACTTCCAATGGATCTACCGTCAGACCCGGCCAGAGAGAGGCCTCTATCGGCTTCCCTAACCCAGTGACTTCACCATGCGTGCCTGTGGGGAGAATGGTACGGCCAGAGCCCAAGTGGAAAATCCAGCACTTCACGACACAAACTCAACCAAATGGTAGCCTGACCACACACTCGGGGTCAGGCTACCCCAAGTAATCACATTCAAACGACTGCAGAGCTCTGCATTGTTTATAAGAGATGTAAATGTACTTTTGGCTCTGGGATGTACTGCAGGCAGGGCTACATCCCAAATGGCACCCTATTCCCCATAACCTATAGTGTATTACTTTTGACCAAAGCTCTAATGGGCCCTGGTCAAAAGTAGTGCACTATGAAGGGAATATAGTTCCATTTGGAACACAAGCCCAGATAAAAAAAAAAAAAATCCCTTTCCAGTATAAGGTGAAGTTTTGGTCCATCCTCTTGACTTTCGCTGAGGTTGGTAGTCTAGAGTGATGTCAGCTTTTGATTAAGCCAGACCTTGAGACGAGCTATTCATTCACTGACTGGCACTGAGCTCCCATCAGACTCCTCTCCCAATCAGCTCATCTTAGCTGATTTGATTACTTCTATTGGCTGTGATGTTTACTCATTCAATTTCCTTAAGTGGATGAACGTACACACAAAGTCGAGCCACCCAATTGAAGGTTAATTTGTTGTTTGGCAATTTAAGATGATTGAAAGGCTCATGTGTTTTGAAACACGAGTTTGTAGGCCTAAAGCATGCCGATGGGCTGCAATCTATGCTAGGAATTGGGATGTTTAGGATTCTGATGATTATGGAGATAATTGAATCTGGGTTTTGCCATTTACACCACTCTTTATGACTTTAAGAGTCTTAGACTTCAGCAGGAGCCAGTTCAGGATGATCTAACATACCAGAAAGTTCAGAATTAGATAGAAGTGAATTGAGTCGAGCACATCTGACTGCCTGTCATGTAGAATAGGGATCGTGCAAGTCTGCTCTATTTATTCTATTTCTATCGACAACTTTCTATCAGAGTGTTTCATATCACCAAATACACCCCAGTTCAGATTTGTTGAGTAAGCTGTGGAGCTACAGGGGGAAACTGAAGGTCTTGGACCGCAAGGATATTTTGGGTGTTTACACAAATGCAATTAACAACATTCCAGCTCCACTTCATCACCAGCACAACCGTTAAACATGTCAGACCGCCTGAGTGATGGAGTCAGACAATCATTAGGAAAGTACTGGGAGGAGGAGAGAAGCATGTACATATGGCCCCAATGAGAGACGTTAAAGAGAGAGAGGAGATGTGATCGAGGGTAAGGGGCCCCTGACTATAGGTAAGGCCCCTTCCCTTGTATTGATAGACACATTGAGACTGTGGGAATTGTAATAAAGCCTTTTCCTGTAACCACAACCCTGTTCTCATCCACAACCCTTAGTGTTTTACAGTAAAACTAGTGGCTTTTAGTGAATGACATAGATGAGATGTCTGGAGGGTCAGGTTGGGACACATACTTGTGCCCTTGCCACCACCAGGGGTCAGTGTGGACACACGATTGACAGGCCCCCCCCTTTCCCCAAAGAGAAGCGTATAACACCAACCTGTCTTTCTCGCTCAATATGCCTTCCTATTATTTATGATCTTTTAGTTACAAACCCACTCTCCTCTCACACGTTCACTTGCTCTTGTTTGGCCATTAGCCTTCTCTGTTTATCAGACACATTCTATAGTCAGCGAGTCTCTTCTGCGTGTTTTTATCAAAGAGAACAGGATATGGGCTCACACAGAGTTCCACATGTGGAACAACATATCGGCTTACAGGGGCTTTTGAAGGCCAATATCTCTCCCATTTTAATTACGTGGCATTACAGAAACATTATTGGAATGGTTTGGTGTTAGTCTGTCGGTGCCATCTCATTCGATTTGTTATGAGAGCGTTGCGTTTTCACCAAACTATCCAGTGTGGTGTTGGCTCAATAAAACTATTTTGGCGTATCAAAGGATATCTGGAGTTTTAAAAGTACATTTAAAGAGGCCTTACTTACTATTATCTTTTACGTAAAAGGCCCAACATCTTTGTTTGAATATACAGTGCGTGTACCAAGCAGTCATATGAGAGCCCTGTGCATGTCCAACTCAAACAAACCTTGGGTTAAATTCCCTCGCAGGCTACTATTCAAATGGCAGGGGCATTTTGGCCAACAAAAGCTTAAAAACAAACATGTTTAATTAAAATGAAGCTGGGGGGATTATGAAGGTTGAATTCTCACATTCTCAACACTAGTGGTTATGCTTTATCCTAAGCTCAAAGGCCTGGCTTCCTGACTTTTGGGCCTGTTTTAAAACTGGTTCTAATCCTCCCCTACTGTAGCTTGACATGACATGGTGAAGCACTGGAAATAGGGTTTATAAGAGGTGTGTGTGTGTGTGTGTGTGTGTGTGCGCACACACACACACACAGGTCATGTTTGAATGATCTCTTTGGTTTTTCAGGAGATCAACCCAAGTAAGGTCTTTAAATGATGTTTCTTTTAAACATGATGACAAACACTTGTGGTGTTTACCCTATTTGTTCTCTTTTGTCATGCTCTCACCTGTCACTCTGCTTGTCTCCATGGAGATGGACACAAACACGCCCTCCTCCTTTATCAACCTCACTGCTTTGGTGTAGCACCTGTGGTTGCGGTAATAGAAAAACTGCATTGTAAATAACTCCCACCCAATATAACTTCTGAATGCTGTTTACGGTGTTAATCATTCAGTCAAATACCTTTTTCAAGATGTATAATAAAGGCTCACCTTGGTGTATCCTGTCCCCACACACGTGAAATATAGAATGCTTACTTAATACAAAACATCTTCTTAAAAATGTTCACAAGGGCCTACCTTAAAGGAGGAAAACGGCTTAGGTGGTTTAAAGCCTGATGTGGCATGCTTGAAATTGAGAAATGTAACACTCAAACATTTGCCTTAGTGACGGACAGAGTTAATGGAGGACGAGACGTTCAGTTTACCCTCCATTCTGTTTCTTTCATACTTTTTAAATACATTTTTCCTCCCTCTGCTTTAATATGTGAATGTGGTGTACCCTCTGTGTGGATTTGTCTCCACTTATCGTTCTGTGTCCTATTTAAATGCCTGTCTTTTTATATTTGTGTTAACCCTTCTCTGCCCATCCCTCTTTTGAAGGTGAGGCTAGTGCGCTCCAACCCCCCCAGTTCACAGTTCAAAGCCTCTTTCGACGCCTCCTACCAGGTGTACAAACTCTACCAGATGGCCATTCACCACGACCCTCCAGACAAGCCCACCGAGAGCCAGGTCAGGGGTCAGCAGGTCAACCTGCTCAAGGGGCACAGGGGGAAGGGAGGGTGAGGGTTAAGTGGTGCTTTTGATATCAAAACACAGTGAACAGTGTTGAGAGTAAATTCAGTTGTCTTTATTATAAAACACAATGAGGGAAATTTGTCTTTTGGATTCATAACATGATTTATATAAAAACAAACAACATTAAAACATCATCAGGAGCATCTCGTCAACATTGGGTGAACATCTTGAACCGACAGATGTAATTGTTATCTGGAGTTTTACAAATAGTATAATCAGTCTCTCTCCAATGTGAGCGAAGTATCTCTGACCATTGTTTGTGTGCAATCTGTCAGCAGGCAACTAAGATGATACAGATGCAAGTGAATGGGGTGCTAAGTGAAAGGGAATGGAGACATTTGATAGAGTAGTGGAGGGGAAATGGCGAGAACGTGGGGTTGGGTGACATGAAAGAGCAAGTTACCATAATCACTCTCTGGCTATGGAAGTGGTTAGGATGGAGAGAAGAAGACATTGAAAGTGTGATTGTGGAGGCTGCGGAGGGGAGGATGGCTCATAATAATGGCTGGAAAGGAGCTAGTGGAATGGCATCAAACACAAGGAACCCATTTATTTGGTATCATTCCACTAATAATGCTCCAGCCATTACCACGAGTCTATCCTCTCCAATTAAGGCTTCACCAACCTCCTGTGGTATGGGTATGAATGAAACGGAGAAAGTGAATGAAGGACTCAGGATTAGGGGAGTGTGTCTGTGTGCGCGCTCTGTTACACGTTTGTGGATGTCTGAATGTGTGTGCATGTGATCTCTTGTTCGCTCGCAGGGGGAAATTTCCCATACACGGAGGAGGGTGAAGGCAGTGTTTCTACAGGTGCCTCAGTCTAATGGGGTCTTTTAGTTTCTGGTTGTGTCCTAAGTAGTACCCTATTCTGTACCTAGTGCACTACTTTTGACCAGAACCAAGTAGTGCACTATGTAGGGAATAGGGTGCCATTTGGGATGCTACGTCTAGCTATTTGAATATGGTGACAGTCAGGTATTCATTCCCACCCTCTTCCTCTTTTCTTCATCAGTCTTCCACTCCCTCTGTGCCCATCACTCCTGCTAGTTTGGGAATGGAATAAAAACAACCAGTCACAGTTGTTGAACTGAAGCATCCACTTAAAATTCAGTGTTAGCATTAGTTTGTCGTTTTTGCCCATGCTGGCACTTGACACAGTCGGAGGATTGTCTCCGCCCTGCGGTTCTCACCAGACAGTCTGCCTCGAAGGCTGGAGCTCAGCCTGATTTTTATCTGTGTAAATCTCACACCACTTGGGACATTGCTATTGTCTCATATCTGGATATATACAAGAGTAAAAGCGAGTGTGTAGATCCCTATCTGAATGCGAGTGTGTGTGTGTGCGTGTGTGGAATGTGGATGCCTGTTGTTCCTTGAATCTCATATCTTAGAACTCCATTCAACCTCTAGTCCCCTGTCTTTCTCTGAGGGTTTGTCGTCAACCGTGGCGTGGGGGTGGTACACTAGCCTCATCTTCAGGGTCCTTGGATCCCTTATCTCCAGGCAGTAACCACCATTGGACTCACTCTCCCAGAATTCTTAGTTTTGGTTTGTTGTTAATTCTATGGTTGGAATCTTGATTGGCCTGACTCGTCTCAATTCAGAATCGAGCAGCGAAAAAAATAAAATAAAGAATCAACAGAACTTTGAACTGGGAGTCTGAATTGCTTCAGTAGAACGTTTTTATAGTGCTAAACTGCTTATGCGGCATTGTGTAAAACCTCTCCACTTATTGTTTGGTTCTCCTATTGTCTGTCCATCCCCCCCTGCAAACCAATACCACACCTTCCTCCTCTTCATTTTCCCTCCAACACCCCAACTCCATACTGTATGTCCTCATTCTTCTTCGCCGTTTGTTTTTCCTCCTTCGCTGTCCCCACTCTCGACAACCAATGTTGATTTTATCCATCCCTCCACTTCTTCTTTCACCATCCTCTCCGAAGGTGAGGCTAGTGCCCGTCAATGATGATGATCCTCAGTTCATGGCGACCTATGAGCAGTCGGCAGCGCTGTACGCACGCTACCAGATGGCCGTTCACGGCGACACCCCTTCCGAGTGTAACGAGAGTGAGGTACGGTAACGTTTCTGACATCGCACCTACTGTAATGCACAGGGCACAGTGACTGCCACAATGCTACCATGCGCTGTGCTGTACACGCCACCCTGCCACATTTTGCTCCTCCATCACAAACACAGTACCATCCATAGAAGGGTTGAAGTTATTTTTTGTTGCCAATTAACTTGAAATAAATATCTGTTCATTTGTCTGCAGATAAAATATGTCTAGATATGAAGATTCATTTATTTAAATTCTGTCAGCAATCTGTCCTGTTGAGAATTTTCTGCCGGTTTACTTTTCCATTTTTGAGTACAATGTCCTTAACATCACATGATTGCGCTGACCGCGTAGCATGTTGACACAGCAAATCTCCTGCATGCTTGTTTGCAGATAACCCCATACACATACCCATTGTTGTGTGTTTAACGGTTAGATTACCCTGCATGCCATTATGTAAGTTGATTCCGTTGTGTTTGATGGTGATTTATGATGAGGTGAACTCGATGCATGTCATTGCCTGTGTGTTTCATGGGCTGTGTCTCAAGGCATCCTATTCCCTATATAGTGCACTACTTTTGAGCAGAGCCCAGAGCGATTACAGGGAATAGGGTGCCGTGTGTATTAACCAGGGTTAGCTAAGACACACACATGGAACCTAGACATTATTAATTATTCTTATTTTTTTCCCTCCACCTTTTATTTAACCAGGTAGGCCAGTTGAGAACAAGTTGTCATTTACAACTGCGACCTGGCCAAGATAAAGCAAAGCAGTGCGACCAAATCAACCGCACAGTTACACATGGATGAACAAAAGTACAGTCAATAATGCAATAGAAAAATCTTTGTACACTGTGTGCAAATGGAGTAAGGAGTTAAGGGAATAAATAGGCCATAGTAGCGAAGTAATTACAGTTTAGCTAATTAACACTGGAGTGATAATGTGAAGATGATGTGCAAGAAAAAATGGTGTGCACTGGTGTGCAAAAAAGTAAATAAAAACAATATGGGAATGAGGTATGTAGTTGGGTGGGCTATTTACAGGTGGGCTATGTACAGCTGCAGCGATCGGTAAGCTGCTCAGATAGCCGATGATTAAATTTAGAGGGTATATAGGTCTCCAACTTCAGCGATTTTTGCAATTTGTTCCAGTCATTGGCAGCAGAAAACTGGAAGGAAAGGCGGCCAAAGGAGGTGTTGGCTTTGGGGATGACCAGTGAGATATACCTGCTGGAGCACGTGCTACGGTTGGGTGCTGCTATGGTGACTAGTGAGCTGAGATAAGGCGGAGCTTTACTTAGAGCAGACTTGGTTGGTCCACACTGAGGTGATCAGGCGATCAGGGAGTTAGTTTCACTCTAATGAACAGGATGAGGCTGGCCTGAATCCTGGATACTCCTCTCAATCAACAACTATTAATCACAACACTAAACTCTAATGAGCCACTAGCCATTTTGGCTAGTGTAACTTGGTAAAATAATTTTTTTATTTGAACATTCTGTCATAGAGAGCACATGTTTGACTTCATAAAAAACATGTTTTCTCATCTTAAGGGGAAAAACAAGACCTATAGTAAGTGCCAATAAAGTAACAGCGTTTGACTGTAACAGGGTTGAGGTTTTATCTTAAATGAAACATAAATCCCCTTGTGACGGGGAATGGAAACGGAAACTTGTTTTGTGCAACAGCAAGCTGCAATTGAGTGCAACCTCACACTTTTTTATTTTTTTATTTTTTATTCATAAAAAAAAAAAACATTTTTCAAACATTTCTAGCCCATCTTCATTATGGGTAACAGGGTGTTATGCTTGACTCACTCAGTTTTCCACCACTAAACACCAGAAAATGGCCAGAGAGTAGAACCAGCTCACCTGCTTTTACATTATGATTTGACTATTATACTGTATATTCAATGTTTCTATTGAAAAAAATATTTTAAAAGGAATAGTTTTACCATATCAGTTCACATTAAGGACAGACTTAAATTAATCATTTATCACATATCAAATAATCTTCAGAAATGACTTTGTCAAAGCAAGGACATAACCAGGGCTTTAAAATTATGGTACAAACTTGAAGAAATGGCTGGGTTAAAGTGGGTTAAAACCTTCCAAACTGATTTTTGGCACTTTAGCAAGTCTATATTCATCTTAAATCTGATTTATTTAATTTTCAGTGAAGTCTCTATTAAAAAGCATTCATATCCCTGGACTTTTTCCACATTTTGTTGTTATAGCCTGGATTTAAAATGGATTAAATTGAGAAACATGTTTGTCACTAACCTACCCAATAATGTCAAAATGTAAAAGCTGAAATGTCTTCAGTCAATACGTGTCAAGCCCTTTTATTATGGCAAGCCTAAATAAGTTCCGGAATAAAAATGTGCTTATTAACAAGTTGCATGGACTCACTCTGCAATAATAGTGTTTAACATAGATTTTTGAATGACTACTTCATCTCTGTACCCCACCCCTCGGTCAAGCAGTACATTTCAAACACAGATTCAACATAAAAAAATCAGGGAGGTTTTCCAATGCCTCACAAAGAAAGGCACCTATAGGTAGATTGGTAAAATAAAATAAGCTCACATTTGAATATTTCTTTGAGCATGGTTTAGTTATTAATTACACTTTGGATGGTGTATCAATACACCCTGTAACTACAAAGATACAGGCTTCCTTCCTAACTCTGTTGCCGGAGAGGGAGGAAACCACTCAGGGATTTCACCATGAGGCCAATGATGACATGAAAGCAGTTACAGGGTTTAATGTCTGTGATGGGAGGAAAGTGAGGATGCATCAACATTGTTGTGCATAATACTAACCTAATGGACAGAGTGAAAAGGCTGTACAGAATAAAACCTATCAAGGCCCTAAAGTAAGTTGCAAAGCAGAAATAGATTTTTAGAAATGTTTGCACATTTATAATAATAAAAACCCCTCTTATTTACGTAAGTATTCAGTCCCTTTGCTATTAGACTGGAAATTGAGTTCAGGTGCATCCAGTTTCCATTGATCATCCTTGAGATGTTTCTACAACTTGATTGGAATCAACATGTGGGAAATTCAATTGATTGGACATGATTTGGAAAGGCACACACCTGTCGATATAATGTCCCACAGTTGACAGTGCATGTCAGATCAAAAACCAAGCCATGAGGTTGATGGAATTGTCTGTAGAGCAATCGGTGGAGAAAGGGCCTTGGTCGGGGAGGTGAACCAGAAACCGATGGAGCTCCATAGTTCCTCTGTGGAGATGGGAGAACCTTCCAGAAGAACAACAATCTTTGCAGCACTGCACCAATCAGGCCTTTATGGTAGAGTGGCCAGACGGAAGCCTTTCCTCAGTAAAAGGCACATGACACCCCGTTTGGAGTTTGCCAATAGGCACCTAAAGAACTCTGACCATGAGAAACAAGATTCTCTGGTCTGATTAAGTTAAGATTGAACTCTTTGGTCTGAATGCCAAACGTCACGTCTGGGGGAAACCTTGCACCATCCCTACGTTGAAGCATGGTGGTAGCCGCAAAATGCTGTGGGGGTGTTTTTCCAGTGGCAGGGACTAATAGTCAGGATTGAGGGAAAGATGAACGGAGCGAAGTACAGAGATCCTTGATGAAAACCTGTTCCAGAGCACTCAGGACCTCAGACTTGGGCAATGATTCACCTTCCAACAGGACAACAACCCAAAGCATGCCGCCAAGACAACGCAGGAGTAGCTTCAGGACAAGTCTCTGAATGTCCTTGAGTGGCCCAGGCAGAGCCCGGACTTGAACCCGATCGAACATCCTTGGAGATACCTGAAAGTAGCTGTGCATTGATGCTCCCCATCCAACCTGAAGAGCTTGAGAGGATCTGCAGAGAAGAATGGGGAAAAACTCCACAATTACAGGTTTGCCAAGCTTGTAGCGTCATACCTAAGACTCAAGGCTGGAATTCGCTGGCAAAGGTGCTTCAACAAAGTACTGAGTAAAGGGTCTAAATACTTGCAGTACTAGTTAACTTGGAACACACCTACTCATTCAAGGGTTTTTCTTTTATTTTTGTTATTTTCTACATTGTGGAATAATAGTGAACACATCAAACTTTAAAATAAGACATATGGAATCAAGTAGTAAACAAAAGGGTTAAACAAATCTAAATATATTTTAGACTCTTCAATGTAGCCACCCTCTGCCTTGATGACAGCTTTGCACACACTTGGCATTCTCTTACCCAGCTTCAGGAGGAATGCTTTTCCAACAGTCTTGAAAGAGTTCCCACATGCTGAGCACTTCTTGGCTGTTTTTCCTTCACTGTACACTGCGGTTCAACTCATCCCAAACCATGTCAATTGCGTTGAGGGCGGGTGATTGTGGAGGCCAGGTCATCTGATGCAGCACTCCATCACTCTCCTTCTTGGTCAAATAGTCCTTACACAGCCTAGAGGTGTGTTGGGTTATTGTCCTGTTGAAAAACTGATAATAGTCCCACTAAGCGCAAACCAGATGGGATGGCACATTGTTGCAGAATGCTGTGGTAGCCATGCTGGTTAAGTGTGCCTTATTCTCAATATATCACTGACAGTGTCACCAGCAAAGCACCATCACACCACCTTCTCCATGCTTCATGGCGGGAACCACAAATGTGGAGAAAATCCGTTCACCTACTTTGCGTCTCACAAGGAGACTGCGGCTGGATCCAAAAATCTCAAATTTGGACTCATCAGACGAAATGACGGATTTCCACCGGTCTAATGTCCATTGCTAATGTTTCTTGGCCCAAGCAAGTCTCTTCTTCTTGTTTGTGTCCTTAGGAGTGGTTTCTTTCAACAATTCGACCCTTATAGCCTGATTCACACAGTCTCCTCTGAACAGTTGACGTTGTCTGTTATTTGAACTCTGAAGCATTTATTTGGCCTGCAATTTCCGAGGTGCAGCAGAGGTAACTGTCTTCCTTTCCTGTGGCGGTCCTCATGAGTGCCAATTTCATCTTAACGCTTGATGGTTTTTGCAGCTGCACTTGAAGAAACTTTCAAAGTGCTTGACTGACCTTCCTGTCTTAAAGTAATGATGGTCTGTCATTTCTCTTGGCTTATTTGAGCAGTTCTTGCCGTATGGACTTGGTCTTTTACCAATATCTTCTGTATACCCCCCCTACCTTGTCACAACACAACTGATTGTCTCAATTGCATTAGATGGAAATAAATTCCACAAATTAACTTTTAACAAGGCACACCTGTTAATTGAAATGCATTCCAGGTGACTACCTCATGAAGCTGGTTGAGAGAATGCCTAGAGTGTGCAAAGCTGTCAAGGCAAAGGGTGGCTACTTTGAATAATTTTCACACTTTTTTGTTTGTTTACTACATGATTCCATATGTTATTTCTTATCTTTTATGTCTTCACTATTATTCCACAATGTAGAAAATAGTACAAATAACCTTTTGAATGAGTAGGTGTCAACTTTTGACTGGTACTGTATGTAAATTAGATTTCTGTATTTCATTTTGAATTATTTTGCCAACATTTTTAGAAACACTTTCACTTTGTCATTATGGGTTATTTTGTGGAGATGGCCCAGCGCCATCCGGGTTAAGGGAGGGTTTGGCCGGCCGGTATTTCCTTGTCCCATCATGCTCTAGCGGCTCCTTGTGACTGGCTGCGCGCCTTTTAAGCTGACTTCGATCGCCAGTTGTAGTGTTTCCTCTGACACATTGGTGTGCGGCTGGCTTCCGGGTTAATTGAGCAGTGTGGCTCTCGATCTTTGCCTCTCCCTAGTCCGTACAGGAGTAGCAGCGATGGGACAAGACTAACAATTGGATGTCACGAAATTGGGGATATAAAGGGTAAAAAGTAAAAAACTATGTACTCGATTCTTGGAACGACCCATATACAGTTGAAGTCGGAAGTTTACATACAGTTAGGTTGGAGTCATTAAAATGAGTTTTTCAACCACTCCACACATTTCTTGTTAACAAACTATAGTTTTGGCAAGTCGGTTAGGACATATACTTTGTGCATGACAAGTACTTTTTCCAACAATTGTTTACAGACATATTATTTCACTTATAATTCACTGTATCAAAATTCCAGTGGATCAGAAGTTTTCATACACTAAGTTGACTGTGCCTTTAAACAGCTTGGAAAATTCCAGAAAATGATGTCATGGCTTTAGAAGCTTCTGATAGGGTAATGACATAATTTGAGTCAATTGGAGGTGTATCTGTGGATATATTTCAAGGCCTACCTTAACTCAGTGCCTCTTTGCTTGATATCATTGGAAAATTAAAAGAAATCAGCCAAGACCTCAGAAAAAAAGTTGTCGACCTCCACAAGTCTGGTTCATCGTTGGGAGCAATTTCCAAACGCCTGATGGTACCACGTTCATGCGAAAAGTGCAAATCAATCCCAGAACAGCAGCAAAGGACCGTGTGAAGATGCTGGAGGAATTGGGTACAAAAGTATGTATATCCACAGTAAAACAAGTCTTATATCGCCATAACCTGAAAGGCCGCTCAGCAAGGAAGAAGCCACAGCTCCAAAACCTCCATTAAAAAAGCCAGACTACGGTATGCAACTGCACAAGGGGACAAAGATCGTACTTTTTGGAGAAATGTCCTCTGGTCTGATGAAATAAAAATAGAACTGTTTCTCCATAATGACCATCATTATGTTTGGAGGAGAAGGTGGTGGCTTGCAAGCTGAAGAACACCATCCCAACCGTGAAGGCCGAAGGTGGCAGCATCATGTTGTGGAAGTGGTTTGCTGCAGGAGGGACTGGTGCACTTAACAAAATTGATTGACAACCATCTATGTAGCACTCCACCAATCAGACCTTTACAGTAGAGTGGCCAGATGGAAGCGGATGGGAATGAGGATGGAAAATTGTGACTATATATTGAAGTGACATCTCAAGACATCAGTGAGGAAGTTAACGCATGGTTGCAAATGGGTCTTCCAAATGGACAATGACCCCAAGCATACTTCCAAAGATGTGGCAAAATAGCTTAAGGACAACAAAGTCAAGGTATTGGAGTGGCCATCACAAAGCCCTGACCTTAATCCTATAGAACATGTGTGGGCAGAACTGAAAAAGCGTGTGTGAGCAAGGAGACCCAAGTTAAACAATTTATAGGCAATGCTACCAAATACTAATTGAGTGTATGTAAACTTCTGACCCAATGGGAATGTGATGAAAGAAAAGCTGTACAAACATCCTCTACTATTATTCTGACATTTCACATTCTTAAAATAAAGTGGTGATACTAACTGACCTAAGACTGGGAATTGTTACTAGGATAAAATGTCAAATTGTGAAAAACTGAGTTTAAATGTATTTGCCTGTATGTGTAAACTTCCGACTTCAACTGTATATGAAAGTATGTGGGCACACTTTCAAATTAGTTGTTTCGGCAATTTCTTCCACACCCGTTGCTGACAGGTTTATAACATCAAGCACACAGCCATGCAATCTCCATTAACAAACATTGGCAGTAGAAAGGCCTTGCTGAAGAAATCTCATTGACATTCATCGTGGCACCGTCATAGGATGCCACCTTTCCAACAAGTCAGTTCTTAAAATTTGTCCTGCTAGAGCTGTCCTGGTCAACTGTAAGTGCTGTTATTGTGAGGTGGGAAAGGCTAGGAGTAGCAACGGGTCAGCTGCTAACTGGTAGGCCACACTGAGTGCTGAAGGTCTTAGAGGACAGAGACTTTTTATGTGCTAACACTCACTACCGAGTTCCAAACTGCCTCTGGACGCAATGTCAGCACAAGAACTGTGTTGTCGGGAGCTTCTTGAAATGGGTTTCTATAGCTGAGCAGCCGCACATAAGCCTAAGATCACCATGCGCAGTGCCAAGTGTCGGCTGGAGTGTTGTAAAGCTTGCCGCAATTCTCTGGAGCAGTGGAAACGTATTCTCTGGAGTGATAAATCACGCTTCACTGTCTGGCAGTCTGACTGGTGAATCTGGGTTTGGCGGATGCCAGGAGAACGCCATCTACCTCTGCATAGTGGCAACTGTGAAGATTGGTGGATGAGTAATGGGGATGTTTTTCATGGTTCCAGTGAAGGGAGATCTTAATGTTACTGCATACAATGACATTCTAGGCGCTTCTGTGTTTCCAACTTTACTGGTAACAGTTCAGTGAAGGTCTTTTCCTGTTTCAGCATGACCATGCCCCATGCACAAAGCGTGGTCCTTACAGAAATGGTCTGTCAAGATCGGTGTGGATGAACTTGACTGTCCTGCACAGAGCCCTGACTTCAACCCCATCGTACACTTTTGGGATGAATTGGAACTCCTACAGAGATGGGCCTTATCGCCCAACATCAGGGCCCTAACCTCACTAATGCTCGTGGCTGAATTGAAGCAAGTCCCTGCAGCAATGTTCCAACATCTAGTGGAAAGCCTTGAAGTTGAAGGCCGTTATCGCAGCAAAGGGGGGACCAACCCCATATTAATGTCCATTATTTTTGGAATAAGTTGTTCGTGCAGGTGTCCACATACTACATTACCAAAAGTGTCTTTCCTTCAAAACTAATAAAGCAACCACTATCTATTTTATGAGCATGTTCCATTGTGTGTGTGTGTTTGCATGTGATAATGTGGTTGTGGCTAATGTGTACAAACCTTGAGGGTTCAAGTGATTTAGGGATGTTACTTATTTACTTGTTGAATGTTTTTGAAACTCTATTCTGTGGCAACTATGGCAAATCCTACTAGATGAGGTCAATTCACACCTGAAATTGAGACGTGGCTCATGATTGAATACTGCTACACAGAAAATGAAGACGTGTGCTCTTGGAGTCTCGCGCAAGGTTCAGGGTGTGTTTTTACTATCTCGCCAAATCTTCACCCACAGTTGAAATATTTTTCTGTGAAACAGGGATGTTTTCAGTGTCTGGGAGCACATATAAATTCACAATTGACTTTTTCAGGTGATTGGGGTGGAGGAGGAGAAGAGGTTGTCTAGTTAGAATGTGGTTCCTGGACATTCTCTCTGAAGTGCACTATCTAGGGAATTGGGTGTCGTTTGGGATGCAGCGTCTCAAATCAAATTGTATTTGTCACAAGCTTCATAAACACCAGGCAGTGTTAAGTGAAATGCTTACTTACGTGCCCTTCCCAACAATGCAGAGAAATATAGAAGAATAATATAAGAAACAAATAACACAAGGAATAGTCTCACTCATACACACACCTGTGAGGACCCTTTGTCCCAGAGTGCTGGAAAAATCTCCACCTGCCTAGCTATCTGCCAATGGCGCACAGCAAATTACCTAATTCTCCAGCTTGTAAAAATGAGTGAAGTCAGTCAGTCCGTCTGTGGTGACGGATTATTTCTTGGTGCCATAACAACACTAGGACTGTTAATTGTGAAGGTGTCTGCTTGTGTGAGTGCAAGTATATTTGTGTTCTGCCCAGTTTCACTGCTGTGTTGTGAGCCTGGGACAGAAAGGAGGACCAGAGAGGTGTGGACCACAACACTGACATCTGTCTGTTTCGTGCCACATTTTAGTATACATTTTTTTGTGGAAGGGGTTGACGGTTTGGGCTATTGATGGTGGTATGCATGAGGCTACGGGTGAATGTAAGGCTGGTTAGTTATTGTACCATCAGGGTTTTGCCAGTTACCCTGTTTCACCTTCATACCAATGGGATTCGGAAAGAAAGAGGTTTGTAGGACTATGAACCCTTCATTCATGTAGACTGTGTGCTAACAGTAGTGTTTTTGAGACACAGAAATTGGACATGAGTTTTATGTTTATTTTAGGGCTTTTTATGCGTTTCATGACACGGAAAGTATCTGTTTTTACTTTGTGCTTTATAGATCCGTTGTTGGCATAGTGCCTTCGGAAAGTATTCAGTCCCCTAGACTTTTTCCACATTTTGTTATATTACAGCAATTTTTCCAAAATGGATATGTTTATATTTTTTCCTCGCTATACACACACTACCCCATAATGACAAAGCAAAAGCAGGTTTTTAGAAATCTTTGCTAACTTATGTGAACCTGAGTATTTTGTTTTATTACAAGTACGGTATTCAGACCCTTTACTCAGTACTTTGTTGAAGCACCTTAGCAACGCCTGTATTTGTGGAGTTTTTCCCCATTTCTTCTCTGCAGATCCTCTCAAGCTCTTGTCAGGTTGGATGGGGAGCGTCGCAGCACAGCTATTTTCAGGTCTCTCCAGAGATGTTCAAGTTCGTGCTCTGGCTGGGCCACTCAAGGACATTCAGAGACTTGTCCCGAAGCGTTGTCTTGGCTGTGTGCTTAGGGTCGTTGTCCTGTTGGAAGGTGAACCTTTGCCCCAGTCTGAGGTCTTGAGTGCTCTGGAGCAGGTTATCATAAAGGGTCTCTGTACTTCGCTCTGTTCATCTTTGCCTCTATCCTGATTAGTCTCCCAGTCCCAGCTGTTGAAAAACATCCCCACAGCACGATGCTGCCACCCATGCTTCACCGTAGGGATGGTGCCAGGTTTCTTCCAGATGTGATGCTTGGCATTCAGGTCAAAGAGTTCAATATTGGTTACATCAGACCAGAGAATGTTATTTATCATGGTCTGAGTTTTTAGGTGCCTTTTGACAAACTGGAAGTGGGCTGCCATGTGCCTTTTTTACTGAGGAGTGGTTTCCATCTGGCCACTCTACCGTAAAGGCCTGATTGGTGGAGTGCTACATAGATGGTTGTCCTTCTTGAAGGTTCTCCCATCTCCACAGAGGACCATCGGTTAGAGTGACCATCGGTTTCTTTGTCACCTCCCTGACCAAGGCCCTTCTCCCTCGAATGCTCAGTTTGGCCGGTCAGCCAGCTCTTGGAAGAGTCTTGGTGTTTCCAAACTTCATTTAAGAATGATGGCGGTCCCTGTGTTGTTGGGGACCTTCAATGCTGCAGAAATTGTTTGGTACCCTTTCACAGATCTGTGCCTTGACACAATCCTGTCTCGGAGCTCTACGGATAATTCCTTCAACCTCGTGGCTTTGGTTTTTGCTCTGACACATGACCTGTCAACTGTGGGACTTTTTTTTTACATAGACAGGTGTGTGCCTTTTATAAATCATGTTCAAACAATTGAATTTAACGCAGGTGGACTTTAATCAAGTTGTAGAAACATCTCAAGGATGATCAATGGAAACAGGATGCACCTCAGCTCCATTTCGAGTCTCATATAACAAAAGCGCTGAAATACTTATGTAAATGTATTTGTTGTATTTTCAATACATAATGTTTTCATTTCGTCATTACAAGGTATTGTGTGTAGATTGCCTAAAAAAAATACATATTTAATCAATTTTGGAATAAGGCTGTAATGTAACAAAATGTGGATAAAGTCAAGGGGTCTGAGTACTTTCCAAAGGCATTGTAGTTGTCCAGGGGGAAGGGCCTTGGCTATTTGGGGGAACTCCAGCCTGCTTGGGGGCATGGTCTTAAAGCCTGCTTTGACAGACACACACAAGCACCACACCTGCCCCTATGACACTGCTAATTACAACTACCCCTATTCTGCTGGACCTAACCCACCTACCTCGGATTGATAAATTCTTTCCACCCTTCATGTTTGACCTTCTGTTCACATTAGACATGCCCCCCTCTCACTCCTGCTATTCTGTGGCCCCAGTTTCCTTGCTGCTACTGGGTTACTGTCCTTTACTCTTAGTCAGTCCAAATTCGCTCCGTACAATATGGTGGACCGTGCAAGTTCCTTCACTACTTATAGGTCCTTCAGATCAGCAAACATGGAAGGTTTAGTAATAACGGAAACGGGAAGGAGCACATTGGGACCCTCTCAACCAATTTGACCCTTCTCTCTACAGCTAACTCTATCTAGCGCTATATCCTCTCCATTCTCCATCCATTCCCTATTCATTTACGGTTGAAGTCGGATGTTTGCATACACCTTAGCCAAATACATTTAAACTCAGTTTTCCACAATTCCTGACATTTAATCCTAGTACAAATGCTCTGTCTTAGGTGAGTTAGGATCACCACTTTATAAAAAAAAAGTGAAATGTCAGAATAATAGTAGAAAGAACGATTTATTTCAGTTTTTATTTCTTTCATCACATTCCCATTGAGTCAGAAGTTTACATACACTCAATTAGTATTTGGTACTTGGGTCAAACCTTTCAGGTAGCCTTCCACAAGCTTCTAAAACTTAGTGTTTTGTATTGTTATTTTGGCCCATTCCTCCTGACAGAGCTGGTGTAACTAAGCCAGGTTTGTAGGCCTCCTTGCTCGCACACGCTCTTTCAGTTCTGCCCCCAAATTCTCTATAGGATTGAGGTCAGGGCTTTGTGATGACCCCTCCAATACCTTGACTTTGTTGTCCTTAAGCCATTTTGCCACAACTTTGGAAGTCTGTTTTGGGTCATTGGCCATTTGCGACCAAGCTTTAACTTCCTGACTGATGTCTTGAGATGTTGCTTCAATATATCCACATAATTTTCCTGCCTCGTGATGCCATCTATTTTGTTGGCACCCTCCTGCAGCAAAGCACCCCCACAACATGATGCTGCCACCCCATGCTTCACGGTTGGGATGGTGTTCTTCGGCTTGCAAGCATCTCCCTTTTTCCTACAAACATATAACGATGGTCATTATAGCCAAACAGTTCTATTTTTGTTTCATCAGACCAGAGGATATTTCTCAAATGTACGATCTTTGTCCCCATGTACAGTTGCAAACCGAAGTCTGGGTTTTTTATGGCGGTTTTGGAGCAGTGGCTTCTTTCTTGCTGAGTGACCTTTCAGGTTATGTCGATATAGGACTCGTTTTAATGTGGATATAGATACGTTTGTACCTGTTTCCTCCAGCATCTTCACAAGGTCCTTTACTGTTTTTCTGGGATTGATTTGCACTTTTCTCACAAGTTCGTTCATCTCTAGGAGACAGAACACGTCTCCTTCCTGAGCGGTATGACGGCTGCGTGGTCCCATGGTGTTGCGTACTATTGTTTGTACAGATGATCGCGGTACCTTCAGGCATTTGGAAATTGCTCCAATGGATGAACCAGACTTGTGGAGGTCTACAATTTTTCTTCTGAGGTTGATTTCTTTTGATTTTCCAAATGAGCAAAGAGGCACTGACTTTGAAGGGAGGTTTTGAAATACATCCACAGGTAGAGAATTCACTCAAATGATGTCAGTTAGAAGCTTCTGATAGGCTAACGCCACAACATAATTTTCTTGAATTTTCCAAGCTGTTTAAAGGCACAGTCAACTTAGTGTATATAAACTTCTGACACACTGGAATTGTGATACAGTGAAATAATCTGTCTGTAAATAATTGTTGGACAAAATTACTTATGCACAAATTCGATGTCCTAACCGACTTGCCAAAACTATAGTTTGTTAACAAGAAATGTGTGGAGTGGTTGAAATACGAGTTTTAATGACTCCAACATAAGTGAATGTGAATTTCTGACTTCAACTGTACCTGCCCCCCTCTCTTCCAGAAGCTGTCCTCCCCCATTCCTCCTTTCCCCTCCAGGTGTATTTATTGAGCAATGGAAAGTGTTGTGCATCATTAAAGTGGTGATGGCTCGTTAGGGTTGTTGGTGACCTGCCATGCCCGGTGCTGCGTAGGGGGAAGTTGGGTCATGATGTTTTGTAAGTATTTATTAATCCATTAAGGTATTACCTAGGGACATACTCTGGTAGGCTATAAACCAGCGCTGCTTTCTGAGAGTGTGTGTGTGTGTGTGTTTGGGCAATGCGTGTTCCCGGGTGTGGATTTGTTATCCATGGGGGGCCCTTTTCCTCAGGAATGGAGTCTACACCACTGGGTGGTTTCCCAGATATGGGAGATCTTTACTAGGGCTGTCCCCGACCCCCAAAAATATCTCTTAATTTGACAAATTGATTGGTCAATATTTAGGTGTCTTTTTCCATATTTAGACACATCCTATGTGTTTTTAACCAGACCAGCTATTTGCACTGAGCTTGTCCTATGCTTTAAGCGCACTGTTTGATTAAATAATTAAGACACACTAGAGGGAGTCCAACCGCAATGGATTTGATTGTGCTGGACCGGGCTCATACTTGATCGGCTGTGTAGAAAAATGACAGCGTGTGACTAGTACCCGTTGTGTCTCTCCTCCCTGCCATAATTACAACCATTTCTGACTGAAAAGTTACATTACCGAAGTCCCTCATTTGTTTAGGAAAAACATTCCCTATTCCCTCAACCCTTCCTCTCGTTCGTGACACATTAATGCATCACATGCACATGACCAATAGGGCCTGACCTATAGCATATCATAATCGTATCAATAAATTGGTTATAACACCGTAACACGTGACAGCAAAATGGATGCAAATGTGACCAACTTGAAACAAGGTCATGTTTACTGGTTGGTCTGGAGGTAAAGGGGAAGTCAATAAATTTGATAAAGAAAAATATGGATAAGGTGCTATTATGTGAGTCGATCGTTTTTTTGAAGCCAAAGGCTAACAGTGGCATGCATTCGTGAATAAAATTGCTGAAATGGAATGGTGGATTTGTTTACGCTAATTATTCTAGGATCGCTTTATTTATATTTTAAAGCTAAAATGTTTGATTTGCATTTCAAATCATGAATGACCTGTATGCTCTGTGATGACATGAACAAATTAATGATTGATTCAGTAGCATGTAGTATAAGTATTGAAATATAGTCCTAACTAAGTTATAGTATTAAGACTGAACAGGATGAGCTCATACAATGCGGACAGCAACCGCTATCAAACTCGGGAGAAAGCGCATTATAAAATGTTATTTTTATTGTTGCACCATTTGTCTTTAACCATGTACAATTTTGTATCACTTTCTTTGAGTGGAATGGAATGTGCCATCCTCACGGCCTCAACAATGGATTAGTCCACTCGGACCCGTGTGGGCATTTAGAATTCAGGCTGTTACATACACATTGTGGAATAAATCAAGGGGTATGAATGCTTTCTGAAGGCACTGTATGTCTCGGCTCGGTACATGCACAGACTGCCCTTGCTCGAATCAGTTGGTTTGCGAGACTAGGGAATGGCAGGCACTGTTCCCCCAATAGCCTGCGGTGCAGGTTCACTTGACAATTGTTTAGCGTTCTTTAGGAGGCTTGGTATTTCTGATAGTCACTTCATCTCCCGGGTTTCTGTACCTCGGCTGGATCTGAATTGCAGGACGCGGAAATGGATTGGGTTGCTGGTCGAGTTGAATGTCTTCCGGCTCCTGTGCACTCTGCCGGTTACGGGAGGCTATTCGAAAAGATAGGGTGACAAGGTTCTGTAGGTATCCCCCTGCCGCCTGTTTCTAAACACTGATTTCCTCTCTTCCCAGAGGGGTCCTGGTCCCACCTCTGTGATCCGGTCCTACGTGAACTTTCGAGACCAGGCTAGCTAAAAAAGTTCTGCATAGCGTGCTTGCCATGTTAGCTAACTTGCAGAGGCAAGCTAGCTACTGGTAGTTATTCCAGCCAATAAATTCCACCATTATGAAGCTAACTCTCTTGTTTAGTATTACGTAGCTAGCATAAAGTTGCTTGGTTATTCTAAATGGACGTGCTGCAGACAGAGGCTAGCTAGCTTAGACTAGAAGCCTCATGGCTAAAGTCATGCATTGCTTCCGTCAAATTAAGCTTACTAGCTTTCCCCCCGCGTTATGGCAATCACATTCCCATTTCCAGTTCTTGGAGCTTGAGGGCACTTCTGAGGATGCAGCCATCGGGCACTTGGCTCAGGAGCGAAGGGCCTTAGCAGGGGCCTGAGCAACCTGAGCCCCTCCCAAAAAACATTACTGTGACTTCAGTACTCCTGCGTTTGGTTACGTCCAGCCATTGCCGGAGCCCCCTGTGTCCATGATGGGCCTTGCTTCATCCAGTCTCACAGAAGCACAACTTAATTTGGAAGCTTGTCCATGTTTAAAGGCCTCTCTGTTACCCTGTGTTCCATAGTGTTCACAGGGTTAAAGGGGTATACACAGTACTACACCGGCTTCGACTCTCGTCGGATGTGGCAGGACTTGCAACTCGACTAGCACAGCCGCGAGCTTCCCTGTGACACGAGCCTACCAGACAAGCTAAAATACTTCTATGCTCGCTTCGAGGCAAGCAACACTGAAGCATGCATGAGAGCATCAGCTGTTACGGACGACTGTAATCACGCTCTCTGTAGCCAATGTAAGACCTTTAAACAGGTCAACATTCACAAGGCCACGGGGCCAGATGGATTATCAGGATGTGTACTGTGTGCATACACTGACCAACTGGCAAGTGTCTTCACTGACATTTTCAACCTCTCCCTGTCGCAGTCTGTAATACCAACATCTTTCTAGCAGACCACCAATAGTCCCTAAAGGTAACCTGCCTAAATGACTACCGACCCGTAGCACTCACATCTGTAGCCATGTACTGCTTTGCAATGTTGGTCATGGCTCACATCAACGCCATCATCCCAGGAACCCTAGACCCACTCCAATTTGCATACCGCCCCAGCATATCCACAGATGATGCATCTTTATAGCATTCCACACGGCCCTTTCCCACCTGGACAAAAGGAACACCTATGTGAGAATGCTATTCATTGACTACAGCTCAGTGTTCAACACCATAATATAATAATAATAATATAATATATGCCATTTAGCAGACGCTTTTATCCAAAGCGACTTACAGTCATGTGTGCATACATTCTACGTATGGGTGGTCCCGGGGATCGAACCCACTACCCTGGCGTTACAAGCGCCATGCTCTACCAACTGAGCTACAGAAGGACCAAGGGCCACCATAGTGCCTTCAAAGCTCAACACTAAGCTAAGGACCTTGGGACTAAACAACTCCCTCTGCAACTTGATCCTGGACTTCCTGATGGGCCACCCCCAGGTGGTAAGGGTAGGTAACACATCTGCCACGCTGATCCTCAACACGGGGGCCCCTCAGGGGTGCATGCTCTGTCCCCTCCTGTGCTCCCTGTTCACCATCCATTAAGTTTGCAGACGACACAACAGTGGTAGGCCTGATCACTGACAACGATGAGATAGCCTATAGGGAGAAGGTCAGAGACCTGGCCGTGTGGTACCAGGATAACAACCTCTTCCTCAACACGATCATCACAAAGGAGATGATTGGGCACTACAGGAAAAGGAGGACTGAGCACGCCACCTTTCTCATTGACGGGGCTGTAGGGAAGCAGGTTGAGAGCCTCAAGTTTCTTGGTGTCCACATCACCAACAAACGATTGTGGTCCAAACACCAAGAGAATCATGAATAGGGCATGAAAAAGCATATTCCCCCTCAGGAGACTGAAACAATTTGGCATGGGTCCTCAGTTCTACAGCTGCGCCATCGACAGCATGTTGACTAGTTGCATCACTGCCTGGTATGGCAACTGCTTGGCCTCCGACTGCAAGACACTACAGAGGGTTCCTACCATCCAGGACCTCTATACCAGGCGGTGTCAGAGGAAGGCCCCAAAAAAATGTCAGACTCCAGCCACCCTAGTCATAGACTGTTCTCTCTGCTACCGCATGGTAAGCGGTTCCAGAGTGCCAAGTCTAGTTCCAAAAGGCATCTTAACAGCTTCTACTCGCAAGATGGATATAAGACTCCTGAACTGCTAATCAAGTTGCTTCCCAGACTATTTGCACCCCCTCTTTTACACTGCTGGTATCTATGACTGATTGGTATGAGGGTGTTTTTCGCATGGGTTTATTTTTAATCTGGGGGGTCCAGCGCTGAGTACCAGCATAAACCGAGTGAGGCTCATTGTGACAGAAGAACCTTCAAGGGGCACTGCCAATTGGGGTGGGTTACTGATTGCCGGAACCACCGATCCCAGAGTGAACCGGGCTTCAGGCAAACCTTGCCGAATAAACAGTTGTGTCAACCCAAAGTTCCACAGGGTTCAGTTTTGATCCTGCAACGCGGTTGGCATCAGTTGCTAGGACCGATACTATCTTTCCAGTGATCCTGCTGGTCTGTGGAGGGGTTTGTCGTTACAGCTAGCCAACTATCAAGCTAGTTGGGTTTTCTTGAGTGCTTGAACGCTGTTAGTCATTGTGACTGGGAACGTGCATTGTCCCGAGCCTGTGGCTGTCTGGATCCCTGCTGTTTGTTTTCAATCTTCCCTGTCACCTACCCTGTCTGGAACGGCGAGGAGTAACAGCGTAACCTGCGTTTCTACGATTTACAAAGACCAAAGCCAGGGGGAGTACCATTGAGGACAGTAGTTTCTCTATCACAGGTGAAAGATCTTTTAAAGACACAAAAATAGTTCCACAAGCAGTTGTTACAACAACAATAAAATAGTTAAGTGTTTTGTCCAAATACTGGAATCAACTAATAAAATAATGGACAACCTGACCAGAGAGGTCCAGGACCTGAAGAACAGTGCAGTTCTCCCAGGGTCAGCTCAATGACTTTAAACAGGATAATGGGAAGATAACAGTAATCTGTAAGTCATTGAGAGAGGACACCAGTTCTGTATGTGAATCCATGATAACAATGATGGAGAAATCAGATTTTCTCAAGGGACTATCAATGTGGAACAACATGGTTGTGGACTGAATTGCGGAATCGTCACATGAGACCTGGACGGAGTCTGAGGACAAAGTGGGAGAAATGATTGTGGCGGATCACACCCACAGGGCTGGAAAGAAAAACCACCGACCCAGGTGACCGGCCCAGGCCGATAGTGGTCAAGTTCCTGAGGTTCATAGACAAGGTAGAAGTTCTAGAAAGAGCCAAAAAATATTTTTTTTAGTTTAACCTTTATTTAATTAGGCAAGGCAGTTAAGAACAAATTCTTAATTACAATGACGGCCTACACCGGCCACACCCAGACGACGCTGGGCCAACTCCCTATGGGACTCCCAATCACGGCCGGTTGTGATACAGCCTGGATTCAAATACAGCCTGGATTCAAACCAGGGTGTCTGTAGTGACGCCTCCAGCCCTGAGATGCAGTGCCTTGGACTGTTACGCCGTTCGGGAGCTTTAATGAGGACTATCCTGAAGCTGTGTGCCAGAAGAGGAATGAACTTATCCCAGCCATTAAAGCGGCCAGAGCGCGTGGAGACATTTCTTACATTCACTATGACGGAGCCTACATTCACTATGATTGTCCACCCTCCCTGCCAAAAGCCTGGAAGGGAAGAGTGACTGAAGCCTATGCTTCAACCACGCAGCACACACACACACTTGCGCACACACACACACCAACTGATTTAATGGACTGCTGTTGGTATATAGATTTTCTCTTGCATTGTTTGCTTTTGGCAGAGGTGTTGCTGTATATATTCAGAGCCATATCCCTGTAATGCTTAGAGAATATCTAAGCATTACAGGGATATGAGCATTGGACTAGTTAACCGTAAGGTTGCAAGCTTGAATCCCTGAGCTGACAAGGTAAAAATCTGTCGTTCTGCCCCTGAACAAGGCAATTAACCCACCGTTCCTAGGCGATCATTGAAAATAAGAATGTGTTCTGTGTTCTTAACTGACTTGCCTAGTTAAAATAAAGATACAAAAATAATAAATTGGCATCCAAAATGACCGATTTCCAATTGTTATGAAAACTTGAAATCGGCCCTAATTTTATTGGCCATTCCGATTAATCGGTCGACCTCTATATGAGATCATACACTTTTTTTTGCTGTGGATGTAAAAAATATTTGTTTGACTGATGTGATTAAGGAGCATCCGATGCTGCACTTGTTGCAATTATTGATAACCATGCACCTGCTAAGAAGCTGACTGTTAGAATTGTTACGGCTCCATTGATTGATGAGGAATTGAAAAACTGTATGGTTGAAACAAATGGTCATAACATTTTGTCAGCTGTTTGCATGATGCGACTCTGATGATTTTGAAAATAGTTGCATGAAAGGCATGAGCTCTGCTTTATTTTGCGCAGGCTGTACACCCTTCATCAGTCTCTCATTCACAATTTGACAAGTACTTTATACTGCCTTGAATTTCCCAGTGGCATCCCCTTTGTTTGGCCGTAATGCCCCCTAAAAAATCCCTGCCTTTTGCGGCCAGTGGCTGCTGTGCCCTTCTATCGGCTGTGTGCTCAAAAGTGCCTCTCACTCAAATGGCTCTGTCACATGATCGTGTCTTTCTCACAGACTACAAGTAAAGACCAACACGTCGGGGACACAACTGCACATCCTTATCCAATTCCAAGGCGCATATTGAAGATAATGAAAAAATGGTCCATTTACTTTTCGTCAGCCAACAAGATTTTTTTTTTTTATTTGACCTGTTAGGCTAGTTGAGAAAAAGTTATAATTTACAACTGCGACCTGGCCAAGATAAAGCAATGCAACACAATCAACAACAGAGTTACACATGGAATAAACAAACAAACAGTCAATAATACAATAGAACATGTCTGTGTGCAAATGAGGTAGGATAAGGGAGGTAAGGCAATAAATTGGCCATAGTGGTGAAATGATTACAATATAGCAATTAAACACTGGAGTGATAATGTGCAGAAGATGAGTGTGCAAGTAGAGATACTGGGGTGCAAAGGAGCAAAATAAATAACAGTATGGGGATAAGGTAGTTGGGTGGGCTATTTACAGATGGACTATGTACAGGTGGAGTGATCTGTGAGCTGCTCTGTCAGCTGGTGCTTAAAGTTAGTGAGGGAGATATGAGTCTCCAGCTTCAGTGATTTTTGTAGTTCGTTCCAGTCATTGGCAGCAGAGAACTGGAAGGAAAGGTGGCCAAATGAGGTATTGGCTTTGGGGATGACCAGTGAAATATACCTGCTGGAAGCGAGTGCTACAGGTGGGTGCTGCTATGGTGACCAGTCAGCGGAGATAAGGCGGGGCTTTACCTAGCAAAGTCTTATAGATGACCTGGAGCCAGTGGGTTTGGCGATGAATATGAAGCATGGGCCAGCCAACGAGAGCATACAGGTTGCAGTGGTGGGTAGTATATGGGGCTTTGGTGACAAAATGGATGGCACTGTGATATACTGCATCCAATTTGTTGAGTAGAGTGCTGGAGGGTATTTTGTAAATGACATCGCTGAAGTCGAGGATCGGTAGGATGGTCAGTTTTATGAGGGTATGTTAGGCAGCATGAGTGAAGGATGCTTTGTTGCAAAATAGGAAGCCGATTCTAGATTACATTTTGGATTGGAGATGCTTAATGTGAGTCTGGAAGGAGAGTTAAGTCTAACCAGACACCTCGGTATTTGTAGTTGTCCACATATAAGTCAGAACTGTCCAGAGTAGTGATGCTGGATGGGTGGGCAGGTGTGGTCAGCGATCGGTTGAAGAGCATGCGTTTTGTTTTACTTGCATTTTAAGAGCAGTTGGAGGCCACGGAAGGAGGCAGTGAAGCTCGTCTGGAGGTTAGTTAAGTGTCCAAGAGGGTACAGAAGTATACAGAATTGTGTCGATGAGTATGCTTAACGAACAGCAAAAGCACTAGCCTATGTCAATCTACTATCCCCCTTTGTACAAAAAGTTGGCCTATTCTGTGCGAGAAAGAAGTAATCCAAACATGTCTGGGACAGTTGTGGGATGGGATAGATCCCAAATTAATACAACCACTACCATCAACTTGTTTAAGCAATGACGCTGACACAACAGATCAGAACTTTTAACTTGAATGTTTTACTATTAGGCTATTTCGTTACATTATAAGCGCATAGATGTGCACATAAATGTGCACATGGCAGTAGGCTTTAAGAGTGGGAAAACGCCATTCTCACATGTGACCGCAAATGCGATTATGCATGTAATGCTTTTATTATAATATCAAGGTGTATTTTAATTTTAACTTTAGTTGTGATATAAACCTTATAAAAAATATACAGGCCTATGGGCTCGGTATGCAACCTATGATTTGATAAAGTTCCAAAAAAAGGGTTAGGGTTAGGCAAATGTGTTTATTTCAATTCACACAGTTCATAGAAGGAAATCAAACTCAGTAAAATCTTTACAATTGTTGCATGTTGCGTTTAGAAATGTGTTTAGTGTTAAAAAGCCATGGACTTTTAAGTTGGAAAACCCTACATGGGAGATGCTAGATAAATGTACGAAGGCACATTTTTATTGAACCTTTATTTAACGAGGCAAGTCAGTTAAGAACAAATTCTTATTTACAATGACTGCCTACCAAAAGGAAAATGGCTTCCTACGGGGGCCTGGGATTAAAAAATAATAATAAATACAGTATAAATATAGGACAACACACATCACAACAAGAGAGACATTACATGGAGACCTAAGACAACACAGCAAGGCAGCAACACATGGTAGCAGCACAAAACATGGTACAAACATTATTGGGCATCGACAACAGCACAAAGGGCAAGAAGGTAGACAACAATACATCACACAAAGCAGCCACAGCTCTCAGTAAGAGCGTTCATGATTGAGTCTTTGAATGAAAAGATGTCCGAGTCAAATAGAAATCCTGACTTAATGAAGTGGTGATTAAAGAGCTCAACCATGTGCTTCTTGTCAGTAACAACCACATCAACATTAAGGAACATGAGGAAAGTTTATTCTCCAGGTCTTTAACCGTTAGACCCACAGAAAGAGAACTGCTCCTTAAAGTAACTTACTTTGGCCTTCCGGATAGCCTGAGTGCACTTATTTCTCATTTGCCTGAATGATAGTCAGTCAGCTGAGCCTTTCTACCAAATGCAATTCCTGAGGTGGAATATCTCTGCATGGTCATGGTCAAACCAGGGGCTGAACCTGTTTTTTAATTCTCATTTTCTTTATGGGGACATGTTTGTTAACAATACCAGTGAAAGTTTAAAAATCACGACGGTCCAAGCGTCTTCGACAGAGGGGATCAAGCTGATTCTATACCATTTTACAGAGGCCAGTTCATGAAGGAAGGCTTGCTCATTGAAAGTTTTTTTTTTAGCAAGTGTCCAAATCAGGACAGGTTGTTTCCCTGAGCAGCCATTACGAACACAGGCTGTAAAACAGTGATCACTAAGGTCATTACAGAAAACACCAGACTGATACCTGTCAGGATTATTTGTGAGGATAACATCGAGGAGAGTAGCCTTTTCTGGGTGTTTGTAGTCATACCTTGTGGGATTGGTAATAACCTGAGAAAGATTTAGGGAGTCTTATTGCTATTGTCAGGTGGTTTAAGCATGTCCCAGTTTGTCACCGAGCAGGACAAATTCAGACTTATTTAACCAGGTAGGCTAGTTGAGAACAAGTTCTCATTTACAACTGCGACCTGGCCAAGATAAAGCATAGCAGTGTGAACAGACAGCACAGAGTTACACATGGAGTAAACAATTAGCAAGTCAATAACACGGTAGAAAAAAAGAAAAAAATAGTCTATATACATTGTGTGCAAAAGGCATGAGGAGGTAGGCGAATAATTACAATTTTGCAGATTAACACTGGAGTGATAAATGATCAGATGGTCATGTACAGGTAGAGATACTGGTGTGCAAAAGAGCAGAAAAGTAAATAAATATAAACAGTATGGGGATGAGGTAGGTAAATTGGGTGGGCTATTTACCGATAGACTATATACAGCTGCAGCGATCGGTTAGCTGCTCAGATAGCAGATGTTTGAAGTTGGTGAGGGAGATAAGTCTCCAACTTCAGCGATTTTTGCAATTTGTTCCAGTCACAGGCAGCAGAGAACTGGAACGAAAGGCACCCAAATGAGGTGTTTGCTTTAGGGATGATCAGTGAGATACACCTGCTGGAGCGCGTGCTACGGGTGGGTGTTGCCATCGTGACCAGTAAACTGAGATAAGGCGGAGCTTTATCTAGCATGGACTTGACCTGGAGCCAGTGGGTCTGGCGACGAATATGTAGCGAGGGCCAGCCAACTAGAGCGTACAGGTCGCAGTGGTGGGTGGTATAAGGTGCTTTAGTAACAAAACAGATGGCACTGTGATAAACTGCATCCAGTTTGCTGAGTGGAGTATTGGAAGCTATTTTGTAGATGACATCGCCGAAGTCGAGGATCGGTAGGATAGTCAGTTTTACTAGGGTAAGTTTGGCAGCGTGAGTGAAGGAGGCTTTGTTGCGGAATAGAAAGCCGACTCTTGATTAGATTGGAGATGTTTGATTTGAGTCTGGAAGAGTTTACAGTCTAGCCAGACACCTAGGTACTTATAGATGTCCACATATTCTAGGTCGGAACCATCCAGGGTGGTGATGCTAGTGGGGCGTGCGGGTGCAGGCAGCAAATGGTTGAAACGCATGCATTTGGTTTTACTAGCGTTTAAGAGCAGTTGGAGGCCACGGAATGAGTGTTGTATGGCGTTGAAGCTCGTTTGGAGGTTAGATAGCACAGTGTCCAAGGAAGGGCCGGAAGTATACAGAATGGGGTCGTCTGCGTAGAGGTGGATCAGGGAATCGCCCGCAGCAAGAGCAACATCATTGATACATACAGAGAAAAGAGTCGGCCCGAGGATTGAACCCTGTGGCACCCCCAAAGAGACTTCCAGAGGAGCGGACAGCATGCCCTCCGATTTGACACACTGAACTCTGCGGAGCTGTTGGCCAAGGTTGGAGTAGCCAGGAGGAAGGTATGGCCAGCCGTTGAGAAATGCTTGTTGAAGATTGATAATCATGGATTTATCGGTGGTGACCGTGTTACCAAGCCTCAGTGCAGTGGGCAGCTGGGAGGAGGTGCTCTTGTTCTCCATGGACTTTACAGTGTCCCAGAACTTTTTGGAGTTAGAGCTACAGGATGCACATTTCTGCCTGAAGAAGCTGGCCTTTGCTTTCCTGACTGACTGCGTGTATTGGTTCCTGACTTCCCTGAACAGTTGCATATCGCGGGAACTATTCAATGCTATTGCAGTCCGCCACAGGATGTTTTTGTGCTGGTCGAGGGCAGTCAGGTCTGGAATGAACCAAGGGCTATATCTGTTCTTAGTTCTGCATTTTTTGAACGGAGCATGCTTATCTAAAATGGTGAGGAAGTTACTTTTAAAGAATGACCAGGCATCCTCAACTGACGGGATGAGGTCAATATCCTTCCATGATACCCGGGCCAGGTCGATTAGAATTGGCCTGCTCGCAGAAGTGTTTTAGGGAGCGTTTGACAATGATGAGGGGTGGTCGTTTGACTGCGGATCCGTAGTGGATACAGGCAATGAGGCAGTGATCACTGAGATCCTGGTGGAAGACAGCGGAGTTGTATTTGGAAGGCCAGTTGGTCAGGATGACGTCTATGAGGGTGCCCTTGTTTACAGATTTAGGGTTGTACCCGGTGGGTTCCTTGACGATTTGTTTGAGATTGAGGGCATCTAGCTTAGATTGTAGGACTGCCGGGGTGTTAAGCATATCCCAGTTTAGGTCACCTAACAGCACAAACTCTGAAGCTAGATGGGGTGCGGTCAATTCACAAATGGTGTCCAGGGCACAGCTGGGAGCTGAGGGGGGTCGGTAGCAGGCGGCAACAGTGAGACTTATTTCTGGAGAGAGTAATTTTAAAATTAGTAGTTCGAACTGTTTGGGTATGGACCTGGAAAGTATGACATTACTTTGCAGGCTATCTCTGCAGTAGACTGCAACTCTTCCTTTGGCAGTTCTATCTTGACGGAAAGTGTTATAGTTTGGTATGGAAATCTCAGAATTTTTGGTGGCCTTCCTAAGCCAGGATTCAGACACGGCAAGGACATCAGGGTTAGCAGAGTGTGCGCTAAAGCAGTGAGTAAAACAAACTTAGGGAGGAGGCTTCTGATGTTGACATGCATGAAACCAAGGCTTTTCGATCACAGAAGTCAACGAATGAGGGTGCCTGGGGACATGCAGGGCCTTGGTTCATGCAGGGCCTGGGTTTACCTCCACATCACCCGCGGAACAGAGGATGAGTAGTATGAGGGTGAGGCTAAAGGCTATCAGAACTGGTCGCCTAGAGCGTTGGGGACAAAGAATAAAAGGAGCAGATTTCTGGGCATGGTAGAATATATTCAGGGCATAATGCGCAGACGGGTATGGTGAGGTACGGGTACAGCGGAGGTAAGCCCAGGCACTGGGTGATGATGAGAGAGGTTGTATCTCTGGACATGCTGGTTGTAATGGGTGAGGTCACTGCATGTGTGGGAGGTGGGACAAAGGAGGTATGAGAGGTATGAAGAGTGGAACTAGGGGCTCCATTGTAAACTAAAACCATGATAACTAACCTGAACAACAGTATACAAGGCATATTGACATTTGAGAGAGACATACAGCGAGGCATACAGTAATCGCAGGTGTTGATTGGGAGAGCTAGCTAAAACAGCAGGTGAGACCACAACAGCTAATCAGCTAACACAACAACAGCAGATAAAATGGCGTTGACTAGGCAGAGCGGGTCGGATTAACTACACACAGAGCCTGAGTGCGGCTGGGGCCGACAGATAAAAACATAAACAGAATGGAGTACCGTGATTAATGGACAGTCCAGCAGGCATCAGCTATGTAGCCAAGTTTACAGCAAGGATCCGGTGGAGTATTGGGCTCTAGCCATGTATGAGTGTGGTTCGGGTGAACAGCTGAGCAGGCCGGCACGTGGGCCTCAGGGATAGCTTCGGTACTGCGTGCAAGCTAGCTGTGAAGATCAGAAGGTACAGGCCGGTGCCAGGTCGATTAGAAAGGCCTGCTCGCTGAAGTGTTTTAGGGAGCGTCTGACAGTGATGAGGGGTGGTCGTTTGACTGCGGACCCATTACGGACGCAGGCAATGAGGCAGTGATCACTGAGATCCTGGTTTAAGACGGCAGAGGTGTATTTAGAGAGCAAGTTGGTGCCCGTGTTAATGGATTTAGGGTTGTACTTGGTAGGTTCCTTGGTAGTTTGTGTGAGATTGAGGGCATCAAGCTTAGATTGTAGGATGGCCGGGGTGTTAAGCATATCCCAGTTTAGGTCACCTAACAGTACAAAGAAGATAAATGGGGGGCAATTAATTCATATATGGTGTCCAGGGCACAGCTGGGGGATCTATAACAAGCGGCAAAAGTAAGAGACTTATTTCTGGAAAGGTGGATTTTTAAAAGTAGATGCTCGAACTGTTTGGATACAGACTTGGATAGCATGACAGAACTCTGCAGGTCATCTGCAGTTTATTGCAACTTCACCCCCTTTGGCAGTTCTATCTTGGTGGAAAATGTTGTAGTTGGCGATTTTAAAATTTCAGCATTTTTGGAGGCCTTCCTTAGCCCGGTTTCAGGCACGACTAGGACATCAGGGTTGGCGGAGTGTGCTAAAGCAGTGAATACAACATACTTATGGAGGAGGCTTCTGATGTTAACATGCATGAAACCAAGGCTTTTTCGATCACAGAAGTCAACAAATGATACCGCCTTGGGAATAGGAGTGGAACTGGGGGCTCTACAGTGAAATAAAACAATACGAACTAGCCAAGACCGCAGTAGACAAGGCATATTGACATTAGTGTGAGGCATTAAGCAATCACAGGTGTTGATCAGGAGAGTTAAGACGACAGGTAAATGGTGATTAATGGGCAGAGCGGGTCAGTTAGGTACATACAGGACCTGAGTTCGAGGCTGGGTCCAACAGGTAATCAAATTTAGGTACCTTGTTATTGATGCATTCCATGGGGCATCAGCTGTGTAGCCGAGTGATCATAGGGTCAAAAGAGCAGCAATCGGTGAGTCAGGGTGCCGCTCGGTAGTCACAACTACGCTAGGCGAGCAGGGGATACAGCGTTCAGAAAAGCTAGTGGGCCGGGGCTAGTAGATGGTTCTGCGACGATAACAGAATTGCCTGTTAAGACCACATCGGGTGATCACATCGGCAGTCCAGTCGTGATAGATTGGGGCTCCGTTGGGGCTCCGTGTCGACAATAAAGGGTTCAGGCCAATTGGCAAAGGAGGTATTGTAGCCCTAGAGTTAGCTGGTATATGGGCCTAGCTCGAGGCTAGCTGGTGCTTGCTTCGGGACAGATGTGTTAGCTAACAGTAGCCACACGTTTGCAGCTAGCTAGCTGCGATGATCCAGTGTAATCCTCCAGAGCGGTAGGAATCCGGTGATGTGGTAGAGAGAAGCAGTCCGATATGCTCTGGGTTGATATCGCGCTGTGCAGACTGGCAGGTGTTGTCCGAACTAAGGCTGGCTGGTGACCGAGAAAAATGTGATGACCGCTAGCCGTGGCTAACAAAGACTAGTAGCTAGTTAGCTGGCTTGCTCCTGATGGAAGTTGCAGTTATAAGGAATAATAAAAAAAAAAGCCATGTTAGACATTATTTCTTTACACATACTGACCAGTGTGCCAAATGGCAGACCAATCCAAACTCATCTCTAGGCATGTCCAGCCCATTCATTATCTCAGCCAATCATTGCTAGCGGGAAGGTTGCTTTTTCTGTGGCTTACCAACAACGCTCGTAATTTAACAAATGTATTAGTATTTACAGATGGCATAACTGCGAGAGGTTGAACTAAAGGCCAAATGGGAATAGCAGAAAGTATAGCTTGAGCACAAGGAAAGAGAACATGCATCAAGACAACAAGAGCAGGAACGTGAGCATGCAAATTGATTAAGAGCGACAGATCTGGAAGCACTCAGAATCCAGTCCGTCCATCCAGCAGCCTCAACAGAGTTTGATCTGGGTTGGAAGAGCTGACTTGTACCACCTTTCAACGAAAAGGACATGGATGTATATTTTACTCTATTTAAGCGGATTTCCACATCCCTAAAATGTCTGCAAGATATTTGGTCGCTACTCAAGTGTTCTTGTGGGAAAAGCTAAAAGTTCAGAGTTCAGATGGCACTTTTTTTAAAGCTGCTATCCTTCAGGGTTACAAGTTGCCTCTAGGACCATACAGACAAGTTCCGTAAATTATGAAAGACAGAATCACAAAGCCAGGTTGAGCTAGTAAAGGAACAAGCATCTATATTTGATTGCATGGGTGACCAAGCTGTGTGCTAGTAGTTTAAACAGACAGCTCGGTGCATTCAGCATGTCAACACATCTTACAAAAACAAGTAGTCATGAAGTCAATCTCTCCTTTACTTTGAGCTATGAGAGATTGACATGCAATTATTGTTAGCTCTCTGTGTACATTTTAAGGGCAGTGCAGGTGTCATACAGTCCCTCTGTATGACACCTGACCAAATTAATGGAAAGTAGTCCAGGTGCGACAAAACTAGGGACTTGCCTTGTTGATAGTGTTAAGGAGTAGAGTAGCGCTTAGCTACCTTTGCATCAACATGTTTTGACTGACAGTTTACAATCCAGGGTTACTCCAAGCAGTTTAGTCACCTCAACTTGCTCTAATTTCCATATTATTAATTAAAATATGTATTTGAGGTTTAGGGTTTAGTGAGTGATTTGTCCCAAATACAATTGTTTTTGAAATATTCAGGAATAACTTAGACTGGAACAATCGGAATGGATGGGAAGAAATATCTCATTGTCATCCCAGTTACACTTCGAGAAGAGATACGGAGTTTGGTTCATAATGGTAGTATGGCGGGCCATCTTTGCTTACTGTAAATCCTGTTGCATTTGCCACAGGACAGGTAAACCAAATCAAGCTTTACCAGTTGCACCTTTGCAGCCTATTCCTGCTTTTGATTAACCTTTCAGCAGGGTTCTGGTGGATTGTGTTGGTCCTTTGCCCAAAAGCAAAGAGTGGTAACCAGTTTCTCTTAACCATCATGTGCGCCGCCACTTGTTTCCCTGAGGCCATTTCATTGAGGAAAATCATGTCTCCTAGTATTTAAGGCACTGGTGAAATAATTTTCAACATTTGGATGTTACCCATTGCCCCTCTAGTGCCTACCACCCAGGGTCTCAAGGTGCTGTGGAGAGATTTTATCAGACTTTGAAGTCGAACTTACTGCTTTGAGTTTGAGAAAGACTGGGAGGAAGGGGTCTTGTGCTGTTTGCAGCGTGGGAGGCTGTTCAGGAGTCTCTCAGGTTTTAGTCCGAATGAGCTTGTTTGGACGTGTCAGAAATCCTTTTGAGCTTGTTGAGCGAGAGGTTGTTGCAGGGTGGCACATTAAACACACAAACAAATCGATACAGATTTTGCCAATGAGAATCTGCGGAAGGCGTAAATATAAATGAAAAGTTTGGTACGCTCGAAAGGCCCAAAGCCGCACTTTCGACGTGGGTGACCAAGTCCTGGTTTTGTTGCCCGTTCTGGGGTCACCTTTGCAAGCTTGCTTTTTAGGCCCTTTCCCCATAGTGGAACATTTTTCATATGGAATACGTCATTGCCACACCGAAGCAGAGGGGGAAAAAAACACGGCTATGTCATGGCAACATGTTAAAACCAGTGGAGGCTGATGACCAGGGGAGGACAGCTCATACTAATGGAAGAAATGGAATGGTATTAAGCACATCAAAGATGTGGTGTCCATGTGCTTCATACCACTCAATTGACTCCATTTTGTTATCTCCTCAGAAGCCGTCACTTGTTCAAACCATACTTCACCTACTACGATTGGGCGGAGAAACCGGTAGGGATGTTCTGCCTGTGTCCACTGCTGTCACCGTTAACTGTAGTCTTCCTCAAGCGGCGGCATTGTTGCACTGCTTTTAGAATTGATTTATGTTGTGGTATGGAAGTTGTTTTCTGTTTTTGAGCAAACTTGTTCAACCCTAACACTATATTTGGTTACAGGCTTTGGTTATTCTATGTATATTTCAAGGTTGGACCTTAGCACGTTGGGCACACTGATTTGGTGCCACCTCGTTAGCCAGTAATTGTTACACCTGTGCTGGCTTGTCATCTTGTTAGTCAGAAGGTGTTTCAACTATGCCGGCACATGTGATATTTAAGAGCGTCTGGCCCAGTGCTCCAGTTGCCCTGAGCGATATGGAGGGTTAACGTCTTTTAGTTGTCTCTCCCTATTTTTATTTCTAATCAGCAATCCTTTGTCTGATCTTCCCTGTCGTTTTGGGCGCTCAGGTTGGGTGTCTTTTAGGGCCCAATGAGTGTCTTTCAGAACTTCTCCGAGAACCCCACCGGTTTCATTTCAGTTAGACTTTGTTGATATTTTTGATTTCTTGTTTGAGAATGTAATTATGGGCAAGGGGTTGCCTAGCAGTGTACATGCCCAATCCACCAGGGGTCTGGCAAGGTCTTGGGCGTTGTTTAAATGGTTGACTGTAATAGATATTTGTGCTGCAGGGAGTTGGGCATCACCATACACGAGTTTGGTGTCGCCACACTCTTTTTGGGGCATGATTATATTTCCTCATGTTGTATTCTACTGTATTTGGCTGACGGTTAGGGAATGGAACGTAATGACTATAACTACTGTTCTCTGAAGGGGGGAAACGAGGTACAACACCTGTTATTAATTTGAAGGAAAGGATCCGAGCCTCACGCTTATCACCTGTGGAAGGAGGGACTTCCAGCTAGTCACGGATTTCATTGGACTTGTCAGGTGTGATTGTAAATCCTTCAACTGAAGTTGTGAGATTGCAACTCCACATAGTGTGTTGTACCTTGTTTCCCTCCTTCAGGGAACAGTAGTCATAGTCATACATTTATGATTTGCAACTCAACAAATCCTGTTTAAATCATATTTACTCTACCTGCCGGCAGACCATGGCACGTGACTGGGGTTCACAGTGCTAGAAAAAAAGGACATACAGTGCCTTCAGAAAGTATTCACACTCCTTTACTTTTTCCACATTGTGTTACTGCATGAATTCAAAAGTGTCACTGTCCTGCACCCAATACCGCATATCAAAGTGGAATTATCTTTTTAGAACTGTTGCATGGACTCACTCTGTGAAATAATAGTGTTTTAACATGAGTTTTGAAATACTATCTCTGTACCCCACACAATACAATTATCTGTAAGGTCCCTCACTCAAGCAGTGAATTTCAAACAGATTCAACCACAACGATCAGGGAGGTTTTCCAATGCCCTGCAAAGAAGGGTGGCCTAGTTAAAGTTTTGACTTAAATCGTTTTGAAAATCTATGGAATGTGAAAATATTTTACAATCCAAATGTGCCAAGACTCACCCAGAAAGACACACAGCTGTAATCGCTGCCAAAGGTGACTCAGGGGTGTGAATACTTACATAAATGACTATTTCTGTATTTCATTTTCAATACATTTGCTCAAATTTCTAAAAACATGTTTTCACTTTGTCGTTATGGGGAATTGTGTGTAGAAAAATAATAAATTATACATTTAGGCTGTAACACAACATGTGGAATAAGTTGAGGGGTGTGAATATTTTCCGAAGGGACTTTCTTTATACAAAAGAAAGGGCAAGACTTGCTGAAAAAAATAGCTTACGGTCTCGGTTTTACACATTTTCTTAAATGTTTTTCAAAGAGTAACTTGTTGCATCATAGATGCACTCAATTCCATAAGGTTCATTAAATGCTGCGTCACGTTTCAAAGCTTTCTATTAGCCGAACTCCATTGAAGTTCTAGGTCCCTACAGAACCCCTATAACTTCCTTTTAGGCCAGAGGTCAACTCGCACTTTGTTTGTATCTCCCAGGCAACCATTTTCACCAGCCTCAACAAAAATTGTAGTTTTCCCCAGTCCTTAAAGTAAAATGAAGTGGTCATTGATTTTGAATCACCAAATGATAGGAGGATGAGGCTCCATGAAAAATAGTGTGGTGAGGGAGGAAAGGAAAGTCTGGGATTCTTTACACCAGAGATCGCATGCCATGTCTCGCAATACAACAGTGCTGACAAATGAGCAGGCCAACACAATGTGATTGAGTGAGCTCGCTAATGTGAAGAGAGCTTACTGGCCATTAGACTTTATCGAGCCGTGTGTGTGTGTGTGTGTGTGTGTGAGAACTATTGTGTTTGTTTGAGAAATATTGTGTATGTCTGAGACGGCTGCTTGCCTTCCTAATGGTACACAGATGAGTTTTTTGTTATAGGAGAGAGAGAGCTGTAGAGGAACTGATGGGTGCCATGTGTGAGAGTGAGGAGGACTAGGAAGTTACTAAATGGAGCAGTACACCTTCTGTATCTGTATGACACACATGCACTATCTAGACGTGTGTGTGTGTCTGTCTCTCTGCCTATGTCATTGGTTTGTGTCTGCAAGCATTACATACAAAAATATGGTGTGTGTTTGTGCGTGTGTATTGAGATATGTGTGTGTTTTTGTGTGTATGCCTGATGTACAGTGTGTTTGTGGCCAGACTGGGGTCAGGGCTGCCAGACTTCATGAGAGCAGGCTGGTGAGTGACTGAGTGGAGACATGAGTGGAGAAACGCTCTGCTGCTCAGCCCTCTGGGGAAGATTACCCAGCAGCACCCTGCTTATGAGTGCCTGGCATGGTAACAGGAGAGAGGGAGGGATCATAGTGCCAGCTCTGCCAAACCAGACCTCATAGCCACAGTTTGCCTGCCACTGTTCTTACTACATCTCACTCACTCTCACCCCCCCCCCCCTCCCCATTTCAATGTCAAATTATGTAATTTGATATCCTTCATGTTCAAGTGTAAGATGTCTTATATTCATAAACCATGCTTGAGTTAGCTCTGCCACAAAGCAAATAAATTAAGTAATCTAATAGTGGGTGACGTTGTTCTGTTCATTAACTCGTTAATTCATTTTTTGGACAGATTAGAAAAGTGTTTCATTTGCTGTCCCTTCTGCAATAATGCACTTTGCAAGATTGGGGTCAATTCAGTGCTCTGGTTGAATGGCACGTGGAGTGACCACACTCCACCTGTGTCTATACTGTGTGTGTGTGTGTGTGTGTGTGTGTGTGTGTGTGTGTGTGTGTGTGTGTGTGTGTGTGTGTTTGCCAATATCTCTGTGTTTGCCCATAAACGTGTGTGTGCCAGTATGTGTGAGCAAGTTTGTAACGTGTTAGTAGTGCTGGAGTACATATTGGTCAGGTGGACGAGTAGTAGTAGTAGTGCTGGAGTACATATTGGTCAGGTGGACGAGTAGTAGTAGTACAGTGAGCCACAGTATCCACAGCAGGAGTAGTGGACAGGGAGAGATTAGGAGCAGCATGATAAGATGTGTGGCATTTTGCTCCTGCTGTTTAAGTAATTCTTTCCAGCCTCTCCTCCCCTGTCCTGATGCAGGTTTTAGTGCCACAGGGAGCACTGTTTGATACTTTTATAGATCACAATCAGACCACACAGTGATAACGGTAATAACACATATGGGGTATGTGTTCATTGATTGGTTGTTATTCTGGAATAGAGGAGTGTACAAAATTGCTTTTGTACACTCTCTTTATGGATTTCGTGTTTGTGTGTAACCACCTCTGTTTTATGCACATACTAATGGAGTGTGACTTAAGTTTGCAGAGTTACTCTCACTCTCTCTGCATATACATACAGTACACTGAGTGTACAAAACATTGATGCACCCCATTTGCCCTCAGAACAGACTCAATTCTTCAGGGCATGGACTCTACAGGTGTCAAAAGCGTTCCATAGAGATTCTGGCCCATGTTGACTCCAATGCTTCCCACAGTTTTGTCGAGTTAGCTGTCCTTTGGGTAGTGCACCATTCTTGATGCATGGGTAACTGTTGAGCATGACAAACCCAGCAGCGTTGCAGTTCTTGACATTCAACCTGGTGCACCTGACACCTACTACCATACCCCGTTCAAAAGGCACTTCAATCTTTTGTCTTGCCCCGTCACACGATGAATGGCACACATACAGTGCATTCCAAAAGTATTCAGACCCCTTGACAAATCTACATCTTATTTTAAAATTGATTAAATACATTTTAAAAATCCTCTATAGATACACTACCACATAATTACAAAGTGAAGACGGGTATTTAGAAATGTTTTGCAATTGTATTCAGACAATTTGCTATGAGACTCAAAATTGAGCTTAAAGTGCATCCTGTTTCCGTTGATCATCCTTGATCCGTTTCTACAAGTTGATTTGGAGTGCACTTGTGGTAAATTCAATTGATGGAACATTTTTTATTTTATTGAACCTTCATTTAACTAGGCAAGTCAGTTAAGAACAAATTCTTATTACAATGATGGCCTAGGAACAGTAGGTTAACTACCTTGTTCAGGGGCAGAACGACAGATTTTTACATTGTCAGCTTGTTGATTCGATCTAGCAACCTTTTGGTTACAGGCCCAATGCTCTAACCACTAGGCTACCTGCCACCCGACATGATTTGGAAAGGCACACATCTGTCTATATAAGGTCCCACAGTTGACCGTGCAAAAACCAAGCCATGAGGTCGAAGGAATTGTCCCGTATAGCTACGAGACAGGATTATGTCGAGGCATAGTTCTGGGGATGGGTACCGAAACATTACTGCAGCGTAGAAGGTCCCCAAGTACACACTGGCCTCCGTTCTTAAAAGGAACAAGTTTGGAACCACCAAGACTCTTCCTGGAGCTGGCAGCCTGGGAAAACTAAGCATTCTCGTGGGAGAATGGCCTTGATCAGGGAGGTGAACAAGGACCCGATGGTCACTCTGACAGAGCTCTAGAGTTTCCCAAGAACCATCTCTGCAGTACTCCACCAATCAGGCCAGATGGAAGCAACTCCTCAGTAAAAGGCACATGACAGCCCGCTTGGCATTTGCCAAAAGGCATCTAAAGGACTCTGACCTGATGAAACCAAGATTGAACTATTTGGCCTGAATGCCAAGCGTCACGTCTGACGGAAACCTGGCACCATCCCTACGGTGAAGCACGGTGGTGGCAGCATCATAACGTAGGATGTTTTTCAGCTGCAGGGACTGGGAGACCAGTCAGGATCGAGGGGAAAGATAAACGGAGCAAAGTACAGAGATCCTTGATGTTAACCTGCTCCAGAGCGCTCTGGGTTGAAGGTTCACCTTCCAGCAGGACAACAACCCTAAGCACACAGCCAAGACAACGCAGGAGTGGCTTTGGGATACGTCTCTGAATGTCCTTGAGCAGCCCCCAGCCAGAGCCCGGACTTTGAACCCGATCAAATATCTTTGGAGTGGGGTTGCACATTTTGGGGGGATATTCAGAGGTGGAAACATTCCGTGGAAATATATGGGAATGAATGGTAATATGTGCAAAGTACACTGCTCAAAAAAATAAAGGGAACACTAAAATAACACATCCTAGATCTGAATTAATGAAATATTCTTATTAAATACTTTTTTCTTTACATAGTTGAATGTGCTCACAACAAAATCACACAAATCGCTCAGTAGTGTGTGTGGCCTCCACATGCCTGTATGACCTCCCTACAACGCCTGGGCATGCTCCTGATGAGGTGGCGGATGGTCTCCTGAGGGATCTCCTCCCAGACCCGGACTAAAGCATCCGCCAACGCCTGGACAGTCTGTGGCGTTGGTGGATGGAGCGAGACATGATGTCCCAGATGTGCTGAATTGGATTCAGGTCTGGGGAATGGGTGGGCCAGTCCATAGCATCAATGTCTTCCTCTTGTAGGAACTGCTGACACATTCCAGCCACATGAGGACTAGCATTATCTTGCATTAGGAGGAACCCAGGGCCAACCGCACCAGCATATGGTCTCACAAGGGATCTCATCTCGGTACCTAATGGCAGTCAGGCTACCTCTGGCGAGCACATGGAGGGCTGTGCGGCCCCCCAAAGAAATGCCACCCCACACCATGACTGACCCACCGCCAAACCGGTCATGCTGGAGGATGTTGCAGTTAGCAGAACGTTCTCCATGGCGTCTCCAGACTGTCACGTCTGTCACATGTGCTCAGTGTGAACCTGCTTTCACCTGTGAAGAGCACAGGGCGCCAGTGGCGAATTTGCCAATCTTGGTATTCTCTGGCAAATACCAAACATCCTGCATGGTGTTGGGCTGTAAGCACAACCCCCACCTGTGGACGTCGGGCCCTCATACCACCCTCATGGAGTCTGTTTCTGACCGTTTGAGCAGACACATGCACATTTGTGGCCTGCTGGAGGTCATTTTGCAGTGCTCCTCCTGCTCCTCTGTTACTCTAATTTAATTATGCCAATGTGTTTTCATTCATTGAAAACCCTTTATCTATTTTATGAGAATTTGTAAGATTCTTGTTTGCATAAAATAGACGGAGACCAGCCATTTCAATAATGGGTAACAGAATTTATTCTCGGAGCGCGTTATCACGAGCAATAGTTTATATACAATAACATGACGTCATTTCATTGCTTAACAGAATCCCCTCTCGACCGGGACAAAGTGAGGTTAATAGTTCATTCTAACTTACTAACATACTCACAGGTCACACAACATAACTAAATTAACTTTTGACCCCCCAACATTATCGATCACCACTTAGCTGACAGGTCTAATTAACAGAAAACCTAGGAATGCACTCACTTCCTTATCTAAAACACCCCAGAGCTCAGTTTTGTCGGTTCAACCATAGGTTAACTACATTATCTGTTTACTTAATCCACAACCCATTCGTTTCTTCGTAGTTGGAATGGTGTTCATTAACTTTAATTACTCCTTGTCCGTGTCACACAATCCCTTCTTATGAACTCATATTGTTAATCAGATATGATAAAACAGAGTAAGTTTACTTAGTTACAGTTCTATTTCAAATGGGGATATTATTTTATTCATTTATTCATAATAATTCTAACGTCCTCCTCGCACAAAGGCGGAGGTATCGGTCCTGCTGCTGCGTTGTTGCCCTCCTACGGCCTCCTCCACGTCTCCTGATGTACTGGCCTGTCTCCTGGTAGCGCCTCCATGCTCTGGACACTACGCTGACAGACACAGCAAACCTTCTTGCCACAGCTCGCATTGATGTTCCATCCTGGATGAGCTGCACTACCTGAGCCACTTGTGTGGGTTGTAGACTCAGTCTCATGCTACCACTAGAGTGAAAGCACCGCCAACATTCAAAATTGACCAAAACATCAGCCAGGAAGCATAGGAACTGAGAAGTGGTCTTTGGTCACCACCTGCAGAACCACTCCTTTATTGGGGGTGTCTTGCTAATTGCCTATAATTTCCACCTGTTGTCTATTCCATTTGCACAACAGCATGTGAAATTTATTGTCAATCAGTGTTGCTTCCTAAGTGGACAGTTTGATTGCACAGAAGTGTGATTGACTTGGAGTTACATAGGGTTGTTTAAGTGTTCCCTTTTATTTTTTTTGAGTAGTGTATGTATATATATTTATACCATAATTTGCAAATAAATTCTTAAAATCCTCTACAATGTGATTTTCTGGATTTTTTTCTCATTTTGTCTGTCATAGTTGAAATGTACCTATGATGAAAATTACAGGCCTCATCTTTTTAGTGGGAGAACTTGCACAATTGGTGGCTGACTAAATTATTTTTTGCCTCACTGTGTGTGTGTGTGTGTGTGTGTGTGTGTGTGTGTGTGTGTGTGTGTGTGTGTGTGTGTGTGTGTGTGTGTGTGTGTGTGTGTGTGTGTGTGTGTGTGTGTGTGTGTGTGTGTGTGTGTGTGTGTGTGTGTGTGTGTATATATATATAGACAAACATTAACGTTTTACCTTTATCGTAAGTAGACATAATTGCAAATGATTAAATCCCTCCAATGGAAAAAAACTAACAAACAATTTAGTTACAAATTTAATTTTAATTAAATTAGTTGACTTCATGAGATGATTTCACTGAACAACAAAAGGGAATATTGAATAATCCATTGCATCTCCCAAAATGGTTTAAACATCTGTGAAATGATTGTCTCGAAACTAAAGCTTTGTTTGTGTTCCTCTCAGGCTTCCATGACATCTCCCTGGTCCTCCTCAATGTCCACCTCTTGAACATCAGACTCTGAGGCCTCATTTTCACTGTCACTTCCCAACCTTGTTGAGGACGGCTCGTTGTCAGGCTCAAAAAGCGTCACATTTTTCAGAATGGCAACCAATTTTCAACCCTTGTATTGGTCATCCTGTTGTGTGCTTTGGTATGTGTGTTCCCAAACAAGGACCAATTGTGCTCTGAGGCGGCTGATGTTGGTGGGATTTGGAGGATGATGGAGGCAACAGGGTCTCAGATCCTCAAAGTCCCTTCCACCTGGTGGCTGACGACTGCCTTATTGAATCTCTATCCCAAAGCCCTTGCTTGGAAGTGTACGTCGACAGACTGCCAAGAACCTTGCCCTTATCCAGGCCAAGGTGGCGAGACACGGTAGTGATGATACCATAGGCCTTGTTGATCTCTGCACCAGACAGGATGCTCTTTCCAGCATACCTGGGGTCCAACAAGTACGCGGCGGGAATGTATGGGCTTCAGGCACAAGTCTTCAGGTTTTTTGATGCATTTCAGAATTGCAGTTTCCTCTGCTTGGAGCAACAGTGAAGTGGGCAGGGCAGTACAGACTTTTTCTCTTACATCTGCTCGCAGAGTTTGAACATCAGACAGGATGCCATTGCCTCCCACAATCTGTGCAATGGCTACTGCTATAGATTTAAGGCTGCTTACCACTCTGTGTCCCAAAATTCATCATCTCGGAGGATCCTCTTGATTGGGCTGTCCATATCGGCAGACTGTGATATGGCCATTTCTTGGAGAGACTCCTTCCCCTCCACGAGACAGTCAAACATGACAGCACCACCCCCAACAGGTGTTGCTGGGCAGCTTCAATGTGGTGCTCTTATTCTTCTCACTTTGCTTGGTGAGGTATATTGCTGCTATAACTTGATAAACCTTCACATACCTAACCATATATTTTGCACTCTTGTTGAGTGTATCCATTGTTTTCAATGCTATGATGTCCTTGAGTAGCAGATTCAATGCATGAGCAGCACAGCCAATGGGTGTGATGTGAGGGTAGGACTCCTGCACTTTAGACCAAGTGGCCTTCATGTTCGTAGCATTGTCTGTCACCAGTGCAAATACCTTCTGTGGTCCAAGGTCATTGATGACTGCCTTCAGCTCATCTGCAAGGTAGAGACCAGTGTATGTGCTCTTGTAGAATTCTGGTTGAGGGGTAGAGATTATTTAGTTTATTATACTTTGGCCACGAACATTCAACCACCATCCTAGATGTTTGCAATACAGTCTGTGATTTGCTTGACCTTCACTTGAACTCTGTTGAACTCTGCATCCAGAAAATGAGTAGATGAAGCATGTCTGGTTGGAAGCGTGTATGCTGGGCGAAGAACATTCAGAAATCTCTTACACATTGCCTGTGAACATCAGAGGTGAACCAGATCCATACACAGCTCCAGCAAGACATTCATCAGCATTTCTCTGACTATGTTCCTCCATTGAGTCAAAAAAACTTCTGATTCCAGGAGGACCATGAGATTTTGCTATCGATAAGGTGTCTGATTCATCATTTCCACCTCGAATAGAAGTAGAGGGACTTTTGTCAGAGGTTGCTTGTTGTGAGTGCTGAGGGAACTTTATGCACTTGGCCAGATGATTCTGCATCTTTGTTGCATTCTTCACATATGATTTGGCCCAGTATTTGCAAATGTACACAGCTTTTCTTTCTACATTAGCTGCAGTGAAATGTCTCCGCACATCAGATAGTGCCTGTGGTATGTTCCTATAAGATAAAAAAATATATATATATATAATATATATATATATATATAATATATCTACATACATACATACTGTTTTGCCGGTGGTCGTGGTAATACTATGAAAGTGTAGATGCCGATCACCATATAAGTTCAAAGATGAAACAGCCTGGAAGGAGGAGAGATGACTAGAAATGATTAGGTTGGCTGTTTTATGTGTGACTTAATTGTCGGAGTAGAGCACCTTGTGCATATCAGGTAAAATAACTCCATGTTTATATCCCAGGACAAATTAGCTAGCAACAGCAAGCTAGCTAAATAGGACAAATTAGCTAGCAAGTGCAAGCTAACTAGCTAAATTGCCATACATTTTTAATGCTTTTCGACCTGTCCCCAAATTAATGACATTGATTCAGTTTTTGTTTTGATAATTTAACCTGCGTTTCGTGAACGCGTTTGGTGTAGGGGGACAAAATACATTTATGCACGATAGCGCACGCGCGCAACCGGTTTGGGTTCCGTGTAATATTTGTTTTTTTATTTTATACAATTTGCTAACATTTCTAAACTTGTTTGCTTTGTCATTATGGGGTATTGTGTGTAGATTGGGGGGGGATATTTAATCCATTTTAGGATAAGACTAACGTAACAATGTGGGAAAAGTCAAGGTGTCTGACTTTATGAATGCACTGTAGAAGATCAGGATCTTTATTTTTTTAAATATTTTTTTTACATGTATTTATACCCCATATTTTAATACTGTATACTTAATTTTTTAAACTGCTACCGGGGCCCTTCAGACGACTCTTGTGATGCTTGTGTGTACCCTAGGCCAAAAGGGAGAACACCTTTGTGTTCGTGAGTCTTTCCACAGAGTGGTCATAGTTTGTAGGCCAAACCATTCGGACGCTACAGACATTTCCACGAGAAGACCGATTTTTGGGAAGTCTCATGGTCTGAGAAACACCGCTGTAGATCTGCCACCTTTCGCCATAGGTATGGAAGGGCAATATCGGCGGATGTGGTAGCGCTCTGTGTAGCGGTTATGGTATGAAGGTTTGGCTTGGAGAGGTTTTTTCACCTGGTCTGACAACTGTTGTTGTGCACAACAGTTGTGAAGTCCAGAAGAGAAAAGATGAGTGTGCGTAGATGCGAGAAGGAGTTAAACAACTAGCAAAGCGATGATGCTTTTTGTTTGCGTCTGCTTTGAAAGTGAACTGTGTGGGTGGGTGATCAGGGTTTCCTTTAATCCTGCCAATTCAAAATGTTTCTTAATCTGAAGCAAGTGGAACTGAAAGGGGATGGACCTACCTGAATTTGTCCATTAGAAACTCTTGTTTTGGACTAATGATTACACCCTAGATCAGCTAGATGCAGGAAACAGTGTACACGGTGGTATTGAATGTGTCAACTTGGTTACTGGGTGAATGGAATATGAATGACAGTCATCCAATATGCTGTAATACGAAGGCCATGCTCATTTAATAAAAATCTAAAATCTTAAACTGCACCGACCGCCGCTGGTATGATCCTCAAGACAAATGTTTCCTCTTGTGAAAACACGGTCTTCCTCTCTGGCATACTGAATTTACTCTCCATTTGATATATTACATCTAAATAAGCACAGGAATGGGAGTGTTACACCACAAGAGACAGTTACTGGGAAAATGTATGGTTTTCATTTGAAACTCGTGGCCTATAGAGATTAAGTGACCCTCATAACTAACTGTTTATTTTTCTCCCTTTTCTTTCTCTTGGCGCTGGCTGCTTGTCCCTCCTCTACAGTTCAGGAGATTTCTCTGTGACTCACCACTTGAGGTACGTACCCCTGCCCTCCTGTTGACTCTATATACTTCTACATTTCCAAAGTGTATAAATTACTCCCAATGCCTGATTCACACTACTGAGATGTACTGGCCTGTTTACGCATCCACTATAGTTGCTGGAACTGTGCTAGAATGGACAATGTGAAAAGAAAATATCTGAGCAAAGTACAGTTTTGAAAAAGAATGTGCAAATATTGGTCACATACACATGGTTAGCAGATATTATTGCAAGTGTAGCGAAATGCTTATGCTTCTAGATCCAACAGTGCTTTAGTATCTAACAGGTAATATCAAACAATTCCACAACAAAATCTAATACATACAATCTAGTAAAAGAATGGGATAAGAATATAGAAATATAAAATATATGGATGAGCAGTGAGAGAGAGCGGCTAAGATGCAATAGATAGTGTAGTATCTAAGATTTGTCTTGTCTCGTCCCCATGTATATATCTTTTTGTATATATCTTTTTATACATTTATTTTTCTTTGCATTCTTTTTAATACTATTCCTGAACCTCACCTTCAAAATACTCTCCTGCAACTCGCCTCACCCAATGTGGTGTGGATCTGTTTTTTTTTCTAAAGTATTTCTATTTTCCTCCGAACTGGAATACCTCAACTGAAGCTAGATAGCTAACTAGCTACCAGCTATCAGTCAGCTAACCTTTAGCTCGGAAAGCTCTCGCCTATTTTTCTCTCCGTATCCCCGGATTCCTACCGCAAACTCTGAACCCTTTCATCTGGATCATGGCAGCTAGCTAACCGCAACCCGGGTTGACTACTCCTGGCTAACGTTTTCGTCCCGGAGCAAGCACCAACTAGCCTGGGGCTATCCCAAGCTAGACCCATCTCCCGACTAGGGCTCCTGGGCTACTCCTGAAGCCCACTCCTCGGCTACAATATCCGGACCCCTTCTACTGCCGGTACTGGGCACAGAACCCTGCCGATCCTTCATGACTGGAATACCGACATAATCTGCCCGAGGATCCCAAAAGGGCCGGTCAGGTGCGACGTCCCCTGAAGGCCCATTCTGCTAACTGCGGCCTGCTAGCTATCTATAGCATATTGGACTGTTAGCTGATCCACCGGCCAGTTTCTTGGACCACTATACCAATTTTGCCAATTGGACTTGGACCCATCTGCTACTTGGAACCCTACTAATTCCACGACTGGTCTATCGATGTCACAGACTTTTCCAGATCGCGACGTCCCTCTAAGGCCCGTATGCTAACTTGCTAGCCCCGGCCTGCTAACTGCTACCACCGGCCTGCTAAATGTCTGAATCGCCGTGTCCCCAGCCAGCCAGCCCAACCACTCACTTCCCATTTTCCCCATATCAGAAGCATGCGAGCGAGTTCCATAACATCCATTTTAAATTTCCACTTGCTTAGCGCTCCAGACCTTAGAACTGAGCATGAGTAAAACACTTTTCTTGATACGGTTATCCGTTAGAAGTCGACATTTGAATGCCATTTACTTTAAACCACCTGTGAGCAAACTTATCTAAAGAGCTGTAGTGCGCCAACAGTCCTTTTCCAATGCCTTATCGCAGTTATCAGTTCTTGGCGTTAATGTTTTACGGAAAAGGGGTGTCTTCATAATGACCAATATAAATAGCCTACCTACAAATGGTAAAAGGTTGTCACCATGTGCGCGTGTGCTGCAAGTAACAACCTGCTCACTGCCTGGTAGTCAGCAGCAACAGGTTATAGTTAAATATATATTATTATTATTTTTAAAGAGAAATACCGGGGCGGCGCTGTGCGATTTAGAAGTAGGCCCAAAACCCGCCACCAATACATTTTCACCCACATCGTTTTCAAAGTTGCCCAATTTTGCGAGAGAACCGCAAACATGGCAACCCTGATCATGCTGTGGATGTTTGGCCAGGACGTGTCTTTTTAATTTGTTCGTTTTGAGTGACTCATTACTAAACTCTCCCCCACACAAAACACATTGTGGGTGCTCCTCATTATTTCTCAAAGCTTGGATGAAACAAAGAGAAACTCATCGCTGTATTTGTGTTTCAGGGCGATTGACCTCAGTCAGAATTTAGACAGCAGCGAGTGGGAATGACAAGTCATTGGCTGACAGCGCATCATCTGCTGCTGAAAGACAGCACTGCAGCATTTAGGTTGCGGAGTGATCTTCAAGATAACTGCAGAAAAAGATCTGGTAAACCGCGAAGCACATGCATCTCCCTCCGACACGCTCAGCTGCCAAACTGAAACGGCTGCTTAATCAGAGAGCGCTGTTGCACTTGGCGGCGCACAATACCTTGGAGTGGCCATCATCATTTGTTGTCCTTAAGCCATTTTGCCACAACTTTGGAAGTATGCTTGGGGTCATTGTCCATTTGGAAGACCCATTTGCCACCAAGCGTTAGCTTCCTGACTGATGTCTTGAGATGTTGCTTCAATATATCCACATTTTCCTGCCTCATGTTGCCATCTATTTTGTGAAGTCCACCAGTCCCTCCTGCAGCAAAGCACCCTGACAACATGATGCCTCCACCCCCGTGCTCCACCTCACGGTTTAGATGGTGTTCTTCGGCTTGCAAGCCTCCCCCTTTCTCCTCCAAACATATTGATGGTCATCATGGCCAAACAGTTATATTTTTGTTTCATCAGACTAGAGGACATTTCTCCAAAAAGTACGATCTTTGTCCCCATGTGCAGTTGCAAACCGTAGTCTGGCTTTTTATTAATGGCGGTTTTAACCACATTAGGTGTCAAAGCCTTGTATTAGAGGACCTGTTCTTCGTACATCCTACTTGATATGATATGGTATGATATCCTACTTGTTTGATATTAGGTAGGCCTTCTCTAAGCGTATTGCAAAGGTCTTGGTAAGAATCTTATACAGTCCACATTGAGGAGGCTGATGGCCCTAACATTCCCAGGTTCTGTCATATCTCTATCCTTTTCAGGGATCAACGACATCAAACCCTCATTAAAGGTGTACGGAAGGGAGGAATTTTTAAATGGTACAATAATGGCTCTAACCTCTTCTGTTACAGAACAGTCTAGGTCCTCTACCTAGCTATCTGATCATCTAGGTAATTCTATAACAAGCAAAAAAGTATGGGGCCCGCTGAACATTAGGCTGCATAGAAATCTTCATAAAAATGCTGAAACACAGTTTCTCTTTGAATAAGGTCACCATCTTATCACCCTTCTTAATTGCTGGGATTACATTAGAAGGGTTCTGCATTTTTTGTGTTGCTCGTAGCTTGCCTGTATTCTCACCCTTCCTCAGATATTCAGAGTTTATATCAACATGTAACTACTGTAGCATGATCTGTGTGGGCCATGGGCCAAATCTTGCACCAATCACATTATTAACCATGAAATTCGATATCAAGAAGAAATCTGTTCTCTAGTGTGTCTTATTACAGTGGGAGAAAAATATATATTCTCTGTCATTAGGATGGATTAGTCTCAACCAGATTCACCTGTATCTCCATGACATATGCTAGCAGATGATATAGGCCTTGCAGACAGAGGTGAAACTGGTTGAGAGAATGCCAAGTGTGCAAAGCTGTCAAGGCAAATGGTGGTTACTTTGAAGAATCTCAAATATAAACTTTTGATTTTTCTTTTTTACACTTTTTTTGGTTATTATGTGATTCCATATGTGTTATTTCATAGTTTTCATGACGGTGTTCATCCATAATCGTCGGTTACACAATTTTACAATTACCGTGCCAGGCCTGATAGCTAAACAGCTCTGAGGACTGGTACTGTGTGTCTGCCCAGACACAGGCTCTTCTCTTCCCCAAACCAGACCATGAGCAGCACCCTAATGAATATCAATGCCCCTCACTAACCTGCTCCACTTTGGCCACGGAGCCTTCTGAAAACTCATGGAGCACTCAGGCAGGAATTCAATCAAACCTGCCATAGCAATGTTTATGCAGTGTCGTTGTTTATAGAAACCGCACACAGACTTCTTATTCTGAAAAGTGAAAGCATACCTGTGAGGGGAGTCTACCTGGTAGTAGTTGTAGCTAAGTTTTTCATCTCAGATTTTATTTGACCATAGGGAACAGTTGCTCCTACTCCAATACTGCAATGTGCATTTGTTTGAGTTAAGAAATTACACTTTTACTCCCCTGCACTAGACCAGAGGGGAAGAACGTGGAGAAGGGGGAAGTAAAGGGGGAGTTTGGGGGCCCATCAGAGGGATTTGGGCCCCTTTTGAGGCCTCAGAGGCAGTTTACTGTTTAGCGGTGGAGAATGTTTACGTTGTTGTCATTGTGGCAAGGACACAGCCATTAGGCTGACCTGGGAGGTGACGCGCAGGTTAGAGTGAGACAAGATCTACCTCTTACACGTGTCTGCTGCATAAACACACACAAGTGCACACATACATACCCGTGCGTAAACGCACCGCATATGAGTGCACACACACACCGAAAGTAAATAGACACTCAACCATTCACTGACAGACACTCACGGCCATGCTCAGAGGGGGTAAGAAAAATCACTCTCGCACACATATGGAGACCCACTCTCTCACTTCTGACTAAATTCTAAGTGAACCTAGGCTCTGACAAAGACTCCAGTGTTTGCTGCCAGAGCCTGTACCAAGAAATTTACAGGCTGCATGCCTTCCACTGACGGGCATTTTCCCCAGCCCCAGACAGACTGTCACAGCTCAGGGGCCCCACCCAGCCTCCAGATGTGGTGCCCACTAGGAGCCCCAGAGGTATACTACCAGTTTTGTGTGTTTAAAAGTTTTAGAACACCTACTCATTCAAGGTTTTTCATCATTTGTACTATTTTCTACATTGTAGAATAATAGTGAAGACATCAAAACTATTTACATTTAAGTCATTTAGCAGACGCTCTTATCCAGAGCGACTTACAAATTGGTGCATTCACCTTATGACATCCAGTGGAACAGCCACTTTACAATAGTGCATCTAAATATTTTAAGGGGGGAGAAGGATTACTTTATCCTATCCTAGGTATTCCTTAAAGAGGTGGGGTTTCAGGTGTCTCCGGAAGGTGGTGATTGACTCCGCTGTCCTGGCGTCGTGAGGGAGTTTGTTCCACCATTGGGGGCCAGAGCAGCGAACAGTTTTGACTGGGCTGAGCGGGAACTGTACTTCCTCAGTGGTAGGGAGGCGAGCAGGCCAGAGGTGGATGAACGCAGTGCCCTTGTTTGGGTGTAGGGCCTGATCAGAGCCTGGAGGTACTGAGGTGCCGTTCCCCTCACAGCTCCGTAGGCAAGCACCATGGTCTTGTAGCGGATGCGAGCTTCAACTGGAAGCCAGTGGAGAGAGCGGAGGAGCGGGGTGACGTGAGAGAACTTGGGAAGGTTGAACACCAGACGGGCTGCGGCGTTCTGGATGAGTTGTAGGGGTTTAATGGCACAGGCAGGGAGCCCAGCCAACAGCGAGTTGCAGTAATCCAGACGGGAGATGACAAGTGCCTGGATTAAGACCTGCGCCGCTTCCTGTGTGAGGCAGGGTCGTACTCTGCGGATGTTGTAGAGCATGAACCTACAGGAACGGGCCACCGCCTTGATGTTAGTTGAGAACGACAGGGTGTTGTCCAGGATCACGCCAAGGTTCTTAGCGCTCTGGGAGGAGGACACAATGGAGTTGTCAACCGTGATGGCGAGATCATGGAACGGGCAGTCCTTCCCTGGGAGGAAGAGCAGCTCCGTCTTGCCGAGATTCAGCTTGAGGTGGTGATCCGTCATCCACACTGATATGTCTGCCAGACATGCAGAGATGAGATTCGCCACCTGGTCATCAGAACGGGGAAAGGAGAAGATTAATTGTGTGTCGTCTGCATAGCAATGATAGGAGAGACCATGTGAGGTTATGACAGAGCCAAGTGACTTGGTGTATAGCGTGAATAGGAGAGGGCCTAGAACAGAGCCCTGGGGGACACCAGTGGTGAGAGCGCGTGGTGAGGAGACAGATTCTCGCCACGCCACCTGGTAGGAGCGACCTGTCAGGTAGGACGCAATCCAAGCGTGGGCCGCGCCGGAGATGCCCAACTCGGAGAGGGTGGAGAGGAGGATCTGATGGTTCACAGTATCGAAGGCAGCCGATAGGTCTAAAAGGATGAGAGCAGAGGAGAGAGAGTTAGCTTTAGCAGTGCGGAGCGCCTCCGTGATACAGAGAAGAGCAGTCTCAGTTGAATGACTAGTCTTGAAACCTGACTGATTTGGATCAAGAAGGTCATTCTGAGAGAGATAGCGGGAGAGCTGGCCAAGGACGGCACGTTCAAGAGTTTTGGAGAGAAAAGAAAGAAGGGATACTGGTCTGTAGTTGTTGACATCGGAGGGATCGAGTGTAGGTTTTTTCAGAAGGGGTGCAACTCTCGCTCTCTTGAAGACGGAAGGGACGTAGCCAGCGGTCAGGGATGAGTTGATGAGCGAGGTGAGGTAAGGGAGAAGGTCTCCGGAAATGGTCTGGAGAAGAGAGGAGGGGATAGGGTCAAGCGGGCAGGTTGTTGGGCGGCCGGCCGTCACAAGACGCGAGATTTCATCTGGAGAGAGAGGGAGAAAGAGGTCAGAGCACAGGGTAGGGCAGTGTGAGCAGAACCAGCGGTGTCGTTTGACTTAGCAAACGAGGATCGGATGTCGTCGACCTTCTTTTCAAAATGGTTGACGAAGTCATCTGCAGAGAGGGAGGAGGGGGGGGGAGGGGGAGGAGGATTCAGGAGGGAGGAGAAGGTGGCAAAGAGCTTCCTAGGGTTAGAGGCAGATGCTTGGAATTTAGAGTGGTAGAAAGTGGCTTTAGCAGCAGAGACAGAGGAGGAAAATGTAGAGAGGAGGGAGTGAAAGGATGCCAGGTCCGCAGGGAGGCGAGTCTTCCTCCATTTCCGCTCGGCTGCCCGGAGCCCTGTTCTGTGAGCTCGCAATGAGTCGTCGAGCCACGGAGCGGGAGGGGAGGACCGAGCCGGCCTGGAGGATAGGGGACATAGAGAGTCAAAGGATGCAGAAAGGGAGGAGAGGAGGGTTGAGGAGGCAGAATCAGGAGATAGGTTGGAGAAGGTTTGAGCAGAGGGAAGAGATGATAGGATGGAAGAGGAGAGAGTAGCGGGGGAGAGAGAGCGAAGGTTGGGACGGCGCGATACCATCCGAGTAGGGGCAGTGTGGGAAGTGTTGGATGAGAGCGAGAGGGAAAAGGATACAAGGTAGTGGTCGGAGACTTGGAGGGGAGTTGCAATGAGGTTAGTGGAAGAACAGCATCTAGTAAAGATGAGTTCGAGCGTATTGCCTGCTTTGTGAGTAGGGGGGGAAGGTGAGAGGGTGAGGTCAAAAGAGGAGAGGAGTGGAAAGAAGGAGGCAGAGAGGAATGAGTCAAAGGTAGACGTGGGGAGGTTAAAGTCGCCCAGAACTGTGAGAGGTGAGCCGTCCTCAGGAAAGGAGCTTATCAAGGCATCAAGCTCATTGATGAACTCTCCGAGGGGACCTGGAGGGCGATAAATGATAAGGATGTTAAGCTTGAAAGGGCTGGTAACTGTGACAGCATGGAATTCAAAGGAGGCGATAGACAGATGGGAGGGGAGGGGAGAAAGAGAGAATGACCACTTGGGAGAGATGAGGATCCCGGTGCCACCACCCCGCTGACCAGAAGCTCTCGGGGTGTGCGAGAACACGTGGGCGGACGAAGAGAGAGCAGTAGGAGTAGCAGTGTTATCTGTGGTGATCCATGTTTCCGTCAGTGCCAAGAAGTCGAGGGACTGGAGGGAGGCATAGGCTGAGATGAACTCTGCCTTGTTGGCCGCAGATCGGCAGTTCCAGAGGCTACCGGAGACCTGGAACTCCACGTGGGTCGTGCGCGCTGGGACCACCAGATTAGGGTGGCGCGGCCACGCGGTGTGGAGCGTTTGTATGGTCTGTGCAGAGAGGAGAGAACAGGGATAGACAGACACATAGTTGACAGGCTACAGAAGAGGCTACGCTAATGCAAGGAGATTGGAATGACAAGTGGACTACACGTCTCGAATGTTCAGAAAGTTAAGCTTACGTAGCAAGAATCTTATTGACTAAAATGATTAAAATGATACAGTACTGCTGAAGTAGGCTAGCTGGCAGTGGCTGCCTTGTTGACTTTGTAGGCTAGCTGGCAGTGGCTGCGTTGTTGACACTACACTAATCAAGTCGTTCCGTTGAATGTAATAGTTTCTACAGTGCTGCTATTCGGGGGCTAGCTGGCTAGCTAACAGTGTTGATTACGTTACGTTGCGTTAAAAGAACGACAATAGCTGGCTAGCTAACCTAGAAAATCGCTCTAGACTACACAATTATCTTTGATACACAGACGGCTATGTAGCTAGCTATGTAGCTAGCTACGATCAAACAAATCAAACCGTTGTGCTGTAATGAAATGAAATGAAAATGTGATACTACCTGTGGAGCGAAGCGGAATGCGACCGGGTTGTTGAGTGCGGAAGTTCTATTCAGTAGACGTTGGCTAGCTGTTGGCTAGCTAGCAGTGTCTCCTACGTTAAGGACGACAAATAGCTGGCTAACCTCGGTAAATTAAGATAATCACTCTAAGACTACACGCTATAAACTACACAATTATCTTGGATACGAAGACAGCAAAGACAACTATGTAGCTAGCTAACACTACACTAATCAAGTCGTTCAGTTGAGTGTAATAGTTTCTACAGTGCTGCTATTCGGTAGACGTTGGACGTTTGCTAGCTGGCTAGCTGCTGGGCAGATAGCAGTGTAGACTACGTTAGGACGACAAAATACGAAGTTGCAATAGAAGTGCTGACTGTTTCACTTTGTTGTCCTCTTTCTTTTCCTTTTTTTTCTGTCCTTCTTTTGTCCTTATTTTGTCTTCCGTTCTTCTGTTAACTATATATTTTTTGTTGTATGAAATACTATGAAATAACACATATGTAATCATGTAGTAACCAAACGTTTTAAACAAATGAAAATATATTTGAGATTCTTCAAATAGCCACTCCTTGCCTTGACAGCTTTGCACACTCTTGACATTCTCTCAACCAGCTTCACCTGGAATGCTTTTCCAACAGTCTTGAAGGAGTTCCCCACATATGCTGAGCACTTGTTAGCTGCTTTACCTTAACTCTGCAGTCCGCCTCATCCCAAACCATCTCAATTTGGGTTGAGGTCGGGATTGTGGAGGCAAGTAATTTTGGTAAAATAGCCCTTACACAGCCTCGAGGTGTGTTGGATCAGTGTCCTGTTGAAAGACATATGATAGTCCCACTAAGCCAATACCCAGAAGAGATGGTGTATCGCTGCAGAATGCTGTGGTTGCAATGCTGGTGATGTGTGCCTTGAATTCTAAATAAATCACAGATGGTGTCGCCAGCAAAGCACCCCCACACCATAACACCTTCTTCTCCATGCTTCACGGTGGGCAATACACATGCAGAGATCATCTGTTCACCAATGGTATTTGCGACCGCACTTGAAGAAACTTTCAAAGTTCTTGAAATGTTCTGTGACTGACTTTCATATCTTAAAGTAATGATGGACTGTCATTTCTCTTTGCTTATTTGAGCTGTTCTTGCCATAATATGGTATTTTACCAAACAGGGCTATCTTCTGTATACCACCCCTACCTTGTCACAACACAACTGAATGGCTCAAACGCATTAAGGAAGTAAATTCCACAAATTCCAGGTGACTACCTCATGAAGCTGTTTGAGAAAATGCCAAGAGTGTGCAAAGCTGTTATCCAGGCATATTCTGCAATGTAGAAAATAGAAAACATAAAGAAAAACCCTTGAATGAGGAGTCGTTCTAAACCTTTTGACTGGTAGCGTAGCTAATCCAGCCACCAACCAGACCCCCCCAGCTTAACACTCTCCATTTTACCCCGGCCTCCCTCTCACTCACTCCCAACTGCTGAAAGTCTGCCCCATGCTAGTCCTCCTCTAGTCTTCTCTCCTCTAGTCTGCTCACCACACACAAACACGTCACCCCCTAGCCCACATAGTGAACAGATACCCCTGTCCCCATCTCCAATGCTCTGTTGTGTCGCCCTGGTAATCAGCTAGTGTTTGGTAACACAGCAGCCCGGCGCTGGTGCAAATGTGCCTTTCTTTTTACGGTAAGCTTCACTTACCACAGCTCTTTCAAGGGGGTACAAGAGGAATGTGGAGCCCAGGACTGGTGGAGGTCTTCTGGGAAAGATCGCTGTGAGTTTGCAGGGGTCCTGGAGGTCCAATTATAGGTATTGGGAGGAGGGGGGGTTCATATTTAGACAGGTTTAATTGTGTCAAGGTGGTTTTTGCTGGTCAGTGGCCAAGCAGCATTCTGGGGGTTTTCACACTGTTGGATTAACAACGGCAGCTCTCTCTGTGTTGTGATAACAAGCGGCGTCTGCCCCGGGCCCAGATGGGCCGTGGGGAAGGATCCTGTTTCAACCGTTCTTTCACACATGCACATACACCAGTCCACCTCAGGCTTAATATGCCCCCTAGCCCCACTAGCTGTCTAAAGTATGTGTGATGTAAAGCAGTTAAGCCAGTTGATTTGAAAAACCCAGCATGCAATCTGTTGGGTACTAAACAGGAGTTGTATTGCACACACACATCCAAGAGTAAGCTTGGCCACATTCCACACCCTGCCCGGCAAGATGGATTTCATACAGGGTCTTTTATTAAAAGGCGTCTCCCATGTGTTTCGGTGGCTAGCACACACAGCTCTACCTACGCCCCCCAGCCTGATCCCCCTCCACATTTGGGAGCTATTAGCAGGCCGAGTGCGTGCTACTGTACACCCCTGTGCATTTATTTATTTAATTTAACCTTTCTTTTGACATGGAGTCAAAGCTGAGCCCTGTATGAAACAATACACAGCAAAATATGATATACACATCAAACTTAACATTCATATAGACAGTATACACAAATCAAAACACAATCAATCATAAAAAACTAACATTCTCCTTGAGTGAAAAGGTCCCCTAACAGCTGTCTGAAATGCCCTGGACGTTTGCACAAGAAGGCCTTATAAACAAAAAGAGAGCAGTGTATTGATCTACGAGACTTGAGAGGACCTGCCTACTTTCTGATACAGAATGCATTGATGTGTAATGAACCTATCGTCCAATGGTTTAAATAGAGTAGCATCTGCATTCATATAGACTATATCGCCATAGTCTCGAGCCGGAATGAATGTCGACTAAATTATTTGTTCTCTGCTATTTAACGAAAGGCATTCCTGTTTTTAGGAAGCCCATTTTTATTCTTACCCTCTTAACTAACTCATCAGTATGCTTTTTGAAAGAGCTTTTTCCATCAATCCAGATACCAAAATATTTATAAGCAGGGACACGATAAATGTGGGCACCATCCAATGTACATATGCGTAAATCATCAGGTATATTTTTAAGCGTTTTGGAAAGTAACATGTACTTCGTTTTACCTGCATTAAGTACCAATTTCAGTTTCAAAGCAACAAATGCTTTCTGTAAACTACACGTGTGGGGCCTGGGCTCTAATGAAAAGATAAATGTGTGTGTGTGAAACATGCTAATGCCAAAGCACTAACAAACAGGGGATTCACATGATTCAGTCACTAGGTCAATTCCATTTTTCCAGTTTGTATTTATGTGTTTGTACTATTGTCATCTATAACCTCTCTCTCTCTCTCTCTCAGATGGAGACTCCTCCGGATGGACCAGCGGCAGGCTACGGTTCCTTCCACCAACAGTACTGGCTGGATGGCCGCATCGTGGCAGTGGGAGTAGTGGACATCCTGCCAACCTGCGTGTCCTCTGTCTACCTGTACTACCACCCTGACTTCGCCTCTCTGTCGCTGGGCTCCTACTCTGCACTCAGGTCAGTAGGACTGGAGGGGCTTAGGATCAAGCTTCGCATTTGGCAGTGTTTCCATTGCTCCTTTCTTTTTTATTTTCTTTTTGCCTGATTTGTGTCTCCTCTCGTCTTTGTTTCTCTGTTATAGACTTGCACTCTCTCTCTCGCTCTGCTCTCTTTCGCTCACTCTTTCCAGAGTTCAATAAAATGTATGAACTGGAAAAAGAACTAGGCTTCTTTACATTTAAAAGTTTCAATTCGCTAGTGAGACGTCTGTATATCCTTGTCCCGCTAGAATGAACGATATGCATCTTCTATTGATAGAACAGGTGCCTGTCAGTCACAAAGCGAGCGGCGAGAGGGTAACACTGCTCTCTGTCCTGCCTCTCGGTACCTGTGTTGTTTTTGTGCGCTGTGGTTGGCTGCAGTAAAATGTATTTTCTGAGTAGGGAGAACATGATGCTTCTTCATCGAGTGAATTAACATGTCACATTGTTTATTAGCTATACATATACAAGAACTACATATGCCCCCAAATCATAGCGCACGTTAGACATTTTAATGGTTTGGACATTTTGGGGGGAGGAAATGTTAGTCACTGGACCTCTTTTGAATTCTATTTGTTGTAGCGGATGTTCATGGGCTGGAACATAATTACAAATAATTTGTAGACTGCAAAAATCCCTTCCAAATATGTTTGACTAAAACATAATAATTTCAAATCTTCCTCACATTTATGTACAATCATGTGTGTCTCTCTTATGCGTGTGAATAGTTGTAAACAGATTTCTTATACTAAAATCACCTGGAGCAGATTTCCTGTTGATTTTAGTCTTCTGTCAAAGAATGAAAATTCCAAACGTTAATTTTTTTTGCTCAGAATTTTTTTTTAACCACCAAGCCCACGGGTCGCCAGTTGGGGTACCCTGGCCTAGACCATATCCAAAACAGCTAACACACTCAATTCATACATTCATACAAGCCATTTTAATTGTGTCATGTCTTTCTACTCGATACCACAAGTAATTTTACCAATCTGGTGAAGTATTCAATAATTTAGCTGTGCATTTCAGATGGAAGCAAGGTCTTTAGAATGTTCCAAACGCCACAAAATAGAGCTTGTTCTGAAGAATAAAGAAGAAGAAAAATCCTCCACAGCCTGGAAACTCCCTGGCTGGTTACTTTTTCTATTTGGCTGGCCACTTTACTTGCAGAAAACACAATCTTTTCACTTTTTGTTCTCTCTTTCGCTCCTATGTTTTTTCTTTACCTCCCTCATCCCCATCTCTCTCTTCTTTCAGGTTCTTCTTCCCTAATTAACCTTTACACTCTCTCTGTTTCTCTCAATCTCTCTTGATTTTCCCACCACATGCTCGCTCTCCCCACCTCTGGGCAGTAGAGTATATACCTAAGGACTGGGTAGGTAAATACTGCTCATCTGTCAGTATTGGATGAGGCAGTGGGGTGTTTGTGGTGCGGCTGACGACAGCACTGTCTGCTGGTATGAAATAAGAGCTCACACACACGTAGCGCGCACATACACACACATCTGACGCTTCCTGTAAAGTGTAACCCAATAATGAGAGAAATCGTTTAAGTATTTCTGCACAGATGTTGAAGGACTGGGTGATTTACAGAGTTGGCCATGTGTATGCATGCATGTGAGAGACTACAGATTGTGTGTGTGTGACTAGTAGAGAATGTGCAGTTTGTACATTTGCGCTCACACACACAAGCCTGAACAGACCGTGGTCTGCATTTCTTATATTATTATTGCAAGAGTCTGTCACCAAGAGTAACAGTACAGTAACAGTAACTACTCCCTGTGTAGATAAAGCCCAGACGAGGTTATTTGATTAGGTTTGATTTTATTTTATAAGACTTCCTCTGTCAGATATACACATTTTCTGCCATACACCTTCTGAAGCGTGTGTGTGAGGGGGAGGGGGTGTTGAGTAAGAGTGAGTGAGCGAGCTAGAGAGAGACTTGGTGTTCCATGGGGAGTGTGTGATTCTGTGCTAAGAACAGGAGAGGGAGATGTTGAGATGTTCTGAAGAGGGGCCCCAGGGAGAGGGGGATAAAGAGGGATTGGAGGACTGGACATTGCGCCTGAGGCACTGTTATCCAAAAGGCAGCTGGTGTCCGGCATTGGAGTAGTTTTGTGTGTGCGTTAGGGGTGGGCGATATTACGATAGCATCGTCTATCAACGATGATTGACAGCCATCGTCGATGGTGACGACATCGTGATGTGACAGTCTCTCGCAGGGCAGCACAAGTGACATTCCAAGTAATTTGCCTATTCCTATTTGCTAAAGCCTATTTCAATACATACTGTGTGTGATGCGGAACTCGAGAGGAATATAGGCCAGATAGTGGAGAATTCCACCAAAGCAGCGCAAAATGTCCAGTCAGAAAATATTGTTTCTTTCTCTGTTTCTGTTGGCTGCATGGGCTTTAGGCCATTCATTTTTATGTAGTCTATATTTTCTGCTCTCTCCATTCGATAGGCAGTTATGATTATGACTGAAGGCATGACTGCGTCATTTTATGCATGGTTTTCTCCCGATCAAACAATGAATGTAACAGAGTTCAATTTCAAAAGGTTATTATGAATAGCCTTAAACTTAAAGTAGCCAGGTGACTAATAATGAGAGAGAACAAACAATACCAATAGTCTATAGAAAAATTGAATGTAAAGTTGAATCAAATTTAAGCTTATTAAGAGAAATTATCCATGCGGCCCAAGAAAGTACCTCATTTTCAACATTTGTATTTAATTTTTTAAACCCCATTGATACCAAGTTCTCATTCACAATTGTTAACATTCCAAATAAAACAAGGAACCATTTCAATACTACAACTGCATACTCAATTATTTAATACCAGAGTCCTACTGACCTACCGGCACCAGTGAATCAAGGAATTTTGCAAGTTATTCCAACTATAGGGTGTTCACTAAAACAAAAAAGGGATTTACCCTGCAACTGGGTTTGGTAGCTCATTCTTTTATACTTGAGCAACAAATCAAATCAAAGTTTATTTGTCACGTGCACTGAATACAACAGGTGTAGTAGACCTTAGTGAAATGCTTACTTACAGGCTCTAACCAATAGTGCAAAAAAGGTATTAGGTGAACAATAGGTAGGTAAAGAAATAAAGTAAGAGTAAAAAGACTATAGGCTATATACAGTAGCGAGGCTATATACAGTAGCGAGGCTTCATACAGACACCGGTTAGTCAGGCAGATTGAGGTAGTATGTACATGTAGATATGATGAACCGAGAGTAGCAGTAGCGGAAAAGAGGGGTTGGTGGGTGGGACACAATGCAGATAGGCCGGTTAGCCAATGTGCGGGAGCACTGGTTGGTCGGCCCAATTGAGGTAGTATGTACATGAATGTATAGTTAGTGACTATGCGTATATGATAAACAGAGTAGCAGCAGCGTAAAAAGAGGGGTTGGGCACACAATGCAAATAGTCCGGGTAGCCATTTGATTACCTGTTCAGGAGTCTTATGGCTTGGGGGTAAAAACTGTTGAGAAGCCTTTTTGTCCTAGACTTGGCACTCCGGTACCACTGGCCATTCGGTAGTACAGAGAACAGTCTATGACTGGGGTCTTTGACAATTTTTAGGGCTTTCCTCTGATACCGCCTGGTGTAGTGGTCCTGGATGGCAGGCACCTTAGCCCCGGTGATGTACTGGGCCATACACACTACCCACTGTAGTGCCTTGCGGTCAGAGGCTGAGCTATTGCCATACCAGGCAGTGATGCAACCGGTCAGGATGCTCTCAATGTTGCAGCTGTAGAACCTTTTGAGGATCTCAGGACCCATGCCAAATCTTTTTAGTTTCCTGATTGGGAATAGGCTTTGTTGTGCCCTCTTCACTACTGTCTTGGTGTGTTTGGACCATTCTAGTTTGTTGAACTTGAAGCTCTCAACCTGCCCAACTACAGCCCCGTCGATGAGAATGGGGGCGTGCTCGGTCCTCCTTTTTCTATAGTCTACAATCATCTCCTTAGTCTTGGTTACATTGAGGGATAGGTTGTTATTCTGGCACCACCCGGCCAGGTCTCTGATCTCTCTATAGGCTGTCTCGATGGTGTCGGTGATCAGGCCTACCACTTGTGTTGTCTGCAAACTTAATGATGGTGTTTGAGTCATGCCTGGCCATGCAGTCGTGGGTGAACAGGGAGTACAGGAGGGGACTGACCACGCACCCCTGGAGAGCTCCAGTGTTGAGGATCAGCGTGGCAGATGTGTTTCTACCTACCCTCACCACCCGAGGGTGGCCCGTCAGGAAGTCCAGGAACCATTTGCAGAGGGAGGTGTTTAGTCCCAGGATCCTTAGCTTAATGATGTGCTTCGAGGGTACTGTAGCTGTAGTCAATGAATAGCATTCTCACATGAGTGTTCCTTTTGGCCAGGTGGGAAACGGCAGTGTGGAGTGCAATAGGGACGTTGGAAGCTTGTGTAGTAGTGCTTTGTAAACAAAGATGGCGCTGTGTTAGACTGCATCCAAAAGTTTAAGAGTAGTGGCTGCTGCAATTTGGTAAATGGTGTCCCCATAGTCCAAAACTGTCAGGAAAATGTGTGCTGTACAATATGCTTCCTGCTATATTTAGGGAGAGGCAGGATCTTAAAAAATATATAATATGCCCATGTTAAAGCTTAGCGTTTTAACCAGCTCATTCGTATGTTTTTTTTTAAACATTCAAACTTTGTCAGTCTACATGCCCAGATGTTTACAGGCAGGAAACCTATCGATGGGAGAACCATCCAATTAATAAATATGTAGTCCATCAGATTTGAGTTTTTTGAGAATTAGAGAGCAGCATGTATTTAATCTTGCCCGTATTCATTTTTAAACTAACCAGGGCTTTCTGTAAGGCAACATAGTCAGATTGCAGCTCTATGGGGCAATGGCATACATGCCAGAATGATTACCACCCTGTAGCACTCACTTATGTAATCATGAAGTGCTTTGAGAGACTGGTTATGGCACACATTAACTCCGCCACCCTTGACCCACTCCAATTTGCATACCGCCCCAATAGATCCACAATCTCAATTGCTGTCCGCACTGCACCAATCTAGATAAAATACCTATGTAAGAATGCTGTTCATTGACTACAGCGCAACGTTCAACACCATTGTCCCCTTCATGCTTGTCACCAAGCTTAGGACTCAGGGTTCTGAACATCTTCCTCTGCAGCTGGATCCTGGACTTCCTGACAGGCCGGCCTGGATGGTTCTCCATAGCCACAGAGGAACTCTGAAGCTCTGTCAGTGACCATCGGGTTCCTGGTCACCTCCCTGACCAAGGCCAATCTCTCACGATTGCTCAGTTTGGCCGGGCGTTCAGCCCTAGGAAGAGTCTTGGTGGTTCCAAACTTCCATTTAAGAAGGATTGGAGACTTTCAATGCTGCAAACATTTTTTGGTACCCTTCCTCAGATCTGTGCCTCAACACAATGCTGTCTTGGAGCTCTACGGACAATTCTTTGACCTCATGGCTTGTTTTTTGTCAACTGTGGGACCTTATATAGACCGGCGTGTTCCTTTCCAAATAATGTCCAATCAATTGAATTTAGCACAGTCTGACTCCCAAGTTGAAGAAACATCTCAAGGATGATCAATGGAAACAGGATGCACTTGAGCTAAATTTTGAGTCTCATAGCAAAGGGTCGGAATACTTAGTTGACGCTTTTTCAGTTCTGCCCACAAATGTTCTATGGGATTGAGGTCAGGGCTTTGTGATGGCCACTCCAATACCTTGGAGTGGCCATCATCATTTGTTGTCCTTAAGCCATTTTGCCACAACTTTGGAAGTATGCTTGGGGTCCTTGTCCATTTGGAAGACCCATTTGCAATCATGCGTTAACTTCCTGACTGATGTCTTGAGATGTTGCTTCAATATGTCCAGATAATTTTCCTGCCTCGTGATGCCATCTATTTTGTGAAGTGTACCAGTCCCTCCTGCATCAAAGCACCCTGACAACATGATGCTGCCACCCCCGTGCTTCACGTTTGGGATGGTGTTCTTCGGCTTGCAAGCCTCCCCCTTTTTCCTCCAAACATATAACGATGGTCATTATTTCCAAACAGTTCTATTTTTGTTTCATCAGACCAGAGGACATTTCTCTCAAAAGTACAATCTGTGTCCCCTTACGCAGTTGCAAACCGTAGTCTGGCTTTTTTATGGCGGTTTTGGAGCAGTGGCTTCTTTCTTGCTGAGTGACCTTTCAGGTTATGTCGATATAGGACTCGATTTACTGTGGATATAGATAATGTTTGTACCTGTTTCCTCCAGCATCTTGACAAGGTCCTTTGCTGTTGTTCTGGGATTGATTTGCACTTTTCGCACCAACGTACGTTCATCTCTCGGAGACAGAATGCGTCTCCTTTCTGTGCGGTATGATGGCTGCATGGTCCCATGGTGTTTATACTTGCGTACTCTTGTTTGTACAGATTAATGTGGTACCTTAAGTCAACTTAGTGTATGTAAAATTCTTACCCACTGGAATTGTGATACATTAAATTATAAGTGAAATTGTCTGTATGTAAACAATTGTTGGAAAAATGACTTGTCATTCACAAAGTATATGTCCTAACCGACTTGCCAAAACTATAGTTTGTTAACAAGAAATTTGTGGAGCGGTTGAAATATGAATTTTAATGACTCCAACCTAAGTGTATATAAAGTTCTGACTTCAACTGGAAGTAAATAAGGTTTTTCTCTTTTATATTTTGAATATTTAGCAACAATGTCTAATCCTGTTTTTGTGGAATAAATCAAGGGGTCTGAATACTTTCCGAATGCACCGTAGCTGCATGTGCACACACGCATGTGACAACAACAAGATCATATTAAGGATAGCATCACAAATTAATACATAAATACCACTTGAATCTTGACAATGAGTTGATCATTTGAATCAGCTGTGTAGTTCTAAGGCAAAAACAAAAATGTGCACCCCTTTGAGTCCCCAGAACTGAGAACCACTGCTCTTCATTGTGACCTCTTCATTTGCAGAAAGGCTTTCACAGCTCTCTGTATCTGAGGACAGAAAAACAATCACAAGAAAAAGGCTCAATTATACTCAAATACTGAAATATTATGTTACTATTTTCTCTGTGCTCACTTCTAGGGACTTGAACTACACTAAAATACCTACCTTATACAGAATAGCCTACTCTCTCACTTTGACAGCTGGGGTTGCCATCCTTTCACCCTCTTTTTTGGGTCCTCGCTAGCTAACTACAAATGCATTTGGAGTTGTTTTTTAGATTGAAGAATACATCAATATAGCTAGCTGATATGAACTTAGATAGCTGGGGATATATGTAAAGTTGGCTAGCTAGCTAGCTACGTCAGCAGATCATTTGATTTAGCCTGTACGTTATCTAGTTTGCTAATATTATTGCTTTTTTAAAAACATTTTCAAAATATATTTACTTACTTGAATAAGTTCTCCCAGCCATGTGGACGATTGGAAACAGGGCAGCAAAGTTCGTCACCAGAGAGGTTGAGAGCACATTACTATTTACCTGTGAATACATTTGTGAAATGGAGAATGGTTTAAACTATTAACCCATTTAATAACCAGAGCTGTGCTGTGCAAAACCTGCTGTGCTGAATTCCTTATACACAATCTAACTTGTGACTGACCGGCTCAAATCGGTCTTATGTAGCAATGTGTTTTTTTTTACGTTGGATAAAAGTAGAGACTCAGAGCTACAAAAGGGTATATCATACACTGCATTTGAGGAACATTCGGAAAATAATTTTGCTTTGAAAGTAAACTTGTAAACTCACTTTTGAGAAAATGGCTTTGAATGTTTTGGTACTACTATTGCAGAGCCCTTCTTTGTCAGCACCCATTCAGCATTGTTCACACCCTCTTAAGCTTTAGCCCCACCCATCTCTTAAAGGGTTAATCCGAATGTACTAACCGCAGTCAAGCGCCAAAGCTAACTTGCTAGCTACTTCCAGACACATCTGAGCGAGAGCAGCTCACTGAACATTACTCGCCCTAGCAGAGCTGGTTAGGCTGTTATGTTATCCAGAGCGTTGTTGACTGCATTTGTTGAGCATTTCACATTCAATTTAACAATTATTTACAGATGGCATACAAGTTTTGTTATTTAAGGCACATGAAAGTTCACATGTAAAAAAAAAAAACGCATTTTGATTTAAAAAAATATTTTATTCAAATGGCTCTCCTGTGAAGTAGTGACCCCGCGACATACGCCTAGTTTCCTGAAATGGGTTACATATGCTGCCAGCATACCCACAAGCGAGCCACTCTGGTAGTGGCACGTGGCAATTTACTGCTTACACAAGCTGTAAGGGTGGGTATTGGGATTAAGCCTTTATTTTATGCACTCCTTAGCCTTATTGTCTACCTCCCCTCTCTGCTCAATATTTCAATGTTTTTATCCAATGTAATGTGAACACTGGGGAAACGAACTGCGTACTGTACTATAAGTTAGTTGTTGGTTGCTTCCTAAATGGCACTCTATTCCCTACAGTACATAGTGTACTATATATAGCGAATACTGTGCCATTTGGCATCTAGATGTTTACTTCCTTGTTTTATAAATGCCAGCTGGTTTACTACTCTGAAATAGTCAGATATGATTATAGGGCCTATGTGATTATAGTATGTTATGATTATACTATGATAAGTGATTGGCTAAAATGACTCTTCTTTGCAGCAGATTTCTAAAACATTTATACAATATTACAGATGAGACTCGTGTTCTGTGTAGTACAGCTGTTTATTAAAACCTTTTTAGGTCAAAAAATACATATTTAATTAATATAGTGCTCTATATCATTATTATATGGGTAAAGGACTTTGCTGAAGAGTTCATACTATAAGATGGGTCTTGAACCAGCAACCTGCTCAGGGATCTGTCATGCCACTCCACTGTCCCCAGACCCTCAAGGGCCCTGTGCATTCTGACTACCTGTACTAAACTCACAGAATTAAATCCACTTGATACTACTTCATTGTAAATCTTTGTGAAACAGACAGGCAGAAAACTACTATCTGCATTACTGCCTGGACTAAACTCACAGAATTAAATAGGACAAAATAGATACTTTTGGTCATGTAGTGTGTGGACACCTGCTTGTCGAACGTCTTATTCAAAAATTATGAGCGTTCATTTGGAGTTGGTCCCCTCTTTGCTGCTATAACAGTAATTAGGCCTGGCTCACAGTCAGTGTTCAAATTCATCCCAAAGATGTTTGATGGGGTTGAGGTCAGGGCTTTGTGCAGGCCAGTCAAGTTTTTCCACGCTGATCTCGACAAACCATTTCTGTATGGACCTCGCTTTGTACACTGGGGCATTGTCATGCTGAAACAGGAAAAAGGTCCTTCCACCAAACTGTTGGCACAGAATTGGAAGCAAAGAATTGTCTAGAATGTAATTTGTATGCTGTAGCGTTAAGATTTCCCTTCACTGAAACAAAGGGGCCTAGCCTGACCCATGAAAACAGCCCAGACCATTATTCCACCCCCACTAAACTTTACAGTTGGCACTATGCATTCAAGCAGGTAGCGTTCTCCTGGCCAAACCCAGATTTGCCCTTTGGAATACCAGATGGTGAAGCGTGATTCATCACTCCAAATAAAGCATTTCCACTGCTCCAGAGTCCAATGGCGGCGAGCTTTACACCACTCCAGCTGACACTTGGCATTGCGCATGGTGATCTTAGCCATGCGCTGCTCGGACATGGAAACCCATTTCATTAAGCTCCCGACTAGCAGTTCTTGTGCTGACGTTGCTTCGTGGCAGTTTGGAACTCAGTAGTGAGTGTTGCAACCTAGGACAGACCACTTTTACGTGCTTCAGCACTCGCCGGTGCCGTTCTGTAAGCTTGTGTGGCCTACCGCTTCATGTCTAAGCCGTTGTTTCTCCTAGACGTTCCCACTTCACATTATAACAGCCCTTACAGTTGTTGGAAAGGTGGCATCCTATGACGGTGCCAGGTTGAAAGTCACTGAGCTCTTTAGTAAGGCTGCTCAACTGCCAATGTTCGTCTGTGGAGATTACATGGCGGTGTCCTCAAAGGGTGTGGCTGAAATAACCAAAATGCACTAAATTGAAGGGGTGTTACATGCTTTTGTATAAATAGTGTACTTTATTATATTGTCTGTCTGTGACTAAATCCTCTATCTCTTTTCTCCAGGGAGGTTGCCTTCACCAGGCAGCTGCAGAAACAGTCCCCCAAGCTGTGCTTCTACTACCTGGGCTTCTACATCCACTCCTGCAACAAGATGCGATACAAGGTACGATAATGACACTTTTACTTTGTTCTGTTATACTCTGCTCTACTTGACTTCTCTACTGTACTCGGCTCAATTGCATACTGTTGTACTCTACCCAACTGTATTCACCCTAGTAGGATGCCAATAACTTCTCCAAAATAGTAGAGAATATTTCACGACAGTATTTATATTATTCTGTATGATATCAAACAGAGAACGGGAGTTTTGCCCCGCTCCTTAATATGTCAGTGTGATTAATGGCTGAGGCTTTGATGTGAGCGCAGTGTTTTCCCTATTCTATGTGTTTGTTATTTTAATCTCTGTGCCTCACCTCCATAAAGACATTTGTGTGCAGTGCACTTGGTGGAGGGACAGAGGATTGGGATGGATGTCTCCTCATCTACGTTCCAAATTGCACCCTGTTCCATATAGTGCACTACTTTTGACCAGGGCTCTGGGCTTCGGTCAAAAGTAGTGTACTATGTGCAAAACAGGGTGTCATTTTCTCTTACGGAGAATAGGGTGAGAAATTGTTAGAGAAAAAAAAAATATATATATATATATATATCTCATCATTTGGAACGGTGTTGATGCCCCCTTAGACTCCACTTCACCCCCCGCCTAACCTCTCCGACTGGTGACTACGGCGATGTCTCTCATTGAAACCCCAGTACATTCAGAGCATCACATTCCTAAAACCCTATCTGGCCCTCATGGAGAGTTCTCCCTCCTCTCCTTTTTCCCCCTCTCCCTCTTTTCCTGTCTTTCCCTCTGTGTTATTCTAGGCGCAAGGGTCTCAACAGGGGGACCAGTCTGAACTAGTGCTCTGGCTCTCTCTCCTTCTCATTTTCACTCATTAGCCCCTACTCCTGTCTCTGTGGGCCCCTGTACTAAGGAGTAAGGCTCTGGTCCAGAGCCATAGCTTTGCTCTAGTCTATACATTATGTAACAACAGCCCACTGAGAGCTGTGTTCTCTTACTGAATGTGCTGTTACTGTTCTCACTCAGTGTGCAGTTTTTCTACTGCACTGTAGCTTCAGACAGCCAGTGTAGAACCCCTATGCCCCAACAACTCCCAGTTGAGGTAGAATCATTGACGTCCAGGCCTAGGTTAGCATTCAACTCAAACCTATAATCAGTCTATTTTGAGCTGGGCAACGGAGAGACCAAATGGTTGTGGGTTTGAGACCAGGGCCCAGGGCATCTTCGGGACATAAACAGACATCATGTCAGCCATTCCATTGGTAAAGTGTGTGCGCGTTAACTTCTTCGAGATAGGGGGCGCTCTCTTTTAATTTTTGGATAAAAAACGTTCCCGTTTTAAACAAAATATTTTGTCACGAAAAGATGCTCGACTATGCATGTAATTGACAGCTTTGGAAAGAAAAAACTCTGACGTTTCCAAAACTGCAAATATATTATCTGTGAGTGCCCCAGAACTAATGCTACAGGCGAAACCAAGATGAAATTTCATACAGGAAATGGTCCAGATTTTGAATGCCCTGTGTTCCAATGTCTCCTTATATGGCTGTGAATGCGCCAGGAATGAGCCTGCACTTTCTGTCGTTTCCCCAAGGTGTCTGCAGCATTGTGACGTATTTGTAGGCATATCATTGGAAGATTGACCATAAGAGACATTTACCAGGTGTCCGCCCGGTGTCCTCCGTCACAATTATTGCGTAATCTCCAGCTCCATGCGCGTTCCATTTTCTTCAGAGGAGAAAGTCAACTGCCACGAATGATTTATCATCGATAGATATGTGAAAAACACCTTGAGGTTTGATTCTAAACAACTTTTGCCATGTGTCTGTCGATATTATGGAGTTAATTTGGAAAAAAGTTTGCGTTGTAATGACTTAATTTTCGATTTTTTTTCTTACCCAAACGTGATGAACAAAACGGAGCGATTTGTCCTACACAAATAATATTTTTGGAAAAACTGAACATTTGCTATCTAACTGAGAGTCTCCTCATTGAAAACATCTGAAGTTCTTCAAAGGTAAATTATTTTATTTGAATGCTTTTCTTGTTTTTGTGAAAATGTTGCATGCTGAATGCTAGGCTTAATGCTATGCTAGCTATCAATACTCTTACACAAATGCTTGTTTAGCTATGGTTCAAAAGCATATTTTGAAAATCTGAGATGACAGTGTTGTTAACAAAAGGCTAAGCTTGAGAGCAAATATATTTATTTAATTTCATTTGCGATTTTCATGAATATAGTTAACGTTGCGTTATGGTAATGAGCTTGAGGCTATAAATAGGATCCCGGATATGGGATTGCTCGTCGCGACAGGTTAAGAGATGTTTAATTAAAATGAAGCCAGGGGGATTCGGAATGGTTAATTCTCACATTCTCAACACTAATGGTTATGCTTTATCCAACACTCTTAAGGCCTGGCTGCCTGACATTTGGGCCTGTTTAAAGTTGGTTCTAATCCTTCCCTATGGTAGCCTGCTATGACATGGTGAAGCACTGGAAAGGAGGTTTATAAGAGATGGAGCACATATACACATACACAAACACACACACACACACACTGTCCTGCTCTTAGAGCAGAACAGCTGATTCATATACAGTAAAACTAGGGAGAATGTCAATAAAAGTGATGGACTCCCCCACAGCAGATAGGAGGAATGGATAGACTGATGGAGTGAAAGAGTAAGGGAGAGTAGACTGGGCTGCTAGAACCATAAGCGGTTGAGGATAGGTCACAGTGGAGATGGCCACTGTAAATTAGCAACACTAGGAGTGTGTGTGACACACACCCACTAAACATACACACAATCATCTCGCACACACAGAACCATCTCTGTCTTTCGCATAGACACACATACAGGGGACATCCACATAACATTGACTAAGAAGGGATGGTTTTGAGGAGGTTGGGTGAAAGTAAGCAGCCTTTCCAAGTCTATTAGATTGGGCCAGAAATGTCTCGTTAATCCCCCCTTTCTCTCATTCATTTCTTCATTGCCTCCGTATTTCATTATCTAATTCCTCTATTCCCTCATTGGTTCATTCATCCGTGTCTTATTTCATTCAGGTATTCCTCCCAACTTTTCCCTTTCTGTCGAAGACATTGTGATGTCTTGTTGAGGATTATGGCAACATGCCATTTTCACACTCCTTCCTCTCCCCCAGCATTTATTATAGGTCCGCTTGATGGATCTTCCATTTTCTGTGTGTGTGTGTGTTTGGTTGCCTCTGCGATGTTGTATATACGTAGAATCCTAAACACACTGGTGTCAGTCGTGTCTGTTGCCACAGTTTCCTGCCCCTTCACCATTGGTATTTATCCCCCCCCTATATCTGATGGGGGGATACCCATTCACTACCTTATTTACCTCGCCCCATTTTATCCCCGGGAGAGACTGAGCTGGGGTGAGAAGGTTGCCCAGTTCCCACCTTCTTACTCACTCACTCACTCACTCACTCACTCACTCACTCACTCACTCACTCACTCACTCACTCACTCATTCACTCACACACACACACACACACACACACACACACACACACACACACACACACACACACACACACACACACACACACACACACACACACACACACACACACACACACACACACACACATACATGCCCACAGTGTCCCATTACGAGCTTATTTGCATATGTGACCAAACTAGCTAATTAATGCGTAGACGCGCTGTGCGCTTGTTCTGGTCACAAAATGTCCCCGTTTGGAGTCCCAGCAGGATAATGATGTGTTGGTGGCCCCCTGTGTTCTGGGACTTAGAGAGGGCCTCTCAGTCCTAACCCTCTCTCACAACATGACCACTTGAACTCTGTTGGACACCTCTCAGCAGTGAGCTGTCTCAAACCTCTCTCTCTCTATCGCTCTCTCTCCTTTTTTATTGAGTCTCCGGTGAATATCTGGAACAATTTGTACTGTCTACGAGTGTCAGTGAAAAGAAACCTAGAACACTTTATAACACTGTTGAAGTTCCTTGTGGAATTTAACTTTTTTAGCACAGTTAATGTAATTCCAGCAGTAGTCCCTGTGAACTTTTTTGAAGCATTTTGTTTTGCTAATTGTTTGTTTGGACTTCTGGAAATGGATTGTATCTCGGTGGAGTCTAGAACATAGCCTCATCAAATGTTATTTGTCACATGCCAAATACAAAGGTCTAGACTTTACCTTGAAATACTTGCTTACAAAGGCTTTCCAAAAATGCAGAGTGAAAAAGTAAGAACATTTGCAAAAAAAAAAAAAAATCACAATAAATAACAAATACAAGACTATATATATATCCTTTAAAAGTTGCGAGCTTGCGCCGCGGGATTTAGAGGTACCCAGCGTCATGGCTTTATAGCTCCAGACCACCTCCAGAGTTAGAGCACTCATTATGCATTTGGGTCCCAATGTTTTTATATGACCAATCATGTCAAGTGGTTACAATGAAGAATTTGACATTATGCCACTCGTCGCTGGTGACTTTCTTCAGCAAAAATGTAAGTAATTATAACGTCATAACGAGTCAAAAAAATTACAATTCCACCATAATTTGCAAATAAATTCATTAAATATCCTACAATGTGATTTTCTGGATTTATTTTCTCATTTTGTCTGTCATATTTGAAGTGTACCCATGATGAAAATTACAGGCCTCTCTCATCTTTTTAAGTGGGAGAACTTGCACAATTGGTGGCTGACTAAATACTTTTTTGCCCCACTGTATCTCTTGATTTCTTCCTCAAAGAAATCTCGAGCCTTGATACCTGAAAAAGTAGGCAAGAGTGAATTATTGTGGAACACAAAACAGTCCTAGAGTTGTAGGCTTCAATATTTTATGTACCTTTTTTGCTTTGTAAATAGCCAAACTTACCATAAATAATCAAATATGGGCCTGGTCCATGGTGAGAAATTGCCCCCCCACACATGGAGTTTGAGAGGATGCTTTGGACCCGGCTTGCTTGATCTTCTTCCTTTTTTTTCTGTAGCGGTTTTGAGCAAATTCCTCAAGGGCCACGGATGAATCGTCTTTGAAGTTGATCTGGGCCTGCAGGACGCAAAGTTCTTTGTTTGTCAGACAAATCATTCGGTCGAAACTACAGAACAGTACAAAATAAGCGAACACACATGGTTGTGAAGTTAATGTTCTAAGAATTCAAAAAATAATATATAATAATAATATAATAAGAAACATTTCTTACCGAGCCTTTCCATAAGTCCACTCAAGTTTCTTCGACTGTCTTCTGACTGTGATTTAGAGTGACTGTTGCAACCCAAAAAAGCTTTAAAGACCGAGTTAATGAGGTCACCGAGAAAGTCTGGACATGGCCTGCTCTCCCTTGTACGGAATTAGGCACTTTCCCGTGTTTACTACAGTATGTACTGTAGGCTGTTTACTTGTCAGACTGCACAGTAGCGTAATAAACAAATGCAGGTGCCTTATATCTTCTAAATGCTTTATTATCCAAATGTAAAAGCATATACTGTACAGTACTGTATTTCTTCATCAGCATCTTTATGCTTTCATTAATAAAATAATGATTAAAATACTCTTTCAAAATGCTTGTTTATTTAGTCATAACGAATTACTATGGGAATAAATATCACTGAATTACAGAAATATTGGAACAAAGTTTTCTAAGGAAGGTAAAACTAATTGTTTACCTTCATACTGGAAAATACTCTTTCACACACAGTCACGTTGTACAGTGCCATTATGGCCATTAGCAAGGCTATATTTTGGCCTTTTTATAAATATTATTTTGACCTTTATTTAGATTACAATCGCTCGCTGAAAACAAAATCTCCAAAATATCGCTATTTAGCCTTCTCGCTTTGGACGTCTATTTCAGCACTGTTTCAGCGCTGTTCTGAGACTAGCATGGAGAAACGAAAAATTTCAATTATATCCCATGATATTCTTAAGATATGGGTTGACTGAATATTAGCAAGTGATGTCTGCTAAATAATCAAGTTAGGTTTCTCCAGAAATAAATAATTCTAAATAATAACAAATAACAAACGGGCTTTATTTACAAATTATTGAGAATTCTCACCCCATGTTCAAGAATAGCTTTTTTCTCACTCACTCTAGGTTAAATTAGATGTGCTGGGCCGTACACACTGCCCTCTGTAGTGCCTTGCGGTCAGAGTCTGAGCAGTTGCCATACCAGGCGGTGATACAACCAGTCTGGATGCTCTCTGATGAATCCCAATCCTCTTCACGACTGTCTTGGTGTGTTTGGACCATGATAATTTGTTGATGTGGAACACTAAGGAACTTGAAGCTCTCAACCTGCTCCACTACAGCCCTGTCCATGGGAATGGGGGGGTGCTCGGTCCGCCTTTTTCTATAGTCCACAATCATCTCCTTTGTCTTGATCACATTAAGGGAAAGGTTGTTATTCTGGCACCACACTGCCAGGTCTCTGACCTCCTCCCTACAGGCTGTCTCATTGTTGTTGGTGATCGGGCCTATCACTGTTGTCATCGGCAAACTTAATGAAGGTGTTGGAGTCGCGCTTAGCCATGCAGTCATGAGTGAACAGGGAGTACAGGAGGGGACTGGGCACGCACCCCTGAGGGCCCCCGTTTTGAGGATCAGTGTGGCAGATGTGTTGTTACCTACCCTTGCCACCTGGGGGCGGTCCATCAGGAAGTTCAGGATCCAGTTGCAGAGGGAGGTGTTTAGTCCCAGGGTCCTTAGCTTAGTGATGAGCTTTGAGGGCACTATTGTGTTGAACGCTGAGCTGTAGTCAATGAATAGCATTCTCACGTAGGTGTGCCTTTTGTCCAGGTGGGAAAGGGCAGTGTGGAGTGCAAAAGAGACTGCATCATCTGTGGATCTATTAGCCCTCGCTAAGTATGCAAATTGGAGTGGGTCTCTGGTTTCTGGGATGGTTGTGTTGTGAGCCATGGCCAGCCTTTCAAAGCACTTCATGGCTACAGATGTGAGTGCTTCGGGTCAGTAGTCATTTAGGCTGGTTAAACTTGCCAGTTGGTCAGTGCATGCTCAGAGTACACTTCCTGGGAGTCCTTCTGTGAATGTTGTCCTGTTTAAAGGTCTTACTCACATCGGCTACAGAGGGCATGATCACACAGTCTTCCGGAACAGTTGATGCTCTCATGCATGCTTCAGTGTTGCTCCCCAAATACAGGTGTGCCAGGCTTGTAGCGTCATACCAAAGACGACTCGAGTCTATAATCTCTTCCAAAGGTAAAGGGTCAGGATACTTATGTAAATGTGATTTCAGGTTTTTCTATTTAGTACATTTGCAAAAATGTCTAAACCCGTTTTTGCTTTGTCATTATGGGTAATTGTGTGTAGATTGGGGGGGGTAATTTAATCCATTTTAGAGTGAGGCGGTAATGTAACGAAATGTGGAAAAAGACGAGTTCTTAAATCTTTCCGAATGCACTGTATCATCTCAGCATCCTGCCTATACAGCCCATGAGGAGACAGACAGGAGCAAGACCTTCTGCATTTTCTCTAGTCTCCACTGATGAGGAGCAAAAGGACAGATTAGGCAATAAAAAGGTTAGGGAACAAGGGAGTGAGGAAAAGGTGTGTGGTCAAGTGGTGAGATCAGAGCTGAGATGACTGAACACTTCTCTGGCACAGAACGAGAGAGAGCGAGGGCACGTCGTTAGCCTCCCCTGGATTACCCAAGACTCCCTCCCCCCAACTTATCTTGCTACTTCCACTCCATTAGAGCGGTTCCCAAGGCTGTGGGCCACATGGCCAGTCAGTGGGGCTGGCAGAGGATGAACCCTAACCGACCATGGCCAGGCTCGGGCAGGATGTCACATCCAGACCAGCCAAGCAAACAGCCTCTGTGGGACGCTCAGTCCCAGTTCCAAGCCCAGCTCTGCACAATTGAGTTGGCTGACACTCAACAGCCAGCTCCCTGGACCAGCTCCAGTCTATAGCTTCTTAGCAGGGCTATTGCAAAGGTCCTTTAGAGGGACTCCGGTCTGGTGTGAGGGTGTGGAAGCTACGGCACATAGAGAGGCCTTTTGGACAGGCTGAGGTGTGACTTGGCATGGACTGTCTCAGACTGGGGACAGGACCTTCTGGCTGCCACCTCACGACTCACGCTGTATCCTTTCACCTTCCACCACCTGCAGAATGAGGTGAGAACACACTCCAGACAGAGATGAGTATTGTAGATATTGGTGTTTGATGGTGGTGGATGAGGTGAATTTCCCTTTTTACTATGTAAAGCACTTTGAGTTCTGCAAAAGCACTATATGAATTCAGTCGATTTTTATTATAAGCCTACATGTTGAAGAGCCTTCTTTCCTCTCACCATCTCTCTTACCAAGAGAAGCACTTTAAGCAATAACCAGATGGTAAAGAACTCCATAGACACACTTCATTCCAGATAGCCGTGTCCCAGATCTGTCCATTGGTGCTATTTAGCCAAACACCTACTCTAATACTGAGAAGTCTGTGGAAAGGTAACTCTAGTGGTAATGGAGAGGAATTGCACCCTGTCTGTTTTCTAAAGTATTTGGGTTCAACAAGTTGCCTCAGTACTCTCAGAAAGGTGTAGCCTGAACCACACTGACTGACTGATCATAGAAGTCTGGCATCGCTAATACTCTTACCACAGATCTCAATGTGGTAATAATAAAGATTCCCAACTTCAAGAATTGAGTTGATTTGTGCAAACATGTTTTTATCTCTTTAGTTGTAAAACAAACAAGTCTTTCTCCCGGTTTCTCCGCTCTCTTTCTCCCTCTCTCTTCTCTCTCTCGCACAACCAACCTACATAGAATTCCATTTACTACTGTTGTTTTTAGAATTTTGTACAGACAGGAGAGCTAAAAAACACTGGTCTGTGTTTCTGTAACTTTCCATTTCTTTTGAAGAGGTGTGGAGGTTATTTTTAAAGATTGACTAAGCAAGCAGACATTTGAAGGTGGTGATGATAATAAAGTTAAAGTACATAAATGAGGCAGTTGGTTACTTGGCTCGAGTTAATTTCCACAAGACCTGGGCTCGTAGGACCTGACAGAGAGCGCTTGTTTTCAAGGCCCCTTAATTCGGCAAACTAACACACAAATGTATGCACGCGCGCATAGACGGGAAAGACAAACATACACACACACCGGTTCCCAGTGGGGGAGGGAGGTAGTGAGAGTTGCTTAAAGTGGCACTTACTTTTGTTGTTATTGTTCCCTCTGAAATAATGTCTCGAACTGAGCCCAGGAAACCATTAAAGTTCCACAGAAAGGAAGAAAGAGCGAGTGAGCGAAATGAGTGAAATAGGAAGGGACAGATGGAGAGCAAAGCAGAGGGTGACAAAACGGTTGCCAATGACAAAAGGGAAGACGATAAAAAGAAGTAAGGAATATTTGTTGCTTGGGCTGGTAGTTGACGACGGCCTTTTTAAGGACTTTTTAGTAGCAGCTGTAGTTACCTACCTCCCCTCAGTCTCATTCAGCTCAGTTCTTAGTCTTGAAATACAAAAGCACACAGTCCGAGAGCAAGCCATCATCCATCACTAGTCAATAACAATCAATCTTCCACGTTGCCTTGGTGTGTGTGCATGTTAAGTAGGCATTTAAGTAGAAAGCTGAACTCTGTAGAATTAAGTATAGAAAGTTGTTATATCGCTGACTTGCAGAAATTGAGAACATAAAAATTCAGACATTTAACCAAAACTGGTTATAATACAGGACAAATGGAGAAAGTACATGATACAGTATGTCTTTGTGAGTAAGTAGAGTAGAATCTAAACTCAGCAAAAATAAGGAAAAACAATTTAGGACCTTTTCTTTAAAAGATCATTTGTAAAAATCCAAATCACTTCACAGATCTTCATTGTAAAGGGTTGAAACACTGTTTCCCATGCTTGTTCAATGAACCATAAACAATTATTGAACATGCACCTGTGGAACGGTCGTTAAGACACTAACAGCTTACAGACTGCAGGCAATTAACCTCTCTGGGATATGTGGGATGCTAGCGTCCCACCTGGCCAAAAGCCAGGGAAAATGCAGAGCGCCAAATTCAAATAAATTACTATAAAAATCAAACTTTCATGAATTCACACATGCAAGATAGCAAATTAAAGCTACACTTGTTGTGAATCCAGCCAACATGTCAGATTTCAAAAAGGCTTTTCGGCGAAAGCAGACGATGCTATTATCTGAGGATAGCACCTCCGTAAACAAAGAGAGAAACCATACCAAACCATACCCTGCAGGCGCGACACAAAACGCAGAAATAAAAATATAATTCATGCCTTTGACAAGCTTCTTTTGTTGGCACACCAATATGTCCCATAAATATCACAAATGGTCCTTTTTGTTCGATTAATTCCGTCTATATCTACAAAATGTCCATTTATTTGGCGCGTTTGATCCAGAAAAACACTGGTTCCAACTTTCTCAAAGTGACTACAAAATATTTCAAAAGTTACCTGTAAACTTTGCCAAAACATTTCAAACTACTTTTGTAATACAACTAAGTATTGTTTTACGTAAATAATCGATAAAATTGAAGACTGGATGATCTGTGTTCAATACAGGAAGAAAACAAACTGAAGCATGCTTTCTGGTCACGCGCCTCTATTCTAACAGTAAACTTCAAGTGACCCTCGTTCAAGATGGCCGTACTTCATTACACAAAGGAATAACCTCAACCAATTTCTAAAGACTGTTGACATCCAGTGGAAGCGATAGCAACTGCAAGAAGGTCCCTTAGAAATCTGGATTCCCAATGAAAACTCATTGAAAAGAGCGTGACCTTAACAAACAAAAACATCTGAATGGTTTGTTCTCAGGGTTTCGCCTGCTGAATAAGTTCTGTATACTCAGACATGATTCAAACAGTTTTAGAAAACACTCTGAAGTTTCTATCCAAATCTACTAATAATATGCATATTGGTGGAAGAGTGGGTTAACATCTCACAGCAAGAACAGGCAAATCTGGTGCAGTCATGAGCAGGAGATGCACTGCAGTACTTCATGCAGCTGGTGGCCACAGCAGATACTGACTTTCTTTTGATTTTGACCCCTCCTTTGTTCAGGGACACATTATTCCATTTCTGTTAGTCACATGTCTGTGGAACTTGTTCAGTTCGTCTCAGTTGCTGAATCTTATGTTCATGCAAATATTTACACATTAAGTTTGTTGAAAATAAGCGCAGTTGACAGTGAGAGGACGTTTCTTTTTTGTTTATAAAACCGATTCATTCCTGTGTGATGGAGATCCCTGCTCTAATCCCTCTATGACTACTTCTAAGGTTTCGGTAATATAGGTCATTCTGTTCACTCTGAGATTCTTAAGAGGTCAACAGGACAGAGGAGCAATACCCTCTCTCCGAGGAGACTAGCGAGCACACATACAATGCAGCCATAGTATATAAATCATCGCTCTTTTACTCCACTACCCCTCCCCACCATCCGTGTTCTAGACCCATCCACCTCATCAGTACAGGCTTGGGGGGCGGGAGGTGGGTGACAGTTGTTTTCATAGGGCTGACAGGGTCCATAATGCATTGATTAAGGTACAGGAGGCGCCTGGACATGGCAAAGCCTCTCATTGTGCTTTCGCTCACCGATAGAGCGGTTGAGAGAGAGAGAGGGAGGTTGGGACAAGCCCAGCACCATTAGATAGTTGAGAGTGTTCCATTATGAATTGAAACTATCCCAGATTTTTTTTCTCCATGCAATTTATTAATTTGCTGTACATGAAAATGTTTTGTTACATACAATTGAAGTATTTCATTGTCTTCGTTTGCGGGACTTTCACTTTTACTGTCCCTTAAACATCTGCTTCTCCCATCTCTAGAAGGAGCAGTCCAGTCTTGTCTTTTTTCAATCCTTCCCTATCCTCTACTGTGTGTGTGTTCCTCCCCTTCCATCTCTCTGTGTATAACTCAAGGAATGCAGTGGCAGGTAGAAACATGCTTAGCAGTGCAACTCTCACGACTCTGCTTGTCCTACTCTTTCATTGTTTTTCACATGTGACTTCACACTCTGTGTCACTTAGATGTGCATCTCTCTGCCCAGATTAAGTGACAGTGTGTGAGTTTGAGGTATTCGTAGGCAGTCATAGGCTTTTTTTCGGGGGGGTTGTGCTGGTGTAGTGTTTGAGCATTGAACATGGTCCAAATGGCTTGTAGCCTGTATTGCTTATCAGGACTAAGTTTATTGCTGGTGATGTAATTCAAAGAATTAACTAGCCCTACTACATGGCCCATCTACATTACCATCCATGTTGTATTCTAGCGCTCAGGAACTCGTTTGATCTCAGACCTGCTCTATAGCATCTATTTACCATTAACAGAAGTATACCTGATCCCAGACCTGCTGTTTAAAGTGGATGTGTCCCCACGTATCCAAAGTGACCTACAGTCATGCGTGCATACAGTTTGCATGTATAGGTGGCCCCGGGGATCAAACCCACTATCCTGGTGTTGCAAGAGACTTGCTCTATCAACTGAGCTCTATGCTAGCTCTATGCTATTTACCATAAACAACTGTAGATATTATGTAGCAGCACTATGTGCTTATGTCTCATCAGCTCAACAGGTCTGGGCACAGCAACGTGTCCTTTCTTTTTCTCCCTCCTTTCTTTCTTTGTACTATGACCAACTGTGCAAAGAAAGCAGCCACCATGCAGGTTTGGATTAAAGGATGAATGGAGGGGGTGGGGAAAGAAGCTATTCAATGAATTTGATTATTTTAAGGAGAGATAAACTAGGGCCCTATAACATCTGTGATATGGACGCAATCACGGAATCCATACATTAAAATGGATTTCAATTCAACAATATAAGACATTTTATTGAGCTTAGTAGGAAATTGCTGGGCTATATTATTCTGTTGTGTGTAGATGACAGGGTTTCTTATTGAGAGGGCTATCTGTTCTTTCTCAAACTTTTATTCTCTCCCCAATGCTCTGCCTTAGTTGGCTCATTTCTGTACTGGCTAGACTGATTGTTCTGTTATGTGGGTGGAATACTGTGCTGCTGGCCCAGTGGCATACCCCCTAAACCCCTCCTCTCTTTCAGACGCCCCTGTCAGAGAACCTTTGGCCATCAAAACGAGATCAAACCAGCCCAGACCCATTTTCACCCTCTCTGTGAAGTTTATAATCTAAACGCTCCCCCTTCACCCCTTTCCCTTCCCTCTCTCCCCTAAATTGCAGCCTTTCTTTCTGGCAGTTAATTGTTGTTTGATTTAAGCTCAGCGAGAGACCACCAACAGTGTGCCTCACAGTAGAAACATTTGTATAACATTTTCAGTCATTTCCTTCTCGCTTTTGTCTCACAATCATCCTCTGTTTTCATTTTTTTATTGGTTTGCCCTGCTTACGTTTTCAACAAATCATTAACAGCCATGGTGTGGTGCCGCAGTCTGGGGCTAATTCATTCTCCCAGCCACTGACAGATTTGACGGGTCAGGTATTAGGGTTCACGTGTTTGGGTCAGATGATTGGCTCGTTGAGTCTTGCTGGGCGTGGATGAGGGGGGGTGGAGGAAATAGATAGATTGAGACAGAAGGGGTGTGTGGGTTGTGGGGGTGAAAGGAAGGGAGTGTACAAGTTGTATTAGTAACTCATCAAAAAAAGAAACATCCTCTCACTGTCATCTGTTTATTTTCAGCAAACTTAACGTGTAAATATACATAACAAGATTCAACACCTGAGACATGAACTGAAAAAGTTCCGCAGGCATGCGATTAACAGAAATGGAATAATGTGTCCCTGAACAAAGGAGGGGATTGTTGGCATTGTTATGCTGGAGGGTCATGTCAGGATGAGCCTGCATGAAGTGTACCACGAGGGAGGTGGATGTCTTCCCTGTAACGCACAGCGTTGAGATTGCCTGCAATGACAACACGTCCGATGATGCTGTGACACACCGCCCCAGACCATGACGGACCCTCCACCTCCAAATCGATCCCGCTCCAGAGTACAGGCTTTGGTGTAACGCTCATTCCTTCGTCGATAAACGCAAATCCGACCATCACTCCTGGTGAGACAACCGTGACTCGTCAGTGAAGAGCACTTTTTGCCAGTCTTGTCTGATCCAGCGACGGTGGGTTTGTGCCCATAGGCAATGTTGTTGCCCGTGATATCTCTTGAGGACCTACCTTACAACAGGCCTAGAAGCCCTCAGTCCAGCCTATTGCGGACAGTCTGAGCACTGATGGAGGGATTGTGCGTTCCTGGTGCAACTCGGGCAGTTGTTGTTGCCATCATATACCTGTCCCGCAGGTGTGATGTTCGGATGTACCGATTCTGTGCAGGTGTTGTTACACGAGGTCTGCCACTGCGAGGACGATCAGCTGTCCATTCTGTCTCCCTGTAGCGCTGTCTTCTGCTTCTCATCGTACGAACATTGCAATGTATTTCCCTGGCCACATCTGCAGTCCTCATGCCTCCTTGCAGCATGCCTAAGGTACGTTCGCGCAGATGTGCAGGGACCCTGGGCATCTTTCTTTTGGTGTTTTTCAAAGTCAGTAGAAAGGCCTCTTTTGTGTCCTAAGTTTTCATAACTGTGACCTTAATTTCCTACCGTCTGTAAGCTGTTAATGTCTTAGCGACCGTTCCACAGGTGCGTGTTCATTAATTATGGTTCATTGAACAAGCATGGGAAACAGTGTTTAAACCCTTTAAAATGAAGATCTGTGAAGTTATTTTGATTTTACGAATTTACGAATTATCTTTGAAAGACAGGTTCCTGAAAAACAGCCGTTTTTTCCTGGGTTTATGTATGGGATACGCATTGTATACAGTGCTTTCGGGGTTTTTCAAAATTGTTACTTTACATCCTTATTCTAAAATGGTTTTGATAAATAAAATCCTCAGCTATCTACACACAACACCCCATTTGAGAGACTAGTCAAGGATCATTTCACCTCCACCTTACCTGCCACCCTAGACCCACTTCAATTTGCATACCGCCCCAATAGGTCCACAGACGATGCAATCTCCTGCACACTGCCTTATCCCATCTGGACAAGAGGAATACCTATGTAAGAATTGACTACAGCTCAGCATTCAAAACTGTAGGGCCCTCCAAGCTCATCATTAAGCTTAAGGCCCTGGTTCTCAACCCTGCACAGTGCAATTGGGTCTTGGACTTCCTGACGGCCCGCACCCAGGTGGTGAATGTAGGAAACAACAATTCCACTCTCTGATCCTCAACACTGGGGCCCCACTGGTGCCCTCTTGACGAGTGGTGGTGTTGACGCAGAGGAACTTAAAACTTGTGACTCTACTGCAGTCATTCTGATGTGGATCGGGGCATGTTTCCTTTTTTTCTCTGCTTTCTGAAGTCAAAAATCAACTATTTTGTTTTGCTGACATTTGAAGGAGAATTTATTTTCATTACACCATAATGCCAGTTCATTTACCTCCTCCCTATAGGCTGATGCATCGTTGTTGGTGCTAGGAATATTATGAATAAATGACTAAACAATATCCTAATTTTAAATAGAACTGTAACTAAGTAAACTTATACTCTGTTTTATTGTATCTGATTAACAATATGAGTTCATAAGAAGGGATTATGTGGCATGAACAAGGAGTAATTAAATATAACGAACACCATTCCAAACTAGTCTGGAGAGGAATGGGTTGTGGGCTAAGTAAGCAGATAGGTTAATGACCCTATGGTTGAACTGACAAAACTTAGCTCTGGGGTGTTTTAGATAAGACAGTGAGTGCATTCCTAGGTTTTCTGTTAATTAGAACTGTCAGCTAAGTGGTGATCGATAATGGTGAGGGTTCAAGAGTTAATTCAGTTATATTGTGTGTCCTGTGTGTGTGTTAGTGAGTTGGAATTAACTTTTAAACTCACTTAATTCTCGGTCGAAAGGAGGATATTCATTCTAGAAGCAATGACATTTTTTTTATTGTACCTTTATTTAACTAGGCAAGTCGGTTAAGAACAAATTCTTGTTTACAATGACGGCCTAGGAACAGTGGGTTACCTGCCTGTTCAGGGGCACAACGACAGATTTGTACCTTGTCAGCTCAGGGGTTTGAACTTGCAACTAGTCCAACGCTCTAACCACTAGGCTACCCTGCTGTAGCCTATGACGTCATGTTATTGTATATAAACTGTTGCTTGTGGTAACGTGGCAGCTTGCTCCGAGAATAAATTCTGTTACCTATTATTGACTAGTCTCTGTCTATTTTATACAAACAAGAATCTTACAAATTCTCATAAAATGTGTAATTAATGAAAACATATTGGAATAATTAACAGTTGGTTATCAGGCCTACAACCGCGGTGTCATCAGAACTTTAAGTTGGTGTTTGCGAAAATCCATGCATTCGTGGGTGAACAGGGAATACAGCAGAGGACTGATGACACACTTGGGGGGGCCTCTGTGTTATGAGTCAGTGTGGGGGAGGGGTTGTTGCCTATCCTCTCAGCCTGTGGTTTTCCTATCAAGACGTCCAGGATCGTTGCAGAGGGTGGTGTCCAGACACAGGGCTCTGAGCTTTGTGTTGAGCTTGAAGGGAAAATAGTATTGAATGTTGAACTGTTGTCAATGAACAGCATTCTCAGATAGGTGTACCTATTGTCCAGATGTTTTACGGTCGTGTGAATAGCGATAGAAATGGCGTCTTTCGTTGATCTGTTGGAGCATTAGACAAATTGTTGTGGGTCCAGTGTGCCTGACATGAGTTTGGACGTGTTTGCCTTGCCATTTAACTCAGACTGGTTTATTTTTCAAAACAGTGGCTGCACCACTTGGTCTGAATTTTCTGAGACATGCAAGGCTTTTTTTTCGGGAGAGAAGGGGGATTCCAGAAAACCGATCAGCACTACTGGCAGAAAGAGTTGGGACCATAACATAAAGGCTAAGTCATACTCACTCATGCAGAGCAGGCTGGGGGCTCAGGTGGCTGGGATTGGGGCAGTATGTGTTTGTGTCTGTACTGTTTTCCTGCCCATAAAAGATCATGGGCAATATAGAGAAGGCTGGGACTGTATGTCAGTGGCTGGGGTTGGTGCTGTATGTCTGTCTTTAACGGATAACATACAGCCATACTCCCACAGATGTGCTGGGGCTGGTCCTGTATGTCTGTAGTTGTCTGTGCTGCCTCTCTGCCCATAAAGACCTGGAGAGTTGAGGAGATAAAAGGGCCCTGTGAGTCTTGATACCTGTAAAGCTGCTCGCTGCCTTCGGTCTGTCGGGCTCTATCGAAATAAGATCCTGTAAAAATATTTTCTCGTCATTAACCTGTCGTCCATGGAGCACTGATGCAGAGCCGTGCGAGGGCGGAAGGGGTGGGGCAAACCCTGTGAGTGGGAGTGGGGGTGAGGGTGTTTCAATTTGTGTGTGTGTTTGTCCATGTTTGTGTGTCCGTACCATGTGAGAGACAAAACAACTTGGAGTTTAGTTTGTTTGCATCTTTCATTGGTGCCATACCCTCTTTCCGCCTCCAACAGCCTTCACCATTCTCACCCTGAACACTGATGTGTAGGTGGGTCTGTGTGTTAGTGTGACCCAGTCTGTTTACGTGTCATTCAGCAATGCATGGCAGGGACCCCCTCAGTCCTGTATGTCTGTGGATAATGTGAATGTGTGTGTTAAGAATCTGCGAGACAGAATGAGAGTGGAGGTCATTGTGAACTGTGTGTGTTATAATTGGGAGGGACAGATAGGGTCTTTATTTGTCTTTGGCTGTGAGTGACACACACATCCAATTTGCTAGGTGATTGTGACCCTGTGTCAGAGCTGGCCTGGGTCTGAGTCATACTAAGCCCTCTGTGTCCAGTGTCAGTTCAGACACACCTGGGTTGTGTTAATTTGGGCATAATGTAGCAAAACACTTTAATGGAGAACTGGTGTTTCTTATTGGATAAGTTCGAGTAGTCCCTCCTTGCCAAATTAAATTGTATTTTAGTTGCAAAATGTATTCCTAGCTCCGACAGTGCAGTAATATCTTAACAATACACACAAATCTAAAGAGTAAAAAAATGTAATTAAGAAATATGGAAATATTAGGACAAGCAGTGTTGGAATCTGGAGTGTGTGTGTATATACTGTGTATTCAGACCCCTTGACTCAAAGATGATCAATGGAAACAGAATGGAAGGACAACCATCTGCGGCACTCCACCAATCAGGCCTTTATGGTAAAGTGGCCACTCCTCAGTAAAAGGCACATGACGGCCCTCTTGGAGTTTGCCAAAAGACACCTAAAGACTCTGACCATGAGAAACAAGATTCTCTGGTCTGATGAAACCAAGATTGAACTCTTTGGCCTGAATGCGAAGTGTCACGTCTGGAGGCAACCTGGCACCATCCCTATGGTGAAGTGTGGTGGCGGCAGCATCATGCTGTGGGGATGTTTTTCAGTGGCTTGGACAGGGAGACTAGTCAGGATCGAGAGAAAGATGATCAGAGCAAAGTACAGCGAGAGCCTTGATTGATAACCTGCTCAGGACCTCAGACTGAGGTGAAGGTTCACCTTCCAGCAGGACAACGACCCTAAGCACACAGTCCGGACAAGTCTCAATGTCCTTGAGTGGCCCAGCCAGACCCTGGACTTGAACCCGATCGGACATCTCTGGAGAGACATGAAAATATTTGTGCGGTAATTAGAGGTCGACCGATTATGATTTTTCAACGCTGATACCGATTATTGGAGGACCAAAAAAAAAAAAATGATACCGATTAATCGTCCGTTTTTAAAATTTGTAATAATGACAATTACAACAATACTGAATGAACACTTTTATTTTAACTTAATATAATACATCAATAAAATCAATTTAGCCTCAAATAAATAATGTAAATATGTTCAATTTGGTTTAAATAATGCAAAAACAAAGTGTTGGAGAAGAAAGAAAGTAAATGTGCCATGTAAAAAAGCTAACATGAAAACATATGAAAGCTAGTGGTTTCTTTTAACATGAGTCTCCAATATTCTCAGGTAAGAAGTTTTAGGTTGTAGTTATTATAGGACTATTTCTCTCTATACCATTTGTATTTCATATACCTTTGACTATTGGATGTTCTTATAGGCACTTTAGTATTGCCAGTGTAACAGTATAGCTTCCGTCCTGCTCCTCGCCTGGGCTCGAACCAGGAACACATCGACAACTGCCACCCTCGAAGCATCATTACCCATCGCTCCACAAAAGCCGCGGCCCTTGCAGAGCAAGGGGAACCACTACTTCAAGGTCTCAAAGCGAGTTACGTCACCGATTGAAACGCTATTAGTGCGCGCCCAGCTAACTAGCTAGCCATTTCACATCTGTTACACCAGAATAATCACGGGAGTTGATAGGCTTGAAGTCATAAACAGCTCAATGCTTGAAGCACAAAAGTGCTGTTTGAATGAATGCTTACGAGCCTGCTGCTGCCTACCACCGCTCAGACTGTTATATCAAATCACAGACTTAATTATAACATAATAACACACAAATACGAGCCTTAGGTCATTAATATGGTCAAATCCGGAAACTCATTTAGAAAAGAAAACGTTTATTCTTTCAGTGAAATACGGAACGGGTGGCATCCAAGTCTAAATATTCCTGTTACATTGTACAACCTTCAATGTTATGTCATAATTGCGTACAATTCTGGCAAATTAGTTCGCAACGTGTCAGGCGGCCCAAAATGTTGCGTATACCCTGACGCTGCGTGCAATTAACGTAAGAGAAGTGACAATTTCCCTAGTTTAATATTGCCTGCTAACCTGGATTTATTTTAACTTCTTATGGCTGGGGGCAGTATTGAGTAGCTTGGATAAGGTGCCTAGAGTGAACTGCCTCCTCCTCAGTCTCAGTTGCTAATATATGAATATTATTTGTAGTATATCTGGATAGGAAAACAGAACTCATATGGCAGGCTAAATCCTGAGAAAAAAAATCCAACCAGAAAGTGGGAAATCTGAGGTTGGTCGATTTTCAACTCGGCCCCTGTTGAAGATATAGTGGGATATTGGTCATGTTGCACTTCCTAAGGCTTCCATTAGAAACTTGTTTGAGGCTTCTACTGTGAAGGGGGGCTGAATGATAGAGGGGAATGAGTCAGAGGTCTGCCAGCAGCCACGAGCTGGTCACGTGCATTCACGAGAGGTAGCTCCCGTTCCATTTGCTTTTCTGAAGACAAAGGAATTCTCCGGTTGGAACATTATTGAAGATTTATGTTAAAAACATCCTAAAGATTGATTCTATACATCGTTTGACATGTTTCTACGGACTGTAACGGAACTTCTTGACATTTCGTCTGCAACTAGTGAACGCGCTTTTATCGAACAAATCAAACATTTATTGTGGGATTCCTGGAAGATCATCAAAGGTAAGTGTATATTTCTCATGTAATTTCTGACTTCTGTTGACTACAATATGGCAGATATCTTTTTGGCTTGTTGGGTCTCTGAGCGCCGTACTCGGATTATTGCATGGTTTGCTTTTTCTGTAAAGCTTTTTGAAATCTGACACAGCGGTTGCATTAACCTGTAGTGACACCCCTACCCAGAGAACGGGAGTGTTGTCACCATCTGACCCTAATTAGCATAACGCAACGGACATAAATCTTCCTAGAAAATATTCCTATTCATGAAATTCACAAGTGAAATATATTGGAACACAGCTTAACCTTTTGTTAATCACCCTATAATCTCAGATTTTCAAAATATGCTTTACAGCCAACGCTAGACAAGCATTTGTGTAAGTTTGTCATAGCCTAGCATAGCATTATGCCTTGCTAGCAGCAGGCAACCTTGTCATGGAAATCAGAAAAGCAATCAAAATCAAATTAAATCGTTTACCTTTGATGAACTTCGGATGTTTTCACTCACGAGACTCCCAGGTAGACAGCCAAAGTATTTTTGTAGGCGAAATAGCTCCGTTTGTTCTTCACGTTTGGCTGAGAAATCGCCTGGAAATTGCCGTCACCACAACGCCGAAAAATATTCCAAATTAGCTCCATAATATCGACAGAAACATGGAAAACGTTGTTTAGAATCCATTCTCAAGGTGTTTTTTAATATCTATTCGATAATATATCCGTCGGGACAATTCGTTTTTCACTAGGACCAATTGTAATAATGGCTACCTCTGTATTTTACGCGAGAATCTTTCTCGGAGCCACCATGTGACCACTTACGCAATGTGGCTGCCTATGGCTATTCTTCAACAGAAATGAGTAAAACTATGTCACAATGCTGTAGACACCTTGGGGAATACGTAGAAAGCGTAAGCTCGTTGATGGTACATTCACAGCTGAATAGGGAGTCATTGGAACGCAACGCTTTCAAAACCTGGGGCACTTCCGGATTGGATTTTTCTCAGACTTTTGCCTGCAACATCAGTTCTGTTATACTCAGACTATCTTTGCAGTTTTGGAAACGTTAGTGTTTTCTATCCAAAGCTGTCCATTATATGCATATTCTAGCATCTTTTCCTGGCAAAAATATAAATGTGAACTTTATCGAACATAACATACATGTATTGTGTAACATGAAGTCCTACGAGTGTCATCTGATGAAAATCATCAAAGTTTAGTGATTAATTCTATCTCTATTTCTGATTTTTGAGACTCCTCTTTGGCTGGAAAAATTGCTTTTTTTTCCTGTGACTTGGCTCTGACCTAACATAATCGTTTGTGATGCTTTCGCTGTAAAGCCTATTTGAATTCGGACACTGTGGTGGGATTAAAGAGATTACCTTTAAAATGGTGTAAGATACTTGTATGTTTGAGGAATTTTAATTGAGATTTGTTGTTTTGAATTTGGCGCCCTGCACTTTCACTGGCTGTTGTCATATCGATCCCGTTAATGGGATTTCAGCCCTAAGAAGTTTAACTAAATATGCAGGTTTAAAAAATATACCTATGTGTATTGATTTTAAGAAAGGCATTGATGTTTATGGTTAGGTACATTCATGCAACGATTGTGCTTGTTTCACAAATGCGCTTTTGCTCTTAGGGATATGGAGACGCTAGCATCTCGTGTGGCCAATAGCCTGGGGAAATGCATAGCGCCAAATTCAAATAATACGCGATAAAAATAAAACTCAAACTTTCATTAAATCACACATGCAGGGTACTCAATTAAAGCTACACTCGTTGTGAATCCAGCCAACATGTCAGATTTTAAAAATGCTTTTCGGCGAAAGCATGAGAAGCTATTATCTGATAGCATGCACCCCCCCTGAACCACCTGAACGAGATGTAAACAAAATAATTAGCGTAGCCGGCGCTACACAAAACGCTGAAATAAAATATAAAACATGCATTACCTTTGACGAGCTTCTTTGTTGGCACTCCAATATGTCCCATAAACATCACAATTGGTACTTTTCTTCGATTAATTCCGTCCATGTATACTCAAAATGTCCATTTATAAAGCCTGTTTGATCCAGAAAAAAACAGCTTTCCAAAACGCAACGTCATTACAAAACATTTCAAAAGTTGCCTATAAACTTTGCCAAAATATTTCAAACTACTTTTGTAATCCAACTTTAGGTATTTTTAAATGTTAATAATCAATCGGGACGATCTGTATTCAATAACTGCAAGTCAACAATACATGCACGATTTTCTCTCTTACATAACTATCCACAGTGTAACCTCTGCCAGGAAGTGCCTCTTCTTAGTTTCACCAATGATTAACTTCAACCCAATTCCAAAGACTGGTGACATCCTGTGGAAGTTGTAGGAACTGTAAACTGGGTGCAAGTCAACAATACATGCACGATTTTCTCTCTTACATAACTATCCACAGTGTAACCTCTGCCAGGAAGTGCCTCTTCTTAGTTTCACCAATGATTAACTTCAACCCAATTCCAAAGACTGGTGACATCCTGTGGAAGTTGTAGGAACTGTAAACTGGGCGCTATCTAATTTCCCTTGACAAAGACAATTCAGGGAACTGTCAGAGGGATTTATTTTTTTTCTGAACAGTTTTTCCTTGGGGTTTTGCCTGCTACATAAGTTATGTTATAGTTATAGTTCTGTTATATTTTAGAAACTTCTGAGTGTTTTCTATCCACACCTACTAATCATATGCATATAATATATTCCTGGCATGAGTAGCAGGAAGTTGAAATTTTGCACACTTTTTATCAAAAAGTAGAAATGCTGACCCCTATCTCTAAATCATCCCCCGTTTGGCGAAGTTTGTCTTCACACAGTTTGCAACGAGCCAGGCGGCCCAAACTGCTGCATATAGCCTGACTCTGTTGCACAGAACGCAAGAGAAGTGACACAATTTCCCTAGTTAAAAGAAATTAATGTTAGCAGGCAATATTAACGAAATATGCAGGTTTAAAAATATATACTTGTGTATTTGATTTTAAGAAAGGCGTTGATGTTTATGGTTAGGTACACATTGGTGCAAAGACTGTGCTTTTTTCGCGAATGCGCTTGTTAAATAACCGTTTGGTGAAGGCGGCTATGTTTCAACGATAAATTAACATGCACCTCATCGATTATATGCAACGCAGGACAAGCTAGATAAACTAGTAATATCATCAACCATGTGTAGTTAACTAGTGATTATGTTAAGATTGATTGTTTTTATAAGATACGTTTAATGCTAGCTAGCACCTTACCTTGGCTCCTTGCTGCTCTCGCAAAACAGGTAGTCAGCCTGCCACGTAGTCTCCTTGTGGAGTACAACGTAATCGGCCATGATCGGTGTCCAAAAATACCGATTACCGATTGTTATGAAAACTTGAAATTGGCCTTTCCGATTAATCAGTCGACCTCTGTGTACAGCAATACTTAAGTAGGACTGCCCTTGACTAGAATATACATATGAAGTGAGTTAAACCGTATGTAAACTGTATATTATTTAAATTGACCAGTGTTCCATGACTAGGTGTACATGGGGCAGCAGCCTCTGAGGTGCATGGTAGAGTAACTGGGTGGTGGCAATGACTAAAGTTCAGGGCCGGGTACCTGACGGGGGCTGGTTATTTAACAAGTCCGATGGCCTTGAGATAGAAGCTGTTTCTCAGTCTCTCGTTACCAGCTTTGATGCACCTGTACTGACCTCGCCTTCTGGATGGTAGCAGGGTAAACAGGCCATAGCTTGTGGTGATTGAATTGTTGTTGCCTACCTTTACCACCTGGGGGCGGCCAGTCAGGAAGTCCAGGATCCAGTTGCCCAGGGCGGGGTTCAAACCCAGGGCCCGAGCTTAATGATGAGCTTGGAGGGTACTCTATTGTTGAAGGCTGAGCTGTATTCATTGAGCAGCATTTTGAGATAGGTATTTTGTCCAGATGGGATCGGGCAGTGTGCATTGCGATGTAGATTGCCTCATTCGTGGGTCTATTGGGGCTAAATGCCAATTGCAGTGGGTCTAGTGTGTCGGGTAAGGTGGAGGTGATATGATCCTTAACTAGCCTCTCAAAGCACTTCATGATGACAGAAGGGAGTAGTAGTAGTCATTTAGTTCAGTTACCTTCGCTTTTTTGGGTACATGAAGCAACTGGGGACAACAGACTGGAATAGGGAGAGATTGAAAATGTCCGTCAACACTCCAGGCAGCTGGTCAGCTGGTCTGCGCATGCTCTCAGGACGTGGCTTCGGATGGCATCCGGGCCGGGGGGTTAACACTCTTGAATATCTTACTCACGACCGCCACGGGGAACGCCACGGGGAACGAGAGCTCGTAGTCCATGTAGCATGTGGTGGCCAGTGTTGGCGGCACTGTGTTTCCCTCAAGGCAGTGAAGGTGTTTAGCTTGTCCAGGAGCAAGACATTGGTGTCCCCAGCTGGTTTTCCCTTTATAATCCGAATGTCTGGAATCCCTGCTACATGCGTCTTGTGTCTGAGCAGTTGATTTGTGACACCACTTTGTCTCTCTACTGAGGTTTTGCCTTTTTGAGGGCATAAGAGGGCCTTATGGAGGGCATAAGTGCACTGTTTTGTTCTGAACCATATTCCCAGTAACCTTGCTGTGGTTAAATGCAGTTGTTCGCATTTTCAGTTTTGCGTGAATGCTGCCATCTATCCACAGTTTTTGGTTTAGATAGGTTTTAAATGTCAGTGAGAACATCCCCTATACATTTCCTGATTAACTCAGTCACTATGCCAGTGTATACGTCAATGTTATTCTCAATCTGGAACATATCCCAGTTCACGTGGTCAAAACCATCTTGAAGATACCGATTGATCAGGCCAGCGTTGACCTGACCTTAACACGGGTACTTTCTGTTTGCATTTCTGCCTATAGGAAGGGGTGTGATTTGATTTGCCAAAGTGAGGGCTTTGTAGCTGTCCCAGAAGGTAGAGTAGCAATGGTCTAGAGTTTTTTTTTGAAGCACGAGTGGCGCAGGCGATGTTGATATAACATCGCCAGCTACAATAAATGCGGTCTCAGGATATGTGGTTTGTACAACGTCCAGTGTAGTCGTGGTATCGGCTACATTGACTGAATTCTCTTGGAGGTAATGCGGTCAGCATTTGATTGTGAGTTATTCTAGGTCAGATGAACAAAATTACTTGACTTCCTGTACATTACCACAATCACACCATGAGTAGTTTATCATGAAACACACTCCTCCGCCTTTCTTTTTTTACAGAGAGTGATTTTTTCCTGTCTGCAACATACTGAGAACCCAGCTGGCTGTATGGACTCTGACAATATACAGTGAGAGCTATGATTCCTTTTACTGTCCCTGATGTCTATCTGGAAGGAGATCCTCGCCCTGAGCTTGTCTACTTTATTGTCCAGCGATTGTTCATTAGCGAGTAATATTCTCTGAAACAGTGGGTGGTATGCACGCCTCATGAGTCAGACTAAGATTCCACTCCGAATATCTCTTCTCAGCTGGCAGCGTCTTGCAGCAGTCTCTGGGATAAGTAGACTTGCCTTGGGGCAAGGATCCAATTTAGGAAAGTCATATTTCTGCTTGAAATGGTGGAGAGTTACCGCCGATCTAACATACAAAATTATTTCCTGCTGTATGTAATAATGCAAAGGGCGTTATGAGCTAATAAGGTGAGAAATAGAACAATACTGCAAAGTTGCTTAGACCATGTCTATCAGCGGCATATTGCTTCAGTCTTTTGTCTTCCATTTGTTGCTCTTTGAACACCACCCTGTACTAGGGTCAGCCTCACTTTGTGTGCTCAAGAGCCGACATAGCTGGAGGCTGCCATTTTTGTCTGTTTATACGAATGTAGCCTAAGTCCGTGTGATAGTGTGTAATTGTATTTTTCAATTGTTTACTTGCCCAAACTAATTTTCCTTAAGTTCCCTTGACTGTCTATTTTAATATTTTTGCAATACACTTCAATATACTCATTAGCAAAGACCTATTCATAGCGCCAGAATGACATTAGTGATCCAGACAGTTTTGTAGTCATTGGTGGAGCCAGTCAGTCCAGCATTGTAAGGGAATAGATTACTAACAAACGTCTTTGCTCTTCTGAGCAATACTTAGCCCTAGCTGTGCAGCTAAAACATGCAGTGCTATGACGGTAATGGAATAACGGTGTAACTGACGGTTTTGGGTGAAGACTGTTGTGAAAATAAAGTAACCGTCAATACTGTTTAAATAGGCCTGCATTCATTTTGGATTTTTTTGGCGTCGTAACCGACTTCAGTGGGAACATGCTCACCTTCGATGGCCACTGGCACGGATGAATCCCGGTTTCAACTGTACCAGGTAGATGGCGTTGTGTGGACGAGAGGTTTGCTGATGTCAAAATTGTGAACAGAGTGCCCCATAGTGGGGTTATGGTGTGGGCAGGCATAAGCTACGGAAAAAAAAAAAATCATCATTTTTATCGATGGCAATTTGAATGCATAGAGATACTGTGACGAAATCTTGAGGCCCATTTCGTGACATTAATCCGCCGCCATCACCTTATGTTTCAGCATGATAATGCCGCATGTCGCAAGGATCTGTACGCAATTCCTAGAAGCTGAAAATGTCCCAGTTCTTCCATGGTCTGCACACACCAGACATGTCAGCCATTGAGCATGTTTGGGATGCTCTGAGTGTGTACGACAGCGTGTTCCAGGTCCCGCCAATATCCAACAACTTCACCCAGCCATTGAAGAGTGGGACAACATTCCACAGGCCACAATCATCAGCCTGACCAACTTTTTGTGAATGAGATGTCACACTGCATGAGGCAAATGGTGGTCATACCAATGCATCCCTAGCATATATGCTGGCCAGGCAAACTCTGTAAAAGTAATTTGTAACTGAGGTAAGGGAGAGCCTTAAAGCCAACCTAGGAAAGCTGTAGAGGAGAGAGAAGACACTGAGGATGGGGGGGAAAGAGTGACAGTGAAAAAGAATGAGGGTTAGATGAGAGGGAGTGAGGAAGGAGAAGAGAAACACCTTGTGGTGGTGAGCTCAGGCCAACACTCCAGTCCAATAATGAAAGGGAACAGACTCACAGATAGTGGCCAGACCTCTGTCTCTGACTCAGATAGTGGCCAGACCTCTCTCTCGCGCTCTCTCTCGCTCTCTCGCTCTCACACACACCTGTGTTCTATTCCTCCTTTTTCCTTTTTGGATAAGTGCTGAGTTCTCTGACTGGGCTATGAGCCTCCTGTCTCCTGTTATTTTTGGTTATATAGGCCCTCTCGCTACATCTTTTACTTTTTTTCATCACACAAATCTTTAAAGGCACAGGCATGTTATTCTGGGCTACGGTTTGGACTGGGGCATAGAAATAGGCCTAAAATACTCTACTATGGTCTGCTTTCCAAATGGCACCCTATTCCCTATATAGTCCACTATATAGGAAAGATATTGTGCCAATTGGGACATAGACATAGACTTTTTTATATTGCCCTGCATAAATTCCATGTCATCCTGTGCCTGTTTCTTGTCATGGTATAGGAGAGTACAGAGAGAGGCCTGTCCTTACATGTTGGTTCACTCTCTCTCTGATTAGGAAGTATTCTGGTGCTACAGAGTGTAACTGTGTGACAGAATGTGTGTGTGTGTGTGTGCGTGTGCGTGTGTGTGTGTGTATGTGTGTGAGAGAGCGAGCGAGCGAGAGAGAGAACGTGTGTGACAGAGAACGTGTGTGTGTGACAGAGAACGTGTGTGTGTGAGAGAGAATGTGTGTGTGTGTGTGTGTGTGAGAGAACGGGTGCGTGCGTGTGCGTCCGTGTTTTGAGATGTGGCAGAAGGCCTCATGGAGGCGCCTGCTTTTTTATTGCATAATCTCTTGTTTGTGTGTTTATCAATATATGTGTGTGTTTGGTTTGAGCATGTGTGTGTACAATGTGACTGTGTGTAAGACAGCATGCCTGTTGGAGGCGCCTTCTTGTTTACAGTGTAATCTGTGTGTTTGTTTGGAGCCATGTGATCAATTCAAGGCCTTTGATAACAGGCCAAAGGGCCAAGGTTCTGCTGCACTCTCCTCTTTCCCCCTGTTCCCGATTTCTTTCTCTTCAGCCTTTTCCTCTACATCCGTCTTTCCCGATGATCACTGTCTAGTTCAGTTTATAACTATGTCTAACACTCAAAATATTGTCACAACTTCATCAAGATGTTCAGATCTCTTGTAGTAACTTATTAAGTAAGGTGTTGGGTAGATATTTGCTGCACCCTGGTTCCAGTCCCCAAATTTGCCGCAATATTATGTTTGTTTGTGTCTTTTGGCGTAACGGCTAAGGCTAACATTTTCTGGACCAGGGTTTGAGTCCCGGTTGGGACCACCCCCAAAATGTGCTGCAATGTTATGTATTGTAAAATAACAACCCCTTTCTCTGTCGCTCTCTCTAGGGGCAGTACCAGCCTTCAGACCTCCTGTGCCCAGAGACATATGTCTTTGTGCCCATAGAATGCTGCATCCCCAGCCTGGAGCAGACCCACTACGCACGCTTCAACCAGGACCCCGACGCAGGTACTGAAAACCACACCGCTACCTACAGTACACTATGAACGCTATCCTCCGGCACACTGACCTATATCAGTCATTCTTGTGGTCGGCAGTAGCCTCAAGGTTACAGAATTGGGCCAGTAGAAGGGTTGCTGCTTCCAATCCTCTGGGGGGAAATGTGACTGCAGTGAGACGGCAACCGGAGGGTTTCTGTCATCAAAATCTCAACTACCATTTACTGCCGTTGTGCCTGTGTGCGAGGCACTTAACCGCTACAACTGGTTCGGTTTGGGAATAACATGAAGCAACAACAAAAAAATTCCAATTGACATTGGACAATAACGTTTCGATTGTATTCACAAGCTGTTATGGATGAGTGTGTGCTCAGATGAACCTGTGTGTGTGTGTGTGTGTGTGTGTGTGTGTGTGTGTGTGTGTGTGTGTGTGTGTGTGTGTGTGTGTGTGTGTGTGTGTGTGTGTGTGTGTGTGTGTGTGTGTGTGTGTGTGTGTGTGTGTGTGTGTGTGCCGAACCAAACTAATCTGAGTCTGATCGTGCAGTATGTTGAGACCTCTGGCTTAGCTCCAGACATCGAGCTTTCCCTGAACCCAGGTCAGTTTGTGTGCTGGCTCCACTGTGGTCAGACACTGTCATTATGGAAGACTCGGGTCTGTATCCCAAATGGCACCCTGTTCCCTACATAATGCACTACTGGGCCCTGGTCAGAAGTAGTGCATTATGGAGGGAAAAGGGTGTCATTTGCGATGCAGATGCTGTTATTATTACCAGAATAATGATATCAGTGATAATAGCTGGGCCGACCAGCAGACGCCACAGCTGGGAGGGAGAGAGTGGAGAGGAGGACAAGGAGGAGAGGGAGAGAAAGAGGTTTCATTGCAGATAACTGCTGAGTGGGGTACTTGAAAGTACTCTCTAGCTCTTACTCACACATAATGATACACACACACACTCCACTCCCTCTCCCTGTTCTATCTATGTCCCGCTCTGCTGACTGTTCAGTTCTCTGTTAGTTCTATATCAGCACACACACTCCTTTAAACTGTTTCTACCTCACCCCACACTTCTACCCCCACTGCCGTATCTATAGTAATCCTCTCCAAAGCTATTTAGCTCTTCCAAGATGAGCCTGGCTCCGTTTAGGCGAGCCTCACCTCTACTCACTGATCTGGCTAACAGGCTAATATGTACAACTACCAGATCTTGAGATGGAGAGAAAATCCTCTAGAAACCATTCAGAAGAGTTTAAGTATTTGTCTCCAGTGTGTATGGCAGCCTGCAAGCTGAGAGAAAGAGAATCGCTGCATTTACACACACACACACACACACACACACACACACACACACACACACACACACACACACACACACACACACACACACACACACACACACACAGACAGTTGCTTTAGTTGTTTCCAGTGTCTAACACACTAATAATGTGGCGCAAACGGTCACATTGGTCTTGGCAGGCAGAGGTGTGCGTAGTTTCAGGTGTTTGGTGTGTGTGCGCGGTGCGCGGTGCGCACGCAACGGTCTCATTCATTCATTTTTATTTAACTACTCTGTTACATTTGCCACTGTTTTCCAGGGAGTTGTGTCTGTGTGTGACTGTGTGCCAGGGTTTCCTTTAACTGATCATTGCCAGCTTTTGGCAAGAAAAAAATAAAGAAATAAAGATATTTTATAAAAGATTGCCGCCGGTCAAATTCTTTGGGAGAAATTATGGAAATACCAGTCGATGTAAATACATTTGATCGGTCGATTAGGTTCATTTGCATAATTTTGTGGCATTAAATTGGTTTGTGTCTATTTTTGTTAGTCGTCATTTATCTTATCACATGCGCGCACAGCATATGCTACAGAGTCTAGTAGGCTATGAGCGGTATGAAATGAACTTCCTTCAAACTGCACGCAGACATAAATGGTACCCAAGAGTTCGTCTGATTCTGGGGAAGTAGATGAAGGGCGTCATTGACACAATCCCAGGGCATCCCTTTGAAGGACAATTTGTAAATAAGTCATTTTGACTGAACATATGGACTTATTACACAGTAAGTCTGACCCCTCAAATGTCAATCATTGGCAAAGGTCTAAAGAAAGGTTATTTAAAAAATGTATATATACAGTTGAAGTCAGAGGTTTACATACACTTAGGTTGGAGCCCTTAACTTGTTTTTCAACCACGCCACCAATTTCTTGTTAACTGTGGTTTTGGGAAGTCGGTTAAGACATCGACAGTCATGGCTAGAAGTTTTGAGAATGGCACAAATATACATTTTCACAAAGTCTGCTGCCTCAGTTTGTATGATGGCAATTTGCATACAGTGGGGAGAACAAGTATTTGATACACTCCCGATTTAGCAGATTTCCCTACTTACAAAGCATTAGGAGGTCTGTAATTTTTATCATAGGTACACTTCAACTGTGAGAGACGGAATTTAAAACAAAAATACAGAAAATCACACTGTATGATTTTTAAGTAATTCATTTGCATTTTATTGCATGACATAAGTATTTGATCACCTACCAATCAGTATGAATTCCGGCTCTCACAGACCTGTTAGTTTTTCTTTAAGAAGCGCTCCGGTTCTCCACTCATTACCTGTATTAACTGCACCTGTTTGAACTTGTTACCTGTATAAAATACACCTCACTCAATCAAACAGACTCCAACCTCTCCACAATGGCCAAGAGCAAAGAGCTGTGTAAGGACATCAGGGAAAAATTGTAGGCTGGGATATGCTACAGGACAATAGGCAAGCAGCTTGGTGAGAAGGCAACAACTGTTGGCGAAATTATTAGAAAATGGCAGAAGTTCAAGATGACGGTCAATCACCCTCGGGCTAGGGCTCCATGCAAGATCTCAACTCGTGGGGCATCAATGATCATGAGGAAGGTGAGGGATCAGCCCAGAACTACACGGCAGGACCTGGTCAATGACCTGAAGAGACCTGGGACCACAGTCTCAAAGAAAGCCATTGGTAACACATTATGCCATGATGGATTAAAATCCTGCAGCGCACGCAAGGTCCCCCTGCTCAAGCCAGCGCATGTCCAGGTCCGTCTGAAGTCTGCCAATGACCATCTGGATGATCCAGAGGAGGGATGGGAGAAGGCCATGTGGTCTGATGAGACAAAAATGGGGCTTTTTGGTCTAAACTCCACCGTGTTTGGAGGAAGAAGATAGATGAGTACAACCCCAAGAACCTCATCCCAACCGTCAAGCATGGAGGTGGAAACATCATTCTTTGGGGATGCTTTTCTGCAAAGGGGACAGGACGACTGCACCGCACCGTATTGAGGGGAGGATGGATGGGACCATGTATCACAAGATCTTGGCCAACAACCTCCTTCCCTCAGTAAGAGCATTGAAGATGGGTCGTGGCTGGGTCTTCCAGCATGACAACGACCCGAAACACACAGCCAGGGCAACTAAGGAGTGGCTCCGTAAGAAGCATCTCAAGGTCCTGAAGCGGCCTAGCCAGTCTCCAGACCTGAACCCAAAATCTTTGGAGGGAGCTGAATGTCCAGCGACAGCCACAAAACCTGAAGGATCTGGAGATGGTCTGTATGGAGGAGTGGGCCAAAATCCCTGCTGCAGTGTGTGCAAACCTGGTCAAGAACTACAGCAAACTAATGATCTCTTTAATTGCAAACAAAGGTTTCTGTACCAAATATTAAGTTCTGCTTTTCTGATGTATCAAATACTTATGTCATGCAATAAAATGCTAATTAATTACTTAAAAATCATACAATGTGATTTTATGGATTTTTGTTTCAGAGATTCCGTCTCTCACAGTTGAAGTGTACCTCTGATAAAAAAAATTACAGACTTCTACATGCTTTGTAAGTAGGAAACACGGGTGATTTTGCAGGTTATCAAATACTTGTTCTCCCCACTGTATGCAAATTTGATCTGGGGCATCTGGAAAAAAAACTACTCCCAACTATCCAGGAACAGTTTGGTGACGAACAATGCCTTTTCCAGCATGATGGCAAAAGTGATAACTAAGTGGCTCTTGGAACAAAACATCGATATTTTGGGTCCTTGGCCAGGAAATTCCCCAGACCTTAATCCCATTGAGAACTTGTGGTCAATCCTCAAGAGGCGTGTGGACTAACAAAAACCCACAAATTCTGAACAACTCCAAGCATGGATTATGCAAGAATGGGCTGCCATCAGTCAGAATGTGGCCCAGAAGTTAATTGACAGCATGCCAGGGCGGATTGCAGAGGTCTTGAAAAAGAAGGGTCAACACTGCAAATATTGACTTTTTGCATCAACTTCATTGTCATTAAAAGCCTTTGACACTTATGAAAGGCATATAATTATACTTCAGTATTCCATAGTAACATCTGACAAAAATATCTAGACACTGAAGCAGCAAAACTTTGGAAATGAATGTGTCATTCTCAAAAAATGTCCATTCACCTACTCTGTGTCTCAGACACGGCGGTTGTAACAAAAAATGTCACATTTTAACAAAGGACAGATTTTCACCGGTCTAATGTCCATTGCTCATGTTTCTTGGCCCAAGCAAGTCTCTTATTGGTGTCCTCTAGTCGTGGTTTCTTTTCAGCAATTCAGCAGTTTCGTCATAGCGCTTGATGGTTTGTGCGACTTCACTTGAAGAAACTTTAAAAGTTCTTGATATTCTGGATTGACTGACCTTCATGTCTTAAAGCAATGATGGACTGTCGTTTCTCTTTGCTTATTTGAGCTGTTCTTGCCATAATATGGACTTGGTCTTTTACCAAATAGGGCTATCTTCTGTATACCACCCCTACCTTGCCACAACGCAACTGATTGGCTCAAACGCATAATGGAAAGAAATTCCACAAATTAACTTTTAACAAGGCACACCTGTTAATTTAAATGCATTGCAGGTGACTAACTCATGAAACTGGTTGAGAGAATGCAAAGAGTTTGCAAAGCTGTCATCAAGGCAAAGGGTGGCTACTTTAAAGAATCTCAAATATAAAATATATATTTTTTAAACAAGTCAATTTTTCCCCAAAAAATGTTTTTATGAATATCGCTGGCAACAGAATAAACAAAACAGTAGAAAAGCTGAATTTCTTATTTCTTTATTCCTCAGCTAGTAATATGGGCTCCCGAGTGGCGCAGCGGTTTAAGGTACTGCATCTCATTGCTAGAGGTGTCACTGCAGACCCTGGCTCGATTCCAGGCTTTATCACAACTTACCGTGATTGGGAGTCCCATAGGGCGGCACACAATTGGTCCAGCGTCATCCGGGTTACGGTTTTGCCGGTGTAGGCCGTCATTGTAAATTTGAATTTGTTTTTAACTGACTTGCCTAGTTAAATAAAGGTTAAATAAAACAATATTGAGAATATTACACTAATTGGAGCCAATTACACTCACTGGAGTGTCTGACATAGGATTTGAAAAATCACTCATGAATACGTTACCAGTGCAGCAAGTGCAACTTGCTTACTGCTGCTGGTAAGCTTTCTTGACTTTGTTTTTATTTTGGTCACACTTTGTTTGGGTAGTCGATCTGTAGATGGACTACAGATGGTCATACTATCTGTTGATAAGCAAGGTTTAGGGTTAGTAGATAGTTACTGATATGCTGTAGAGCATCTAACAAAGGTCCAATGTAGCCACTTTTATCTCAATATCAAATAATTTCTTGGTAAATTGGGTCGCCAATTTGCATGGGAGGGGGTCCCTGGGCAAGAAAAGTTTTGAAGACCCTTGCACCGAATTACACTGAACAAACGTGACCGTCTGCCTCGATTTGGTATTATGTAGCAACATTTGAAATGGGTTTTTTTTACGAGTAGTCTCAGGGCTAGAAAATGGTATATAATATACTACAGTTGAGGAACATTAGGAAAGTAAGCAGCTTGGTTTACTTTTAAAATTGATAAACGTGTAACCCCACTTGAAAAAATGGCCCTTGAATGTTTTGGTACACCTACTGTAGAGCTCTTATTTGTCGACACCCATTCAGCATGCTTCACAGCATCTTAAACCTTAGTCCCACCCACCTCTTTAAGGAATCACATGTAAGGCCATGTGGCAAACACACACTTTATCAAATCTATGTTTATTTGTCAATTGCACAGTATACAGGTGTAAACGGTACAGTGATAGTACTTGCATAGGAGCAGTATCAAAAACAGAAAGTGTCCAGATAAAAACATGTTATAAATATTTTGTTATTAGATGACACCCAACACACCTGTCTAAATTGATGGGCCATGTGAAGGAAATGCTATAACCATCCCTCACTGTCTGGGTCCCTATTGTCTAGACATGTACACATGTTCATGAAATACAATCGATGGCCGTAATCACCCCCAGACACACCAGCTAATTTGATGGGTTGCGTAATAATCCGGCCGAAGTGGAGTCTTTTTAAATATGTAGCTAGCTAAACAATGAACCGGCATAACCCCAACTCATACTACTACCAATACAAAACATTGTCATAGCTGTATGACCGTATGTAACACCAGTATGTAACTACATCTTGACATTTTTAGTAGCCTACAGCATAACTCTTATAGACAGATATGACTTGTTTCACCCGTGCACATTACCATTAACCCCTTCATTATAGTGGCGATGAAATGTTCACCGAACGTCACTCCAATCCGTTAAGCAGTTCTTCCATATAAATAGGATAAATCATTTACAAATTTGTCAACCGTGACACTCGAATCACAGAGTCAGATTCATTATGACCTTGAACTCCCATTTGAATACTCAAGAAAGGTGTTGATATAATTAAAACCAGTAGCAGGTAATAAGCTGAGTTTGCTCTAAAACTTAGTGCATATATCAAAAATATTTGTCTATTGCCAACACAAAACATGTCACTTAAAATGTTTTTGTATTTAATACACAGTAGCTATATGTACTCCCTTGTAGAGCAGTCCAGTTGACTATGTAGGGCCCTGGCCTCACCTTGGGGGTTAGAGGATAGCTGCTGGGAGCGGTCTCTGGTTGTCAGGATGAGGAGGCTAGAGGCCCTTTCTTAATGAGGTGTGTGTGTGTGGTGTGCTAATCTATACATTTATGCTGACGTGTCGAAAAACAAGGGCGCACACGGGTTACATGCCTCCCGCGGAAAGCCTAGGTTCTCTCTCTGACCTCAGGCACGTTTTAAACACTGGCTCATTCACGTGCATGCACACACACATACATTTGTCACAATCTCTGTTTGATTGACATAGACATAGGAGAATTGCCCTCTCCACAGGGTAAACGCTTATGCTGCAGCCAGGCGCCAACACACTCCTCTCTACCTACACACAAATACACGCACACACTTCTCTCTCTCCCCACCCAGCCAAGTGTATGTGGTCTTGCTGTGCTTTAACTGGTGCTGTTTATTGAAAGTGTGTGTTTGGGTAGTAAAGCCAGGCGATATGGTGCCAAGTCGCTAGGAGAGACTGAGGCCTTCTATTCTCTTCCATCTTTACAAGTCCCAGTCTGACAGCACCCATAATAACAGATTCCCTCTGGAATAACACATACACACATTTGCACGCACACGCACAGAACTACACTCATGTAAGGGATAGTTGAGTGGTGCTGTGATTAATGGAAAAGTTTATTTAACGAGTTACCGTTTCCCAAATTAACTCAAAATATCAGAATATCTTGATATACTATCTGTCATCCATCAATCATTTGCTCCTATTTCATTCTAATTCTGAATAATAATATCCTATAAATCTGCACGAACCCTAGTCTCCATGATGAATCAGCAATACACAAATTTGCTTATTTATTTACGAACTACACTGCTCAAAAAAATAAACGGAACACTTAAACAAAACAATGTAACTCCAAGTCAATCACACTTCTGTGAAATCAAACTGTCCACTTAGGAAGCAACACTGATTGACAATATATTTCACATGCTGTTGTGCAAATGGAATAGACAACAGGTAGAAATTATAGGCAATTAGCAAGACACCCCCAATAAAGGAGTGGTTCTGCAGGTGGTGACCACAGACCACTTCTCAGTTCCTATGCTTCCTGACTGATGTTTTGGTCACTTTTGAATGCTGGCGGTGCTTTCACTCTAGTGGTAGCATGAGACGGAGTCTTCAACCCACACAAGTGGCTCAGGTAGTGCAGCTCATCCAGGATGGCACATCAATGCGAGCTGTGGCAAGAAGGTTTGCTGTGTCTGTCAGCGTAGTGTCCAGAGCATGGAGGCGCTACCAGGAGACAGGCCAGTACATCAGGAGACGTGGAGGAGGCCGTAGGAGGGCAACAACCCAGCAGCAGGACCGCTACCTCCGCCTTTGTGCAAGGAGGAGCACTGCCAGAGCCCTGCAAAATGACCTCCAGCAGGCCACAAATGTGCATGTGTCTGCTCAAACGGTCAGAAACAGACTCCATGAGGGTGGTATGAGGGCCCGATGTCCACAGGTGGGGGTTGTGCTTACAGAACACCAGATTGGCAAATTCGCCACTGGCGCCCTGTGCTCTTCACAGATTAAAGCAGGTTCACACTCAGCACATGTGACAGAGTCTGGAGACGCCGTGGAGAACGTTCTGCTGCCTGCAACATCCTCCAGCATGACCGGTTTGGCGGTGGGTCAGTCATGGTGTGGGGTGGCATTTCTTTGGGGGGGCCGCACAGCCCTCCATGTGCTTGCCAGTGGTAGCCTGACTGCCATTAGGTACCGAGGTGAGATCCTCAGACCCCTTGTGAGACCATATGCTGTTGCGGTTGGCCCTGGGTTCCTCCTAATGCAAGACAATGCTAGACCTCATGTGGCTGGAGTGTGTCAGCAGTTCCTGCAAGAGGAAGGCATTGATGCTATGGACTGGCCCACCTGTTCCCCAGACCTGAATCCAATTGAGCACATCTGGGACATCATGTCTCGCTCCATCCACCAACGCCACGTTGCACCACAGACTGTCCAGGAGTTGCCGGATGCTTTAGTCCAGGTCTGGGAGGAGATCCCTCAGGAGACCATCCACCACCTCATCAGGAGCATGCCCAGGCGTTGTAGGGAGGTCATACAGGCACATGGAGGCCACACACACTATTGAGCCTCATTTTGACTTGTTTTAAAGGACATTACATCAAAGTTGGATCAGCCTGTAGTGTGGTTTTCCACACATTTTGTGTGACTCCAAATCCAGACCTCCGTGGGTTGATAAATTTGATTTCCATTGATAATTTTTGTTTGATTTTGTTGTCAGCACATTCAACTATGTAAATAAGAATATTTCATTCATTCAGATCTTGGATGTGTTATTTTAGTGTTCCCTTTTATTTTTTTGAGCATTGTAAATAATCACACAGAATTACATAAACACACACACAGGATAGATTATACATTGGTTACTAATATATGATGCAATGAAAAGCCCCTAGTGGACTAACCCGATATGACTGCTTGTTACACAATGAAAAGGGAGGTGGGTGGGCGGGAGAAGGGACACAGGAATTCAACTATCGTACATACAGTTAAATAATACGCTCAATGTAAATATGGATATATAGCACCCTATCAACCGCTCACTTGGATTTAGAAATACAATGTACATATTTATGCATGTATGTCTTTGTTGTCTCTCTCTGGTTGAAATCACTCGATCCATCTTCTCGATCCATCCAAGTCTGGTTGTGTAAGTCTCTGCTTTGTCCACCAGAGGTCACCATGTCCTTTGTTGTCATAGCTTCTTGATCTCGGAGTGTCTGTTAGAGTGAATCTTCATCCTGGAAGTGTTCGTTAGAATGGGTCCTTCAAAGTACTACCCCCCGGTGGTTCTCGGTCGGGTTTACTAGACTAAAGTACTTAAACAGCTGCAGACTGATGTTCCTGTGTTGTCTTCTTTGAGAGAGAGTTTCAGAGTTTCTAACCATTTCGTATCTTTCAGCTCATGCTGTCGGTCTCACTGGTCTTTAGTTTTAAACCATTGCTCAGCTGTGAAGCCACCGCTTCACACTGTCTGGTCTCTATAGAGATTTAAATTCCTACCATTTCAACGTGCAGGCACCGCTCCACGTTTTTCTGGTCTTTATTGTCTAACCATTCGTGACGTCCTGCTTACCGTCCGCCTACTTTGTCTAATGTAAATTCTTCAGCGAGTCCTTTTAAACACTTGGGGGAGAAGGGCATTCCCTCCTTTTGTCAAAATGTCTGTGCTCACATGGGCATGGTTACTGACTTACAGTGGCTTGTGAAAGTATTCATCTCCCTTGGCATTTTTCCTATTTTGTTGCCTTACAATCTGGAATTAAAATTGATTTTTGGGGGGTTGTAGTGTCATTTTGATTTACACAACATGCCTACCACTTTGAAGATGCAAAATATTTTTTATTGTGAAACAAACAATGAATAAGACAAAAAAACAGAACTTGAGTCAATACTTTGTAGAGACCTTTTTCAGCAATTACAGCTGCAAGTCTATTGGGGTATGTCTCTATAAGCTTGGCACATCCAGCCACTGGGATTTTTGCCCATTCTTCAAGGCAAAACTGCTCCAGCTCCTTCAAGTTTGCTGTACACCAGCTGAACCCATCCATCTTTAAATCATACCACATTCTCAATTGGATTGAGTTCTGGGCTTTGACTAGGCCATTCCAAAATATTAAAATGTTTCCCTTTAAACCACTCGAGTGTTGCTTTAGCAGTATGCTTAGGGTCATTGTCCTGCTTGAAGGTGAACCTCTGTCCCAGTCTCAAATCTCTGGAAGACTGGAGCAGGTTTTTCTCAAGAATTTCCCTGTATTTAGCGCCATCCAACATTCCTTCAATTCTGATCAGTTTCCCAGTCCCTGCCGATGAAAAACATCCCAAAAACATGATGCTGCCACCACCATGCTTCACTGTGGGGATGGTGTTCTCAGGGTGATGAGAGGTTTTGGGTTTACTCCAGACATAGCATTTTCCTTGATGGCCAAAAAGCTCAATTTTAGTCTCATCTGACCAGAGTACCTTCTTCCACAAGTTTGGGAAGTCTTCACCTTTTGGCGAACACCAAACATGTTTGCTTATTTTCTTTCTGGACACTCTTCAGTAAAGCCCAGCTCTGTGGAGTGTACGGCTTAAAGTGGTCCTATGGACAGATACTCCAATCTCCGCTGTGGATCTTTGCAGTTCCTTCAGGGTTATCTGTGGTCTCTTTGTTGCCTCTCTGATTAATGCCCTCTTTGCATTGTCCACGAGTTTCTGTGGGTGGCACTTTCGTGGCAGGTTTGTTGTGGTGCCATATTTTTTCAATTTTTAATGGAATAATAATAATGGATTTATTGGTGCTCCGTGGGCTGTTCAAAGTTTCTGATATTTTTTTATAACCCAACCCTGATCTGTACTTCTCCACAACTTTGTCCCTGACCTGTTTGGAGAGCTCCTTGGTCTTCATTGTGCCGCTTTCTTGGTGGTGCCCCTTGCTTAGTGGTGTTGCAGACTCTGTGGCCTTTCAGTACAGGTGTGTATATATACTGAGATCATGTGACACTTAGATTGCACACAGGTGGACTTTTATTTAATTAATTATGTGACTTCTGACGGGAATTGGTTGCATCAGATCTTATTTAGGGCCTTCATAGCAAAGGGGTGAATACATATGCACGCACAACTTTTCGTTTGTTTATTTGTTAGAATTTGAAACGAGTTAAAAAATGTATTTTAAAATCATTTCACTTCACCATTTTGGACTATTTTGTGTATGTCCATTACATGAAATCCAAATAAAAAGCCATTTAAATTACAGGTTGTAATGCAACAAAATAGGAAAACTGCCAAGGGCGATGAATACCTTTGCAAGGCACTGTATCAAAAGACTATATGAAAACCCATGATCTCATTTAGAAGGCTAAAAATCACATTTCATCTTCTCACAAATTGTTTCATTTTTAATCATATAAGAGCCACAACATTTAGATGTAAATCTGATAACTGAGAAATATACACATTCAGAGATGCAGTTTATGTTCTACCGTCCTCAGTTCAATCACAAATTAGAAACTTATTTGACATGATTGTTTAGAGCCACACGAACCATTCACCACATTTATGTTAGAAATGTCCAAACTTTTGATGTTACAGTACTGCAAAGTCTCTCTGTGGTAACAAAGGAATTTTTTACTTTCATTTCTGAAGAGTGGGAGAGGAGTTCCTGCAAGGTATTTACAACCTGGTTGTTAAGTCATAAAACTCATGAGAGAGGGGGGGGTGATCTGCCACCTATGATTCTCACCCAAGAGGGCAAGTCATGACATTGGTCAAGATCACTGTCTCTCCTCTGACCCAGTCAATCAGTAAACAGAACAAAGATGTTCTAAGATTCAATAAACCACCTTGTTATTCAGAAGAGGTAGGACTAACAACCACATTCTACACGATGCGGATGAAAAGGACAGAAATAAATTGCCTGTTGAATATAGAGCCTCTCCTAAGCAATTAGTACAGGAAGGTGTGCTCGCCACCTCTGCTAGGCAATTAGTGTTAGCTCTTCAGGCTCCCCTGGTTTCTCAGCGGCAGTTGTGTCAGTGACGGTTTGTCGCAAAACTAAGACTCACCGAAACAGACTGTTCTGCCGAGTTGTTCGAGGAAGGAAAGAGAGGAGGGCTTCACACCACTCTCACTTGAGTATCTTACCTAGTTATTTACAGTTGAACTAATTTTGCTATTTTGTTGCTTTGTCAACTGTGTGTGTTTTTCTTTACCTGTTTGCACCTCTCCCTGTAGGCTTTACAGACACTCCCCAACCCTTTGTTGCAACCCTTCTAATTTAGTGTAGCCTGCATGCACAACCCATATAGAATCCCAGGTCTCTAGCAGCGTTTGGAACTGCCGATCTGCAGTCAAGAACGCTGAGTTAATTTCAGCCGATGCTACCCTTCAGTCCCTTGACTTTTTCGCCCTGACGAGCACTGCTTCTCCAGCTGCTCTTCATCTGACTGTTTTCTCTTATAGTCTGAGAGCATCTGGTCGTCGTGGTGGTGGCACAGGTCTACTCATTTCTCCTAAATGGAGATGTTCTCCCTCTCATCTGTCCATCTACTCATTTAAATGCCATACTGTCACTTGTCCACTCAAGCTTAACATTGTCATCTATCGCCCACCAGGTACCCCTGGACAATTCCTTAATGAGCTTGACACCGTGATAAGCTCATTTCCTGATGATGGCTCCTCTTCATACATGGCGACTTCAACTTCCCGACGTCTGCCTTCGATTCATTTCTTTCCAATTCTCTTTCTCCTCCTTCCCTCTTTTGACCTCACCCTTTCCTAATCCCTTCCAACTCACAAGGCAGGCATAATGCTTGACCTCATCTTTACCAAGAGGCTGCTCGCCTATTAATCTCACTGCAACACCCCTCCAGGTCTCTGATCACTACTTAGTTTCCTTTTCGGTCTGCCTTTCTTCCAACCCTAACCACTCAGCCCCTATCCAGATGGTCATCCACCGTCACAATCTTCACCCTTCAACTCTTCAATCCTATAATCTCTCCCTTCTGCTAAATCAAATCAAATTTATTTATATAGCCATTTGTACATCAGCTGATATCTCAAAGTGCTGTACAGAAACCCAGCCTAAAACCCCAAACAGCAAGCAATGCAGGTGTAGAAGCACGGTGGCGAGGAAAAACTCCCTAGAAAGGCCAAAACCTAGGAACAAACCTAGAGAGGAACCAGGCTATGTGGAGTGGCCAGTCCTCTTCTGGCTGTGCCGGGTGGAGATTATAACAGAACATGGCCAAGATGTTCACAAATGACCAGCATGGTCAAATAATAATAATCACAGGCAGAACAGTTGAAACTTGAGCAGCAGCACGGAGTCATCATGTCAGGTGGTCCTAGGGCTCAGGTCCCCCGAGAGAGAGAAAGAAAGAGAGAATTAGAGAGGGCATACTTCAATTCACACAGGACACCGGATAGGACAGGAGAAGAACTCCAGATATAACAAACTGACCCTAGCCCCCCGACACATAAACTACTGCAGCATAAATACTGGAGGATTCTCCCTTCAGTCTTATGATTCTGCCTCTTAGACCCTACTCTCCTCCCTTTCCGCATCCTATGACTCTCACTGTCTCCTTTCTTCCAGGCCGGATCGGCCTTCCACTCCTGCTCCGTGGCTGAGTGACTCATTGCTAGCCTACAGATCAGGGCTGTGGGCAGCTGAGTGAAATGGAGGGAAACTAAACTTTTAAAGAACCTTCTCTTCCTCTATCAGCTGCTAAAGCCACTTTCTACCATGCTAAATTTCAAACTTCTGCCTAACCCTAGGAAACACTTTCCCACCTTCTCCCTCCTTAATCATCCACCCCTTCCCTCCTCCCTCTGCGGATGACTTTGTCAACCACTTTGAAAGAAAAGTTGACGACATCCGCTACTCATTCACTCAGCCGATTGAGTCCACTGGTCTCACTCACACAGAACTACCCTACGCCTTGACCTCTTTCTCCCCTCTCCAGATGACATGCTGCGACTGGTGGGTCTGGCACCCCGACAATTTGCCTGCTCAATCCCATCCCCTCCTCCTTCTCCAGATTATCTCTGGAGACCTTCTCCCATTCCTCACTTCCCTCATCAACTCCTCCCTGACCACTGGCTGCGTCCCCTCTGACTTTAATTTATTTTCTTTCCAAAACACTTGAGCGTGCTGTCTGATCAACTTTCTCGTTATCTTTCTCAGAACGATCTTCTTGACCCTAACCAGTCAGGCTTCAAGACGGGTCACTCAACTGAGACTGCTCTTCTCTGTGTCACGGAGGCTCCTCTGTTCTCATCCTCCTAGATCTATCCGCTGCCTTTGACACCGTGAACCATCAGATCCTCCTCTCAGGGCTGGGCGTCTCAGGCTATGCACATTCTTGGATTGCATCCTACCAGGCAGGCCGCGCCTATCAGGTGACGTGGAGAGGATCTGTGTCTGCACCACGTACTCTCTCTACTGGTGTCCCCCAGGGCTGGTTCTTAGGCCTCTTCTCGCTATACATCAAGTCACTCGGCTCCGTCATATCCTCACATGGCGTCTCCTATCATTGCTATGCGGATGACACTCAACAACCTTTCTCATCCCCCCCTTCTGAGACCCATGTGGCGACACGCATCTCTGCGTGCCTGGCAGATATCTTAACTTGGATGTCGGCCTACCACCTCAAGCTACACCTCGACAAGATGGAATTGCTCTTCCTCCCGGGGAAAGCCTATCCACTCAAAGACCTCCATCACGGTTGACAACTCCAGTGTCACCCTCCCAGAGTTCAAAGAACCTTGGCGTGACCCTGGACAACACAAGTGTTGTTCTCTACAAACATCAAAGCAGTGACTCACTCCTGCAGGTTCAACCTCTACAACAGCTGTAGAGTATGACACTACCTCACACAGGAAGTGACACAGGTTCTAATCCAGGCACTTGTCCTCTCCCGTCTGGCCTACTGCAACTCGCTGTTGGCTGGGCTCGCCGCTTGTGCCATCAAACCCCTTGAACTTATCCAGAACGCAGCAGCACGCCTGGTTTTCAACTTTCCCAAGTTCTCTCATGTCACCCTGCTCCTCCGCACACTCGTCTAGCTGAAGCCCGCATCCACAACAAGACCACAGTGCTTACCTATGGAACAGCAGGAGGAACTGGCCCTCCCTACCTTCAGTTATGCTCAAACCCTGCACCCCAATCCGAGTACTCCAATCTGCCACCTCAGGTCTCTTGGCCCTCCCACCCCTAAGGGAGGGCAGCTCCCACTCAGCCAAGTCCAAGCTCTTCTCTGTCCTGGCACCCCAATTGGGGAACCATCTTCCCCCTGAAGCTAGGACAGCAGAGTCCCTGCCCATCTTCCAAAAACATCTGAAACCCTACCTCTTCAAACAGTATCTTAAATAATCCTCCTCCTCACTTCGACCCACCCCTTCTAGGTCTGACTCTACTGACAGCTACATTATTGAGGAACAGTTAACTTTTTAAATTTATTTTACCTTTATTTAACTAGGCAAGTCAGTTAAGAACAAATTCTTATTTTCAATTACGGCCTAGGAACAGTGGGTTGTTCAGGGGCAGAACGACAGATTTGTACCTTGTCAGCTCGGGGGTTCCGGTTACTAGTCCAACGCTCTAACCACTAGGCTACGCTATATAATAATATAATAATAATAATATATGCCATTTAGCAGACGCTTTTATCCAAAGCGACTTACAGTCATGTGTGCATACATTCTACGTAGTCTACGTATGGGTGGTCCCGGGAATCGAACCCACTACCCTGGCGTTACAAGCGCCATGCTCTACCAACTGTGCTACAGAAGGACCACGCTGCCGCCCCTATGCCTGTGATATCTGGTTGTCCCACCTAGCTATCTATTTTAAGATGAACGCACTAACTGTAAGTCGCTCTGGATAGGTGTTTCTCAGTGACTCTTAAAGAAAGAACATTATTCTCTCTCTCATGGGATGAAGAGAGTGGAAAGACATTGTCATTGAAGACAGTTTTGTGCTCGAGTCACTTGTTTATTTAGATAAATGCGACTGAATTGAAACAACTTTTCTTTTGACTATTTGACTTTTGAATATTATCCGTGACCTAGTTGCAGGTTATCTGATCATCAAAGGTTGATTATCCACAAGGTCATGGTTTGATGACTATTTAATTATTTCACCAACTTGTTTTGAATTATTCTGGCATTAGTTATTGAAGGTCTGTGTGAGAAATACTTTGTTACACCTTGCTGAGCACTGTATGTGGTTTTGAGAAGGAAGGCTGCTGTTGTATTTGAGTGTTATAATGCTGATTGTTTGGGAAACCAATCCACTGCTCTTTATTGTTTTCATTGAGTGTTATCAGTCTGAAGCTATATCACAGTGAGTGATTGTATATATTGACTATTGAGACACCATACTGTTGCTTTTTTGTTTTGCTGTGTTGACTGGTCAAGACTCAACCATACCACTGCTCCTAGTAGATACAGACTGTTCATGTGAAACATTCTATAATTATAAAATAATAATTAAAGAAACTGGTACACTTCATGTGAATTGATGGAATTACATCAAACAATCCTAAATGTTTATCTGGAATCACTGTGTGGATTGATTTAATAGAGAACATACCATTGTACTCTTACACACACACACACACACACACACACACACACACACACACACACACACACACACACACATGATAATCCCCCTCTCTCGCTCTCCATGTGTCTGACTTCCTATGTGTCTGGCTCACGTCCTCTTATCAGTCTCTCTGTCTCTGACTGGTTGTCAGAGGTACTTTTGTTGTGTTCATCACAAGTGCCACTAACTAGGTCTGGCTCTAACACTAATGCTCTCCTCCTGAATGGATAATTATATCCTTCTGTTCTGAGAGAGATCACTCCACATCTTCTTTCCTCTTCTCTCCAAATCCCCTGTTAGAGCTGAGGTGAGAGGGATGGAGAGGAAAGATGGAAGTAGTTAGTGAATTAGGCTTAGAGGTGTTTTAATGAGTGAGACATTTGGTTTTAGTCTGAATCTGTGGCACCTCTGCCTTATTGACATCCCTATAGACACATCATGTTGTATTGATCAATGTTGATGAAACCACATGAAACAGACCACACTGGATCCACAAATCAATTCTGTATGCTGCTTTCTTGGTCAGGGCTCACTCGAAAGAGATGCCAATCTCAGTGACTTCCCTGGTTAAATAAAGAATACATGAATAAACACGGTTGTCAAAGCCCTGGAGCCCCTCGTCTCGGTCCTGACCCTCTCACTCCAGAGACACTACCCAATTTACCTCTGATCTGGAAGAAGTTTGCCCTCTCCGCAGACCCATGTCAGTGGACGTCTGGTGGTCCTGACGGAGCATGGGGGTCTGCAGCCGCTCACCAGGCAGGAGCCCTGGAGGAGAGAGGGATGGATGTAGGTAATGAGTGAGCGAACGTGGGAAGGAGGACTGGGGATGGATTTGTTTATAAGGGGAGCGGATGTTTGGATTGGCTGACGGAGGAAGGGAGAGAAGGAGAGACCTGGTCTCCTCTCTTGTGACAGCTCTGCTCAGTGTTATTGGCAAGGTTAATTGGGCAGCTAAAAGCCTCAGCCTCTCTGTCCTCCAGCTCTGTTGGACTGTCTTGAGTCCCAAATGGCACCATATTCCCTACAGTGCACTATATAGGTAATAGGGTACCATTTGAGATGCAAACGCTGTTTAATAGTCCCTCTGTTTTTGCTCTCCACTGGGGGGAAATAGCGTGTAGGCTCCATTCTGCTGTCAACTCTGTGATGGACATGCTCAGGAATGTCTGTGTCCCTCCTAACAGAGCTTCTTCTGCTTTTCACTGCCAGATAGCATGATGCTAACAGAGCTCCATTCCGCTTTTCACTGCCAGATAGCATGATGCTAAAAGAGCTCCATTCCGCTTTACACTGCCAGATAGCATGATGCTAACAGAGCTCCATTCTGCTTTTCACTGCCAGACAGCATGATGCTAACAGAGCTCCATTCTGCTTTTCACTGCCAGACAGCATGATGCTAACAGAGCTCCATTCTGCTTTTCACTGCCAGATAGCATGATGCTAAAAGAGCTCCATTCCGCTTTACACTGCCAGATAGCATGATGCTAACAGAGCTCCATTCTGCTTTTCACTGCCAGATAGCATGATGCTAACAGAGCTCCATTCCGCTTTTCACTGCCAGATAGCATGATGCTAAAAGAGCTCCATTCCGCTTTACACTGCCAGATAGCATGATGCTAACAGAGCTCCATTCTGCTTTTCACTGCCAGACAGCATGATGCTAACAGAGCTCCATTCTGCTTTTCACTGCCAGATAGCATGATGCTAACAGAGCTCCATTCTGCTTTTCACTGCCAGATAGCATGATGCTAACAGAGCTCCATTCTGCTTTACACTGCCAGATGACATGATGCTAACAGAGCTCCATTCTGCTTTTCACTGCCAGATAGCATGATGCTAACAGAGCTCCATTCTGCTTTTCACTGCCAGATGACATGATGCTAACAGAGCTCCATTCTGCTTTTCACTGCCAGACAGCATGATGCTAACAGAGCTCCATTCTGCTTTTCACTGCCAGATAGCATGATGCTAACAGAGCTCCATTCTGCTTTTCACTGCCAGATAGCATGATGCTAACAGAGCTTCATTCTGCTTTACACTGCCAGATGACATGATGCTAACAGAGCTCCATTCTGCTTTTCACTGCCAGATAGCATGATGCTAACAGAGCTCCATTCTGCTTTTCACTGCCAGATAGCGTGATGCTAACAGAGCTCCATTCCGCTTTACACTGCCAGGTAGCATGATGCTAACAGAGCTCTAACCTGTCCCCAAGACCAAAAAAAGAGTGCTCATTTAGGATCACCCCCCCACACACAGACACACACACAAATTCAGGACTTTATGTCTTGAATAGAAAGCGTTATGTTTGGGGCAAATCCAACATAACGCATCACTGAATAGCAGTCTTCATATGTTTGATGTATGGTGGTGGCTGTATGCCAAGAGTGTGCAAAGCTGTCTTCAAGGCAATGGGTGGCTACTTTGAAGAATCTAAATTTGTTAAACACTTATTTTTGGTTACTACATGATGCCATATGTGTAATTTCATAGTTTTGATGTCTTCACTATTATTCTACAATGTAAAAAAAAAAATTAAGAAAATCCCTTAAATGAGTAGGTGTGTCCAAACGTTTGACTGGTACTGTATGTCAGCTTAAATCTGTGTATGGCTGTGTAGCAATGATCAATAACCAACTTGACAGCGCTTGAAAAAATGTGCAAATATTGTACAATCTTGGTGTGCAATGCTCTTAGACTTACGCAGTAATCACTGCCAAAGGTGATTCTATCATGTATTGACTCAGGGGTGTGAATACTTATGTAAATGAGTTATTTCTCTATTTCTAACCATTTCTAAAAACATGTTTTCACTTTTTTGTTATGGGGAATTGTGTGTAGATGGGTGAAGAAAATACATCTATTTAATCCATTTTGAATTTGGGCTGTAACAGAAAATATGGAAGTCAAGTGTTATGAATACTTGTTTATTCTTGTGAAGCCACAGGCGTAAATATTCAAGTTGTGAGATATTGTTGATTTTGTTTTTCGTTTCAAAAGATGAAACTGATATGTAATAGATTTCACAAATCAGCATTTTTAGAAGAGATGAAAACTGAGTGTTTAAATAAAACATGATGCAAAACTGTGGATTCAATAATATCTCACTCAAAATATACATATCCCCCTGTAGTAGAGGAAGAGAGGGAAAGAAAGAAGTTGGGAGCCCAAGGGCATTTTCCAATTCCTCCCTTTTTCTCATTAAACCCACGTGGAAATATTATTTAATAAAATGTTGTGCTGAGCTGTGGAAGAAACGAATCTTGACTAAAGTCAAAAACCATCCAGAGTGGGTCATTATTGGCCACACTGTATTCGTGCATTCGGTTCCCTCTCCTCATCTTTCTCGTCTCTGCGCCTTTAATAATGAACATGAAGACTGGATTTGAAGCATTAACTATATCATATTGGTTGACTAAGGTGGTCCCCTCTCTCTTACGTCTCCTCGTCCTCCTTAGCTCCGCTTCTTTATCATTTTCATCATGGGGTGTGAATGGATCTGAAGCATTGTTAGGGTTCTCTGTCTGGATCACGTTGGTACACTAATGCCCTACAAGTGGAGAAGTGGGCAGTTTATCAAAAGCTAACTCCAGTCGTCGTTGTGGGAACAGAGCAACGGAATGTAGAAAGTAAAAGTCGAGAGGCAGAAGTGCCGTGATGCATGGTCAAGTCAACACTATATAATAATAGTACTGTCCGTCTGTTTGTCTCTCTCCCTCTGTCTCATCTCGTCTCATAACTCTTCAGCTGGAGAGCAGAGGCGGGCTTAGTTGAGTGAATATTTGTATGAGTTCATTTAAAATTGTAACAATAAGAGAAAACACACAGTCCATACAGCTGGGTACCACATGTGCCTAGCTCTAGTTTGGAGAGTAACGTAATGAAGAGTGGGCGGGAGCCTTTTTTGTCTATTAATAACAATCATAACTCTCCTCCTGTTTCACTCATTTGTCGCCACGTGGCTGCACTGCCTGTGTGGAATCACCATGTTTATTTTCTCCCTCCTGGCTGACCCTACAATGAGTGGCTGGACGGTCAGTCTACCTCACGTCCTGATGTTTGTGTTCTACTGATTTGATAGACAGATTTGGGCCCTCAAAGTGTACGGGTGGTACTGTATTGACCTGATTCCTACTGGAGATACAGTAAGCGTGCACAATTCAGACTTTCACGTTCATTGATGTCAAAGGGAGACATGCCACAGGTGGAAAAACAAGTTGGGCTTTTAAGTCAGAGTATGGCCCTTAATGTGTATGTAGAAAGGTAAACCCAGGTGACATGATATAGTCCCCAATGCCCTGTGCCGCCTCTCTGACTGTTGGCACTATTGTGTACTAGCTGGCACGGCTCTTCACCGCTGGAGAATGGATTGTGCCTCGAGGTGTGTGGACCAGGGGTTACCTACCTCTTCACCCTTTTTTCCACCCAAATCTGCAAGGGCCATTTTTAGTGCTTCACTGCTCTTCGGGAACTCACTGTCATGCTTTATGACTGAGCAACTAGTTTCGCAAAGCCGGGCCAGGAGTGAGGCCTTATAAACAACCCAAAGTCAGACAAACACACCTCCATTGCTCTAGGTTAGGGGAATTGGGGCGGGAGATGATGATGATGATGATGATGATACATGGGATTTTAAAAAAGCATACTGTACAGCAAGAGTAAAAAAACAAGATTAACAACAACAAAAAAATCCCAATTTTATTACGTTACAGCCTTGTTCTAAAATGTATTAATTATTTTTTTCCCCTAATCAATCTACACACACTACTCCATAATGACAAAGCAAAAACAGGTTTGTTGAAGCACCTTTGGCAGTGATTACAGCCTCAAGCCTTTTTTGGAATGAAGCTACATGCTTGGCATACCTGTATTTGGGGAGTTTCTCCAATTTTTTCTCTGCAGATCCTCTCAAGCTCTGTCGGGTTGGAAAAGGAGCGTTGCTGCACATCTATTTTCAGGTCTCGCCAATGATGTTTGGGCTCTGGCTGAGACACTCAAGGACATTCAGAGACATGTCCCGAAGCCACTACTGCGTTTTCTTGGCTGTGTGCTTAGGGTTGTTGTGGAAGGTGAGTCTTTGCCCCAGTCTGAGGTCCTGAGCACTCTGGAGCAGGTTTTTATCAATGATCTCTCTGTACTTTGCTCTTTTCATCTTTGCCTCAATCCTGACTAGTCTCCTAGTCCCTGCACCTGAAAACAATCCCCACAGCATGATGCTGCCACCACCATGCTTCACTGTAGGGATGGTGCCAGGTTTCCTCCAGACGTGACACTTAACATTCAGGCGAAAGAGTTCAATATTGGTTACATCAGACCAGATAATGTTTTTTATCATGGCCTGAGTTTTTAGGTGCCTTTTGACGAACTGGAAGTGGGCTGCCATGTGCCTTTTTGCTGAATATTGGCTTCCATCTGGCCACTCTAAAGGCCTGATTGGTGGACTGCTACATAAATGGTTGTCCTTCTTGAAGGTTCTCCCATCTCCACAGGGACTCTAGAGCTCTGTCAGAGTGAACCATCGGGTTCTTTGTCACCTCCCTGACCAAGGCTCTTCTCTGGGCAGCCAATTCTAGGATGAGTATTGGTGGTTCCAAACTTCTTCCATTTAAGAATGATGGCCAATATGTTCTTGGGGACCTTCAAAGCTGCAGAAATTGTTTGGTACCCTTCCCCAGATCTGTGCGTCGACACAATACTGTCTCGTAGCTCTACGGACAATTCCTTTGACCTCATGGCTTGGTTCTTGCTCTGACATGCACTGTGGGACTTCATATATACAGATGTGCCTTTCCAAATCATGTCCAATCAATTGAATTTACCACAGCTTTTTATTTATTTTTAAATTAACAAGAGCTGAGTAAGGCTGAGCTAAGCTGAGGGGAAAGCCAGACGGTACCTGTGGTATTTGAGTGTAGCTATAGAGTCAGAGTTGTGGGTGACTGGGGGGGGGGAGAGTTTGGAGGCAGGGTTGCTGAATGTAGAGTCCTTGTTTTTGGGATGGTTAGTAATTCAGAGTAGAGACAGCGGGTGTGTGTGTGTGTGTGTGTGTGTGTGTGTGTGTGTGTGTGTGTGTGTGTGTGTGTGTGTGTGTGTGTGTGTGTGTGTGTGTGTGTGTGTGTGTGTGTGTGTGTGTGTGTGTGTGTGTGTGTGTGTGTCTGAGGAGTTACGGGAGTTGCAGCAATGAGACAAGACAGTAACTACTACCAATTGGATACCACGAAAAAGGGATAAAATATATTTTTTAAATAATTAAAAAAATAAATGTATTTGGTAGATCAGATAGGATTGTCTGTCAGGTATAGCGTTTAATAGCGGGAACCGGGTTACCGAGATTTGCTGCGAAAACCAACTCCTGTTTCCCGTGAGAAATAACTGCGAGAAACCAGTCAATGATCAGCATTACGCAAAATTGAACTGTTAAATTATATCCAATGCCTTCTCTGCTCTATCTGCATGATCAATCAACACTCGGGGTGGGCGGCATCTCAGTATGGTGCACAGTTCACAATGCATGCATCATCTCATCAGCTGGTAACTCTTTTCCTTCTGACGGGTATAGCCTATGCTACAGTAATATTAGGCCTAATACATCTGAATGATAGACTAATATAAATGTGTGTCTAATTTACACATTTCCATCTGGCTTTCGGGGCTTACCTTGTTTTTTCATTGTGAAGGTCATAAACAGTATCACTTGAATATTGTTACTTTAAATCAGTGTGCACACAAGCACTCTGTCTTTCTCTCTCTCCATCAATTGCATTCAAATTGCATTTAAAAATATAAATGCAACATGCAACAATTTCAATAAATTTACTGAGTTACAGTTCATATCAGGAAATGTCAATTGAAATAGATTCATTAAGCCCTAATCTATGGATTTCAAATGACTGGGAATACAAATATGCATCTGTTGGTCACAGGTACTCTACCTTAAAATAAAAGGTAGGGGCGTGGATAAGAAAACCAGTTAGTATCTGGTGTTACCACCATTTGCCTCATGCAGTGTGATACATCTTCTTCACATGGAGTTGATCAGGCTGTTGATTGTGGCCTGTGGAATGTTGTCCCACTCTTTTAATGGCTCGAACTAGAACAAACTGTCGCACACATCAATCCAGAGCATCCCAAACATGCTCAATTTGTGACATGTCTGGTGAGTATGCAGGCCATGGAAGAACTGCCTCCAGGAATTGTGTACAGATCTTTGTGACATGGGGTTGAGCATTATCATGCTAAAACATGGGGTAGTGGCTGTAGATGAATGGCACGACGATGGTCATCAGTATCTTGTCACGGTATCTCTGCATTCAAATTGCCATTGATAAAATAGATAATGTGTTCGTTGGCCGTAGCTTATTCCTGCCCATATTCATAACCCCACCGCCACCATGGGGCAATCTGTTCGCACCATTGACATCAGCCAACCGCTGGCCAACACAACGCCATACACGTTGATTAATCCGCAAAGAGCACGGTTCTCCAGCGTGCCAGTGGTCATCGAATGTGAAACATTTGCCCACTGAAGTAGGTTACGATCCCGAACTAAAGTCCGGTCAAGACCCTGGTGAGGACAAAGATCATGCAGATGAACCTCCTTGAGATGGTTTCTGACAGTTTGTGCAGAAAGTCTTTGGTTGTGCAAATCCACAGTTTCATCAGCTTTCTGGGTGGTTGGTCTCAGGCAGGTGAAGAATCCGCATATAGCGGTCCTGGGCTGGCGTGGTTGCAAGTGGTGTGAGGTTGTGTTGCTGGTTGAACGTACTGCCAAATTCTCTAAAATGAAGTTGGAGGCGTTTTTTTTAAGAGAAGTTAACATTCAGTTGTCTGCCAACCGCTCTGGTGGACATTCTTGCAGTCAGCATGCCAGTTGCATGCGCCCTCAACTTCAGACATCTTTGGCATTGTGGTGTGTGATAAAATGGCACACTTGGAGTGGCCTTTCATTGTCCCCAGCACAAGGAACACCTTTTTATGCTTATGGACAATTTCTGGGATATTTTATTTCAGCTGAAACATGGGACCGACACTTTAAATGTTGAGTTTATATATTTTTGTTCAGTTTCGATAATCCTGTTCAAGATTGTTGGACAGTTCACTGTTTTCTTGCGCATTTACGCACCTGCTCTGTGCTGGCCCCTCTCCTCCTTAGCTCCTGCTAGGCTAGAATAGCTTGTTGGAAATTTGAGCGTTTCTTATACTAATAGACTATTCGAGGAGGGATGCAAGTTTGCTCTTGTTTGTTGAACGTTTAAATGAAGCAGCCAAAAGAGTTTGAAAGAAGAGAGCGAACGTGCGATGGCGAAAGGCTAAAGCAAGTAAGCTATTTATTCGGTTTCAGCCCAAGATGGCGTAGCAGTCGAACGTCTTGTCGTGTCCCTTGTATATATCGTTTTTTATATTTTTAAACATATTTTCTTCGCATATCTTTTATAACATTTTGTTAAACCTCAACTTCTAAATACTCTCCTGCAACCCGCCTCACCCAATGTAGCTATTTTCTTCGAAAGTACTTATATCTACTTTGGATCTGAAACCCCTCAACTGAAGCTAGCCAGCTAACTACCAGCTAGCTACCAGCTATCAGTCAGCAAACCATTGCTAGCGGTCTTCAGCTAACCGGTCATCAGCTAACCTTTAGCTCGGAAAGCTCTCGCCAGTTCGAACAACGCGACTCTAACCAGAGCATAACGGACCTATTATTTTTTTATCCCCGGATTCCCATCGGATTCCCACCGCAAACGGAACATTTTCAGCTGGATTCTTCACAACTAGCTATCTAGCTAACCGCAACCCCGGATGATTACTCCTGGCTAGCGTTTCCACCCACTTAGCTTGAAGCTAGCCCGGCTAGAGCTCCTGTGCTACCACCGAAGCATACTCCTGGGGTACGATATCCGTATGCTCGACCGGTCTATCGATGTCACCGCATGAAGAGGAATAAACAGACTCACCCCATCGCGACGTCCTTGCTTGCTTGCTAATTCGGCCTGCTAACTGCTAGCTTGTTTAGCCCCGGTCCGCTAACTGCTACCTTGTTTGGCCCTGGCCTATTAACTGTTAGCTTGTTAGCACAGGCCTGCTAACCGTCTGAATCGTTTTAACCTGGATAACACTCGCCAGTCCAGCTTCCCTGCCCCATCCACCGCCGCCCCCCTGGACACTGATCACTTGGCTACATAGCTAATGCGTGCTAGACTGTCCATTAATCACGGTATTCCATTCTGCTTGTTTATGTTTTATCTGTCGGCCCCAGCCGCACTCAGGCTCTGTGTGTAGTTAATCCGACCCCCTGCCTAGCCTACACCATTTTACCTGCTGTTGTTGTGCTAGCTGATTAGCTGTTGTCTCACCTACTGTTTTAGCTACTGTTTTAGCTCGCTCTCCCAATTCAGCACCTGTGATTACTGTATGTCTCTCTCAAATGTCAATATGCCTTGTATACTGTTGTTCAGGTTAGTTATCATTGTTTTAGTTTACAATGGAGCCCCTAGATCCACTCTTCATACCCCTGATACCTCCTTTGTCCCACCTCCCACACATGCGGTGACCTCACCCATTACAACCAGCATGTCCAGAGATACAACCTCTCTCATCATCACCCAGTGCCTGGGCTTACCTCCGCTGTACCCGCACCCCACCATACCCCTGTCTGCGCATTATGCCCTGAATATATTCTACCATGCCCAGAAATCTGCTCCTTTCATTCTCTGTCCCCAACGCTCTAGGCGACCAGTTTTGATAGCCTTTAGCCGCACCCTCATACTACTCCTCCTCTGTTCCGCGGGTGATGTGGTGGTAAACCCAGGCCCTGCATGTCCCCAGGCACCCTCATTTGTTGACTTCTGTGATCGAAAAAGCCTTGGTTTCATGCATGTCAACATCAGAAGCCTCCTCCCTAAGTTTGTTTTACTCACTGCTTTAGCACACTCTGCTAACCCTGAAGTCCTTACCGTGTCTGAATCCTGGCTCAGGAAGGCCACCAAAAATTCTGAGATTTCCATACCCAACTATAACATCTTCCGTCAAGATAGAACTGCCAAAGGGGGGGGAGTTGCAGTCTACTGCAGAGACAGCCTGCAAAGTAATGTCATACTTTCCAGGTCCATACCCAAACAGTTCGAACTACTAATCTTGAAAATTACTCTATCCAGAAATAAGTCTCTCACTGTTGCCGCCTGCTACCGACCCCCCTCAGCACCCAGCTGTGCCCTGGACACCATTTGTGAATTGATTGCCCCCCATCTAGCTTCAGAGTTTGTTCTGTTAGGTGACCTAAACTGGGATATGCTTAACACCCCGGCAGTCCTACAATCTAAGCTAGATGCCCTTAATCTCACACAAATCATCAAGGAACCCACCAGGTACAACCCTAAATCTGTAAACAAGGGCACCCTCATAGACGTCATCCTGACCAACTGGCCCTCCAAATACACCTCCGCTGTCTTCAACCAGGATCTCAGCGATCACTGCCTCATTAACCGGATTCCGCTACGGAGCCGCAGTCAAACGACCACTCCTCATCACTGTCAAACGCTCCCTAAAACACTTCTGTGAGCAGGCCTTTCTAATCGACCTGGCCCGGGTATCCTGGAAGGACATTGACCTCATCCCGTCAGTTGAGGATGCCTGGTCATTCTTTAAAAGTAACTTCCTCACCATTTTAGATAAGCATGCTCCGTTCAAAAAATGCAGAACTAAGAACAGATATAGCCCTTGGTTCACTCCAGACCTGACTGCCCTCGACCAGCACAAACACATCCTGTGGCGGACTGCAATAGCATCGAACAGTCCCCGCGATATGCAACTGTTCAGGGAAGTCAGGAACCAATACACACAGTCAGTCAGGAAAGCTAAGGCCAGCTTCTTCAGGCAGAAGTTTGCATCCTGTAGCTCCAACTCCAAAAAGTTCTGGGACACTGTGAAGTCCATGGAGAACAAGAGAACCTCCTCCCAGCTTCCCACTGCACTGAGGCTAGGTAACACGGTCACCACCGATAAATCCATGATTATCGAAAACTTCAACAAGCATTTCTCAACGGCTGGCCATGCCTTCCGCCTGGCTACTCCAACCTCGGCCAACAGCTCCGGCCCCCCCGCAGCTACTCGCCCAAGCCTCTCCAGGTTCTCCTTTACCCAAATCCAGATAGCAGATGTTCTGAAAGAGCTGCAAAACCTGGACCCGTACAAATCAGCTGGGCTTGACAATCTGGACCCTCTATTTCTGAAACTATCCGCCGCCATTGTCGCAACCCCTATTACCAGCCTGTTCAACCTCTCTTTCATATCGTCTGAGATCCCCAAGGACTGGAAAGCTGCCGCAGTCATCCCCCTCTTCAAAGGGGGAGACACCCTGGACCCAAACTGTTACAGACCTATATCCATCCTGCCCTGCCTATCTAAGGTCTTCGAAAGCCAAGTCAACAAACAGGTCACTGACCATCTCGAATCCCACCGTACCTTCTCCGCTGTGCAATCTGGTTTCCCAGCCGGTCACGGGTGCACCTCAGCCACGCTCAAGGTACTAAACGATATCATAACCGCCATCGATAAAAGACCGTACTGTGCAGCCGTCTTCATCGACCTTGCCAAGGCTTTCGACTCGGTCAATCACCATATTCTTATCGGCAGACTCAGTAGCCTCGGTTTTTCGGATGACTGCCTTTCCTGGTTCACCAATTACTTTGCAGACAGAGTTCAGTGTGTCAAATCGGAGGGCATGCTGTCCGGTCCTCTGGCAGTCTCTATGGGGGTGCCACAGGGTTCAATCCTCGGGCCGACTCTTTTTTCTGTATATATCAATGATGTTACTCTTGCTGCGGGCGATTCCCTGATCCACCTCTACGCAGACGACACCATTCTATATACCTCCGGCCCGTCCTTGGACATTGTGCTATCTAACCTCCAAACGAGCTTCAATGCCATACAACACTCCTTCCGTGGCCTCCAACTGCTCTTAAACGCTAGTAAAACCAAATGCATGCTTTTCAACCATTCGCTGCCTGCACCCGCACGCCTGACCAGCATCACCACCCTGGATGGTTCCAACCTTGAATATGTGGACATCTATAAGTACCTAGGTGTCTGGCTAGACTGTAAACTCTCCTTCCAAACTCACATCAAACATCTCCAATCGAAAATCAAATCAAGAGTCTGCTTTCTATTCCGCAACAAAGCCTCCTTCACTCACGCCGCCAAACTTACCCTAGTAAAACTGACTATCCTACCGATCCTCGACTTCGGCGATGTCATCTACAAAATTGCCTCCAACACTCTACTCAGCAAACTGGATGCAGTTTATCACTGTGCCATCCGTTTTGTCACTAAAGCACCTTATACCACCCACCACTGCGACTTGTACGCTCTAGTCGGCTGGCCCTCGCTACATATTCGTCGCCAGACCCACTGGCTCCAGGTCATCTACAAGGCCATGCTAGGTAAAGCTCCGCCTTATCTCAGTTCACTGGTCACGATGGCAACACTCATCCGTAGCACGCGCTCCAGCAGGTGTATCTCACTGATCATCCCTAAAGCCAACACCTCATTTGGCCGCCTTTCGTTCCAGTTCTCTGCTGCCTGTGACTGGAACGAATTGCAAAAATCGCTGAAGTTGGAGACTTTTATCTCCCTCACCAACTTCAAACATCTGCTATCTGAGCCGCTAACCGATCGCTCCAGCTGTACATAGTCTATCGGCAAATAGCCCACCCATTTTTACCTACCACATCCCCATACTGTTTTTATTTATTTACTTTTCTGCTCTTTTGCACACCAATATCTCTACCTGTACATGACCATCTGATCATTTATCACTCCAGTGTTAATCTGCAAAATTGTAATTATTCGCCTACCTCATGCCTCATGCCTCATGCGTTTCAATGGGTTGGTTCTGGTGGTGTGGAACCAAATCTGATGGTTGTCTGACTCTGCTGTATATAATTTGATCTTTAGAATGGCACACGATTCTGTCCGATGGTTTTATATGCTTTAGAATGACACGTCCGGTTTTTGCTGGAAATACCAGGGAGGAAAGTGATATATTTATTCTCTGGATGAAACCATTTTAAAACACCGGGAAAATATTCAACCTGTAGTCAGATTGTATATGGAATCAATCATCTCGGCTCAATTCAATCTATTTCTATCTGCAATGTTCAGAACGTTTCACATCACTGAATTTACCACTTGTCTGTCTTTCTGTCCAGGTGACACACACGTACTGAAGGACCTGGGTCGTGCTCTGGTGCTGTACAGACGGACGGTCATGCCCTACGCCGCCTACGCCCGCAAACGCAAGGGCTCCAACGACGAGATGGAGGTGGCGCAGTACGCTGGCCTGGTGGGCCAGCTCTGTGCTGAGAGGATCCTGCTATACCGGGCGTAACCCACTGGGGGCACCACCGCCACCCTGCACCTTGATCCGCTCATGTGTCTCTGTCTGTCCCGCTGTCTTTGTAAGTGCTTTCCACTGCTTCACTCTACAATAGCCTCACCAAGTTTAGCTCTACTACACATAGGCCGAACCAACACATTCAAGTATGTACCTGCTTTCAGAAAGAATTCACGTCCCTTCACTTTTTTCACATTCTGTTGTGTTACAGCCTGTATTTTAAATGGATTAAATTGAGATTGTGTCACTGGCCTAAACATAATACCCCAGAATGGAATTATGTTTTTAGAAATGTTTACAAATGAATTAAAAATGAAAGCTGAAATGTCTTGAGTATTCAACCCCTTTGTTATAGCAAGTCTAAATAAGTTTAGAAGTAGAAATGGGCATAACAAGTCACATACTAATTTGCATAGACTCTGTGTGCAATAATAGTGTTTAACACTAGAACCACTGGGCCTGGAGGGACCAATTTTCAAGCTAATGAGCAATCAGTCTGACTGCAACATTCTAACAGTATAATTAATACATTTCATATACAGTACGCTATCGCAAAAATAATAATTTTGGTTGCCTTTAAGAAGGCTTTGGGTTTAAAAAAAAACACAATAGCATTTTGATTAGTTTGTTACTGTAGGACAGTCAAGATCACTTTCGCAGCCAAAAAGCAAGCGGTGATCTACTGCTCAGAATTTTCTTAAAACATAACTTAAGAAATGAACCTAATAAAAACAGTTGTGTAGGAATGAAGCCTGTGCAGTAGGTCTAGTACATTATCACAGCATATTGGCTATATGCCTGGCCTGCCAATATTGTTCTTCTCAGACCATATTATATTTCAAAACTCAAGCATTGATAACAAAATTAATCAGTTGATGTAGCAAGGCACATCTGAGCATGAATTTAAATATATTTTTCAAATAATTCGCTTTTTTATTGTACCAAAAGTATGTGGACACCTGCTCATCGACCATCTCATTCCAAAATAATGGGGATTAATATGAAGTTGGTCCCCACTTTGCGGCTATAATAGCCTCCACTATTCAGGGAAGGCCTTCCACTAGATGTTGGAACATTGCTGTGAGGACTTTCTTACATTCAGCCACAAGATAATTAGTGAGGTCAGGCACTGATGTTGGGTGGTTAGGACTGGCTCTCAGTCGGCGTTCCAATTCATCCCAAAGGTGTTCGATGGGGTTGAGGTCAGGGCTCTGTGCAGGCCAGTCAAGTTCTTCCACACCGATCTCGACAAACCATTTCTGTATGGACCTTGCTTTGTGCATGGGGGCATTGTCATTCTGAAACAGGAACGGGCCTACCCCAAACTGTTGCCACAAAGTTGCCAGCACAGAATCGTTGAGAATGTCATTGTATGCTGTAGCGTTAGGATTATTCTTCACTGGACCTAGGCGGACCATGAAAAACATTATTCCTCCACCAAACTTTAGTTGGCACTATGGATTTAGGCAGCTAATGTTCTCCTGGCATCCACAAAAATCCAGATTAATTTGTCAAACTGCCAGATGGTGAAGCGTGATTCATCACTCCAGAGAACGCTTTTCCACTGCTCCAGAGTCCAATAGCAGCGAGTTTTACCACTTCAGCCGACGCCTGTTATTGCGCATGGTGATCTTAGGCTTGTGTGGAAACCGTTCTTGTGCTGACGTTGCTTCCAGAGGCAGTTTGGAACTCAGTAGTGAGTGTTGCAACCAAGTACAGGCGATTTTTACGTGCTTCAGCACTCGGCCGTCCCGTTCTGTGAGCTTGTGTGGCCTACCATTTCACGGCTGAGCTTTTGTTGCTCCTAGATGTTTCCACTTCACAATAACAGCATTTACAGTTGACCAGGGACAGAAATTTGATGAACTGACTTGTTGGAAAGGTGACATCCTATGACGGTGCCAGGTTGAAAGTCACTGAGCTCTTTAGTAAGGCCATTTTACTGTCAATGTTTGTGTGCTCGATTTTATACACTTGTCACCAACGGGTGTGGCTGAAATAGCCAAATCCACTAATTTGAAGGGGTGTCCACATACTTCTGTATATATAGTGTGCCTGCATCTAATTGTAATGGTGCTTTCAAGACTCTTGGAACTCTGAAAAAACAGGGCAAATCATGACGTCATTTAACTTCAAGTCGGAAAGTCGGCTCTAGAAAGTTGCCAGGTGTAAGACCAGTCGGATCTCTTTTTTATTTTTTATTATATATATATATTTATTTATTTATATATATATATATTCAGTTGAAGTCAGAAGTTTACAGACAGAGCTGGTGTAACTGGGTATGGTTTGTAAAGCCTCCTTGTTCGCTCACTCTTTTTCAGTTCTGCCCACACATTTTCTATAGGATTGTGGTCAGGGGCTTTGTGATGGCCACTCCAATACCTTGACTTTGTTGTCCTTAAGCCATTTTGCCACAACTTTGGAAGTATGCTTGGGGTCATTATTCATTTGGAAGAACCATTTGCGACCAAGCTTTAACTTCCTGAGTGTTGTCTTGAGATGTTGCTTCAATATAGCCACATAATTTTCATTCCTCATGATGCCATCTATTTTGTGAAGACCACCAGTCCCTCCTGCAGCAAAGCACCCCCACAACATGATGCTGCCACTCCGTGCTTCATGGTTGGGATGGTGTTCTTCGGCTTGCAAGCATCCTCCAAACGATGGTAATTATGGCCGAACAGTTCTATTTTTGTTTCATCAGACTAGAGGACATTTCCCCAAAAAGTACGATGTGCAGTTGCAAACTGTAGTCTGGCTTTTTTTTATGGCAGTTTTGGAGCAGTGGCTTCTTCCTTGCTGAGTGGCCTTTCAGGTTATGTTGATATAGGGCTCGTTTTACTGTGGATATAGATACTTTTGTACCTGTTTCCTCCAGCATCTTCACAAGGTCCTTTGCTGTTCTTGGATTGATTTGCACTTTTCGTACCAAAGTACGTTAATCTCTAGGAGACAGAATGCTGTCTCCTTCCTGAGCGGTATGGCGGCTGCGTACTATTGTTTGTACAGATGAACGTGGTACCTTCAAGCGTTTAGAAATTGCTCCCAAGGATGAACCAGACTTGTGGAGTTCTACTATTTTTTTCTCTGAGGTCTTGGTTGATTTATTTTTATTTTCCCATGATGTCAAGTAAAGAGGCACTGAGTTTGAAGGTAGGCCTTGAAATACATCCACAGGTACAATTGACTCAAATTATGTCAATTGGCCTATCAGAATCTTCTAAAGCCATTACATAATTTTCTGGAATTTTCCAAGCTGTTTAAAGGCACAGTCAACTTAGTATATGTAAACTTCTGACCCACTGGAATTGTGATACAGTGAATTATAGGTGAAATAATCTGTCTGTAAACAATTGTTGGAAAAATTACTTGTAGATTACAAAGTACATGGCCTAACCGACTTGCCAAAACTATAGTTTGTTAACAAGAAATGTGTGGAGTGGTTGAAAAACGAGTTTTAATGACTCCAACTGTGTTTGTTTTTTTAGGAGTTCCCAGTTGTCTTGAACATGGAATCAGTCTCAGTGGAGGGAAGGAGATAGCGTTCCTCCGATGAAACTGACCATTTAGAGGGGTCACAGTCTTCCACTTGATTGTGCCTCGGGCACAAATTCAAATTCCAGAAAAAGTTAAATACTCTGCGATAGTAAAATGGACAACGAGCTGCTAATAATTATAAAACGCAGGGCTATCGATACACTTGACTACTCATTCAATGCAGCTGCAGTGCGAGTGGAAGTAGAGAGAAGTGTGCTTTGTTTTGAAATAGTGTTGAATTAAAACAGTGTTGACAGTGCTGAATAAAACTTCGACATGAACTCACTCATAAAAACAGCAGCTATTTGCTGTATTCTTTGACAGTATCTCTAATGGTAACGGTTTTAAAAGTTATAAAATCTTACCTAAGCTAGTATCAGTCTTTGCTGTGGCTGGGGTCGTGGAAGCTGTAGGTAGGCACAGTGATTTGAGCTATCTGATTGGCCAGCGCAGTAGGCGCACTCGATTTAGCCACAGGTCTCCAGGTCTGCCGGGTAGGCAAAGTTTGTCTTTTCAGACAAATTCAATGATTCCAAATGGATACATTTTGCCTACCTGGTGCGCAAGGGCTTCTGAAAAAAAGAGGCATCTACCGCCAACAGCACACAAAAAAAACACATGCCTCTGACTATCGTTGGCTCCTACAGAAATGTTTGGTGATCGATTAACACGCTGACCAGACCGGACACGTCGGGTGCGCGAGCATCGCAAAATACATTTTGAAATCCGGGTTATTCAATTATTGCACCCACACTGCTTGCGTGCGCCAAAGAGCGTCTGCGATGCCAAGGGCTAAAATAGAACTCCTTTCTATTTCTGACGCAGATCGCGCTGAAAGTCCTGCCTCTCCCATTTCCTCATTGGTTATTCCGACGTGGGTGATTGAAAGATGAACTTTGTTGCCGGTTGTCGTGGTAATACTATGAAAGTGATCACCATATAAGTTCAAAGATGAAAAACCCTGGAAGGAGGAGAGATGACTAGAAACAATTCGGTTGGTCGTTTTATGTGTGGATTAATTGTCGAAGTAGAGGTCCTTGTGCATTACAGGTAAAATAACGACTCAATGTTTATATCCCATGACAAATTAGCTAGCAACAGCAAGCTAGCTAAATAGGACAAATTAACACATACAATGAATTATCTGTAAGGTCCCTCAGTCGAGCAGTGAATTTCAAACACAGTTTCAACCGCAAAGACCAGGGAGGTTTTCCAATGCCTCGCAAAGAGCATCCCTTTAAACATGGTGAAGTTATTAATTACACTTTGGATGGTGTATCAATACACACAAAAATACAGGCCTCCTTCCTAACTTTAGTTGTCGGAAAGGAAAGAAACCACTCAGGGATTTCACCATAAGGCGAATGGTGACTTAAACTACTTGTTTTAAAGACCTGTGATAGAAGACTGAAGATGGATCAGCAACGTAGTTTCTGCACAATACTAACCTAAATGAAGGAAGCCTGTACAGAATAAAAATAATCCAAAACATGCATTCTGTTTGCAATAAGGCACTAAAGTAAAACTGCAAAGAATGTGGCACAAAAATGCACTTTGTCCTGAGTACAAAGTGTCATGTTTGGAACAAATCCAACACAACACATCACTAATTACCACTTCATATTTCCAAGCATGGTGGTGGCTGCATCATGTTATGGGTATGCTTGTCATCGGCAAGGACTAGGGATTTTTTGAGGGGGGGTAAAAAAAATTAATGGAATAGAGCTAAGCACAGGCACAATCCTAGAGGAAAACCTGGTTTAGTGTGCTTTTCAACAGACACTGGGAGACACTCACCTTTCATCAGGACAATATCAAATCAAAATGCATTAGTCACATGCGCCGAATATTAAACATTAAACACAAGGTCAAACACACTGGAGGTGCTTACCAAGACTACATTGAATATTTCTGAGTGGCTTAGTTACAGTTTTGACTTAAATTGTCTTGAAAACGGCTGTCTAGCAATGATCAACAACCAACTTGACAGAGCTTGAAGAATTAGAAAAATAATATGCAAATATTGTACAATCCAGTGTGCAAAACTCTTAGACTTACCCAGAAATACTCACAACCTTAATAGCTGCCAAGGGTGATTCTAAACATGTATTGACTCGGGTGTGAATACTTATGTAAATTAGACATTTCTGTGTTTCATTTTCACTACATTTGCAAAAATGTCTAAAAAGATGTTTATACTTACTATACGTTATGGGTTGAGAGATGGATGGATGAGAGAGAGAGAAACATATTTAATCCATTTTGAATTCCAGCTGTAATGCAATAAAATGTGAAATAAATCTAAAAGTATGAATGCTTTCTGAAGGCATATTGCACTCACCTGGCGGCCTCGTCTATGATATTATATCTGAATCACGTTTAATAGATGCCAGTTTTATCCATAATATGCAAGGTTTCAGTTTAACAAAGTATGTTGTCTATTTAGTTGTGAACTATCAATCCAGTTGATTAAGACTCAGAAATCTTGGTTACAGGGAACATTAATGTCAGTGTAATTTTGATTTCATAATGTTTGACTTTCACCCCACGGAAAGCAGCAGTAGCCATCACCTTCACCCTAACCCAGCACAAGGCATGGTTCTCCTCTGTACTGATATGGGATCAGACTATTTACTGATCTAGAATCAGTGAAGTTGAGGAGAATCTGAAAGTTGCTGCTTCACTCTGAGGATTGGGCTCATACACGCCACACCCACAAACCACACTGAAATAAACATGATCTGGTTGTATTCCTGTGATGCAAACATTTGTGTGTGTGTGTGTGCTGTATGCTTGTTTGTCTGTCACTGATATTTATAGCTTTATTTGCTCTTTTATTATTGATACTATTATTTTGTTTCAAAACAAATAAAGGGATGAAATATCCAAATACTTATTTATGTTTGTGGTTTTCTCTCTATGCAAATCATGTACAGGCCAGCCTGCAAGGAATCGTGAGAATGGGGTTTTAGAGGTATTTCCTTGAATGGACGGACAGGCACATGCAGGAGGACAGGCGCATGCACACACACGATCCATTCCAAAGCGCACACAAGCCCAAATAAAAGTGTACATTTGCACAGACAGACACTGTATAAAACTAACACACAATGATGTGGTCGAGGCTTGTTTGAGTTGGGCAAGACGACAGGTGTCATATGTGAGCTGGCAGAACATGAATGCAATTGGCCCTCTGTGCTTCCAAAAGAGTGTCAACGGCAGGCAGCTCCAGAGCAGAGCCAGGCCAGACCCACGTCAACAGGCTAGCCTCCAGCTCTGAGCTAGGCGCTAGGCTACACTGGGTCAGGCTTGTTTTCGTTGAGGCACATTAAAATAAATTGCAATGGAAAATTACAAATAAGGTACCTCTTATTGGAAGAATCCAGATAGTCGCTCCCAGCATCGGCCCGTTTTCTTTGCTGTTAATTTTGTGCCTAATGAACACTACCTAAGTCTGCGCTATCCCACGATACACATGCAGGACCAACGCACTCCGCCTGAAGGTCTAATCGACGTGAACATTCAATTATAAGGCAGATGTGTTAAAGCCATTCCTAATGCTGGGACAGTTTGGTCATTTCTGTTGTGCCTTTAACCGAGAGCAACGACTCTGTGGCCCTCCTATTAACCAAGGAGCTTCAGCTAGCCTTGGGTTAAATTAATACACACTCACAAACACACACTCTTAGTACAGTTGTGTTTTAACCACAGACAGAGCTACAGCCAGCCTCTGGTTAGAGCAACACACAAAGAACAGTTGTGTTTTAACCACAGACTCTGGGAGTGAGTCAGTGAGTTTGACCCTGGACAGTATCTATCTGTCTAGCAGGCCTGCTCTGCTGTTTTCCAGAGGCTGTTTCTGCAGCCAAGTTTGAAAAGCAACCAGCTCACTGAAAGTAAAAGGAACAAACCTATCCTGGTTCCAGGTCTGTTTGTGTTGTCTTGCCAACTTCTATGGCCATTGCAATGAAATGACTGAGTTGTCATCACTCTTGGGGGGGGGACGACACACTTTCTTTAAGACCTGTCTATTTGTGTCCCAAATGGCACCCTATCCCTATGGTGCACTAATCTTGACCAGAGCTGTATGGTCAAAAGTAGTGCACTATAAAGGGATAAGGGTTCCATTTGGGAGACAGCCACAGAAATGGTTTAGAGTGACAGGCAAATTATCCAGGAAGAAAACACTGGCGCTGACTGGAGCTATATTGGATCAAGTGTTCCTCTCCCATATTAGCCACGCTTTTCCCCCGGACCTCAGTCGCACAATCGTCCATCCCCTGTGTGTGTGTGATTTTTGGATTAAAGGCAGTTTTTGTTATATTTGGACCACTTACATTTGATCCTGTCTTACCATAGGCTACACTATAGATATCCTCCTATAGATATAGGATCTATAAAATATATCTATAACTACCTGGGTCAATAACCTCAATTTGGATCTCATTTACATGCTACATTTTTATCACGTAACGAAATCGGTCCATTCGACAGACCTGGGACCTATTCCAAGTTTTTATTTATTTGATACTGTATGTCAGTGTTACACGGCTGCCTACTATTGTTTATTTCGCCGTAGAATCAAAAAGACGATACCGAGCCAGTGTACCTTGTGTCGTAGTTTACAATACGGGTTCACATCTTTTCAAAATAAAAGTACATTTGAGTGGTCACGAGTGTCTGAGGTCAGAACTGAGATTGTAGGATACTGCGTCATCAACCAGTATGGTCCTATGACACGTGCATCTACCCACAAACTGTGTACTCAGTATGAAAGTCAACCTGGAAATTCCATGGAACATCTGAATAATCTGCTAAATAAAGGCTTTCTTTTCACTGTTTATGTTGCAAATGACACCCTTTTCTCTACATAGTGCATTACTTTTGACCAGAACGCAATACTTTTACATAGAGCCCTATGGGACCGAGTCAGAAGTAGTGCACTATATTGGGAATAGGGTGCCATTTGGGACGCATACACTGTCTTCCTGTTTGTTAATGGTATGTATCTGTCACAATACTGTTTGATCTCTTTCTTTTTCTGTCCTCTGCGTTTATTTTTACTCTATTCAGACTTTTTACTCTATTCAGACTTGTCACTGACTGCGGGGACAGTGAGTGTGTGTGTTGTTTACTCTCTCTGGCCCTTGTGTAAATGGTAAAAGCTTGTAGCTTGTTTTGATTGGCCACATTAGGACACTATGAATGCACAAGTGTTTGTGTGTCTGTCTCAATGTTTGTGTGTGTGCCTGTGTATGCCTGCCTGTGCATTTGCACGTACACACATGTGCACGACTATGTGTATGTATTACAGTGTTTGTTCAATCTCGGCCTCTGTGGACGTGTTGTTCATGGTTGTAGCATGTTTGTACTGGCAACCCATGCCAGCCCCCAGCCACCCAGCGGAAGTTCCCAGGCCAGAGGAAGTGCTGGGCTCCTTTGTGAACAAGGCCCCCGGATTAAGCGTATCGCAGCCTAAATGCAGGCCCTTTCTGCTGAGGATTACCAGAGGGACAGAGGGGCGCCCACTCCCACTGGGTACTGTCACACAGATTCAACACACCACTACCAGCAGCCCCGGAGCCCGTGGACTACGGAGCTTGCTGCCTCTATCTCTCACTCCAGGGCACAGGACATGATGATTGGCCGTATTGTACAGAAAGAGACCGTATTTAGTCAAAGTGATTACGGAAGCATGGCAAATGTGCTTTGACATGGTGGAGACTATATATATGCAAAAGTATGTGGACACCCCTTCAAATTAGTGGATTCGTCTATTTCAGCCACACTCGTTGCTGACAGTTGTATAAAATCAAGCACAATCTCCATAACAAGTCAGTTCTTCAGATATCTGTCCCTGGTCAACTGTAAGTGCTGTTACTGTGAAGTGAAAGGTCTAGGAGCAATAACAGCTCAGCCACCTGAGTGGTAGGCCACACAAGCTCACAGAACAAGACCGCTGAAAATGCCTCTGTGAGCAACGTCAGCACAAGGACTGTTCGTCGGAAGCTTCATGAAATGGGTTTCCATGGCTGAGCAGCCACACACAAGCCGAAGATCAACATGCGCAATGCCAAGCATCGGCTGGAATGGTGTAAAGCTCGCCGCCAATGGACTCTGGAGCAGCGGAAACGCGTTCTCTGGAGTGATGAATCATGCTTTACCAGTCCGAGGGACAAATCTGGGTTTGGTGGTTGCCATGAGAATTCTACCTGCTCCAATGCATAGTGCTAACTGTAGGAGGAATAATGATCTGGGGCTGTTTTTCATGGGTCGGGCTAAGCCCCTTAGTTTCAGTGACGGGAAATCTTGACGCTACACCGTACAGTGACATTCTAGACAATACTGAGATCCCCAAAGATTGGAAAGCTGCCGCGGTCATCCCCCTCTTCAAAGGGGGAGACGCTCTAGACCAAACTGCTACAGACTTATATCTATCCAAACCTGCCTTTCTAAGGTCTTCGAAAGCCAAGTTAACAAACAGATTTATGACACTTTCGAATCACCCCATACCTTCTCCACTACGATCGAGTTTCAGAGCTGGTCATGGGTGTACCTCAGCCACGCTCGAGGTCCTAAATGATATCATAACCGCCATTGATAAGAGACATTACTGTGCAGCCGTATTCATCGACCTGGCCAAGGCTTTCGACTCTGTCAATCACCACAGACTCTACAGCCTTGGTTTCTCAAATGATTGCCTCGCCTGGTTCACCAACTACTTCTCTGATAGAGTTCAGTGCGTCAAATCGGAAGGCCTGTTGTCCGGAACTCTGGTAGTCTCTATGGGGGTGCCACAGGGTTCAATTCCCGGGCCGACTCTTCTCTGTATACATCAATGATGTCGCTGTTGCTGCTGGTGATTCTCTGATCCACCTCTACGCAGACGACACCATTCTATATACTTCTGGCCCTTCTTTGGACACTGTGTTAACAACCCTCCAGACGAACTTCAATGCCATACAACTCTCCTCCTGTGGCCTCAACTGCTCTTAAATGCAAGTTAAACTAAATGCATGCTCTTCAACCGATCGCTGCCCGCACCCACCCACCCGTCCAGCATCACTACTCTGGACGGTTCTGACGTGGAATTTGTGGACAACTACAAATACGCGCACCAGCGACTCCTGTGGCGGGCCGGGCGCAGGGCGCGCTAACCAAGCTTGCCAGGTGCAAAGTGTTTCCTCCGACACATTGGTGCGGCTGGCTTCCTGGTTGGATGAGCGCTGTGTTAAGAAGCAGTGCAGCTTGGTTGGGTTGTGTATCGGAGGACGCATGACTTTCAACCTTTGTCTCTGCCGAGCCCGTATGGGAGTGTAGCGATGAGACAAGATAGTAGTTACTAACAATTGGATACCACGAAATTGGGGAGAAAAAAGGGGTAAAAATACATTTAAAAAAACAAATTGGATGTAGTCTATCACAGTGCCATCCGTTTTGTCACCACAGCCCCATATACTACCCACCACTGTGACCTTTACAGTCGTGGCCAAAAGTTGAGAATGACATATATTAATTTTCACAAAGTTTGCTACTTCAGTGTGTTTAGATATTTTGGTCAGAGTTTACTATGGAATACTGAAATATAATTACAAGCATTTCATAAACATCAAAGGCTTTTATTGACAATTATATGAAGTTGATGCAAAGAGTCAATATTTTCAGTGTTGACCCTTCTTTTTTAAGACCTCTGCAATGCGCCTTGGAATGCTGTCAATTAACTTCTGGGCCACATCCTGACTGATGGCAGCCCATTCTTGCATAATCAATGCTTGGAGTTTGTCAGAATTTGTGGGTTTTTGGTTGTCCTCCCGCCTCTCAAGTTCTCAATGGGATTAAGGTCTGGGGAGTTTCCTAGCCATGGACCCAAAATATCGATGTTTGTTTTGCCTTATGGCAAGGTGCTCCATCATGCTGGAAAAGGCATTGTTCGTCACCAAACTGTTCCTGGATGGTTTGGAGAAGTTGCTCTCGGAGGATGTGTTGGTACCATTCTTTATTCCATTCTGTGTTCTTAGGCAAAATTGTGAGTGAGCCCACTCCCTTGGCTGAGAAGCAACCCCACATGAATGGTCTCAGGATGCTTAACTGTTGGTATGACACATGACTGATGGTAGCGCTCACCTGGTCTTCTCCGGACAAGCTTTTTTCCAGATGCCCCAAACAATCAGAAAGGGGATTCATCAGAGAAAATGACTTTACCCCAGTCCTCAGCAGTCCAATCCCTGTACCTTTTGCAGAATATCAGTCTGTCCCTGATGTTTTTCATTGAGAGAAGTGGCCTCTTTGCTGCCCTTCTTGACACCAGGCCATCCTCCAAAAGTCTTCACTTCACTGTGGATGCAGATGCACTTTAGGAGACGGTCCTGGCCCTTGCTGGACTTTCGTGGGCGCCTGAGGCCTTCTTCACAACAATTGAACCGCTCTCCTTGAAGTTCTTGATGATCCGATAAATTGTTGATTTAGGTGCAATCTTACTGGCAGAAATATCCTTGCCTGTGAAGCCCTTTTTGTGCAAAGCAATGGTGACGGCACGTGTTCCCTTGCAGGTAACCATGGATGACAGAGGAAGAACAATGATTCCAAGCACCACTCTCCTTTTGAAGCTTCCAGTCTGTTATTCGAACTCAATCAGCATGACAGAGTGATCTCCAGCCTTGTACTCATCAACACTCACACCTGTGTTAACGAGAGAATCACGGACTTGATGTCAGCTGGTCCTTTTGTGGCAGGGCTAAAATGCAGTGGAAATGTTTTGGGGGGGATTCAGTTCATTTGCATGGCAAAGAGGAACTTTGCAATTAATTTCAATTAATCTGATCACTTTTCATAACATTCTGGAATATATGCAAATTGCCATCATACTGAGTCAGCAGACTTTGTGAAAATTCATATTTGTGTCATTCTCAAAACTTTTGGCCACGACGGTACGCTCTCGTTGGCTGGCCCTCGCTTCAGACTCGTCGCCAAGCACACTGGCTCCAGGTCATCTACAAGTCTCTGCTAGGTAAAGCCCCTCCTTAGCTCACTGGTCACCATAGCAGCACCCACCCGTAGCACGCGCTCCAGCAGGTATATCTCACTGGTCACCCCCAAAGCCAATTCTTCCTTTGGCTGCCTTTCCTTCCAGTTCTCTGCTGCCAATGACTGGAACGAACTGCAAAAAACACTGAGGCAGGAGACTCATATCTCCCTCACTAGCTTTAAGCACCAGCTGTCAGAGCAGCTCACAGGTCACAGCACCTGTACATAGCCCATCTGTAAATAGCCCATCCACTACCTCATCCCCATACTGTATTTATTTATTTATCTTGCTCCTTTGCACCCCAGTATCTCTACATGCAGAAGATGAATGTGTAAATCTACCATTCCAGTGTTTAATTGCTATATTGTAATTACTTTGCCACCATGGCCTATTTGTCTTACCCCCCTTATCCTACCTCATTTGCACATACTGTATATATACTTCTTCTATTGTATTATTGACTGTATGTTTGTTTATTCCATGTGTAACTGTGTTGTATGTGTCGAACTGCTTTTCTTTATCATTGGCCAGGTCGCAGTTGCAAATGACAACTTGTTCTCAACTAGCCTACCTGGTTAAATAAAGGTGGGGGAACAAATCTCAACTGTGTTGAGCAGCTTGACCGTATGATACGTAAGAAGTGCCCTTCAAGCAATCCAACTTGTGGGGAGGTGCTTCAGGAAGCGTGGGGTGAAATCTCTTCAGATTAACTCAACAAAGGCAACTCGAATGCCAAAGGTCTGCAAGACTGTAATTGCTGCAAATGGAGGTTTCTTTGATGAAAGCAAAGTTCGAAGTACACAATTATTATTTGTAACCTTGTCAACATCTTAACTATATTTCCTATTCATTTTGCAACTCATTTCATGTATGTTTTCATGGAAAACAAGGACATTTCTAAGTGACCCCAACCTTTTGAACGGTAGTGTATGTGCCCTGGATTGCCTTTTTAAGAACCTCAGGTAGAGGTGAAGCTATCCTCCCAGCCTCTCCCTCTCCTTCTCACCGCCTCATCCCCCCTGAACCCATGAAATGGAGCTCCTAAATCTTGGCCTAGTGAATGATGCTGTTGTTGTAGAGGGAGTGCTTGGCATTTCAACGGTAACCTGCTGGGTCTGAGGGGGAGCTGGGCCAGGGAAGAGAACACTAAAATGTCTGTATACTAAAATGTCTGTATATATAAAAATAGAAAAATCTGCCGATATTTACAGCTTGCCCAGGCTTACACAGGCTCGGCAGGGTGGGTTAACTTTTAGCAACACGCTGAGTGATTCAGATGACTGTTTTTCCATGAGTGCTTTCTTTTCTCCCCGAACCGGTACCGCATCCATCGAGTTTTATCAGAAAATAGAACGTGACATAATTTGAAAGCTACAGTCCTTGTCTTTTTGGAAATCTAACTAAAAACTTAGTGCTGGCAATGTCATAACAAAATATATATCTTTAGGAACAGCAATATTTACATTTTATTTGAAACCTGGACTTTCAAATCTTGTATTCCCTAATATGAAACATGGTCATACACAGGTAGGCAAACAGGCAGGTGAATCAAAACTAGGACTGAAGGCTTTACCTGGTTCTCACAAACGAGCTAGGAAAAGGCCTAGTAGAGTCAAAACGAACAATACTGCCCATATACGAACAATACTGCCCATATATTTTATATATATACAAAGGCACAAACAGAATGAACTGAACTAAATAAGGAGCTCATGTGACCAGGTGACTAACTAACACAGGTGAAATCAATGAACAAAAATGATAGACTGCTACTTTCAAGAACACAAGGTTGACTAAGAAAAGAAATACAGAACCTTTACGTATGACCTTGTACTTTATGAGGGTAGTATACAACATTTTGCGTTGTTTGGTTCCACGTTGCCAACAAAGGGTGTCAGGTAGAGGTGACTGATTTTTTTTTCTTTGTCTCAGAAAAAACGCCCGACCCAATTTTACTGTATAGTCTCCTTTTTAAGTCAGCAAACATTTAATTCTCAATGACTGTAATGTATTTTTGTGTTGTTTTGCAATGTCCTGTGGATGTTTACATTTATATAATTGCCTTCGTTGTAAAAAGCAACAAGCGTACAACTGTTCACTTCTATAAATGTCCTTTGTCTACTAAAGACTTACCTCAGCCCTCACTCTCTCAATTTTCTCCCATATTCACACTTCATTTAATGTTGTAAATTCAGCTGGCTCTCATATCTATCCAATAAAGTGTAAATTTTCCCCACTAATAGCCTATAATAACTTAATAAACAGTTTTTCCTAAAGGCAGCTATTGTTCTACGGATTATGTTTCACTTAAGTCGTTTTACAGTATGTACCTTTGTATAGGTAATCCCCCCAAAAAAGAATCTGGAAAGGCAACTCTGGAAATAACCAGAAAATTAATAGTTATATACAATATTCTATATCATTATCATTGTATCATATCTGCCTTCATCATAGAGGAACTATAACCATTTGTACAGTATGCAGGCCAAGAAAGGGAATGAGAATATAATGCATCTAGAGTGGCCAAAGGACACGTCATTGGTGCTTATGGTTTTTGGAATATTTTCAACAAATTTCATGATCATGAATGTTCTGAAAGTGTTGAGTTTACTAACCACTAATATACCCATCAAAAGACATGTTAGCCTATTTAATGATATAAACATATTTATTCTGTAGTAAACCAATAAGATACCCCCCTCTATCTATCTCAATCACTCTTTCCATCTCTCGCTCCCTCTTTCTTTCCCACTTAGAGAATCCCACAGATGTAAATTGTCATTCCTGATTAACCACATATTTGAGATGTTTCATGCACTGTCTCGGCTCTAGGCCTCTAGTCCGACATTTTATATGAGTCTGTATCGACTAGAACACCTGCACCCCAGTTGATTAACACCCAGCGATGGTCCTATGCGCAATTTGCAGAAACGCTTAGCAAGATAAATATTTTCATTTCTGGCTAACGCCCGCTAGGCACCCCAATGCCCCGGCTCTCAGCAACAGAAGAGGGTGTGGTTATGGCCAGTCTGCCTGGCATGTGCGAGTGGGGGGCAGCTGGGATGGAACCACGCCCTCATCCAAGGGCCTCATCCAAGACCACCACAAAATGGACGCCAATGGAAGCCAGTTCACTTTGGGCAGTGAATAGTACCATCATCACTCCTTGTTTGTATACCATGAAATCAGTTCATTACTGACTGAGCAGGGAGGGAAACATGGTCCAAAGGGGCCTGGCCACCTCAAGTGTTTAGGAATTAGTGGGCTATGTTACGATTGCTGGTATAGTAACGCCCAATAAGCACACTGATTACACCTCAAATGGGTTCCTAGGTGTGGTTCACTTGAGGAGGGAAAGAGTTCACATCTGTTTTATGAGTTCTGTGGTTACCACTCTGCTCCCATAAATCCAACCAAATAAGGAGCACCAAACCACATTTCAGATATAAGGGGAGATTCAGTGAACCCAGAAATCCTAGTCGGCATGCAGCTTAGCCTGCCCTGCTTTCCCCTCTGTCTCTCCTTCAGCCTCCAGCTAGTGTGGCTCTTGGATCAAGGCCCATCAGTGGCTATGAGACCCGATTAGGTGGAGACGAGACTACTTTCTCTCCCCCGTCCGTTCTGGGTTCGCAGTGTGTGCATGAGCTGACAGGTTTAATGCCACTTCCAGAAGCGTATTACTATGTATTCCAAAGCAAATCCCTTGGCTCACATACCAACCACTCACTGCCCTACCTGCTTTGATTCCACCTCCTTTGTTGTCTTTTTCTACTCCCTTGCCCATATAAGATTTCCAATGACATTGCAAAAACAAATGTAGGATTGACAGCTACTTTAGTCCAATAGTGTGTGTGGTAGCCATTTGCGAAATAATCAATATGTGCTTTGACTGAGTTGTGAAGGCCTTCTGAGTACAGAGTGGCTGCATTCCTAAATGCTTTTATTGTTACGAGGGGTCGCTGCAAGACAAAGACGGCAGCAAGTGAGTGAGTAGGTTTAGCAACCGATTGCTTAGGTCAGTATAGGAGGCCGCAGCAACACAGAAAGCTGTTGGCAAGAGCGGTTTCCCCGAAAATATTCCCATCCGCTGGTGCGCAAGCAACACCAGCCAAAAATCCCTGCCTTGGACAGAGAACGTTCTGAATGTGCAAAAATAAAAAAGGGGGGAGCAGACCAAAAAAATGTAGAAAAAATATAGTTGGCTGCCATGCAAATTAAATGCAGATTCTGTGTATATTACTTTTTTCATGTCACAAGTCAAAAAAAGGGAAAGATTAAAAATGTAGAGCAATAAAGTGGGGCTGGCAGGGGCCCTTGTTTCGTTTGGCGGAAATGATCCCAGTACGGTTACAGCCGATCATTATCCAGGAATCCAGGGAAACACAGAAACAACCCCAGCGCCTTTCTCTCCTTCTCCTCCTTCACTATTATTTATTTATCTTCCTCATTATTTTTCTCTTCTCCTTCTCACTCTGTCATTCTCTCTTCCTCTCTTTCTTTATCCCTCTTTCTCTCCCCCCCCTCACTCTCTCCCTCTCTCATTCTCGCTCTCCCCTCTCTAACTCAAATCAAATCACATTGTATTTGTCACATGCGCAGAATACAACAGGTGTAGACTTTACTGTGAAATGATGCTTGCTTAAGAGCCCTTCCCAACAATGCAGAGTAAAAAAAATACAAAATATTGTAACACAAGGAATAAAAGACTCAAGAATGAAGCTATATACAAGGAGTACCAGTGCCTGATCTATCCCTTTGAGTATGGTGAAGTTATTAATTACACTTTGGATGTTTTACTGTATCAATAAAAACAGACTACAAAGATACAGGCGTCCTTCCTTACTCAGTTGCCAGAGAGGAAGGAAATCGCTCAGGGATTTCACCATGAGGGCAATGGTGACTTTAAAACAGTTAGAGTTTAATACCTGTGGTTGAAGAAAACTCAGGACGGATCAACATTGTAGTTACTCCACAATACTAACCTAATTGAAATGAAGGAAGCCTGTACAGAATACAAATATTCCAAATAATGCATCCTGTTTGCAATAAGTCACTAAAGTAATACTGCAAAAAATGTGTCGAAGCAATTAACTTTTTGTCCTGAATACAAAGTGTTATGTTTGGGGCAAATCCAATACAACACATTACTGATTACCACTCTCCATATATTCAAGCACAGTGGTGGCTGCATCATGTTATGGGTATGCTTGTAAGCGTTCAGGACTTGAGCGATAAAAAAGAAACGGAATAGAGCTAAGGACAGGCACAATCCTAGAGGAAAACCCGGTTCAGCCTGCTTTTCACCAGACACTGGGAGATAAATTCATATTTCAGCAGGACAATAACCTAACACACAAGGTCAAATCTACATTGGAGTTGCTTACCAAGAGACAGTGAATGTTCCTGAGTGTCCAAGTTACAGTTTTGACTTTAATCTACTTGAAAATCTATGGCAAGACCTAAAAATGGTTATCTAGCAATGATCAACAACCAATTTGACAGAAATTGAAGAATTTTTTAAAGAAGAATAATGGACAACTGTTGCGCAATCCAGGTGTGAAAAGCTCTTAGAGACTTACCCAGAAATACTCACAGCTCTAATCGCTGCCAAAATGACTCAGGGGTGTGAATACTTGTATAATTAGACATTTCTGTATTTCATTTTCAATAATTTCTGTTTTCACTGTCATTTTGGGGTATTGTATGTAGATGGGTGAGAAAAAAAGTAATTTAAATCATTTTGAATTCAAGCTGTAACACAACAAAATGTGGAATAAATCAAGGGGTATGAATAGTTTCTGAAGGCACTGTATGTACAGTACCAGTCAAAAGTTTGGAGACACCTACTCATTCAAGGGTTTTTCTTAATTTTTACTATTTTCTACATTGCACAATAGTAGTGAAGACATCAAACTATGAAATAACACATATGGAATCACGTAGTAACCAAAAAAGTGTTAAACAAATTAAAATATATTTTCTATTTGAGATTCTTCAAAGTCGACACCGTTTGCCTTGATGGCAGCTTTGCACACTCTTGGCATTGTCTCAAGGCACACACCTGTCTATATAAGGTCCCCCAGTTGACAGTGCATGTCAGAGCAAAAACCAAGGCATGAGGTTGGAATGTGTCGAGGCATAGATCTAGTGAAGAATTTTTTTAAAACATTTCAGCAGCATTGAAGGTCCCCAGGAACACAGTGGCCTCCATCATTCTTAAATGTAAGAAGTTTGGAACCACCAAGACTCTCCCTAGAGCTGGCTGCCCGGCCAAACTGAGCAATCGTGGGGAGAAGGGCCTTGGTCAGGGAGGTGACCAAGACCCCGATAGCCACTCTGACAGAGCTCCAGAGTTCCTCTGAGGAGATAGGAGAACCTTCCAGTAGGACGACCATCTCTGCAGCACTCCACAAATCAGGCCTTTATGGTAGAGTGGTCAAACGGAAGCCACTCCTGACTTGGAGTTTGCCAAAAGGCACCTAAAAGACTCAGACCATGAGAAACAAGAATCTCTGGTCTGATGAAACCAAGATTGAACTCTTTGGCCTGAATGCAAAGCATCACGTCTGGAGGAAACCAGGCACCGCTCACCACCTGGCCAATACCATTGCTACGGTGAAGCATGGTGGTGGCAGCATCATAATGTGGGGATGTTTTTCAGCGGCAGGGACTGGTAGACTACCAACCCTCAACCAACAAAGCAGTTCAAGAAATAGAGTTAAGAAAATATTTACAAAATAAAAAGTAACACAATAAAATAACAATGCAAGCCTATATACAGGGGTACCGGTACCGAGTCAATGTGCGGGGGTACAGGTTAGTCAAGGTAATGTGTACATGTAGGTAGGGGTAAAGTGACTATGCATACATAATAAACAGCGAGTAGCATCAGTGTAAAAACACTGGGCCGTACGCATACCAGGCGGTGATGCAACCGGTTAGGATGCTCTCAGTGGTACAGCTGTAGAACACTTTGAGGATATGGGGACCCATGCCAAATCTTTTCAGTCTCCTGAGTGGGAAAATGTTTTGTCAAGTCCTCTTCACGACTATGTGTTTGGACCATGATAGTTTGTTGGTGATATGGACACCAAGAACTCAACTCGACCCACTCAACTACAGCCCCGTCGATGTGAATGGGGGCGTGTTCTTCCCTCCTTTTCCTGTAGCCCACGATTAGCTCCTTTGTCTTGCTTACATTGAAGGAGAGGTTATTGTCCTGGCAGCACACTGCCAGGTCTCTGACCTTCCTATAGGCTGTCTCATCGTTGTCTGTGATCAGGCCGACCACTGTTGTGTCAACAGCAAACTGGTGTTGGAGTCGTGTTTGGCCACGCAGTCGTGGGTGAACAGGGAGTAAAGGACGGGACTAAGCACGTAACCCTGAGGGGCCCCGGTGTTGAGGATCAGCCTGGCAGATGTGTTGTTACCACCTGGGGCTGGCCCGTCAGGAAGTCCAGGATCCTGTTGCAGAGGTAGGGTTTAGTCCCAGGGTCGTTAGCTTAGTGATGAGCTTTGTGGGCACTATGGTGTTGAACGCTGAGCTGTAGTCAATGAACAGCATTCTCACATAGGTGTTCCTTTTGTCCAGGTAGGAAAGGGCAGTGTGGAGTGTGATTGAGATTGCATCATCTGTGAATTTGTTGGGGCGTTTTGCAAATTGGAGTGGGTCTAGGATTTCCGGGATTATGGTGTTGCCATGACCAGCCTTTCAGGATTGAGGGAAAGATGAACGGCTCAAAGTACAGAGAGATCCTTGACGAAAACCTGCTCCAGAGTGCTCAGACTATGTTGAAGGTTCATTTTCCAACAGGACAACGACCCTAAGCACACAGCCAAGACAACGCAGGAGTGGCTTTGGGACAAGTCTCTGAACGTCATTGAGTGGCCCAACCAGAGCCGGACAAGAACCCAATCAAACATCTCTGGAGAGAGCTGAAAATAGGTGTGCAGCAACGCTCCCCATCCAACCTGACAGAGCTTGAGAGGATCTTCATAGAAGAATGGGAGAATCTCCCCATATACAGGTTTGCCAAGCTTGTAGCGTCACACCCAAGAAGACTCAAGGCTGTAATCGCTGCCAAGGTACTTCAACAAAGTACTGAGTAAAGGAGCTGAATAATTGTTTAAATTATTTACACTACCGATCAAAAGTTTTAGAACACATACTCATCCAAGGGTTTTTCTTTATTTTGTACTATTTTCTACATTGTAGAATAATAGTGAAGACTTCAAAACTATGAAATAACACACATGGAATCACGTAGTAACCCAGAAAGTGTTTAACAAATCTAAATATATTTGAGATTTTAGATTCTTCAAATAGCCACCCTTTGCCTTGATGCAAACGCTTGGCATTCTCTCAACCAGCTTCACCTGGAATGCTTTTGCAGATGGAGTTCCCATATATGCTCAGCACTTGTTGGCTGCTTTTCCTTCACTCTGAGGTCCGACTCATCACAAACCATAGACATTTGGTTTAGGTTGGGGGATTGTGGAGCCCAGGTCATCTGATGCAGCAATTCATTACTCTCCTTCTTGGTAAAATAGCCCTTACACAGCCCGGAGGTGTGTTTTGGGTCATTGTCCTGTTGAAAAACCAATGATAGTCCCACTAAGCCCAAACCAGATGGGATGGCGTATCGCTGCAGAATGCTGTGGTAGCCATGCTGGTGAAGTGTGCCTTGAATTATAAATAAAGCAGACAGTCACCAGCAAAGCACCCCCGCACCACAACACCTCCTCCTCCATGTTTTACAGTGGGAAATACACATGCAGAGATCATCCGTTCACCCACACCACATCTCACAAAGACAAGGCAGTTGGAACCAAAAATCTCAAATTTGGACTCCAGACCGAAGGACTAATTCCCACTGGTCTAATGTTCATTGCTCGTGTTTCTTGGCCCAAGCAAGTCTCTACTTCTTATTGGTGTCCTTTAGGAGATGTTACTTTGCAGCAATTTGACCATGAAGGCCTGATTCACACAGTCTCCTCTGAACAGTTAATGTTGAGATGTGTCTGTTACTTGAACTCTGTGAAGCATTTACAGTGGGGCAAAAAATTATTTAGTCAGCCACCAATTGTACAAGTTCTCCCACTTAAAAAGATGAGAGAGGCCTGTAATTTTCATCATAGGTACACTTCAACTATGACAGACAAAATGAGAGAAAAAAAATCCAGAAAATCACATTGTAGGATTTTTTTATGAATTTATTTGCAAATAAGTATTTGGTCAACTACAAAAGTATTTGGGCTGCAATTTCTGAGGCTGGTGACTAATGAACCTATCCTCTGCCGCAGAGGTAACTCTGGGTTTTCCATTCATGTGGCGATCCTCATGAGAGCCAGTTTCATCATAGCGCTTGATGGTTTTTGCGACTGCACTTGAAGAAACTTTCAAAGTTCTTGAAATGTTCCATATTGACTGACCTTCATGTCTTATAGACATGAAACACCTGAAACCCCACCTCTTTAAGGAATACCTAGGATAGGATAAAGTAATCCTCCCCCCCCCCCTTAAAAGATTTAGATGCACTATTGTAAAGTGGCTGTTCCACTGGATGTCATAAGGTGAATGCACCAATTTGTAAGTCGCTCTGGATAAGAGCGTCTGCTAAATGACTTAAATGTAATGTAATGTAAATGTTAAAGTAATGATGTACTGTTGTTTCTCTTTGCTTATTTGAGCTGTTCTTGCCATAATATGGACTTTGGTCTTTTACCAAATAGGGCTATCTTCTGTATACCACCCCTACCTTGTCACAACACAACTGATTGGATCAAACACATTAAGAAGGAACGAAATTCTACAAATGGACTTTTAAGGCTGCACACCTGTTCATTGAAATGCATTCCAATAACGAGCATATGTTGGGTTAACATCTCATGAAGCTGGTTGAGAGAATGCCAAGTGTGTGCAAAGCTGTCATCAAGGCAAAGGGTGGCTATTTGAAGAATCTCAAATAGAAAATAGATTTTGATAGGTTTAACACATTTTTGGTTACTACGTGATTCCATGTGTGTTATTTCATAGTTTTAAATGTCATCACTATTATTTTACAATGTAGAAAATAGTAAAAATAAAGAAAAACCCTTGAATGAGTAGGTTTTACCTGTTATTGCTTTGTCATTATTTTGTGTAGTTTGATCTGATTGTAGATTGTTGAGGGAAAAAACGATTCATCAATTTTAGAATAAGGCTGCGCATAGAGTCAGTGTAAGATTTGGTCAATGCAGATAGTCCGGGTAACCATTTAATCATCTATTTTGCAATCTTAAGGATATTTTGCAGTCTTACGTCTTGGGGGAAGAAGCCTATTGGTCCAAAGAGTTCTTGCTCCGGTACTGTTCTCAGGACGGCAGCAGAGCGAACACTCTTATGGCTTGGATGGCTGAAGTCTTTGCCAATTTCTGGGGCGTCCTCTGATACTTGCTCTCCCACTCTCTTTTTCTGGGGTAGTTTAAAGGCAATTGGAATTCACTTACAAGTCTCTAAAAGAACCACGGCGTGGTGCAGCGGGGGACTTTTTGGCGGTTTGAGTAAAGCTGCTGGTGTAAGGTCGGACGCTAAGAGTTTTTAAATGCGCCCCCCGCTCATAATAATAAGCGACCAGAACTGAAAGAGCTTACTTTCCCGCAATAATGCAGATCAGCTTTAAGACTGATCTGCATTATTGCGGGAAAGGTAGCTCTTTCAGTTCTGGTCGCTTATTATTATGATTTCTAGATGAACAGGGGGAATTCTGAGGGAATGTGGTGCTTTAGTAAGGCCCCATGGTGGTCTGGGGCTTTACAGTAAACAGGAAAGGGGAGATGGGCTCTTACAGCACAAACCACATATGAATTTAACCAAAACCCATGTGGTTGAATTAAAACAGGAAAAGTCCCCAAGTACAGTACTCGCTTTACCACTTTATTTAATCTAGACCGTAGTAGCCGTGTAGACTGTAGAGTAGTCAAAACTGTGGGGTAATCAGAATATAAAATCAATGGGGTGTCTAGAGAAAGACTGGTTGTTCTGTGCCACCAAGTCCACACAGCGAGCATTTGGGTGTATCTGTAAAAATAACAAGTGGGTCTGGTCCCTTTTTTTCCCCTGTGGCATAACATGGACACACACACACACACCAGAGGAAGGCGTATCTCCACCCCCAGTAGTGTGTGAGGTAATGTCTCCACTGCCTGCCTGGCCCAGTGCTGCCTGAAGGACACTGGCTGAATCCCAAATGGAACCCTATTCCCTATATCCTGCACTACTTTAAACTGGGCCCATTATAAGGTTCTGGTCAAAAGTAGTGCACTATGTAGGGAATATGGTGCCATTTGGGTGGCATCCACTGAGACATTTGGTTCCTTTTTCCAACACGTGCTTCCTGCATTATAACTGCATCTATTATCTTTAATTCGTAACACTGGAATTCATCTATCATTACTGATGAGGGCAAACTAGTTCTAACTGCTGATTATTATATATATTAGCCTGTCATGGCAAAGAAAACATATCAACAAATCATAAGATAATAAAAACCCTAAGTGGCTTATATCCAAAATAACCAAAACATTGCATGATGATTTTTATTTTTGTATTTTTTACCCAGTGAACCTGAGTTTGTTTTTAAAGCTGTCCCCCTCCTTTATATTATCCAATATCCTGTCAAAGAGCCTTCTTTCTTCTCCTAAGTCTCCTCCTCAGTCTACTCTTAATTTTTCTCAGCTCTTTAATGCATCTGGACTTAGAAAGAGAGCTGAGGTTCTGGCCTCTGCTGTAGCGTCAGACCATCACCCTGATGGCTGTCTGGAGCCGGGCCCTGCCTCAGCTTGCTGGGAGGCCCAGAACTAGGCCTGGTCTTTGTGGTGGGAGATTGGCCTGAAATGCTATTGGCCTGGAGGTGGGGATTGGTGTCTGGAGCCAGACCCTGCCTCTTCTAGCTGTGAGGCCCAGGACCAGACCTCATCTTAGGGATGAGAGCCGCGGTTGTGGTGCCATGGGCCTGGAAGTGAGGATAGGAAGTAGGGAGGAGTTGGAAATGGCCTTGATGAGTAGTGCTACTCTTATGGAAAAAGCACATGATTTCACGTTCAAAATCACGTTTTGCACATGTAAAATTGCATTTCACATGAAATTTCACACGACAAAGTATTTATAACCATGTGCTTTTTTTTTTTTACTCGCTGTTGGCTGGGCTCCCTGCCTGTGCCATTAAACCCCTACAACTCATCCAGAACGCCGCAGCCCGTCTGGTGTTCAACCTTCCCAAGTTCACTCACGTCACCCCGCTCCTCCGCTCTCTCCACTGGCTTCCAGTTGAAGCTCGCATCCGCTACAAGACCATGGTGCTTGCCTACGGAGCTGTGAGGGGAACGGCACCTCAGTACCTCCAGGCTCTGATCAGGCCCTACACCCAAACAAGGGCACTGCGTTCATCCACCTCTGGCCTGCTCGCCTCCCTACCACTGAGGAAGTACAGTTCCCGCTCAGCCCAGTCAAAACTGTTCGCTGCTCTGGCTCCCCAATGGTGGAACACACTCCCTCACGACGCCAGGAAAGCGGAGTCAATCACCACCTTCCGGAGACACCTGAAACCCCACCTCTTTAAGGAATACCTAGGATAGGATAAAGTAATCCTTCTCACCCCCCCCCCCTTAAAAGATTTAGATGCACTATTGTAAAGTGGCTGTTCCACTGGATGTCATAAGGTGAATGCACCAATTTGTAAGTCGCTCTGGATAAGAGCGTCTGCTAAATGACTTAAATGTAATGTAATGTAATGTATGCTTTTGAAACACTTCAATCTGATGATATTTCACATGTGGATTTTCATGTGATCGCATAACCTTTCACATGTGAAACCATGTGGTTTTGGAAGTCTTCACGTGATGATATTTCACATTTTCACATGTGAATATCTTTCACATGAGATTTCACAGGTGATGCCCTGCAAACAAAAATGGGTCGTTTAGGATGTCCCCTTACATGTTGTCAAGTTACATTAACTTAAGATCACATGTGAATCACTTGAAAAGCATGATCAAATGTGATGTGGTTTTTCCATAAGGGTATAATAACCTTCAACCTCGAAGAGGAAGGAGATGTGAAGCTTGAACAATGGCTGTTTCTCAACTAATCATACTCAATTCCTGGAGGCTCCTCAGAGGAGGAAGGGGAGACCCATCCTCCACAGTGAATTTCATAAAAATGTAAATTATAAAACAGTAAACAATCCTTTTTAGACAAAAATATACAAAAAATATTCACAATACCAAATAATTGATTTAATTGATTTAAAACACACTGTTTTGCAATGGAAGTCTACAGTAGCTTCAACAGAACTCTATAGCGTAGGACCATGGTGTAGCCAGAGGACAGCTAGCTTCCGTCCTCCTCTGGGTACATTGACTTCAATACAAAACCAATCATACACCCGCAATAACAAATGCTAAACACATGTATGTGACCAATAAACATTTATTTAGGAGGCTTATGGTTCTCACCCCCTTCCATAGACTTACACAATAATTATGAGAACAAAAATGGAGAAGTGAGAGAGAGATTTTGTTTTAAAAAATTAAGCTAGCTAGTTTAGCCTACTCAAACACCGTGCTCAAACAGAGGGATGCTACAGTATGTTAGCTACAGTAGCTGGCTATGACTATCCAACACAACACTGGAACTTCCAATATATATATTTTTATTTAACCTTTATTTAACAAGTCAGTTAAGAACAAATTCTTATTTTACAATGACGGCCTACCCAAGCCAAACCCCCCCCTAACCTGGACGAATCTGGGCCAATTGTACGCCGCCCTATCGGACTCCAAATCACGGCCGATTGTGATACAGCCTGGTATCGAACGAGGGTCTGTTGTGACGCCTCTAGCACTGAGATGCAGTGCCTTAGACCGCTGCGCCACTCGGGAGCCACTTACAAGGTAAGCTTTTGGTTGAACTAATTTATTGCCACTGGGGCCAGCCGGTGTAACTGCTAAACTGCTTACTGACTATACACTGTAACGTTACTGCATGATTGTCCACAAACTAAGGGAAAAGGGGAGAGAACATAGATGCGAGAAGGAATAGGACGTGGCTGCTATGAGAGTAAACTGTGTTTACGTGTGATAAGGTGTGTATTCATTCTGCCGATTCTGTTGAAAAAGGTTTCTTAACACGGAAGCGGAACGAAACAGGGATAAACATATCTGCATTTTTCCAATAGCAACTCTTGTTTGCAACTGTTGGACTAATGATTACACCTTAGGTCAGCTAGATGCAGGCAAGAGTGTTTGTCCATGTATCACTCTCTGTCACCTCACAATTTTCTCTTGACCCGTGTGCACCTATGTTGTAAACTTTCATTCATAGGCAAGGTTGTGGCAACCTCATGATGGGTATCGGGGAAATTACAGTATCATGTAGTAGCCTAAACCTATCGGTATTACATTGAACTGGGTGAATGGAATATGAATGACAGTCATCCAATATGCTATAATAGAAATAAGGCCATGCTCATGAAAAGAAAAATGTGTCCTCCCTCATCTTAAACGGCACGACTGCCACTGAATTCCTTGTATCCTCTGTCCTCGCCTCCTTGAACCTTCTGATAAGGAGGCAAGGAGATAGGATGTGAAGAATTGCAGAAAGATAAATTGAGAAACAGCCCCTGACCTTGTGTGACTAAATACGTTTCCCTTCTGCTGTGAAGTGAGTGACACACAGAGGGTTGACAGATAGTTTGAGAGAGATACATGAATTGTTTTTCTATACCCAGGATGTCACCCAAACAGAGTTTTCAATGGTCCATAAGACTGGGTGGACCTTGCCAGGCTTGCCAGGAGCATCTGTGTTATTGTGCCAGGGGGAGGGTGACATCCGGGTGGCATTAGTGTTGCCCCTTTCAGACTGTCTGCCAGCCTCTATGGGCAGATTTTGCATGGTGCATTCTTCTGTTTCAAAGAGTGTCTGCACAGAGATAGAGAGAGAGAGAGAGAGAGGGGGAGAGACCCTGGTTCTGATGGGACAGACAGGGTGGGATCACTGGGCTCCACGCCCATCCCCTCTCCCTCCATTGACAGCCTGTCAACTGTGCAGGGTGGGGGGGCAGGGTGGGGGAACTACAGGGTTTAGGGTTGGAGGTTTTGTCAGTCAAGAAGAGAATGACAGGTCAGTGTGAGGGTGGGCTGATTAGTGTGTGCGTGCGTGCACACTTTCTTGCTTGCGGATGCTTTTGCCTGCCTGCGTGCATGCATGAGAGGGGTGTTTAGAGGGGTCAGGGAAAGGGTGACTGTTGTCAGTTAGTAAGAGTGACAGACAGGCGGGCTGTGGGAACCAGTGACAGGGGCCATCAGGGGCCTTCATGGTGTAACGTGGCTGCTTTATGTGTTTATCAAACTGCTGACCTCATCCGCCCCATAGACAGGAAGCACACTAGCAGAGGGAGGTGGGGTGTAGAAGGGTGGGTGGAAAGGATGGGGGTACAGCATGGCTTTGGGGTGAAGGCGGAAAGGGGAATGAAGAGTTGGGAGTCTGGAGTCTAGCCAGTGGAGAGGGAGGCCAGGGGCCCGTCTGGGTTAGGTGCCCTCCCCTATCTGGGACCAGGCTTATTTACGACCTGAACAGGCCCATTCCAAGAAGAGGGAGAGATGGAGGAGAGATGGAGAGTACATACCCGTCTAGTGTATTACCTACACACTCACACACATGCTGCTGATAAGGCAGAGATGGAAAGATCTCTCGTGATCTCATATCACAAGCCCATGCTTGAGCGTAGGCTGCGTCATTTTCCCCCTGACTGCTACTCGCTCCTCATCTTGCTCTCTCCCTCTCTCTCCCTCATTCTCTCTCTCTCTCTCTCTCTCCAGCGCTGTAACCCTAGCCTTCTGTAACAGGCTTATTACAGCTCTCTGTTATATAAGACCCTTATTTTATGACTGGAAATCCCTCTTTTATTTCCATAATAACTCTGCCCCTAAACCTCTATGACCGACCCCTGCGTTGAACTGAGGAATCATACGCTGTCAATCATACAGGAAGTTAAAGAGTTATAGAGAATATCATATGATGTGAGCGATCCTTATCTGAAATAGGGGACGCTGGCGCTTGCTTCCATGACATGGTGTGGGTTCAAAGGGGATGCTGTTTGTTGAGTGTAGTCATGTGTGATTGTGGAGTGTGTGTGTGCGTGTCTTTTCATCTTTCTTCACATATGGAGATGGAAAGTCCTTTCTATCTTCTCTTACATCACTGTTCAGTTATCTCTGTTTTGCTAGGGAATAGGTTACAGTGGGTAGTTTAGACAGCACACTACCAATTCCACACTCCATTCCCCCAGGGGGCAGCAGCAACCTTGTCCAGGTGCTGAGCCTGATGGATAAGCACATCAGGTGCTTGGACTATCCAACCAAGAGGTCAAGATAGACATACATGTAGCTAGCCCTGTACCAAGGTAAGGTTGCTGTCTCCCTGGGCACATGTACATTCAACACCTAGGCGAATAAGCCGATTTCTCACATACAGTAGATGCATGTCTTAAATCAGGTTACATACACCAGTTAACTAGGCCTACAACCCCCTAGACTTAGCAAGTGCAACAATATTAGTAGGCCAGTTAATCAGTTATGCATGTGAATTCTCAAATACCATTGTGGCTCTATGGTAGTGACAAAAAAGCCCATATGCCCGCCTCAGTGCCTCCACTGTGTCAGCCAGGCCAAAGCATCACAACAACAGTTGGAGTGCGAGAAAGTGAGTGCAATCTTTTTACCTTTTAAAACATTGGCCTTTTCGGACATGTTAAAGAGAAGGGGATGAGTAAATAGGGACGGGAGGCCACTGTTGCACCTCGCTTTTCATTCAGTCATTTGACCCCCTTTTTGTTGTGGTTAAATTCCGTGGAAAATTGGATGGGCTAGGAATAATCGAGGTGGATGTTTTCCCCGGGAATGGAGCGGAGTGCAGATGAAGCACATTCCTTGGGAAAGCTGTGTAAATCCCTCCATTGATTTGGGGGGAGAACCTCCTGACCTCTGGAATACATTATCAGATTAGCAGGGGAGCCCATGAGCAAACACACACATGGGCCTGCGAACATAGACGTATATAGAAGCACGAATGCACACATTCACAAACACACACACGCACCAATGACCTTTAGCTCAGCCACTTGCTATTCACACACCACACCAGGAGCACTCACATCACAGACCACACATCCAGCGCCCAACTATCAGGGGCATATGGACTGGTACTCACAAAGTCGCCTTACAGACTCAATTATCAGTGTGTGCGTGTGTGTGTGTGTATTTCATTAATAGTTATACGTTTTCCTATTTCTGTATGCTGTTGTACATTTCAGACATGAAATCTGACACTCTTGCACTTCGGGGCCCAGATTCACAAAACCGTCTTAAAAATAAATGTAATCCTTAAATGCCATTTTTTCCTTGACTATATACTTATGAAGAAAGTTAATTAAGCAAAGTTGCTATTCCTCAAAAAGGTTATTGGACATTTTCCTGCACTATTTCTTATGTTTCTCCTTAAGCAAAAAGTGAAGAAGAAATTAGATTCTTGAAAATAAAGTTTTGGGATTTGTTTTTCATTTCAAGGTAGCTAAAATCCTGCGTGTTATTACATACAGCCGGGAAGAACTATTGGATATAAAAGCTATGTCAACTTACCAACATTACGACCAGGAATACGTCTTTCCCGAAGCGGATCCTTTGTTTGGATCTCCACCCGGACATGGGATCTTATCCTAGAGGCTGACCCAAAACAACGCGGTCGCCGCAGGAGAGGCAGACGGAGCAGCCTACTGGTCTGGGCCATGTGCTCTCTAACCACTGGCCAAATCATCGTCATCATCCTCTCCCTCATCTCCTCCACATGTTCTACTATGCTGTGAAGGGGGGTCTGTTCTCAGATCTCCTTGGCAAGGTCCAGCAGCCCGCTTGGGATACCTCACGCACTGAAAACATCAGGTGGGGCAGCAGCTGGTCCCAGTTCCTCCCATCTCTCTTGATGACCTTTTCCTAGAGTCTCCACTGAGTTAGGTAAATCTGCTTTGACTTTAAATGCACCGTAATGCTGTAACAAAATTCAAAACACATCTTGATGTTACGGTGCGGTTTGGGCAATTTAAAGTATTGATTGGGGACTTACAGTATTTTTGGAGCAATGTAACTATTTTTCTGGGTGATTTGTGATTTTTTTATTTGTGCTTTCCACGACTTGTTTTATAATGTGCATATACATATATACCTGTATATAGTTTGGGTATAATGTGTATATATATTTATGTTGCCTATACAGGGCGCATTTGTAAATGAGACCGAGGTCTCAATATGTCTTCCCTGTTCAAATAAAGGTTAAATTAAATATAAAATAAATTAAGAGTTGGCTGGATGTCCTTTGGGTGGTGGACCATTCTTGATACACACAGGAAACTGCTGAGCGTCAAAAACCCAGCAGAGTTGCAGTTCATTGGTCTTGCCCATTCACCCTCAGAATTGCACACATACACAACCCACATCTCAATTGTCTCAGCGCTTAAAAATCCTTCTTTAACCTGTCTCCTCCACTTCATCTACACTGATTGAAGGGGATTTAACAATCAGGGGATCACACACACAGGGATCATAGCTTTCACATGGATTCACCTGATCAGTTTAGGTCATGGAAAGAGCAGGTGTTCCTAATGTTTTGGACACTTAATGTATTAGTTAACATCATGGGTGTGTTGTTATGTGTTAATAACATTTAGACTACGTTACCCAGCAGGCTATGCGGGGGGAAGTACTGTATATGTTCATTAAAAGTAGTTAAACCTACTCCCCGGTTTGCCATTATATAAGGAACAAACATAGCAATGGGTAATTGAGTAAGTATGTAATTCAATAAAGCCTCATAGTTATAAATGATTTTCTGCACCGTAGATCATAACGTGAGTATCAATTAATAACCCATGAGGTGTGTGCCGTGTGTGTGTGATCAAGTGTCTGGAATGGGAGGTTGAGGGTAACAGTCCTCATGGCCACGGACTGCAGAGCCCACCAAGACCCCCTTGGTGGAGACACATGGCCCCACACCTCCCGACAGATCTCCACACCACAGGGTTACCTTACTCATCAGCCAGCCTGCCTGACACCCAGATGGAGGCTGCTCACACACGCGCATGCACACACACACACACACGCACGCACACACACACACACACACACACACACACACACACACACACACACACACACACACACACACACACACACACACACACTCCAATAAGCCAAAAACATATCCATCCTATTACTAAATCACTTTACCAACATAAAACAACATTTCCCATGGGGATAATAAAGTCAGCACTACTTATCTGTAATCAATGGGGTCAGCCACATTGAACACATTGCAAAACACTAGTCAAAAAATATCGTGACGCCTAGTTGATTCTATTGACGTTCATTCTATTCACCACGGTCACTGAGGAATTAGCTGACATGCAGAATGCAGTATCATTAATCAGTCCCAGAAAAACCTTGTTTTCTTTAACTCCAGAGGAGCTGTATAGGATTTCTGTTGACAGTGAAAACACACAGTGCACATTATACACATTCTATTTCACTAAAACAATGACAATAAGTGCAATCAGAGGACGACTATGTGTCCTGTGATCACCACCTCCTCTTTTGGTCAGTGTTTGGTCCAGTGGCGGTCCGTGCCGTTTAAGATGAGGGAGGATTCATTTTTTTTTAATGAGCGTGGCCTTATTTCTATTATAGCATATTGGATGACGGTCATTCATATTCCATTCACCCAGATCAATGTAACATTGATAGCTTTAGACATGATACTCAAATTTTCCCTATACCCATCATCAGGTTGCTACAACCTAGCCCGTATACACCATAGGTTTCTCTTCTTTTTGAGTCAACTACTCACCACATGTTATGCACTGCAGTTCTAGCTAGCTGTTGCTTATGCTTTCATGGTAAATTAAAAAAACATTCCCTGCCTGGCCGCCCATGCCAAGTGTGAGTGAATCCACACTTCAACCTTGTTAATGTTTACAGGTTTATTGATTTGGGCTCTTCGGGGTAATGTTAGACTAACAACAGATCAATATCATTAGCACATCAAACATTGAAAGTCCCCCTGCCTCGTGAGAGAATCATTTGTCCACTTTGATTTTAAAACACAATAGTGAACCCGAAGGTGCCGTGTTTCAGGCCATCTTTGATTTACAGTATGTCGCCTCTCTCCGGTTAAACCTGATGTCACGTTCCTCGAGCTTTCTCTCTTTCCCTTCCTTTCTCATTAAAATGATTCTCCTTTTAGTAACTTGTGGCACAGCGGTCTAAGGCACTGCATCTCAGTGCTTGAGGCATCACTACAGACACCCAGGTTCGAATCCAGGCTGTATCACATCTGGCCTGTAATTGGGAGTCCCATAGGGCGGCGCACAATTGGCCCAGCGTCATCCGGGTTTGGCCAAAGTAGGCCATCATTGTAAATAAGAATTTGTTCTTAACTGACTTGCCTAGTTAAATACAGGTTAAATAATAAAAAATAAAAAAATGTTTTAACTTTCTTGGCTTCTCTTGAAGTGTGGATTCACCCTTTTCCCCCCTGAACTTTTTGGGTGTCTACTTTCAGTAATTTCTCTCCGAGGGATGGACATTGCTCCTCACACTTTTACAAAAACAAGTAGGGAGAATTCTACTTGAGAAGGGATGTGAAACCTAAACTGCAACCCTCCTACAACTCTCTATTCTCTACTTCACCCGGAGGTCAAAGAGTTACGGCTCCTCAACCTATTATCTCTCTGACCAAGATGATTCTCAGCCCCTCTAAGTCTTTTAAAATAATTAGAACCATAAAAATATTAACCGGTAAAAGGTTACGACAACTTCACCCAATAATTTACAAGACAGAGCAATATCAAGCAGAGCAGTGCAACTGGGAACAATAAACGTAAAGAAAAAATGAAAGTGAGCTTTTTAAAGGCCCATCTTAGAGGAAGTTACCACACCTATTTTGAGTAATTCCCAGTGGTGTAGTACTTTAGTAAAACTACTTAAGTTGTTTTTTAGGGTATCTGTACTTTACTTTACTATTTACTATTTTGACTACTTTTACTTTCACTCCACCACATTCCTTCAGAAAATATGTACTATTTACTCCCATACGTTTTCCCTCAAACCCAAAAGTACTCAGTACATTTGGAATGCTCAGGCAGGACAGCAAAATGGTCCAATTCACACGCACCTATCAATTTAACACGTTGTCATACCTACTGCCTCTTGTCTGGTGGACTCACTTAACACAAATACTGTGTTTGTAAATTATGTCTGAGTGTTGGAGTGTTCCCGTCTGTCCGTGAATAAAAATAAAAAGATTGTGCCGTCTGGTTTGCTAAATATAAGGAATTTGATGTTACATTTACATTTACATTTAAGTCATTTAGCAGACGCTCTTATCCAGAGCGACTTACAAATTGGTGCATTCACCTTATGACATCCAGTGGAACAGCCACGTTACAATAGTGCATCTAAATCTTTTAAGGGGGGTGAGAAGGATTACTTTATCCTATCCTAGGTATTCCTTAAAGAGGTGGGGTTTCAGGTGTCTCCGGAAGGTTGTGATTGACTCCGCTGTCCTGGCGTCGTGAGGGAGTTTGTTCCACCATTGGGGGCCAGAGCAGCGAACAGTTTTGACTGGGCTGAGCGGGAACTGTACTTCCTCAGTGGTAGGGAGGCGAGCAGGCCAGAGGTGGATGAACGCAGTGCCCTTGTTTGGGTGTAGGGCCTGATCAGAGCCTGGAGGTACTGAGGTGCCGTTCCCCTCACAGCTCCGTAGGCAAGCACCATGGTCTTGTAGCGGATGCGAGCTTCAACTGGAAGCCAGTGGAGAGAGCGGAGGAGCGGGGTGACGTGAGAGAACTTGGGAAGGTTGAACACCAGACGGGCTGCGGCGTTCTGGATGAGTTGTAGGGGTTTAATGGCACAGGCAGGGAGCCCAGCCAACAGCGAGTTGCAGTAATCCAGACGGGAGATGAAAAGTGCCTGGATTAGGACCTGCGCCGCTTCCTGTGTGAGGCAGGGTCGTACTCTGCGGATGTTGTAGAGCATGAACCTACAGGAACGGGCCAGAACGACAGGGTGTTGTCCAGGATCACGCCAAGGTTCTTAGCGCTCTGGGAGGAGGACACAATGGAGTTGTCAACCATGATGGCGAGATCATGGAACGGGCAGTCCTTCCCCGGGAGGAAGAGCAGCTCCGTCTTGCCGAGGTTCAGCTTGAGGTGGTGATCCGTCATCCACACTGATATGTCTGATGTATAGCATCTCCTCTTACTTTTTAGTTTTACTCAAGTAGTTACTTTTATACTTTTACTCAAGTACTATTTTACTGGGTGACTCTCACTTTTACTTGAGAAATTTTCGGTTAAGGTATCTTTACTTTTACTCAACTATGACAATTGAGTACTTTTTCTACCACTGGTAATTTCTGTTCTAGAGTGGAAATTCACGTTTAGGTTCCACCTTGAAGACTGACGCAGGCTACTAATACATATTCAAAAATTGGGGGTGGCAACGTTGTGCTGATTTCCATGTTTAGTAGAGACGTAAATACAAATAAGTCACTGACTGACAGCTGTCAGTGTAATTCGCTAGAATGCTAACCTTAGCTAGCTAAGTAAAGTTAGGTGAGCACTATTTCAGTTAATACAGGTCTACTGTAAATCAGGTGGGAAAATTATTATTTTAGAAAAAGACTACCATCCTACCTGTCAAAAGATGAGTCTCGGCTAAACCGTGCCAATACGAGCTGTTGACATGACTTTTGATAATTACAGTGAAACTGTATTGGATTTCAGATGTCATTAATATTTGGGCATGCACACGAACATGATAGCTATATTCTTTGTGCTCTCGATAATTTCAGCAAGCTAGCTATACACTGAGTGAGAACACCTTCCTAATATTGTGTTGCACCCCCTTTTTCCTTCAGAACAGCCTCAATTTGTTGGAGCATGGACTCTACAAGGTGTCAAAAGCGTTCCACAGGGATGCTGGCCCATGTTGACGCCAATGCTTCCCACAGTTGTGTCAAGTTGGCTGGATATCCTTGGGTAGTGGGACCGTTCTTGATACACACAGGAAACTGTTGAGTGTGAAAAACCCAGCAGCGTTGCACTTCTTGACACACTCAAACCAGTGCACCTGGCACCTACTGCCGTACCCCTTTCAAAGGCACTTAAATCTTTTGTCCTGCCCATTCACCCTCTGAATGGCACCCATGTCTTAATTGTCTCAATGCTTTAAAATCCTTCTTTAACCTGTCTCCTCCCCTTCATCTACACTGATTTGAAGTGGATTTAACATGTGACATCAATAAGGGGTCGTAGCTTTCACCTGGATTTACCTGGTCAGTCTATGTCATGGTCGTGGCCAGGGGAAGATGGGTGTTGGGATGAGCGAGGGCGAGTGGTGCTTTTGAGACATTAACTGCAGGGAGGTAAAAACAATTTTTTTTAAAGTACTAAATCTTATTGAGAGATTACCTTCATTTTGAAATTGTCTCTGAATAGTTGTTTGCATTTTACATTGTTACAAACATTTTCAGAAGGGTTGAGATTATTTGCTGGTAAAAAAAAAAGGGAGTTCCAAAAACACAAGTTTGAAACCCCTATTTTTAATTGCTCAGCTAAGTGTAGGCTACTGTGAAAAACTGTAGCCAGAGATGGAAGAGGAGGCAAGACACCCCGTTCACTGTTATTTTCTGTTTCAATGAACTAAGTAGAACAGACCCTGCTGCTTTTGCATTGGTGTCTATGGGAGACCAACCGTGTTAAATAGACCAGAACTTAAATGTTTTTTCAATGGTAAACAGCCTTAGTGAACTATCTTCATTTATCCACCATATTTGCCGCCAAAGATGATCTATACTGAACAAAAATATAAATACAACATGTAAAGTGTGAAATAAAAGATAAAAGATCCCAGAAATGTTCCATGTGCACATAAAACGTATTTCTCTCCATTTTTTTGCACAAATTTGTTTACATCCGTTAGTGAGCGTTTCTCCTTTGCCAAGATAATCCGTCCACATGACAGGTGTGGCATATCAAGAAACTGATTAAGCAGCATGATCATTATACAGGTGTACCTTGTGCTGCGGACAATAAGAGGCCACTCTGAAAATGTGCCGACTTGTCATGATACAACATGCCAAAGATGTCTCAAGTTTTGAGGGAGCGCGCAATTGGCAAGCTAACTGCAGGAATGTCCACCAGAGCTGTTGCCAGTGACTTGAGCAGTACGTCTAACCGGCCTCACAACTGCAGACCATGTGTAACCACACCAGCCAAGGACCTCCACATCCGGCTTCTTCACCTGCAAGATTGTCTGAGACAAGCCACCCAGATAGCAGATGAAACTGAGGAGTATAAAGTTCTTATGTGGGGAAAAACTCATTCTGGCTGGCTGGGCCTGGCTCCCCAGTGGGTGGGCCTATGCCCTCCCAGGCCCACCCATGTCTGCGCCCTTGCCCAGTCATGTGAAATGCATAGATTAGGGCCACATTTATTTCAATTGACTGATCTTTTTTTCAGTATATTATATTGTTTGACTCAGTCATGACTCGCAAACTTTGCAGATCTTTCTTATTAATAAATAATGCCATACTGGTGGATGGTACCTTTCAAATAAAACCCAGCCATGAAACAAAACGTAAGTGAAAAATCATTTACACATCATTTCATAGGAAAGACACGTCTTTGGCATGAATTTGCACGAATCGATCAGTTTGTGTCACTTCAAGCCAAATATATCATACTCTGACTAAAACGATGACTTCAACGTGCAACATCATGCTCTGGCGATCGTCTTTCAGCTCAAAAAAAGTGGCTTCTACTGCTGTGGGCGTGTAACACACAAATACACACACTGGCGTGGGCAGTTGTTTGTTGTCACAGTAAATTACGGTGACACACTGGAGGAGTGACAGCTCTCGCTGGGTGGGTCTTGGCCAGGGGAAGATGGGTGTTGGGATGAGCGAGGGGGAGTGGTGCTTTCGAGACATTAACTGCAGGGAGGCCAGCGGGGAGGGGGAAGGGAGAGAGAGTCTGTCAATGTGAACATCACTGTTCTCAGGGACTCATTTACAAGGTGTGTCTCCTTGACTTTCACTGCCTACTGTAATTACTAGTATACACCCTGTACTTTTCCCACATTGGTAGAATGACTCCTATAGGATTTATGTGTATTCATTACAGTAAGGATTAGGTGACATCATATGAATGAAAGTTATAGATATACCATAATCACACTGTATGTCAGCTGTAAGATGTATGTTATCCATAGAAATAGACATTCCGAAATGTATGACAAAATGTAACGCTTTATATGGCCGTCTTTTATTCTGTTTTCAGTAACAATAATAATATGATGTACATATATGCAGGTGCTTTTATCCAAAGTGACAATGAGCGCTTACAATTTAATAAGTGATCCCTTCAGGAATTGAACACACAATCTTGGTGTTGCTAGTGGCACACTCTTAGTTGAGCATTGGTTAGCCAAAGCAGGAGAGTTTGAGTGAGTGAATGTGGGTCCAAATCCTTGTCTTTCCTCAAGTGAGTAGATTTAATATCACTTTATTGTCCAACCAGTTATTGGGTGAGTCTCATGCAATCTCCTGACCCATTTTGAGGAGAGAACAGTTGAAATCCACAACAGCCAACTCATCCATCTACCATACACCTCTGACTCAAGAGCTTCAGCGTTTACCTACCACTGTTTATAAAATAGTCAAGGACTAAAATACTGTGAAGTCTGGAAACAATGTTTATGCAGCCGTAAAGATCAAGTTCAGTGTATTGGCCAGGTTCTGTGTTTCCAACGTGATTCCTCCATGATTGATGGAATATTCCCTAAATTGGCAGCTTGTAGTTCTTAACTTGCTTAATTTATTTATCTAAGCACAGTTTTTCAAAAAGGGATGACTAGAGTGTACCTTCACACGTTCAGCCTTCACATGAAGAAAATCGTGCCAGAGGAGTGATTTCCCTGGGGAGACTACAGGCCTCTACCAGTGGAGGGATACTCCATTGTATATCCAATCAGTCAATACTTCTTTAGTCTACAAGTGTGTTTGGTATTGCAGCACCCAATGTTTCCCCAACCCATGTGATAAATGCCTTACTAAGTACTTGACTCCAGTTTCTCCATAACACAGTGACTTAATAGTCTGAGTTTTAATTCAACGATTCTCAGCTTGTGTACCATGGCCATGGGCATGACTGGAGACAGAGAGGATGGTACACACACACAAACTGCTGCGAGATTGTCTTTTCAAGAGCTGCCATTGCTCAACAGCAGGGTAATTAAGACAAGCAAGTGCAGAACTCTGGGGCAGACAACAATGTAAATCTGTCAGTCTGTGCTCTGGAGGTATGCATGCTGCAACGTGAAGCCCCGCAGCAACCTGACCTACCTTACACACAGACACCCTTTTGTTACTGAGCGGTGTTGAGAGCTGGAGACCGTATAAACAGAGGTACAAACACACACACACACACACACACACACACACACACACACACACACACACACACACACACACACACACACACACACACACACACACACACACACACACACACACACACACACACACACACACACACACACACACACACACACACAAACTCTGTCTCTTAATGCTGGATTTAACAAACAACAAGCCTAATACATACAGTATACACTTTAATTTAGACCCATGACATTAGAGAGAAACACAGAAACACAGACATACTACTACTTGTTTAACTGACCTTGTGGACACACACAATTGATTCCATTCAAAATCCTAAACCCTAACCCAAACCCCCCAATGAACAACAGCACTATAGACAACACCCACAATCAAAATCCACATGCACATACCTCCAGTCCTATCCCACAACGTATGGCCATTGAGAGAACCAACATGGTCTATGCCATAACATGAATACTATGTGACAACATTTATATAGGAGAAACCAGCCACACCGTATTGACACTCCGCAAACAACACCTCTGCACAATAAAAAAAATAAAAACACACTACAAATACACGCCACAACCTCTCTCCGCATCACCGTTCTGGAGATGAAAGCCTCCTGGACCATATCCCAGAGAAGAGCGGCTGAATCCAGGTGGATAGCCAAACTTAAGACCTTGGCTCCACTTGTCTTGAATGGTAAAGAATAGTATATAGACCCAATTGTGAGAGCCAGAGGAGCCACCAACACGAGGAAGTTCAGAATTTTAAAAATGTATTTCCTCTTGTTTTGTTAAATGTTTTCTTTTATTAAGCACTTTAACATAGCACTTCTTTTTGCAGCTCTTAATCCCTTTATCTGTTGTTGTGATTTTTCATTATTTACTATATTATATACTTATTTAATTATTTATCTATTAATTTATTGATCCAGCTTGCATGCTTTTTTGATTATTATTATATTTTCTAATTGCTTACCTTCATAATTTAATCAATCTCTTGTCTTCCTAACCCCACTGAGCTCTTGGCCTCCATTGATCTCTTGGGCAAATAACCGTCCAATGTTCTCCCACCCTCTCCAGACCAGACTGACTTGTAAACATGCAGACAGAGTAGGAAGTTGCAATAGTCCCATGAAACACAAGGTTTGATACCTGCACAAACAGAAACCCTCTTAAACCTAACCTTATCCTAACCCAAAACCTTAAATTCTAAGATTTACACTAATTCTAACCTTAACCAAAAACACCCTAGAGCCAGAGAGGCCACCAACACGAGGAGGAAGTTCAGGTTTGTTTTTTATTTGTGCCGTCTTGTTTTGTCCTTTATATAGATTATTTTTTATATAAAGCACTTTAACAGAGCACTAATTTTTGCTACTCTTAATCCCCAAATCCCTTTATCTCTCTGTGTGAGTTTTCAATCATTAATTTATTATTTACTTATTCAAATATTTATCTATCAATTTATTGATCCAGTGTGCATGATTTTTTATTTTTTACCCTCAGAACTTAATCAATTCATTGCCCCCTCCTCTCATTGTTGTCTTGATCTCATTGAACCATTGCAGGGGACCCCTCTGAGCTCTCGGCCTCCATTGATCTCTCAGGAAAATAACCTGCCAATGTTCTCCTACCCCCTCTAGACCAGACTTGCGCCAGAGAGGATGGCTGCTGCTTTATGGGCTCCTCACCAACTGTGCTATTCTGTTTGTTTTTTTGCATTGTTTGTAACTTTAAAAAATATATATTTTGTACATAATGTTGCTGCTACCGTCTCTTGTGACCGAAATAATTCTGGACATCAGAACAGCGATTACTCACCTCGAACTGGACAAAGATTTTTTTCTTTAACGAGTCCGACACAGAGGATATACTGCTTTCTCGTGAAGGGGCGTAGAAAAATGGGTCTTGTTGCCTTCTGAGAATTCATAGGCTAGTGAGTAAACCTCCACTACCATCCTTTCTATTGGCCAACGCGCAATCACTGGAAAACAAAATGGATGATATACGATCAAGACTATCCTACCAACAGGACACTAAAAACTGTAGTATCTTATGTTTCACCGAATCGTGGCTGAACAACGACACGGGTAATATAGAGTTGGCGGCATTTTCCATGCATTGGCAGGACAGAGAAGCTACATCTGGTAAGACTAGGGGTGGTAGTGTGTGTCTATTTCTCAATAACAGCTGGTGCACGATGTCTAATATAAAAGAAGTCTCGAGGTATTGCTCACCTGAGATAGTGTGGTCTACAGTTTATCATAAGGTACTCTATCTACCAAGAGAGTTCTCATTTATATTATTCGTAGCCGTCTATTTCCCACCACTAACCGATGCCGGCACTGAGACCGCACTCAACGAGCTGTATAAGGACATAAGCAAACAAGAAAATGCTATTTTTTTATGTTTATTATTTAACCTTTATTTAACCAGGTAGGCCAGTTGAGAACAAGTTCTCATTTAGAACTGCGACCTGGCCAAGATAAAGAAAAGCAGTGTGACACAAACAACACATGGGATAAACAAACATACAGTCAATAACACAATAGAAAAATATATGTACAGTGTGTGCAAATGTAGTAAGATTAGAGAGGTAAGGAAATAAAAAGGCCATAGTGGGGAAATAATTACAATTTGAAATAACAATATGGGGATGAGGTAGTTGGGTGGGCAATTTACAGATGGGCTGTGTACAGTACAGGTGCAATGATCGGTAAGCTGCTCTGACAGCTGATGCTTAAAGTTAGTGAGGGAGATGTAAGACTCCAGCTTCAGTGATTTTTGCAATTCGTTCCAGTCATTGGCAGCAAAGAACTGGAAGGAAAGGCGGCCAAAGGAGGAGTTGGCTTTGGGAATGACCAGTGAAATATACCTGCTGGAGCGCGTGCTACGTGTAGGTGCTGCTATGGTGACCATTGAGCTGAGATAAGGTGGGTTTTACCTAGCAAAGACTTATAGGTGACCTGGAGTCAGTGGGTTTGGTGACGAATATGAAGCGAGGGCCAGCCAATGAGAGCATACAGGTCGCAGTGGTGGGTGGTATATGGGGTTTTGGTGCCAAAACTGATGGCACTGTGATAGACTACATCCAATTTGTTGCGTAGAGTGTTGGAGGCTATTTTGTAAATTACATCGCTGAAGTCAATGATCGGTAGGATAGTCAGTTTTAAGAGGGTATATTTGGCAGCATGAGTGAAGGAGGTCTTGTTGCGAAATAGGAAGCCAATTCTAGATGTAATAATAGATTGGAGATACTTAATGTGAGTCTGGAATGAGAGTTTACAGTCTAACCAGACACCTAGGTATTTGTAGTTGTCCACATATTCTAAGTCAGAACCGTCCAGAGTAGTGATGCTAGATGGATGAGCGGGTGCGAGCAACGATCGGGTGTGTGCTTAGTCCACTCATTTACTCCCTTTCACACACTACTGTGTGGCCAAACACGACTCCAACACCAGTTTGCTAACGACACAACAGTGGTAGGCCTGGTTACAGACAACAATCAGACAGACTATAGGGAGGAGGTCAGAGACCTGAAGGTGGGGTGCCAGGACAACAACCTCTCCCTCAGCGTGAGCAAGAAAAAGGAGCAGATCGGGGACTACAGGAAAAGGCGAGCCGAACAGGTCCCTGTTAACATTTAACATTGACGGATATGTAGTGGAGCGGGTCGAGATTTTCAAGTTCCTTGGTGTCCACATCACCAACAAACTAACATGGTCCAAACTCACCAAGCGAGTCATGAGGAGGTCAAGGCAACACCTTTTCCCCCTCAGGAGACTCAAAGAGTTGTACAGCTGCACCATTGAGAGCAGTTGCGTCCCCGCCTGGTATGGAAACTGCTCGGCATCTGACCGTAAGGCGCTACAGAGGGTAGTGTGTACAGCCCAGTACATTACTCGGGCCAAGTTTCCTGCCATCCAGGACGTATATACTAGGTGGAGTCAGAAGAAAGCCCATAAAATTGTCAAAGACTCAAGTCGCCCAAGTCATAGACTGTTCTCTCTCCTACCGCGGTACCGGAGCGGAGCGAGGACCAAAAGGCTCCTTAACAGATTCTACCCCCAAGCTATAGGACTGCTGAACAATTAATCAAATGGCCACCCGGACTATTTACATTGACCCCACCCCATTTGTTTGTACACTGCTGCTACTTGCTGTTTATTGTCTATGCATAGTCACTTTACCCCCACCTGTATGTACAAATTACCTCAACTAACCTGTACCCCCTCACATTGGCTCGGTACCAGTACGCCCTGTATACTGTATAGCCTCGTTATTTTATTGTGTTACTTTTTATTATTTTTACTTTAGATTATTTTCTCGGGGCGGCAGGGTAGCCTATTGGTTAGAGCGTTGGACTAGTAACCGAAAGGTTGCAAGTTCATATCCCGAGCTGACAAGGTACAAATCTGTCGTTCTGCCCCTGAACAGGCAGTTAACCCACTGTTCCTAGGCCGTCATTGAAAATAAGAATTTGTTCTTAACTGACTTGCCTAGTTAAATAAAGGTTAAAAAAATAAAATTATTTGGTAAATATTTTCTTAACTCTCTTAATAAACTGCATTGTTGGTTAAGGGCTTCTAAGTAAGCATTTCCTGGTATGGTCTACACATGTTGTATCCGGCGCATGTGACAAATAAAGTTTGATTTGATGTGCAATATGCAGACAGAGCAGGAAGTTGCAATAGACCTATGCAACCCAAAGTTTGATACCAGCACAAAAGAAACCCTATTAGACCTAAACCTCTAAGCCTAAAATAGCTGTTTTCCTTGTGGGGAACAGCAAAATGTCCCCACTTGTCAGAATTGTCCTTGTTGTACTATTCTTGTGAGGTCTTCTGGTCCCCACAATGATAGTAAAACTAAACATACACACACACACACACACACACACACACACACACACACACACACACACACACACACACACACACACACACACACACACACACACACACACACACACACAGTGTTTAACTTTCACCCACCTGCCATCTCTAGATGTAGTGCAGAGGCGGGTGGAGAGGTTAAGGGTCAGGTCTATGGTGAAGAGGTTACACTTCAGCAGACAGCTCAGCTCAAATTAGGCTTTAAATTTGCAGTCCATGGTCAAAATATTTAACTCCCGCTCACCTCATGGTCTCCTAACAAAACATATGCTTTGTCTCAACTCAGTCAAAATTGTGGACAAACCTCATTCAAGGGGTTTTCTTTGTTTGTCCTATTTTCTGCATTGTAGAATACAAGTGAAGACATCAACTATGAAATAACACACATGAAATCATGTAGTAACCCAAAAACGTGTTAAACAAATCAAAATATATTTTATATTTGAGATTCTTGAAAGTGGCCACCCTTTGCCTTGATGACAGCTTTGCACGCTCTTGGCATTCTCTCAACCAGCTTCATGAGGTAGTCACCTGGAATGCATTTCATTTAACAGGTGTGCCTTGTTAAAATAACATTTGTTTCCTTAATGCGTTTGAGCCAATCAGTGATGTTGTGACAATGTAGGGGTGGTATACAGGAGATAGCCCTACCTTTTAAAAGACCAAGTCCATATTATGGCAAGAACAGCTCAAATAAGCAAAGAGAAACGACAGTCCATCATTACTTTAAGACATGAAGGTCAGTCAATCTGGAACATCAGCAACTTTGAAAGTTTCTTCAACTGCAGTCGGAAAAAAAACATCAAGCGCTATGACGAAACTGGCTCTCATGAGGACCACCACCGGCAGCTCAGCTCAAATTACCTTGACTAACCTGCACCCCCGAACATTGGCAGGGATACCCCCTGTATATAGCCTCGTACCGGTACCCCTGTATATAGCCTCGTACCGGTACCCCCTGCATAAAGCCTCGTACCGGTACCCCCTGTATATAGCCTCGTACTGGTACCCCCTGTATATAGCCTCATACCGGTACCCCCTGTATATAGCCTCGTACCGGTGCCCCCTGTATATAGCCTCGTACCGGTACCCCCTGTATACAGCCTCATTATTGTTATTTTATTGTGCGTTACCTCTGCAGAGGATAAATTAGAGTTTTCCAGCCTCAGTAATTGCAGCCCAAATAAATGCTTTGCAGAGTTCAAGTAACAGACGCATCTCAACATCAGCTATTCAGAGGAGACTGTGTGAATCAGGCCTTCATGGTCGAATTGCTGAAAAGAAACCACTACTAAAGGACACCAATAAAAAGAAGATACTTACTTTGGCCAAGAAACACGAGTAATGGACATTAGACCGGTGGAAATATGTTCTTTGGTCTAATGAGTCCAAATTTGAGATTTTTGGTTCCAATCGCCATGTCTTTGTCAGACATAGAGTAGGTGAATGGATGATCTCTGCATGTGTGGTTCCCACTGTGAAGCATGGAGGAGGAGATGTGATGGTGTGAAGGTGCTTTGCTGGTGATACTCTCAGTGATTTATTTAGAATTGAAGGCACACTTAACCAGCATGGCTACCACAACATTCTGCAGCAATACGCCATCCCATCTGGTTTGCTCTTAGTAGGACTATAATTTGTTTTTCAACAGAACAATGACCCAAAACACACCTCCAGGCTGTGTAAGTGCTATTTGACCAAGAAGGAGAGTGATGAAGTTCTGCATCAGATGACCTGGCCTCCACAGTCACCCGACCTCAACCCAATTGAGATGGTTTGGGTTGGACCGCAGAGTAAAGGAAAATCAGCCAACAAGTACTCATTATATGTGGGAACTCCTTCAAGACTGTTGGAAAAACATTCCAGGCGATGCTGGTTGAGAGAATGCCAAGAGTGTGCAAAGCTATCATTAATGCAAAGGGAAAATATATTTAAATTTGTTTAACAATTTTTGGGTTACTACATGATTTCATGTGTGTTATTTCATAGTTGGGGATGGACGGTTGAGGGAGGAGGTTGGGGGTAGATGTGCTGAGGGCTTGGGTGTTAATGAGTTGCTGTTGCAGGACACAAAGCAGAGTCTTTCCTTGCCCTGGGGGGGGGGGTCAAAGGTCAGGCAGCCCATTTACTGACCCTCTGATTTATATCACTGGGCCTCAATCTCACTGTAAACAGGATGAAACAGTGTATGTTGGGAATGTAGTATGCCTCTATCAGGAGTATCCTTGGAAGTAATGTAACCCTTAAGGCGTCCTTCCAAACCGTTTCGGCATGCTTCCCAGCCGAAACAGTTTGGAAGAGTTTGTCCATATATTCAAGGCAAGCCGAAGTCTGGTGATTGGTCATCAGTAGGAGTTCTTCATTAAAGTCTTTGTTGTCAACAGGAGATGACTTGTTTTCATGCACTATTTTTCACTGACCCAAACATCTTTAGTTAGATGTAAAAATTGAGCGACTAATATCTCCTCAGCAAAAACAGCAGATTTCTTGAGTTAGCCTAGATTAATTCTAACTTTTTTGAGGAAGCTACGGCTTCTCAAAATGGCCAAACAGAATGGACAAAATGTATATTTAATTATTTAATTATTTTACTATATATAATTAATGTATGTTATGTTATGTTACTTTCCATGATGTAGACAGTATGTGTTACTACATTACACAAGCTGACATTTTGACCACATCGAATTGGGGGGAATTATGCATCCTTTTTACCTAAGATTGGTACCAAGAGAGTTCACATCTATATTATTCGTAGCCATCGATTTACCACCACAAACTGATTCCAACACTAAGGCCAGACTCAACAAGCTGTATAAGGCCATAAGCAAACAAGAAAATGCTCATCCAGAAGTGGCGCTCCTAGTGGTCGGGGACTTTAATGCAGGACTTTAATTACCTAATTTCTACCTGCATGTCATATGTGCAACCAGAGGAAAATACCTCTAGACCACCTTTACTCCACATACAGTGACCGTACGTACATATCCCAACCAGAAGCTATGGACTACAGGCAACATCCGCACTGAGCTAAAGGTTAGAGCTGTCGCTTTCAAGGAGCAGGACACTAATCCTGACGCTTAAAAGAAATCACACTATGCCCTCAGATGAACCATCAAACACGCAAAGCATCAATACAGGACTAAGATTGAATCCTACTACACTGGCTCTGATGCTCGACAGATGTGTCAGGGCTTGCAAACTATTATAGACTACAAAGGGAAACTTAGCCTCGAGCTGCCCAGTGACGCAAGCCTATCAGACGAGCTAAATGCCCTTTATGCTCGCTTCGAGGCAAGCAACACTGAAGCATGCATGAGAGCACCAGCTGTTCAATTTAAAATGCACAATGTGGACCCAGAGGATACCACTAAATCAAATCAAATCCAATGTATTTATATAACCCTTCGTACATCAGCTGATATATCAAAGTGCTGTACAGAAACCCAGCCTAAAACCCCAAACAGCAAGCAATGCAGGTGTAGAAGCACGGTGGCTAGGAAAAACTCCCTAGAAAGGCCAAAACCTAGGAAGAAACCTAGAGAGGAACCAGGCTATGTGGGGTGGCCAGTCCTCTTCTGGCTGTGCCGGGTGGAGATTATAACAGAACATGGCCAAGATGTTCAAATGTTCATAAATGACCAGCATGGTCGAATAATAATAAGGCAGAACAGTTCCAACACTAGAAAGTATTAATTAAAACGCTTGTTTCCAAAGTGGTCCTCGATTGTAAAAACCAATAACACATATAATGATTAAAAGACAAGACAAAATTACAAAACAACCATACATTTATTCATTTATATTGACATCCTAAAATTGGCACTATTCACTGCACAATCTATTAATTTCACATCATACCAATCCTTCAAATAAATACACCTGACCAGCGGCACAAGGGGCAGTGGGGTGGTTTTCCTTACGTAGACAACCTTGTCCAAATGAAAAACGTTGTTTTTACTGCTCTTCTTGTGGAGAGTGGGACCACCCGGGCTGTTTTGAGATCCTTGGGAAATGTACCACTACTAATAGAAAGGTTTACAATATGTGTTATCATTTTCGCAGTGACACAAGCACTATCCTTTATGAATATTGCAGGAAGGTTATCCAGCCCAGTTGCTTTGTTTATGCTCAGTAAGCATAGTAGATTGCAAACGTTGTCCTCTGTTATCATGCACAGCTCAAACAAATCATTAGTGATCCTTTGCTGTGGTAAAAGTTGTTAATGAAAGACTGGTCCTAGTGTCCAGAGCAAGGTGGTTAACTTCTTAACCAGAGATGAGGCTATAGTGTTAAAATCATTTGCAACCTTTGCCTGGTCATAACATGAAACATCATCAATATCCAGGCCCATATTACAGGATTTTACCTTATGGGGAGTTTTTGAGCCAATGTCCTTTAAAATGATCCACAGTTTTCGAGACTGATGGAAGTTGTCATTAACGGTGTCGATATAATGTTGGGATCTGGCCTTATCCATTTTGTATCTTGCCTGGTTTCTACAGTTTATATAACCGTCATAATCTTGTTGTAGATGTGTCCTTATGAATCTGGCTTATGAGGTCTAAGATCTCGGGAAGTGATCCATTTCCCTGACCGCTGTTTAATTCAAATTTGTTTCATCTGAGCCAGAGAGTCGAGTGCAGACAGAAACAGATCTTTAAAAAGATACCAAGCATGATCAACATCACAGTTTAGACCATTCCAAAATTACAAGTACTTCTGCAAAACGTTCTTTTGAGTATTGTTTCATAGACCGTACCTTAATGTATTTATTACCTGGATCTCGTAGCATTTTCGATTTCTTAAAGGTACAGTAGGTTACCATATGATCACTTAAACCAATATTTAAGACGCCTGATTAACAGACGTTCTCTTGATCTGATACAATAATCAAATCCAGAGTTGATTTACTGTCAATACACACCCGGGTTGGCTGAACAATCAGTTGATTTACTGTCAATACACACCCGGGTTGGCTGAACAATCAGTTGATTTACTGTCAATACACACCCGGGTTGGCTGAACAATCAGTTGATTTACTGTCAATACACACCCGGGTTGGCTGAACAATCAGTTGATTTACTGTCAATACACACCCGGGTTGGCTGAACAATCAGTTGATTTACTGTCAATACACACCCGGGTTGGCTGAACAATCAGTTGATTTACTGTCAATACACACCCGGGTTGGCTGAACAATCAGTTGATTTAGTCCAAATAACTGATTAAAGTTATACAGGACATTACTAGTGTACTTTTCTTGGGTGATAACTGCACATATGTATTGAAATCGCCAAGCAGAATACATTCTCTGTCAGCAAATATTTTGTGATCTCAGCAATTCGATTCAAGTAAATCATAGAAATCATTCTGCTTAGGAGGCCAATAGCACACACCAACAAGTACAGGACGACATTTAGGAAGAAGTATATCTACCCCTGCAACCTCAAGACCAAACATTTTCAGATCTGGACGAGGGTTAAAATGCAAATTATTCCTAGTAAAAACACACACGCCGCCACCGTTTCAGTTTTGATCAATTCTATGAATGCCAGAACCTGGTAGCTCAACCTCATTGTCCACAATAGACCCATCGAGCCACGTCTCAGTCACAGCAACTACTGCAGCCCGTGTGTTAGAAGCAAGGCTTTTTAATTCCTCTAATTTCGGGCAGCAAGCTCTGTGCGTTCACATGGATAAAATTAAGTCCTCTTCGATTGAAACAGTCAAACATGTTATTTTCTGTGCTCACTGCTGATACATATACTATCTCATCTAGATTGCACTCATCCCTGTTTTTGCTCCACATTTAAACAGCATACATTGCAAACAAGAGAAATGTTACTTTGAGATTTTACAGCTTCATCATATGGCAAGGGGTTGATAGCTCCACAATTTATGTGAACAAACCACCGCTTTTGAGGCAGAGTTTGGGCAGAGTTGTGTTGATTGCTTTGTGGTGTTTTAGGCCAGGACAGGGTTGTACATTGCCACAGAGTAGCAGGCTGAAGGTAACAAGCAGCTTGTTGGAATTAACACCGGTCTCAACGGCGCTGCAGCGTTTCCTGTGTACCTTCCCCAAGCGGCTCAGCTGTTCCCGTAGGAAAGGTGATATCAGGTGCCGGTAAAATTGTTCATGGCAGAAGTTCACAATATGAAAGTGAAGATCTCCATCCAAGTCTTTTGGTGTAGCTGGAACAGGATTGTGGGAAAATCTCTTGTAGAATAAATCAGAAACGCAGAGGCAAATATTCTGTCTAGAGACATAATAGTATTTCACGTTGCGATATACAAACAAGCAATACTGATATACAAACAAACAGTGTTCCAGATGACCATGTGTGATCACGCTCTCCGTGTTCGACGTGAGTAAGACCTTTAAACAGGTCAACATTCACAAGGCCACGGGGCCAGACGGATTACATGGGGTGTACGCACGGATCAACTGGCAAGTGTCTTCACTGACATTTTCAACCTCTACCTGACCGTGCCTGTAATACCAACATGTTTTAAGCAGACCACCATAGTCCCTGTGCCCAAAAATTAGAAGGTAACCTGCCTAAATGACTACCGCCCCGTAGCACTCACGTCGGTAGCCATGAAGTGCTTTGAAAGGCTGGTCATGACTCACAACAACAGCATCATCCCGGACACCCTAGACCAGCTCCAATTTCATACCACCCCAAAAGATCCACAGATGACGCAATCTCAATCGCACTCCACACAGCCCTTCCCCACCTGGACAAAAGGAACACCTATGTGAGAATGCTGTTCATTGATTACAGCTCAGCGTTCAACACCATAGTCCCACAAAGCTTAGTCCCCTGTTCACCTAGACTGCGTGGCCAAGCACGACTCCAACACCATCATTATGTTTGCTGACAACACAACAGTGGTAGGCCTAATCACCGACAGTGATGAGAGATATTTTCTTAACTCTATTTCTTAAACTGGGCTTTTAAGTAAGCATTTCACTGTAAGGCTTACACCGGTTGTATTCGGCGCATGTGACAAATAAAATTTGATTTGAGTTTGGTGATATACGGGTGAACCCCCGTATCAAAATGCAACATTCCAAAATGTATCTGACTGTGTTCTGCAGGTTGTCCTCTAACCAGTGATGTAAAAATATAACTAGTTTCCATGTATTTTTGAGTTGTGGTAGTTTCAACAGCGCATATCCCCCCTATATTTAGGAATATAAGTTGAACTTTCATCATTCATTTCCAATGGTATTTTACTTAATCAGGTAAAAACTGCTGAATGATTTAAAAAACGTGCTGTGATTTATTTATTTTGACAATATACCAGAAATCAACTAAACTGATTTTCCCTGTATAATATTAGTGGCAAATCAGACAACAATGTCAGTTTTTGACACATGGAATCTATTCCAAGAACTAACTTATAATCGCGCTAAGAGTTAATTACTCCCCCTGACCTTTACCTATTCAGTTAAGTGAGCGCAAACGCTGCAGGCCAGGAAGTCTTACCTATCGGAGGAGAGCAGCACCTCTCTATCTCTTCACAGACAGAGAGGAGATGTGTCCTGCTAGTGAAGAGGTGAAGAGAACATTCTAAGACTCATCATTCAAAGAGAGCCGTGCTGGGTTTCAGGAGCTGTTAGGAGCCTATACGTACTGAATATCGGTCGCAAATGGCACACTAATCTCTATATAGTGCACTACTTTTGACCAGAGCCCTATGGACCCTGGTCAAAAGTAGAACACTATAAAGGGCATTGAGTGCCTTCTGGGACACATCCAGACAGTAATGTTTAACCCTTCTTCCTGTTGATCCAGACATAGCAAGTGCATGGATCACCAGCATCAGCACTAATGCCTAACTCCCTCCACCATGGCGCAAACAAGAATGAGCTCTTACAGTCACTATTAGTATGGAGGCCTGTGTCAATGTCTGGTAATGAGCAGTAGGCATAGAGTGTGTGTGTGTGTGTGTGTGTGTGTGTGTGTGTGTGTGTGTGTGTGTGTGTGTGTGTGTGTGTGTGTGTGTGTGTGTGTGTGTGTGTGTGTGTGTGTGTGTGTGTGTGTGTGTGTGTGTGTGTGTGTGTGTGTGTGTGTGTGTGTGTGTGTGTGTGTGTGTGTGTGTGTGTCCGTCCTACAGAAGGTATGAATGTCAGGTGTGCGTGTGTGTGTTTGCAGGCTATCCAAGCATGTTTGATATAAATCCTATAACTCAAATTGGGTGAGTCATATCCTGTATAGAAACTGAAATAGGTATTTCTGTACGTTTGAGTTAATTTGCAACAAGACAAATGAATGTCCATCTCCTTTACCTTAAAACAGAAAAACATTGATATATTCGGGCGGCAGGTAGCCTAGTGGTTAGAGCGTTGGACCCGTAACCGAAAGGTTGCAAGAATGAATCCCCGAACTGACAAGGTTAAAATCTGTCATTCTGCCCCTGTACACGGCAGTTAACCCCACTTTTCTTAGGCCGTCATTGAAAATAAGAATTTGTTCTTAACTGTTAAACAAAGGTAAAAATCAAATTGGTTCTTCTCAAAAGGCATGGACTCCAAGTCTCATATTGTAAAACCAACTTTGGAGACTCTCTCCCTTTTGTTCACGCCCCAATGTAAGCCAAGCATCCAGGCATCCCAGCTATTCCAAACACTACCAAGAACTGTGGCGGAAACATGAGGAATATGGATGACTGACCCTCTACCCCCTCACTGAATCCTTGCTCTGTCTCTTACCTGACTGATGGTTAGGGGAGTGAGGAGGGTTTGGGCAGTAGAGGGTCTTAAGTGTCCTAATTGGGTTGTTAAGAGATATTGGGGATGCTGAGAGGGGGTAGCTACCTGTACTTCTTTATCCTTTCCAGGGTCGTGTTCAGTAGGCATGAAACGGATTACATTTTTTTTATAAATGGAGTGAAACAAAGATGTACTATCTGAATTTGTCCAATAAGAAACACTAGTTATCAAAAAAACAAGGACCAAGGCAAATCTTCATATGATTAAAATGTGTTTCGGCAGCATGGCCTTCGTCAGGGAGTAACTTCCATGTTCAATTGAGCATGCCGTAAAAATAAAGGCATTTTAATTATATGAAGAGTGCCTTATTCCTATTTGTTTTTTATGGTTACTCCCTGACGAAGGCCATACTGCCGAAACACGTCCGACTTTTTAAGACTTTTATCCATTGAACATGCCGTAAGAATAAAGGCATTTTAATTCAATCAAATCAAATCAAATTTTATTTGTCACATACACATGGTTAGCAGATGTTAATGCGAGTGTAGCGAAATGCTTGTGCTTCTAGTTCCGACAGTTTAGTAATAACCAACAAGTAATCTAACTAACAATTCCAAAACTACTGTCTTATACACAGTGTAAGGGGATAAATAATATGTACATAAGGATATATGAATGAGTGATGGTACAGAGCAGCATAGGCAAGATACAGTAGATGGTATTGAGTACAGTATATACAGTATATACATATGAGATGAGTATGTAAACAAAGAGGCATAGTTAAAGTGGCTAGTGATACATGTATTACATGAGGATGCAGTCGATGATATAGAGTACAGTATATAAGTATGCATATGAGATGAATAATGTAGGGTAAGTAACATTATATAAGGTAGCATTGTTTAAAGTGGCTAGTGATATATTTACATCATTTCATCAATTCCCATTATTAAAGTGGCTGGAGTTGAGTCAGTGTCAGTGTCAGTGTGTTGGCAGCAGCCACTCAATGTTAGTGGTGGCTGTTTAACAGTCTGATGGCCTTGAGATAGAAGCTGTTTTTCAGTCTCTCGGTCCCAACTTTGATTAACCTGTACTGACCTCGCCTTCTGGATGATAGCGGGGTGAACAGGCAGTGGCTCGGGTGGTTGATGTCCTTGATGATCTTTATGGCCTTCCTGTGACATCGGGTGGTGTAGGTGTCCTGGAGGGCAGGTAGTTTGCCCCCGGTGATGCGTTGTGCAGACCTCACTACCCTCTGGAGAGCCTTACGGTTGTGGGCGGAGCAGTTGCCGTACCAGGCGGTGATACAGCCCGCCAGGATGCTCTCGATTGTGCATCTGTAGAAGTTTGTGAGTGCTTTTGGTGACAAGCCGAATTTCTTCAGCCTCCTGAGGTTGAAGAGGCGCTGCTGCGCCTTCTTCACGATGCTGTCTGTGTGAGTGGACCAATTCAGTTTGTCTGTGATGTGTATGCCGAGGAACTTAAAACTTGCTACCCTCTCCACTACTGTTCCATCGATGTGGACAGGGGGCGTTCCCTCTGCTGTTTCCTGAAGTCCACAATCATCTCCTTAGTTTTGTTGACGTTGAGTGTGAGGTTATTTTCCTGACACCACACTCCGAGGGCCCTCACCTCCTCCCTGTAGGCCGTCTCGTCGTTGTTGGTAATCAAGCCTACCACTGTTGTGTCGTCCGCAAACTTGATGATTGAGTTGGAGGCGTGCGTGGCTACGCAGTCGTGGGTGAACAGGGAGTACAGGAGAGGGCTCAGAACGCACCCTTGTGGGGCCCCAGTGTTGAGGATCAGCGGGGTGGAGATGTTGTTGCCTACCCTCACCACCTGGGGGCGGCCCGTCAGGAAGTCCAGTACCCAGTTGCACAGGGCGGGGTCGAGACCCAGGGTCTCGAGCTTGATGACGAGCTTGGAGGGTACTATGGTGTTGAATGCCGAGCTGTAGTCGATGAATAACATTCTCACATAGGTATTCCTCTTGTCCAGATGGGTTAGGGCAGTGTGCAGTGTGGTTGAGATTGCATCGTCTGTGGACCTATTTGGGCGGTAAGCAAATTGGAGTGGGTCTAGGGTGTCAGGTAGGGTGGAGGTGATATGGTCCTTGACTAGTCTCTCAAAGCAGTTCATGATGACGGAAGTGAGTGCTATATAGTCGTTTAGCTCAGTTACCTTAGCTTTCTTGGGAACAGGAACAATGGTGGCCCGCATGTGGGAACAGCAGACTGGTATAGGGATTGATTGAATATGTCCGTAAACACACCAGCCAGCTGGTCTGCGCATGCTCTGAGGGCGCGGCTGGGGATGCCGTCTGGGCCTGCAGCCTTGCGAGGGTTAACACGTTTAAATGTCTTACTCACCTCGGCTGCAGTGAAGGAGAGTCCGCATGTTTTCGTTGCAGGCCGTGTCAGTGGCACTGTATTGTCCTCAAAGCGGGCAAAAAGTTATTTGGTCTGCCTGGGAGCAAGACATCCTGGTCCGTGACTGGGCTGGATTTCTTCTTGTAGTCCGTGATTGACTGTAGACCCTGCCACATGCCTCTTGTGTCTGAGCCGTTGAATTGAGATTCTACTTTGTCTCTGTACTGACGCTTAGCTTGTTTGATAGCCTTGCGGAGGGAATAGCTGCACTGTTTGTATTCGGTCATGTTACCAGTCACCTTGCCCTGATTAAAAGCAGTGGTTCGCGCTTTCAGTTTCACGCGAATGCTGCCATCAATCCACGGTTTCTGGTTAGGGAATGTTTTAATCGTTACTATGGGAACAACATCTTCAACGCATGTTCTAATGAACTCGCACACCGAATCAGCATATTCGTCAATATTGTTATCTGACGCAATACGAAACATATCCCAGTCCACGTGATGGAAGCAGTCTTGGAGTGTGGAGTCAGCTTGGTCGGACCAGCGTTGGACAGACCTCAGCGTGGGAGCCTCTTGTTTTAGTTTCTGTCTGTAGGCAGGGATCAACAAAATGGAGTCGTGGTCAGCTTTTCCGAAAGGAGGGCGGGGCAGGGCCTTATATTCGTCGCGGAAGTTAGAGTAACAATAATCCAAGGTTTTTCCACCCCTGGTTGCGCAATCGATATGCTGATAAAATTTAGGGAGTCTTGTTTTCATATTAGCCTTGTTAAAATCCCCAGCTACAATGAATGCAGCCTCCGGATAAATGGATTCCAGTTTGCAAAGAGTCAAATAAAGTTTGTTCAAAGCCATCGATGTGTCTGCTTGGGGGGGGGATATATACGGCTGTGATTATAATCGAAGAGAATTCTCTTGGTAGATAATGCGGTCTACATTTGATTGTGAGGAATTCTAAATCAGGTGAACAGAAGGATTTGAGTTCCTGTATGTTTCTTTCATCACACCATGTCTCGTTAGCCATGAGGCATACGCCCCCGCCCCTCTTCTTACCAGAAGAGACACTATATGCCTTGGTCCTCATTTGTTTTATGACTACTTAACCCCTTTGCCAAAGAGCAACCTCTATCTACAAGATTGTGTACCCTAGCAGCGATTCCCTTCTTTTTCCCCATACAATAAACAGTAGTTATCGTTTTAAATTGCACATTTTAAAATGTTTTGTTACGGTGTGCCCTAATGAACACATGCCAGGATATGTAGTAGAGGCTGGGTTCTGGAGTCTACAGTACTGAATGCAGAGAACCACTGCTAATCCACATTCCTTGGGATATCAGGGAAGGGAAGAGATCTGACCTCTTGGCTGAGCCTATCTGGAGGGCTGTGATATTGGTCATGGGTGCAGTATTGTATCAATACTATTCCTCTCTTCCCCTCTGTCTCTCCCTCCCTCCACCCCAATACGATAACATTTATCTCTCACACCTTCTACGGAATGTCCAATAGACTGGTCTCCTTCAATTTAGCATGCAATTATATCAGCTCTTGATTTGTGTAGTCTACTAACTGCTTCCCTTACACCAACACTATCCCTCCTGCAGTGACTCCTCCCCCTTCCACCCCCACGTGGCTGCAAAGTCAAAGTTATATGGTTCAAATTAAACCCGGAGGCATACTTTTCCTTCTCTCTTTGTCCCCCCCTCCTCCACACACACACACATTTGTTTCAGGTTCTATACAGGATATGACTCACCCACTTTTGATCTTTTAATTATAACGTGACAAAAATATCAAGAGAAAAATCTGGGAGAATAAGAAGAGAGGAGGGGCCCTGGGGCTTTTGGAAGTAGTAAAGTTATACATACCTTTCATATCACTAGGGAAGGGAAACAAAATGTATATTTTGGTGAGACATGGAATCCAAACCGAAATCACAGTCCAACTAATGTGTCACCCTATGGGTTTACCTCCAAAAATTATATCAATTCTTTACATTGCAAAGAGGATACGTTCATTAGAGTTACCAGACTCAGAAATTGCGTCCCAAATAAATGCTTTGCAGAGTTCACGTAACAGACATATCTCAACAACTGTTCAAAGGAGATTGCGTAAATCAGGCCTTCATGGTCAAATGGCTGCAAAGAAACCACTACTGAAGGACACAAATAATAAGAAGAGACTTGCTTGGGCCAAGAAACATGAGCAATGGGCATTAGACTGGTGGAAACATGTCCTTTGGTCTGATGAGTCCAAATTTGAGATTTTTGGTTCCAACCACTGTGTTTTTGTGAATGAATGATCTCTGCATGTGTAGTTCCCACCGTGAAGCATGGAGGAGGAGGTGTGATGGTGTGGGGGTGCTTTGCTGGTAACACTGTCAGTGATTTATTTAGAATTCAAGGCACACTTAACCAGCATGGCTACCACAGCATTCTGCAGCGATACGCCACCCCATGTGGTTTGTGCTTAGCGGGACTATCATTTGCTTTTCAACAGGACAATGACCCTACACACCTCCAGGCTGTTTAAGGGCTATTTTACCAAGAAGGAGAGGGATGGAGTGTTGCATCAGATGACCTGGCCTCCACAAACACCCGACCTCAACCCAATTGAGATGGTTTGGGATTAGTTGGACCGCAGAGTAAAGGAAAAGCAGCCAACAAGTGCTCAGCATATGTGGGAACTCCTTCAAGACTTTTGGGAAACCATGCCAGGTGAAGCTGGTTGAGAGAATCCCAAGACTGTGCAAAGCTGTCAACAAGGCAAAGGGTAGCTACTTTGAAGAATCTAAAATCTAAAGTCTATTTTGATTTGTTTAACCCTTTTTTGGTTACTACATGATTCCATATGTGTCATATCATAGTTTTGATGTCTTCACAATTATTCTACAATGTAGAAAATAGTAAAAAATAAAGCAAAACCCTTGAATGAGTAGGCGTGTCCAAACTTTGACTGGTACTGTACATGTCGGTTGTTTTGCTCAAGGATGCCCACTAGACTCATCTGAAGGTAGCCCGGGGAATTCAGTTTATTCAAAGTAAAATAAGTAGCATATCTGGATGTGATTTACAGTAGATATATCTGTCAACCCAGTCATACACATGATGTATAATCCTGTAATATGATTCTGGCCCGCGATGACAAAAATATATTCTCATGTGGCCCTCCGTAGAAAAGAATTGCCCAGGCCTGAGCCAAAAGATCCTTGGCATGACCATCTTAAAACAATTACTTATGTTAGCTTATTATACCTTATTTTCCATGGAGGGCCACATTAGAATATATTTCTGCCATCGCGGGCCAAAGTCATATTACAGGATTATACATCATGTGTATGACTGTGTTGACCAATATATTTACTGTAAATCACATCCAGATATGCTACTTATTTTACTTTTTTAACATGCACAGAAATAAACCACGTCCATGTTTTCCTTTTGGTAGGTATTTTCACTATTAAACATGCAATGAACTACACGGAGGGAAAAGTACACTGTGCATTCAGCACCACAGACAGAACTCTTGTTAACGGGTATGCACAAAAACAAAAGAAAGAGAGAGAGCTCAACATTACATTTAAACTACTCAATCAGTGTGAGGAGTGAAGTCACTGATGGGCATGGACTAGAGCAGTGAAGTCAGGTGTAGTTTCTGAAGTTGCTATGTGCAGGATTGCTGAGAGGTGAGATTCATTAAGATATGATCTGTGCCTTGACTTGTTATATTTCATCACTGAAAATGTCTGTTCACATATATAGGTTGACCCAAACAGTACACACATCTTCTGAACATGACTCCTAATCTTTGGAAAGTTTTGTTCATCGAGAGATGCATAGAACCTCGTCAGTGACATTGTTTTGAATAGTTCTCCAATTACTGCATCAGACTGAAGATCGATAAACTCAAGTTGCATGTCAGTGGGAGCGTTATCCACATTGAAGGTGACAGGAGAGGAAACCAATAGCATGTCATTTTCCAACACTTTGAAATCCTCAAAACGACGAGAAAACTCACTGTTCAAAGCAGCGTTGTATACTTCTCCGGCTGGTTATCTGATAGGGAACAGACTAGTGGTGTCAGAAGGTGGGTGAGATTGATGTTATCTGATAGGGAACAGACTAGTGGTGTCAGAAGGTGGGTGAGATTGATGTTATCTGATAGGGAACAGACTAGTGGTGTCAGAAGGTGGGTGAGATTGATGTTATCTGATAGGGAACAGACTAGTGGTGTCAGAAGGTGGGTGAGATTGATGTTATCTGATAGGGAACAGACTAGTGGTGTCAGAAGGTGGGTGAGATTGATGTTATCTGATAGGGAACAGACTAGTGGTGTCAGAAGGTTGGTGAGATTGATGTTATCTGATAGGGAACAGACTAGTGGTGTCAGAAGGTGGGTGAGATTGATGTTATCTGATAGGGAACAGACTAGTGGTGTCAGAAGGTGGGTGAGATTGATGTTATCTGATAGGGAACAGACTAGTGGTGTCTGAAGGTGGGTGAGATTGATGTTATCTGATAGGGAACAGACTAGTAGTGTCAGGAAGGTGGGAACAGACTGAGATTGATGTTATCTGATAGGGAACAGACTAGTGGTGTCAGAAGGTGGGTGAGATTGATGTTATCTGATAGGGAACAGACTAGTGGTGTCAGAAGGTGGGTGAGATTGATGTTATCTGATAGGGAACAGACTAGTGGTGTCAGAAGGTGGGTGAGATTGATGTTATCTGATAGGGAACAGACTAGTGGTGTCAGAAGGTGGGTGAGATTGATGTTATCTGATAGGGAACAGACTAGTGGTGTCAGAAGGTGGGTGAGATTGATGTTATCTGATAGGGAACAGACTAGTAGTGTCGGAAGGTGGGTGAGAGACTGATGTTTGATGTCATCTGATAGGGAACAGACTAGTAGTGTCAGAGGTGGGTGAGATTGATGTCATCTGATAGGAACAGACTAGTAGTGTCAGAAGGTGGGTGAGATTGATGTTATCTGATAGGGAACAGACTAGTGGTGTCAGAAGGTGGGTGAGATTGATGTCATCTGATAGGGAACAGACTAGTGGTGTCAGAAGGTGGGTGAGATTGATGTTATCTGATAGGGAACAGACTAGTGGTGTCAGAAGGTGGGTGAGATTGATGTCATCTGATAGGGAACAGACTAGTAGTGTCTGAAGGTCTGAGATTGATGTCATCTGATAGGGAACAGACTAGTAGTGTCTCTCTGAAGGTGGGTGAGATTGATGTCATCTGATAGGGAACAGACTAGTAGTGTCAGAAGGTGGGTGAATAGAGTCATCTGATAGGAACAGACTAGAAGTGTCATCTGATATCTGATAGGGAACAGACTAGTAGTGTCATCTGAAGGTGGGTGAGATTGATGTCATCTGATAGGGAACAGACTAGTAGTGTCAGAAGGTGGGTGAGATTGATGTTATCTGATAGGGAACAGACTAGTAGTGTCAGAAGGTCATCTGATAGGGAACAGACTAGAAGTTGGTGGGTCAGATAGGGAACAGACTAGTAGTGTCAGAAGGTGGGTGAGATTGATGTCATCTGATAGGAACAGACTAGTAGTGTCATCTGAAGGTGGGTGAGATTGATGTCATCTGATAGGGAACAGACTAGTAGTGTCATCTGAAGGTGGGTGAGATTGATGTCATCTGATAGGGAACAGACTAGTGTGTCAGAAGGTGGGTGAGATTGATGTTATCTGATAGGGAACAGACTAGTGTGTCTGAAGGTGGGTGAGATTGATGTTATCTGATAGGGAACAGACTAGTAGTGTCTGAAGGTGGGTGAGATTGATGTTATCTGATAGGGAACAGACTAGTAGTGTCAGAAGGTGGGTGAGATTGATGTTATCTGATAGGGAACAGACTAGTGGTGTCAGAAGGTGGGTGAGATTGATGTTATCTGATAGGGAACAGACTAGTAGTGTCAGGAAGGGAACAGGTGAGATTGATGTTATCTGATAGGGAACAGACTAGTGGTGTCGGAAGGTGGGTGAGATTGATGTTATCTGATAGGGAACAGACTAGTGGTGTCAGAAGGTGGGTGAGATTGATGTTATCTGATAGGGAACAGACTAGTAGTGTCAGAAGGTGGGTGAGATTGATGTTATCTGATAGGGAACAGACTAGTAGTGTCGGAAGGTGGGTGAGATTGATGTTATCTGATAGGAACAGACTAGTGGTGTCGGAAGGTGGGTGAGATTGATGTTATCTGATAGGGAACAGACTAGTGGTGTCGGAAGGTGGGTGAGATTGATGTTATCTGATAGGGAACAGACTAGTGGTGTCAGAAGGTGGTGAGATTGATGTTATCTGATAGGAACAGACTAGTAGTGTCGGAAGGTGGGTGTGATTGATGTCATCTGATAGGGAACAGACTAGTGGTGTCAGAAGGTGGGTGAGATTGATGTCATCTGATAGGGAACAGACTAGTAGTGTCGGAAGGTGGGTGTGATTGATGTCATCTGATAGGGAACAGACTAGAAGTGTCGGAAGGTGGGTGAGATTGATGTTATCTGATAGGGAACAGACTAGAAGTGTCGGAAGGTGGGTGAGATTGATGTTATCTGATAGGGAACAGACTAGAAGTGTCGGAAGGTGGGTGAGATTGATGTTATCTGATAGGGAACAGACTAGTAGTGTCATCTGAAGGTGGGTGAGATTGATGTTATCTGATAGGGAACAGACTAGTGGTGTCAGAAGGTGGGTGAGATTGATGTTATCTGATAGGGAACAGACTAGTAGTGTCGGAAGGTGGGTGAGATTGATGTTATCTGATAGGGAACAGACTAGTAGTGTCAGAAGGTGGGTGAGATTGATGTTATCTGATAGGGAACAGACTAGTGGTGTCAGAAGGTGGGTGAGATTGATGTTATCTGATAGGGAACAGACTAGTGGTGTCAGAAGGTGGGTGAGATTGATGTTATCTGATAGGGAACAGACTAGTAGTGTCAGAAGGTGGGTGAGATTGATGTTATCTGATAGGAACAGACTAGTAGTGTCAGAAGGTCATCTGATAGGGAACAGACTAGTAGTGTCATCTGATTGATGTCATCTGATAGGGAACAGACTAGTAGTGTCATCTGAAGGTGGGTGAGATTGATGTCATCTGATAGGGAACAGACTAGTAGTGTCGGAAGGTGGGTGTGATTGATGTCATCTGATAGGGAACAGACTAGTAGTGTCAAGGTGGGTGAGATTGATGTTATCTGATAGGGAACAGACTAGTAAGTGTCGGAAGGTGGGTGAGATTGATGTTATCTGATAGGGAACAGACTAGTAGTGTCGGAAAGGTGGGTGAGATTGATGTTATCTGATAGGAACAGACTAGTGGTGTCAGAAGGTGGGTGAGATTGATGTCATCTGATAGGGAACAGACTAGTAGTGTCAAGGTGGGTGAGATTGATGTCATCTGATAGGGAACAGACTAGTAGTGTCATCTGGTGGGTGAGATTGATGTTATCTGATAGGGAACAGACTAGAAGTGTCGGAAGGTGGGTAGATTGATGTCATCTGATAGGGAACAGACTAGTAGTGTCGGAAGGGAACAGATTGTGTCATCTGTTATCTGATAGGGAACAGACTAGTAGTGTCATCTGAAGGTGGGTGAGATTGATGTCATCTGATAGGGAACAGACTAGTAGTGTCAGAAGGTGGTGAGATTGATGTTATCTGATAGGGAACAGACTAGTAGTGTCAGAAGGTGGGTGAGATTGATGTTATCTGATAGGGAACAGACTAGTAGTGTCAAGGTGGGTGAGATTGATGTTATCTGATAGGGAACAGACTAGTAGTGTCATCTGAAGGTGGGTGAGATTGATGTTATCTGATAGGGAACAGACTAGTAGTGTCGGAAGGTGGGTGAGATTGATGTTATCTGATAGGGAACAGACTAGTAGTGTCGGAAGGTGGGTGAGATTGATGTCATCTGATAGGGAACAGACTAGTGTGTGTCTGAAGGTGGGTGAGATTGATGTTATCTGATAGGGAACAGACTAGTAGTGTCGGAAGGTGGGTGAGATTGATGTCATCTGATAGGGAACAGACTAGTAGTGTCAGAAGGTGGGTGAGATTGATGTTATCTGATAGGGAACAGACTAGTGTGTCATCTGAAGGTGGTGAGATTGATGTTGTCATCTGATAGGGAACAGACTAGTGCCTGAAGGTGGGTGAGATTGATGTCATCTGATAGGGAACAGACTAGTAGTGTCAGAAGGTGGGTGAGATTGATGTCATCTGATAGGAACAGACTAGTAGTGTCGGAAGGTGGGTGAGATTGATGTTATCTGATAGGGAACAGACTAGTAGTGTCATCTGAAGGTGGGTGAGATTGATGTTATCTGATAGGGAACAGACTAGTAGTGTCTGAAGGTGGGTGAGATTGTTGTCATCTGATAGGAACAGACTAGTTGTCATCTGATAGGAACAGACTAGTAGTGTCATCTGATAGGGAACAGACTAGTAGTGTCATCTGATAGGGAACAGACTAGTAGTGTCATCTGATAGGGTGAGACTGTAGTGTCATCTGATAGGGAACAGACTAGTAGTGTCATCTGATAGGGAACAGACTAGTAGTGTCATCTGATAAGGAACAGACTAGTAGTGTCGATAGGGAACAGACTAGTAGTGTCATCTGATAAGGAACAGACTAGTAGTGTCATCTGATAGGGAACAGACTAGTAGTGTCATCTGATAAGGAACAGACTAGTTGTCATCTGATAGGTAACAGACTAGTAGTGTCATCTGATAGGGAACAGACTAGTAGTGTCATCTGATAGGGAACAGACTGTTGTCATCTGATAGGGAACAGACTAGTAGTGTCATCTGATAGGAACAGACTGTTGTCATCTGATAGGGAACAGACTAGTAGTGTCAGATAGGGAACAGACTGTAGTGTCAGAAGTCATCTGATAGGGAACAGACTAGTAGTGTCATCTCTGATAAGGAACAGACTAGTAGTGTCATCTGAAGGGAACAGACTAGTTGTCATCTGATAGGGAACAGACTAGTAGTGTCTGAAGGTCATCTGATAGGGAACAGACTAGTAGTGTCAGAAGGTCATCTGATAGGGAACAGACTGTTGTCATCTGATAAGAACAGACTAGTAGGTCATCTGATAGGGAACAGACTGTTGTCATCTGATAAGGAACAGACTAGTAGTGTCAGAAGGTCATCTGATAGGGAACAGATTGTAGTGTCATCTGATAAGGGAACAGACTAGTAGTGTCAGAAGGGAACACCATCTGATAAGGGAACAGAACATCTGATGGAACAACTAGTAGTGTCATCTGAGATTGTTGTCATCTGATAAGGAACAGACTAGTAGGGTGTCATGTCAGACTAGAGTGGGATAGGGAACAGACTTGTTGTCATCTGATAAGGAACAGACTAGTAGTGTCAAGGTGGGAACAGACTAGTTGTCATCTGATAAGGAACAGACTAGTAGTGTCATCTGATAGGTGGGTGAGAGTGTTGTCATCTGATAGGGAACAGACTAGTAGTGTCATCTGATAGGGAACAGACTAGTTAGTGTCATCTGATAGGAACAGACTAGTAGTGTCATCTGAAGGTGGGTGAGATTGTTGTCATCTGATAGGGAACAGACTAGTAGTGTCGGAAGGTGGGTGAGATTGTTGTCATCTGATAGGGAACAGACTAGTGTCAGAAGGTGGGTGAGATTGTTGTCATCTGATAGGAACAGACTAGTAGTGTCAGAAGGTCTGACAGAGATTGTCATCTGATAGGAACAGACTAGTAGTGTCAGAAGGTGGGGAGATTGTTGTCATCTGATAAGGAACAGACTAGTAGTGTCATCTGATAGGGGAACAGACTGTTGTCATCATCTGATAGGGAACAGACTAGTAGTGTCAAATTGTTGTCATCTGATAAGGAACAGACTAGTAGTGTCAAGGTGGGTGAGATTGTTGTCATCTGATAGGAACAGACTAGTAGTGTCATCTGAAGGTGGGTGAGACTAGTTGTCATCTGATAGGAACAGACTAGTAGTGGTCATCTGATAGGGAACAGACTAGTAGTGTCATCTGATAAGGAACAGACTAGTAGTGTCATCTGAAGGTGGGTGAGATTGTTGTCATCTGATAGGAACAGACTAGTAGTGTCTGATAGGGAACAGACTGAGATTGTTGTCATCTGATAAGGAACATCTGATAGTGGGAAGACTAGGTGAGATTGTTGTCATCTGATAAGGAACAGACTAGTAGTGTCATCTGATAGGGAACAGACTGTTGTCATCTGATAAGGAACAGACTAGTAGTGTCAGAAGGGGGTGAGATTGTTGTCATCTGATAGGGAACAGACTAGTAGTGTCATCTGATAGGTGACAGACTAGTAGTGTCATCTGATAAGGAACAGACTAGTAGTGTCATCTGGTTTAGTTGTCATCTGATAGGGAACAGACTAGTAGTGTCATCTGATAGGTGGGTGAGATTGTGTCATCTGATAGGAAACAGACTAGTAGTGTCATCTGAAGGGAACAGACTATTGTTGTTGTCATCTGATAGGGAACAGACTAGTAGTGTCAAGGTGATAGGAACAGACTAGTAGTGTCATCTGATAAGGAAAAACAGACTAGTAGTGTCAGAAGGTCATCTGATAGGAACAGACTAGTACTGTCATCTGAAGGTGGGTGAGACTAGTTGTCATCTGATAGGGAACAGACTAGTAGTGTCATCATCTGATAGGGAACAGACTGGGAGGGAACAGACTATTTGTCATCTGATAAGGAACAGACTAGGTAGTGTCTCATCTGATAGGGAACAGACTAGTAGTGTCAGAAGGTCATCTGATAGAGAACAGACTAGTAGTGTCATCATGATAGGAACAGACTAGTAGTGTCATCTGATAGGGTGAGATTGTTGTCATCTGATAAGGAACAGACTAGTAGTGTCATCTGATAGGGAACAGACTAGTAGTGTCATCTGATAAGGAAGACTAGGGAACAGACTAGTAGTGTCATCATGATAAGGAACAGACTAGTAGTGTCATCTGATAGGAACAGATTGTACTGTCATCTGATAGGGAACAGACTAGTAGTGTCATCTGATAGGGAACAGACTTGTAGTGTCATCTGATAAGGAACAGACTAGTGTGTCATCTGATAGGTGAACAGACTATAGTGTCATCTGATAAGGAACAGACTAGTAGTGTCATCTGATAGGGAACAGGTAGAGTGTCATCTGATAGGGAACAGACTAGTAGTGTCAGAAGGTGGGTGAGATTGTGTCATCTGATAGGGAACAGACTAGTAGTGTCATCTGAAGGTGGGTGAGATTGTAGTGTCATCTGATAGGACTAGACATCTGATGGACTAGTAGTGTCATCTGATAAGAACAGACTAGTGGGATAGGGAACAGATTGTTGTCATCTGATAAGGAACAGACTAGTAGTGTCATCTGATAAGGAACAGACTAGTGTGTCATCTGATAAAGGAACAGACTAGTGGTCATCTGTAGGGTGAGATTGTTGTCATCTGATAAGGAACAGACTAGTAGTGTCATCTGAAGGGAACAGATTGTTGTCATCTGATAGGGAACAGACTAGTAGTGTCATCTGAAGGTGAACAGATTGTTGTCATCTGATAAGGAACAGACTACTAGTGTCATCTGATAGAGAACAGACTGTTGTCATCTGATAGGAACAGACTAGTAGTGTCATCTGATGAACAGATTGTTGTCATCTGATAGGGAACAGACTAGTAGTGTCATCTGAAGGTGAACAGATTGTTGTCATCTGATAGGGAACAGACTAGTAGTAGTGTCATCTGATAGGGAACAGACTAGTAAGGTGTTGTTGTCATCTGATAGGGAACAGACTAGTAGTGTCAGAAGGTGGGTGATTGTTGTCATCTGATAAGGAACAGACTAGTAGTGTCAGAAGGTGGGTGAGTCATTGTTGTCATCTGATAGGAACAGACTAGTAGTGTCAGAAGGGAACAGTGAGTGTCATCTGATAAGGAACAGACTAGTAGTGTCAGAAGGTGACAGGTGAGATTGTTGTCATCTGATAGGGAACAGACTAGTAGTGTCAAGGTGGGTGAGATTGTCATCTGATAGGGAACAGACTAGTAGTGTCAGAAGATGGGTGAGATTGTTGTCATCTGATAAGGAACAGACTAGTAGTGTCAAAGGTGGTGAGTTGTTGTCATCTGATAGGAACAGACTAGTAGTGTCGGAAGGTGGGTGAGATTGTTGTCATCTGATAAGGAACAGACTAGTAGTGTCGGAAGGGGTGAGATTGTTGTCATCTGATAAGGAACAGACTAGTAGTGTCAAGGTGGGTGAGATTGTTGTCATCTGATAAGAACAGACTAGTAGTGTCATCTGAAGGTGGGTGACTTGTTGTCATCTGATAGGGAACAGACTAGTTAGTGTCATCGAAGGTGGGTGATTGTTGTCATCTGATTAGGAACAGACTAGTAGTGTCAGAAGGTCATCTGATAAGGAACAGACTAGTAGTGTCAGAATTGTTGTCATCTGATAAGGAACAGACTAGTTAGTGTGTCAAGGTGGTGAGATTGTTGTCATCTGATAAGGAACAGACTAGTAGTGTCGGAAGGTGGGTGAGTTGTTGTCATCTGATAAGGAACAGACTAGTAGTGTCATCTGAAGGTGGTGAGATTGTTGTCATCTGATAAGGAACAGACTAGTAGTGTCAGAAGGTGGTGAATTGTTGTCATCTGATAGGGAACAGACTAGTAGTGTCAGAAGGTGGGTGGGTAGATTGTTGTCATCTGATAAGGAACAGACTGGTAGTGTCATCTGAAGGGAACAGATTAGTTGTCATCTGTCAGACTAGTAGTGTCAGATGCAGAACAGATTGTTGTCATCTGATAAGGAACAGACTAGTAGTGTCAGAAGGTGGGGTGAAGTTGTCATCTGATAAGGAACAGACTAGTAGTGTCAGAAGGTGGGTGAGATTGTTGTCATCTGATAGGGAACAGACTAGGTGTCAGAAGGTGAACAGATTGTTGTCATCTGATAGGGAACAGACTAGTAGTGTCAGAAGGTGAACAGATTGTTGTCATCTGATAGGAACAGACTAGTAGTGTCAGAAGGTGGGTGAGATTGTTGTCATCTGATTAACAGACTAGTAGTGTCGGAAGGTGGGTGAGATTGTTGTCATCTGATAGTGTCATCTGATTGTTGTCATCTGATAAGGAACAGACTAGTAGTGTCAGAAGGTGGGTGAGATTGTTGTCATCTGATAAGGAACAGACTAGTTAGTGTCAGAAGGTGGGTGAGATTGTTGTCATCTGATAAGGAACAGACTAGTTTAGTAGTGTCGGAAGGTGGGTGAGATTGTTGTCATCTGATAAGGAACAGACTAGTAGTGTCGGAAGGTGGGTGCAGATTGTTGTCATCTGATAAGGAACAGACTAGTAGTGTTATCTGAAGGTGGGTGAGATTGTTGTCATCTGATAAGGAACAGACTAGTAGTGTCATCTGAAGGTGGGTGAGATTGTTGTCATCTGATAAGGAACAGACTAGTAGTGTCAGAAGGTGGGTGAGATTGTTGTCATCTGATAGGGAACAGACTAGTAGTGTCATGAGATTGTTGTCATCTGATAGGGAACAGACAGTAGTGTCAGAAGGTGGGTGAGATTGTTGTCATCTGATAAGGAACAGACTAGTAGTGTCATCTGATAAGGAACAGACTAGTAGTGTCATCTGATAAGGAACAGACTAGTAGTGTCATCTGGGAACAGACTAGTAGTGTCATCTGATAGGGAACAGATTGGTCATCTGATAAGGAACAGACTAGTTAGTGTCAGAGATTGTTGTCATCTGATAAGGAACAGACTAGTTAGTAGTGTCGGAAGGTGGGTGAGATTGTTGTCATCTGATAAGGAACAGACTAGTAGTGTCAGAAGGTGGGTGAACAGACTGTTGTCATCTGATAAGGAACAGACTAGTAGTGTCGGAAGGTGGGTGAGATTGTTGTCATCTGATAAGGAACAGACTAGTAGTGTCATTGGGTGAGATTGTTGTCATCTGATAAGGAACAGACTAGTAGTGTCAGAAGGTGGGTGAGATTGTTGTCATCTGATAAGGAACAGACTAGTAGTGTCGGAAGGTGGGTGAGATTGTGTCATCTGATAAGGAACAGACTAGTTAGATGTCAGAAGGTGGTGAGATTGTTGTCATCTGATAAGGAACAGACTAGTAGTGTCAGAAGGTGGGTGAGATTGTTGTCATCTGATAGGAACAGACTAGTAGTGTCAGAAGGTGGGTGAGATTGTTGTCATCTGATAAGGAACAGACTAGTCGGAAGGTGGGTGAGATTGTTGTCATCTGATAGGGAACAGACTAGTAGTGTCAGAAGGTCTGTTGTCATCTGATAAGGAACAGACTAGTAGTGTCGGAAGGTGGGTGAGATTGTTGTCATCTGATTAGGGAACAGACTAGTAGTGTCATCTGTTGTCATCTGATAGGAACAGACTAGTAGTGTCTGTTGTCATCTGATAAGGAACAGACTAGTAGTGTCATCTGTTGTCATCTGAAGGGAACAGACTAGTAGTGTCAGATCATCTGATAGGGAACAGACTAGTAGTGTCATCTGAAGGTGAACAGATTGTTGTCATCTGATAAGGAACAGACTAGTAGTGTCTATCTGATCTGATAAGGAACAGACTAGTACTGTCAGAAGGTGGATAAGGAACAGACTAGTAGTGTCAGAAGGTCATCTGATAAGGAACAGACTAGTAGTGTCATCTGATAGGGAACAGATTGTTGTCATCTGATAAGGAACAGACTAGAGTGTCATCTGGTAGGTAGTGTCATCTGATAAGGAACAGACTAGTAGTGTCAGAAGGTGACTAGGTGAGATGTTGTCATCTGATAAGGAACAGACTAGTAGTGTCATCTGATGGGAACAGACTAGTAGTGTCATCTGATAAGGAACAGACTAGTAGTGTCATCTGAAGGTGGGTGAGATTGTTGTCATCTGATAGGAACAGACTAGTAGTGTCAGAAGGTGTTGTCATCTGATAGGGAACAGACTAGTAGTGTCAGAAGGTGGGTGAGATTGTAGTGTCATCTGATAGGGAACAGACTAGTAGTGTCAGAAGGTGAGATTGTTGTCATCTGGAGTGTCAGAAGGTGGGTGAGATTGTTGTCATCTGATAAGGAACAGACTAGTAGTGTCAGAAGGTGGGTGAGATTGTTGTCATCTGATAAGGAACAGACTAGTAGTGTCATCTGAAGGTGAGATTATTGTCATCTGATAGGAACAGACTAGTAGTGTCGGAAGGTGGGTGAGATTGTTGTCATCTGATAAGGAACAGACTAGTAGTGTCATCTGATAGGGAACAGACTGTAGTGTCATCTGATAAGGAACAGACTAGTAGTGTCGGAAGGTGGGTGAGATTGTTGTCATCTGATAAGGAACAGACTAGTAGTAGTGTCGGAAGGTGGGTGAGATTGTTGTCATCTGATAAGGAACAGACTAGTTGTCGGAAGTAGTGTCATCTGGGAACAGACTAGTAGTGGGTGAGATTGTTGTCATCTGATAAGGAACAGACTAGTAGTGTCAGAAGGTGGGTGAGATTGTTGTCATCTGATAAGGAACAGACTAGTAGTGTCAGAAGGTGGGTGAGATTGTTGTCATCTGATAAGGAACAGACTAGTGTTGTAGCGGGTGAGATTGTCATCTGATAAGGAACAGACTAGTAGTGTCAGACTGGGTGAGATGTCATCTGATAGGAAACAGACTAGTAGTGTCGGAAGGTGGGTGAGATTGTTGTCATCTGATAAGGAACAGACTAGTAGTGTGGAAGGTGGGTGAGATTGTTGTCATCTGATAAGGAACAGACTAGTTAGTAGTGCAGAAGGTTGATTGTTGTCATCTGATAGGAACAGACTAGTAGTGTCAAGGTGGGTGAGATTGTTGTCATCTGAGGAACAGACTAGTAGTGTCGAAGAGATTGTTGTCATCTGATAGGAACAGACTAGTAGTGTCAGAAGGTGGGTGAGATTGTTGTCATCTGATAGGGAACAGACTAGTAGTATGTGAAGGTGGGTGAGATTGTTGTCATCTGGGAACAGACTAGTAGTGTCAGAAGGTGGGTGAGATTGTTGTCATCTGATAGGGAACAGACTAGTAGTGTCAGAAGGTGGGTGAGATTGTTGTCATCAGACTAGTAGTAAGTCGGAAGGTGGGTGAGATTGTTGTCATCTGATTAGTAGTGTCGGAAGGTGGGTGAGATTGTTGTCATCTGATAAGGAACAGACTAGTAGTGTCGGAAGGTGGGTGAGATTGTTGTCATCTGATAAGGAACAGACTAGTAGTGTCAGAAGGTGGTGAGATTGTTGTCATCTGATAAGGAACAGACTAGTCTGGGTGAGATTGTTGTCATCTGATTAGGAACAGACTAGTAGTGTCGGAAGGTGGGTGAGATTGATGTTATCTGATAGGAACAGACTAGTAGTGTCGGAAGGTGGGTGAGATTGTTGTCATCTGATAAGGAACAGACTAGTAGTGTCGGAAGGTGGGTGAGATTGTTGTCATCTGATAGGGAACAGACTAGTGTGTCAGAAGGTGGGTGAGATTGTTGTCATCGATAGAAGACTAGTAGTGTCGGGTGGGTGAGATTGATCTGTTAGTCTGGGTGAGATTGTATCTGATTAGGAACAGACTAGTAGTGTCGGAAGGTGGGTGAGATTGTTGTCATCTGATAAGGAACAGACTAGTAGTGTGAAGGTGGGTGAGATTGTTGTCATCTGATAAGGAACAGACTAGTAGTGTCAGAAGGTGGGGTGAGATTGTTGTCATCTGATAAGGAACAGACTAGTAGTGTCGACTAGAAGATTGTTGTCATCTGATAAGGAACAGACTAGTAGATGGGTGAGATTGTTGTCATCTGATAGGGAACAGACTAGTAGTGTCAGAAGGTGGGTGAGATTGTTGTCATCTGATAAGGAACAGACTAGTAGTGTCGGAAGGTGGGTGAGATTTGTTGTCATCTGATAGGAACAGACTAGTAGTGTCAGAGATTGTTGTCATCTGGATAGAACAGACTAGTAGTGTCGGAAGGTGTGTGAGATTGTTGTCATCTGATAAGGAACAGACTAGTAGTGTCAAGGTGGGTGAGATTGTTGTCATCTGATAAAGGAACAGACTAGTAGTGTCGGAAGGTGGTGGGATTGATGTCATCTGATTAGGAACAGACTAGTAGTGTCGGAAGGTGGGTGAGATTGTTGTCATCTGATAGGAACAGACTAGTGGTGTCAGAAGGTTGATTGATGTTATCTGATAAGGAACAGACTAGTGGTCAGAAGGTGGGTGAGATTGATGTTATCTGATAGGGAACAGACTAGTAGTGTCATCTGAAGGTGGGTCATCTGATAGAGATTGATGTTATCTGATAGGGAACAGACTAGTGGTGTCAGAAGGAACAGTTGAGATTGATGTTATCTGATAGGGAACAGACTAGTGGTGTCAGAAGGTGGGTGAGATTGATGTTATCTGATAGGGAAACAGACTAGTGGTGTCAGAAGGTGGGGTGAGATTGATTGATGTAGTATCTGATAGGGAACAGACTAGTGGTGTCAGAAGGTGGTGAGATGTGATTGATGTTATCTGATAGGGAACAGACTAGTAGTGTCAGAAGGTGGGTGAGATTGATGTTATCTGATAGGGAACAGACTAGTGGTGTCAGAAGGTGGGTGAGATTGATGTTATCTGATAGGGAACAGACTAGTGGTGTCAGAAGGTGGGTGAGATTGATGTTATCTGATAGGGAACAGACTAGAAAGGTGGTGAGATTGATGTTATCTGATAGTAGTAGAAGGTTGGTGAGATTGATGTTATCTGAAGGTGAGATTGATGTTTATCTGATAGGGAACAGACTAGTGGTGTCAGAAGGTGGGTGAGATTGATGTTATCTGATAGGGAACAGACTAGTGGTGTCTGAAGGTGGTGAGATTGATGTTATCTGATAGGGAACAGACTAGTAGTGTCAGAAGGTGGGTGAGATTGATGTTATCTGATAGGGAACAGACTAGTGGTGTCAGAAGGTGGGTGAGATTGATGTTATCTGATAGGGAACAGACTAGTAGTGTCAGAAGGTAGGGTGTTGATGTTATCTGATAGGGAACAGACTAGTAGTGTCGGAAGGTGGGTGTGATTGATGTCATCTGATAGGGAACAGACTAGTGTGTCAGAAGGTGGGTGAGATTGATGTTATCTGATAGGAACAGACTAGTGGTGTCAGAAGGTGGGTGAGATTGATGTTATCTGATAGGGAACAGACTAGTAGTGTCTGGGTGAGATTGATGTTATCTGATAGGGAACAGACTAGTGGTGTCAGAAGGTGGGTGAGATTGATGTCATCTGATAGGGAACAGACTAGTGGTGTCAGGAAGGTGGGTGAGATTGATGTTATCTGATAGGGAACAGACTAGTGGTGTCAGAAGGTGGGTGAGATTGATGTTATCTGATAGGGAACAGACTAGTGGTGTCAGAAGGTGGGTGAGATTGATGTTATCTGATAGGGAACAGACTAGTGGTGTCAGAAGGTGGTGAGATTGATGTTATCTGATAGGAACAGACTAGTAGTGTCGAAGGTGGGTGAGATTGATGTCATCTGATAGGGAACAGACTAGTAGTGTCAGAAGGTGGGTGAGATTGATGTTATCTGATAGGGAACAGACTAGTAGTGTCAGAAGGTGGGTGAGATTGATGTCATCTGATAGGGAACAGACTAGTAGTGTCGGAAGGTGGGTGTGATTGATGTCATCTGATAGGGAACAGACTAGAAGTGTCGGAAGGTGGGTGAGATTGATGTTATCTGATAGGGAACAGACTAGTAGTGTCGGAAGGTGGGTGAGATTGATGTTATCTGATAGGGAACAGACTAGTGGTGTCAGAAGGTGGGTGAGATTGATGTTATCTGATAGGGAACAGACTAGTAGTGTCAGAAGGTGGGTGAGATTGATGTCATCTGATAGGGAACAGACTAGTAGTGTCAGAAGGTGGGTGAGATTGATGTTATCTGATAGGGAACAGACTAGTGGTGTCAGAAGGTGGGTGAGATTGATGTCATCTGATAGGGAACAGACTAGTGGTGTCAGAAGGTGGGTGAGATTGATGTTATCTGATAGGGAACAGACTAGTGGTGTCAGAAGGTGGGTGAGATTGATGTTATCTGATAGGGAACAGACTAGTAGTGTCAGAAGGTGGGTGAGATTGATGTTATCTGATAGGGAACAGACTAGTAGTGTCGAAGGTGGGTTGATGTTATCTGATAGGGAACAGACTAGTGGTGTCAGAAGGTGGGTGAGATTGATGTTATCTGATAGGAACAGACTAGACTGTCAGAAGGTTGGTGAGATGTTATCTGATAGGTGGGTGTCTGGAACAGACTAGTGGGTGATTGATGTTATCTGATAGGGAACAGACTAGTGGTGTCAGAAGGTGGGTGAGATTGATGTTATCTGATAGGAACAGACTAGTAGTGTCAGAAGGTGGGTGAGATTGATGTTATCTGATAGGGAACAGACTAGTAGTGTCAGAAGGTGGGTGAGATTGATGTTATCTGATAGGGAACAGACTAGTGGTGTCAGAAGGTGGGTGAGATTGATGTTATCTGATAGGGAACAGACTAGTGGTGTCAGAAGGTGGGTGAGATTGATGTTATCTGATAGGGAACAGACTAGTGGTGTCAGAAGGTGGGTGAGATTGATGTTATCTGATAGGGAACAGACTAGTAGTGTCAGAAGGTGGGTGAGATTGATGTTATCTGATAGGGAACAGACTAGTGGTGTCGGAAGGTGGGTGAGATTGATGTCATCTGATAGGGAACAGACTAGTAGTGTCGGAAGGTGGGTGAGATTGATGTCATCTGATAGGGAACAGACTAGAAGTGTCGGAAGGTGGGTGAGATTGATGTTATCTGATAGGGAACAGACTAGAAGTGTCAGAAGGTGGGTGAGATTGATGTTATCTGATAGGGAACAGACTAGAAGTGTCGGAAGGTGGGTGAGATTGATGTTATCTGATAGGGAACAGACTAGTAGTGTCAGAAGGTGGGTGAGATTGATGTTATCTGATAGGGAACAGACTAGTAGTGTCAGAAGGTGGGTGAGATTGATGTTATCTGATAGGGAACAGACTAGTGTCAGAGATTGATGTTATCTGATAGGAACAGACTAGTGGTGTCAGAAGGTGGGTGAGATTGATGTTATCTGATAGGGAACAGACTAGTAGTGTCAGAAGGTGGGTGAGATTGATGTTATCTGATAGGAACAGACTAGTGGTGTCAGAAGGTGGGTGAGATTGATGTTATCTGATAGGGAACAGACTAGTGGTGTCAGAAGGTGGGTGAGATTGATGTTATCTGATAGGGAACAGACTAGTGGTGTCTAGTTGATGTGTCAGAAGGTGGGTGAGATTGATGTCATCTGATAGGGAACAGACTAGTAGTGTCAGAAGGTGGGTGAGATTGATGTTATCTGATAGGGAACAGACTAGTAGTGTCAGAAGGTGGGTGAGATTGATGTTATCTGATAGGGAACAGACTAGTAGTGTCAGAAGGTGGGTGAGATTGATGTCATCTGATAGGAACAGACTAGTAGTGTCAGAAGGTGGGTGTGATTGATGTTATCTGATAGGGAACAGACTAGTGGTGTCAGAAGGTGGGTGAGATTGATGTTATCTGATAGGAACAGACTAGTAGTGTCGGAAGGTGGGTGAGATTGATGTTATCTGATAGGGAACAGACTAGTGGTGTCGGAAGGTGGGTGAGATTGATGTTATCTGATAGGGAACAGACTAGTGGTGTCAGAAGGTGGAAGGTCATCTGATAGGGAACAGACTAGTAGTGTCGGAAGGTTGATTGATGTCATCTGATAGGGAACAGACTAGTAGTGTCGGAAGGTGGGTGTGATTGATGTCATCTGATAGGGAACAGACTAGAAGTGTCGGAAGGTGGGTGAGATTGATGTTATCTGATAGGGAACAGACTAGTAGTGTCGGAAGGTGGGTGAGATTGATGTTATCTGATAGGGAACAGACTAGTAGTGTCTGAAGGTGGGTGAGATTGATGTTATCTGATAGGGAACAGACTAGTAGTGTCGGAAGGTGGGTGAGATTGATGTTATCTGATAGGGAACAGACTAGTAGTGTCTGAAGGTGGGTGAGATTGATGTTATCTGATAGGGAACAGACTAGTGGTGTCGGAAGGTGGGTGAGATTGATGTTATCTGATAGGGAACAGACTAGTGGTGTCGGAAGGTGGGTGAGATTGATGTTATCTGATAGGGAACAGACTAGTAGTGTCGGAAGGTGGGTGAGATTGATGTTATCTGATAGGGAACAGACTCGTAGTGTCGGAAGGTGGGTGAGATTGATGTTATCTGATAGGGAACAGACTAGTGGTGTCGGAAGGTGGGTGAGATTGATGTTATCTGATAGGGAACAGACTCGTAGTGTCAGAAGGTGGGTGAGATTGATGTTATCTGATAGGGAACAGACTAGTGGTGTCGGAAGGTGGGTGAGATTGATGTTATCTGATAGGGAACAGACTAGTGGTGTCGGAAGGTGGGTGAGATTGATGTTATCTGATAGGGAACAGACTCGTAGTGTCGGAAGGTGGGTGAGATTGATGTTATCTGATAGGGAACAGACTAGTAGTGTCGGAAGGTGGGTGAGATTGATGTTATCTGATAGGGAACAGACTAGTAGTGTCGGAAGGTGGGTGAGATTGATGTTATCTGATAGGGAACAGACTAGTAGTGTCGGAAGGTGGGTGAGATTGATGTTATCTGATAGGGAACAGACTAGTAGTGTCTGAAGGTGGGTGAGATTGATGTTATCTGATAGGGAACAGACTAGTAGTGTCTGAAGGTGGGTGAGATTGATGTTATCTGATAGGGAACAGACTAGTGGTGTCGGAAGGTGGGTGAGATTGATGTTATCTGATAGGGAACAGACTAGTGGTGTCGGAAGGTGGGTGAGATTGATGTTATCTGATAGGGAACAGACTAGTGGTGTCGGAAGGTGGGTGAGATTGATGTTATCTGATAGGGAACAGACTCGTAGTGTCGGAAGGGGGGTGAGATTGTTGGCTTCTACTTGGTGGGTCAGGAGGAGTCATTTTCCCTTGAAGGCTTTGACAAGGCTGTACATCTGATGTGCAACAAGGCCCTTCCCTTATAGTTTGAAATTCAGTTCATTCATGAGGGCCATGATGTCCACGGTGAAGGCAAAATAAACCAACCATTCGTTATCTTGCAGTTGAGGGAAATCCACATATTTTCCTTCCATTTGCAAAAACTCAGCAATCTCCGACTTCAGGTCACACACCCTTTTTAAGCACCTTGCCCAAACTCAGCCATCTCACGTTTGTGTGGTAGGGGAGATCTGCATGACACAACTCGGTCTCTTCTAATAGTGAGACAAACTGCCTGTGGTTTAAAGATTTTGCTCTTATGAAGTTTACCACTTTAGTGACTGTATCCACAACATGGCTCATTTTCAGAGCACATTTACAGAACAGCTCCTGATGAATAATGCAATGCAGGAAAATCATTTTATGATCTGGATTTAGCTCAGCTACTAGATCTTGTATCCTTTTCAAAAGGCAATGTTTTTTCCTGTCAAGTTTGGGGCACCCATCAGTGGTCACACTGGATAACTTTTCAAAATTCAGTCCCAGCTTTGCCACACACTTATTAACCTCCTCCAATAAATATTTCCCTGTGGTTGTGCTCTTCACTGACTGCACTGAAGCAAGGTCCTCTGTCATTTCAAAGTCTGGGATTATGCCTCGTAAGAATATCTACAATTGTGCCGTGTCACGTTCATCACTACTCTCATCCAGGGCCAAGGAGAAATCATTTACCTTGTCTTTCAACTGTTGTTCCATATTCTCTGCAATGTCCTCGACACGCCGTGTCACTGTTCGTCTTGACAGGGAAACATTTTCAAACAGCTCTTTTTTTTCGGGGCAGTATTGGTGCAGTCAATTAAACATTATTTAATGAATCACCCTCAGTGAATGGCTTGCTATATTTAGTTATTTTGTGGTACAGAACATAGCTAGCTCTCGCAATTCTGTTGTTTGCTGAACGCAGTTTTGTGAAAAGTCCTTGCTGTTTTCCACCCGAGAAGGCAACTCTTTCAATGCACTTGCCGTCTGCTCATGAGACATATTTCTATATTTCTCTGCACGCTTCGTCTGGAATTGTCGGGACAAGTTGTAGTCTTTCAAGACAGCGATGCTCTCTGATACCTCAAAAAAGAAATATTTCGATGTCCACTCTTGCTGGAACACCCTACATTCATTGTCTACTTTCCTTTTTTTTGAAAAACTAATAATAACAAACACGTTTTTCAAACCTCTACTATCGCAAATTATTTGATCTGAGCATGATTCCGCGGACCGTATCAGGTCGACCTTTGCCCAGGCCTGAACTAGCTCATGTTCTGGTTGGTCAGGGGTTAAACAAGGGCTTTTTCAAGTTATAGTATTTCCGAAGTTGTAAAGATTGCATTGCTGTTTCAAAGTACTAGGTTCCTGATGAACATCACTTAAGAGCTATGCTTCTCAACTGGTTTTGCCTCAGGACTCAAATTTAGCCTGGTTGTCTCTGACGCAACCCAATACTCACATCTCTTTTTTGTTGTTGTCGAAATCCAATCTGGAAAACTATTTTTAATGCTATATTGACAGTAACATTCCCACCTTTCTCATTGTCAGTAATTCCATTTTGATGTAGAATGTTGGCAGGCTCACTTGTTTGAGAACACAAAATCAACCAAAGCTGCTAAATAGTGCTGCTAATATCTAAATTGAAAATACTGTGACTGAAGAAAAAAAAATCTGAGAATAAATTATTTTTAAAAAGTAGGTTCATTATCATGTATTTACACTTTCTACCTGGTATTAGTTCTGGCTTAGAGGATAGTGCTTATACAGTGTGTGTGTGTCTGTCTATGTCCCATTAGTTTATTCTCTTCCATTGCTTTGGGTGTTGGGGCAGAAGAAATGGGGGAGGAAATGGGAGAGGGGAGGGATGATATTTCCCTTTTGTACATTGTACAACATGTCTTTGTTCTTTTGGAACTTTGGTGAGTGTAATGTTTACTGTTAATTTTGTATTGTTTATTTCACTTTTGTTTATGATCTATTTCACTTGCTTGAGCAATGTAAACATATGTTTCCCATGCCAATGAAGCCCCTTAAATTGAAATTGAGTGGGACATTAGAGAGAGCACAGCTCTTGGGAATTGGGTCCATCCAAGCCAATAGCTTAAAGAAACATAATTTATTTTGGAAAGAAACCTCATCAAGTTATGTTCAAAAGGTGGAGAAAATGGAAAGCGGTAAATAGCGTAAGGTGAAGGAACGGGGAGTTTGCTTGAATGACTGCCTTGACGCTCTTGTATTAGGAGAAAACTGCAGCAGAACTCTCCCCTCACCCCATCTTTGTTTCAAACCAAGCTGTCATCTTCACCTCTCTCATGGCTTTACTGCAAGAGTGAGAGATGGGGGAGAGAGAGAGAACCCTCCATTCACAGTACATACCCTCGCTTTTGATAACAGCCTTATTAGCTGCTCTATTCATCCTGAATGCGAGGTTTTTCCCTCTATAAACAGAGCTAGTCCTCTGCCTCCCTCCTTTCCTCCCTCTGTTCCACTCCTGTCTCTCTTTCAGAGCCATTGAAAAGGCCTGAACTAATGAGGGAGACTGCTTGAGGCAGAGTGAGAGGGGAGCTACAGGGTGGGCCTATCCTGTGTCTCAGAGGTAGTTGATGAGGTGAGCCTAGGATGTGTGTGAGGGGCTGCTGGGAAGATATACACTGAACAAAAATATAAACGCAACATGTAAAGTGTTGGTCCCATATAACAGGTATCATAAAATAGATTCAGCTGCGGGCAGATTTTTTATTGAGTGGATGATCAGGGGGCTGGAACCTAATTACAAAAATATATTAGACAGCAAATTGACCACAAGAAACTCAAATAGATACATTTTTATACAATCACGTCAGTGGAGGTCGGTCTCATTTAAAATGAGGGAGGATTTTTTTTTTTCTTCATCGGCATGGCCTTATTTCTGTAACAGCATATTGGATGACTGTCATTCATATTCCATTCACCCAGTTCAATGTAACATTGATAGGTTTAGGCTACTACATGATACTCTAATTTTCCCTATTCCCATCATGAGGTTGCTACAATCTTGCCTATGAATGAAAGTTTACAACATACTGTAGGTGCACACAGGTCGAGAGAAGAATATGAGGTGACACATGGACAGACAGTGACATATTCAATACCGCCTTGCACACTCAAATCAAATTTTATTGTATTAGTCACATGCGCTGAATACAACAGGTGTAGACCTTACAGTGAAATGCTTACTTACGAGCCCCTAACCCACAACGCAGTTTAAAAATAATAAGAAATAAAAGTAACAAGTAATTAAAGAGAATCAATAAAATAACAATAGCGAGACTATATGCAGGAGGGTACTGGTACAGAGTCAATGTGCGGTGCACCGGTTGTTAGTTGAGGTAATATGTACATGTAGGTTATTAAAGTGACTATGCATGGATGATAACAACAGACAGTAGCAGTGGCGTAAAGGAGGGGGCAATGCAAATATTCTGTGTGGCCATTTGTTTAGATGTTCAGGAAGCTGTTTAGAAGCCTCTTGGACCTAGACCTGGCGGTCCGGTGACAGCTTTCCGTGCTGTAGCAGAGAGAACAGGCTATGACTAGGGTGGCTGGAGTCCTTGACAATTTTTAGGGCCTTCCTCTGACACCACCTGGTATAGAGGTCCTGGGTGGCAGGAAGCTTGGCCCCAGTGATGTACTGGGTCGTACGCTTTACCCTCGGTCTGTATGGCCGAGCAGTTTCCATACCCGGCAGTGATGCAACCAGTCAGGATGCTCTCGATGGTGCAGCTGTAGAACCTTTTGAGGATGTGTAGTCCACAGTCATCTCCTTTATCTTGATCACGTTGAGGGAGAGGTTGTTGTCCCGGCACCACACGGCCAGGTCTCTGACATCCTTATTGGCTGTCTCGTCGTTGATTACGCCTACCACTGTTGTGTCATCGGAAAACTTAATGATGGCGTTGGAGTCGTGCCTGGCCGTACAGTCATGAATAAACAAGGAGTACAGGAGGGGACTGAGCACGCACCCCTGAGGGGCCACTGTGTTGAGGATCAGCGTGGCGGATGTGTTGTTGCCTACTCTTATCACCTGGGGGCTGCCCGTCAGGAAGTCCAGGATCCAGTTACAGAGGGGGGTGTTTACTCCCAGCGTCCTTAGCTTACTGATGAGATTTCAGCGCACTATGATGTAGAACGCTGAGCGGTAGCCAATGAATAGCATTCTCAAATAGGTGTTATTTTGTCCAGGTGGGAAAGGGCAGTGTGGAGTGCAATAGAGATTGCATCATCTGTGGATCTGTTAGGATGGTATGCAAATTGAAGTGGGTCTAGAGTTTCTAGGATAATGGTGTTGAAGCGAGCCATGACTAGCCTTTCGTAGCACTTCATGGCTACAGAAGTGAGTGCTTCGGGTCGGTAGTTATTTAGGCAGGTTGCCTTAGTTGTTCTTGGGCACAGGCACTATGGTGGTCTGCTTAAAATATGTTGGTATTACAGACTCGGAGGGAGCGGTTGAAAATGTCAGTGAAGCACATGCTCGTAGTTCACATCCTGGTAATCTTACCTGTTTAAAGGTCTTACTCACATCGGCTGCGGGGAGCGTGATCACACAGTCTTCGGAACAGCTGGTGCTCTCATGCATGTTTCAGTGTTATTTTCCTCGAAGCGAGCATAGAAGTAGTTTAGCTCGTCTGGTAGGCTCGTGTCAATGGGCAACTCTCGGCTTTGCTTCCCTTTGTAGTCTGTAATGGTTTGCAAGCCCTGCCACGTCTAACGAGCATCAGAGCCGGTGTAGTACGATTCGATCTTAGTCTTGTATTGACGCTTTGCCTGTTTGATTGTTCGTCGGAGGGCATCGCGGGATTTCTTATAAGCTTCGGAGTTAGAGTCCCGCTCCTTGAAAGCGGAAGCTCTAGCCTTTAGATCAGTGCAGATTATTCCTGTGTAACCGATGTGAAATGGCTAGCTACTTAGTGGGGTGCACGCTAATACCGTTTCAATCGGTGACGTCACTCGCTCTGAGACCCTGAAGTAGTTGTTCCCCTTGCTCTGCAAGGGCTGCGTCTTTTGTGGAGCGATGGGTAACGATGCTTCGAGGGTAGCTGTTGTCTATGTGTGCAGAGAGTCCCTGGTTTAGACCCAGGTAGGGATGAGGAGAGGGATGGAAGCTAAACTGTTACATTGGTACCGTGACCCGGATCACTGGTTGCTGCGGAAAAGGAGTAGATCAAAAGGAGGGTGAGTTTAACCAATGTGAAATGGCTGGCTATTTAGCAGGGTGCGCGCTAATAGCGTTTCAATCGGTGACGTCACTCACTCTGAGACCTTGAAGTAGTTGTTCCCCTTGCTCTGCAAGGGCCGTGGCTTTTGTGGAGCGATGGGTAGCGATGCTTTGAGGGTGGCTGTTGTCTATGTGTGCAGAGGGTCCCTGGTTCAAGCCCAGGTAGGGGCGAGGAGAGGGACAGAAGCTATACTGTTACACCTGTAATCCATGGCTTCTGTTTGGGGTATGTACAGTAAGTACGATCACTGTGGGGGCGACGTCATCAATGCACTTATTGATGAAGCCAATGACTGATGTGGTGTATTCCTCAATGCCACCAGAGGAATCCTGGAACATTTTCCAGTCTGTGCTAGCAAAACAGTCCTGTAGCTTAGTATTTGCTTCATCAGACCTTTTTTTTATTCATCGAGTCACTGGTGCTTCTTGCTTTAATTTTTGCTTGTAAGTAGGAATTAGGAGGATAGAATTATGGTCAGATTTGCCAAATGGAGGGTGAGGGAGAGCTTTGTATGCGTCTCTGTGTGTGGAGTAAATGTGGTCCAGAGTTTTTTTCCCTCTGGTTGCACATTTATCATGCTGACAGAAATTTGGTAAGACAGATTTAAGTTTCCCTAAATTGAAGTCCCCGGCTACTAAGAGCGACGCCTCTGGGTGAGCGTTTTCCTGTTTGCTTATGGCGGAATACAGCTCATTCAGTGCGGTCTTAGTGCCAGCATCAGTCTGTGGTGGTTTATAGACAGTTATGAAAATTAGTGATGAAAACTCTCTAGGTAGGTAGTGTGGTCTACAGCTTATCGTGAGATATTCTACCTTAGGCGAGCAAAACCTTGAGACTTCCTTAGATATCATGCACCAGCTGTTATTTACATAAATACATAGTCCGCCGCCCCTTGTCTTACCAGACGCCTCTGTTCTGTCCTGTCGCTACAGCGTATAGTCATCCAACTGTACATTGATGATGTTGTCGTTCAGCCACGACTCCGTGAAGCATAAGATATTGCAGTTTTGAATGTCCCGTTGGTAGTTTAATCTTCCGCATAGGTTGACAATTTTATTTTCCAAAGATTGCACGTTTACTAGCAGAATGGAAGGAAGTGAGGGTTTATTCGATTGCCCACAAATTCTTAGAAGGCAGCCCGCCTTTTTCACTGTATTATCTTAACGCAAATAACGGGCCTGTTCCCGGGAGAGCAGTATATCATTCACGTCGGGCTCATCAGACTCGTTAAAGGAAAAAAAGGATTCTGCTAGTCCATGGTGAGTAATCGCAGTTCTGATGCCCAGAAGTGATTTTAGGTCATAAGAGACGGTAGCAGCAACTCTTGCCTGCAACCCCTCAACACTGGAGCTCCCCAGGGGTGCGTGCTCAGTCCCCTCCTGTACTCCTGCAGACGACACAACATTGGTAGGCCTGATCACCGACACCGACGAGACAGCCTATTGGGAGGAGGTCAGAGACCTGGCCGGGTGGTTTCAGAATGACAACCTATCCCTCAACGTAACCAAGACTAAGGAGATGATTGTGGACTACAGGAAAAGGGGGACCGAGCACGCCCCCATTCTCATCGACGGGGTTGTAGTGGAGCAGGTTGAAAGATTCAAGTTCCTTGGTGTCCACATCAACAACAAACTAGGATGGTCCAAACACACCGAGACAGTCGTGAAGAGGGCACGACAAAACCTATTCCCCCCCAGGAAACGTAAAACGATTTGGCATGGGTCCTGAGATCCTCAAAAGGTTCTACAGGTGCAACATTGAGAGTATCCTGACTGGTTGCATCACTGCCTAGTACGGCAATTACTCGGCCTCCGACCTCAAGGCACTACAGAGGGTAGTGCGTACGGCCCAGTATATCACTGGGGCTAAGCTGCCTTCCATCCAGGACCTCTACACCAGGTGGTGTCAGAGGAAGGCCCTAAAAATTGTCAGACACCCCAGTCATAGACTGTTCTCTCTACTACCGCATGGCAAGATGCACCGGAGTGCCAAGTCTAAGACTAAAAGGCTTCTCAAAAGTTTTTACCCCCAAGCCATAAAACTCCTGAACAGGTAATCAAATGGCTACCTCGACTAATTGCATTGTGTGCCTCCCCCACCTCTCTTTTTACACTGCTGCTACTCTCTGTTTATCATATATGCATAGTCACTTTAACTATACATTCATGTACATACTACCTCAATTGGGCCGACCAACCAGTGCTCCCGCACATTGGCTAAGCGGGCTATCTGCATTGTGTCCCACCCGCCAACCCCCTCTTTTACGCTACTGCTACTCTCTGTTCATCATGTATGCATAGTCACTTGAACCATATCTACATGTACATACTCCCTCAATCAGCCTGACTAACCGGTGTCTGTATGTCGCCTCACTACTGTATATAACCTGTCTTTTTACTGTTGTTTTATTTCTTTACCTACCTATTGTTCACCTAATACCTTTTTTGCACTATTGGTTAGAGCCTGCAAGTAAGCATTTCACTGTAAGGTCTACCTACACCTGTTGTATTCGGCGCACGTTACAAATAACCGTTGATTGATTTGATTTGATTTGAAAGGAAAGACAGTAGCAGGTGACCCAACTGTGGTTTGTGACTATTATGATTTCCCATTGTAGCCAATTAAATTGCAGTAAATCTGTTACAGATTTTTTTGGTAAAGGGATTACCAGTTTTAATCACTTAATAATTCATAAACACAATTTCTATAACTAATTGGTATGTCTACCATTACTTGTTACTTCTGTGAACTTGTATTATCCTTCCTCCTCATCAGGGAGAGACATTAGAGGAATTACAAGGTAGAAGGCAATAGTTCTTCAATTTACAGAAGGTAAATCATTTCTCCAAAACTAAATATCAGTGTGGATATTAGTTGGCAGGGGTCTTTTTATCAACATTATTGTGTTTTGATGTATTTTTTACACCTTATACAACTTTTTCTGGTAGATGTTTTCGAAGACCCCTTTTCCATTTGTTTATACAGAAATCAAATCCTTTACTTATACCACATTTCTTAGTTGAAAAATGGTTTCAACATTTATCTATGCTTTAATTTCCCCAAAATATAGACTCTTAGCTCTCATTTGACACTCAATTTAATATACTCCTATGAACTTTTTATGTTGGTGCTCATGGGTGCTTTTCAATGTAAATGCCCTATTGCTATTATGCACTGTGCATTCGGAAAGTATTCAGACCACTTGACTTTTTCCACATTTTGTTACATTAGTCTTATTCTAAAATGGATTAAATTGTATTTTTTCCTCATCAATCTACACACAACACCCGATAATGACAAAGCAAAAACAGCTCCTTAGAAATATATGCAAATCCATTAAAACAAATCTACAGAAATATGACATTTACATAAGTATTCAGACCCTTTCCTTTTTTTCTCGACACAATCCTGTTTCTGAGCTCTCCGGACACATCCTTCTACCTCATGGCTTGGTTTTTGCTCTAGCATGCACTGTCAACTGTGAGACCTTATATAGACAGGTGTGTGCCTTTCCAAATCATGTCCAATAAATTGAATTTACCACAGGTGGACTCCAATCAAATTGTAGAAACATCAAGGATGATCAATGGAAACAGGATGCACCTGAGCTAAATTTTAAGTCTCAAAGCAATGGGTCTGAATACTTATGTAAATATATATATATTTTTTTAATATTTAAAAAACCTGTTTTCGCTTTGTCATGATGGGGTATTGTGTGTAGATTGATTTAAAAATGTATATCATTATTTAACTAGGCAAGTCAGTTAAGAACAAATTCTTATTTACAATGACAGCCTAACCTGGACAACGCTGGGCCAATTGTGCACGCCCTATGGGACTCCCAATCAAGGCCAGATGTGATACAGCCTGGGTTTGAACCAGGGACTGTAGCGACGCCTCTTGTACTGAGATGCAGTGCCTTAGACCGCTGCCCCACTCGGGAGCCCTGAGTGAGGAAATATTTGTGTTTAATAAATGTTATAATAAGGCTGTAACATAACATAATGTGGAAAAAAGTCAACGGGTCTGAATACTTTCCAAATGCAATGTATATGATTCGTGCGCATCGGATGTTTTGTCCGCACGGGGGCGTAGTTATTGCGAGTTGAGCCTAGCCAACGAAGGGCGGAGGACCCCTGTATGGGACCAAGTTTGTAGTGAGCTCCGTAAATTGAGCACTCTCTCCTCGGGCGCACGGAGCAAGAAAGGCTCGTCGTTTCTTTCGAGGCAAAAGCATAGAAAGAGAGGGGGCCACTGAGATTTGATTGGCCCAGGAAGGCAGAGCCAAAAACACTGTGGCCAGGAAACGGCTCGAATTTCGGGGGACGTAAGGAGGAGAAAAAAATCTAGTAAACCTGACAAAGCGTCTGAGAACAGTACTAGGATTGTCTGGGAAGAAGACGCTCTGCCGCGAGGGATCGTATATTGATGGATTCTATGTTTTTGGAGAGTTTATGTTCTTTTTTGACCCATTAGTTCATCATAAATTGCAGACCTTTCGTTTGGATGAAGAGTGCGCTCGCTCTGGTACACTGACATTTGAGTTGACTAGCAACTTGGTGAAGAAGTTTCAGGGACGTAGCTATGTTTTTCTAGTTATTTTTCAAGGATATGGATTTAAATTCGGATTTTTTAAAGTGCCATGGAAATGACTTCGTGATTTAATAATACATTTTCAGTGATTTTCTTTTGTTGCTCGTCCAATTTGGGGAAAGTAAAAAAATCGCTGCTTGGCATTTTTGGTGCAGTGGGGTGAATTTGCTCCATCGGGACGAGGCTACACATTCCTCTCGATTCGGCACAGGCACTCGCCTCCTGCCTTGTCCATGCATGCGAATCGGAGTTCTTCCAGACTTTAGGTAGTTATTCGTTGTAAGTATTTTGGCCGTATTTTGGCAAATTTTGGGCATAGATCTCAAATGGTTATTGTTCTATTCGTCCTCGGACCAACGAGAATATAATTGAATAGAATCAATTCCTGATGTGGGCTTTACACATCTGAAATATAATAGCCTGGTCAAGCACATAGGGGTAGTATTCCACGGCAGTGAAGTTTGTAAAACCTTTTGTTTTTAGCCATATTTGTTATTCTAAGGAGTTTTGAAAGGACTCATCTTATCCATAGGCTAATTCAAATACTACGTTGATCTGACAGTCAAATTATAATAAATTGCCATATAATGTAGCCTACCCCCCTTTTATACTACGAAGCAAGAGCTCTTGTTTTCTTATTTGGGGGAAATACTGTTTTTCATTCAACAACAACAGCCTATAAGGCGATGTTTACTATGTTTTCCCCTCAATTAGGAAAACATATCTAAGCAGTGGATGCAGCACCCATGCATGTTCATTAACAACACTGTTCTGGTTATTTATTACTTTGCTTAATTTTCTACATCGCATTAATGGTGCCAACTACCCCATGACCGCACTTTGTGTTTTTACTGCATGGACTCACTGAGCACGGAGTCCAAAAGCCAACTGATTTGAATATCAATAGGATTAAAATCAGCGCTAAGAAATTTCATTCGGAAGATTTGGTTTAAATGGGGACCAGGGAAACCTGTGGACATGCATATGCGGAAAAGCCCTGGTGTCTGAACTTATTGGATGTCATGTTGTTGACAGCAGCAACTCATAAATGGGCTTTCAAAGCTGTAGGCTATACACGTGGTCGTTAGATTTACCACAGCAAAATCCCCAAAAGATGGCTAGACTTAGGCGAATTGTCGAGCCTAAAGAATTGTCCATGGATTGTCGGTTACCTTGCAGTGCCGGTCTGAAGTGTCCATTTTGCTTAGCAAAAGTGTTCCCTGCGGGAACAGACTATACGAGAATATAATTGAATGGAATTTGCGCATCTGAAATAGAATAGCTAATTTTTAATGCTGGTAAGACTTGTTGCTTTAGCCATATTTGTTATTCTAAGGAGTTTTGAAAGGACTCATCTTATCCATAGGCTAATTAAAATGCTACGTTGATCTGACAGTCAAATTATAATAAATTGCCATATAATGTAGCCTACCCCCCTGTTATACTACGAAGCAAGAGCTCTTGTTTTCTTATTTGGGGGAAATACTGTTTTTCATTAAACAATAACAGCCTATAAGGCGATGTTTACTATGTTTTCCCCTCAATTAGGAAAACATATCTAAGCAGTGGATGCAGCACCCATGCATGTTCATTAACAACACTGTTCTGGCTATTTATTACGTTGCTTAATTGTCTACGTCACATTGATAGACGAATTTTGTTTAAAAAAATAATAAACCATAGTCCAAAAACCAAGGTAGTCTGCCCACTCTAGTTACGTTGTACGTGCGGGATGCATCCAGGCAGCATCCCATGATGTAGTGCGCGCGGTGGACATAAACGTTTGCTTGCAATCCGCGCGTGCTCTCCCCTCTCCAGTCAATATATATGAACCAGAATCCCTCAACACATTTCAAAGTTGCTGTTTACGCCTACATGTCAAATGACATGCATCTTCCTGGGTAAACCAATCAATACATCGCAGCTGGAGCAGAAGGCGCTTGAGGAAGCGTGACTATGGGCTCTTTGCAGCCGCTCCAAACCCCCATAGATTTCTAAAACGGATTGCACCGCAGATGTTTGGCAATGGCCAAATAGATTGATGTGTCCTAGTGTATTCCATTTAAATTACAAGTCGCATAATCCTAGGGCTACAATGAATTAAGTGAATTTATTTTACGACATAAAAGTATGCATATTCACTAATACTAATACTAACCTCAAATGGAAAGCAACAGGTTTGGAGCATCTAGGATAAAACTCAATATAGGCTGTACAGTATTGGATGATTTACATATTAATTGTAAACTACTCTCTGATCAGAAGAGGGTGATGTTTGATGGAATTTGATATTCCACAATTTCAGTAATAATAACAATAGGCTAATGAAACGGTATAATACAATAGATACTATAGATAGCCTTGTAATAAAGTTATGTTTTTCACAACTAACAATGCCTATTCTATGCAGTTTCAATTTTCTATTATAAAGGTTATTTTAGCCTAGAAATACAAGCGTCAAGTCCACTTAAATGAAATGCCACGTGCTCAGACGGTAGTATTGTAATAGAGAACAGGAGGATTTGTGACAATGGGTCTGGTGTAAAGGTAGCTGTAGTGTGGCTGTGTGCTGAGCTGAGGTGCATCAGAGTTTCGGTATGTCTGTGGCAAGGCTTGTTTGACAGCATTTTGTGACACTCTCTCGTTCTTACTCTCTACTCTTTCTATTGGTGTTATTGTAACTGAAATAAATGTAAAAAGTCAGTAAACAAATTAGAATAGGTGAGAATATGACTATCGTATTTTTCTCTTTTGGTTTTCTCCCTATTTCTCCCTCTCTCATCCTTTCTCCCCACATTATTTAAAATGTTCATCCCTACCTACCTTTTTCTCTCCATCTTCACCTATTTACCACCATTTTTCCAACTTTATTGCTCCTCCCAACAGCCTTTCCTGAGCCCAGGTGATTGGGGGAATTCACAGTGAGTGACAGGCCGGGCAGCCTGCAGTTGATGGTTGGGTGGAGCCCCTCAGATGGGATCAGTGTCCAGGGGGAGGCAGAGCCTGAGGAGGGGGGGATGGGGGACGGACTCACCCTCCACTAACGGGATGGCCTCGTGGGCCTGGCTGCTCGCCACCATCCTGCTGTCCCTAGCAACGGCTACTTTGGCAAGGCCGCCGTACACTGCCGCCGAGGAAGAGGAGGCTACGCTAGAACCTGAAGGTAAGATACTGGCTCCTCATTGACGGTATTATATACATTGTTGCCCCTAGATACTTATCTAAGGTCAGTTTAAAGGTTTCCCCCTTCAGTGGTTAATTTTAGGATTTGGGAAATATAAGCTGATCCTAGGTCTGTGCCTAAGGGCAATAGGCACCTGTGCCTAAGGGCAATGGTGGGATAGAGAGAAGGAGGTGATGTTGTTGTAAGACTCAACTTGGCTCCTTAGTTATTGTCTTGCACCCCTCATTGTACACTGTAAGGGTGGTTATTGTGGTTTGAGTTGTGGAGGAGGAGGGCTGGCACTTTTGAGTTGTACTCATATTTCTTTTCCCTAAAATATGCCCTCACCCTCATATTAACAAATCTCCACAGCATTATGGATTCATTAGAAATAAAACATGTGGAATTGAGAAATTGGGGCACGTAAAAAGGAAAACTATAAAATGTGGAAACTAACTAACCTTGGCATGTATGATGTTTGCCACACCATCAGCTACTTACTACCATGGCACATAGCTTTGGTTCTTACTTCTTTCCCATAGTCACTTTTTCTTTGCCTGTTGTTGTGAATTTTCAGTCTCAGGACACTATTTGTGTCATCTAAAGTTAAAAACCGTCAAGAAAAGCTTATCAGGCGGTGGTGCTTTAAATTGCCATGGACAAAGCCTAGCATGTGTGAAATACTGGTCCGGGACCCGGAATGAGAGGTTGAGTGGGAAGGTGAGTGGGACAGTGTTTTCACTTTCACCTCTCGGGGTGCCCCGCTGCCCCAGAGAGAGAGAGAGAGAAGGAAAGAGAGAGCTCTTTTCATCCTCTACTCGCACTGCAGTAGGCTGATTCCCACCATACACAATACTTTTCAAGGTGTTGCTGAGTGAATCAAATGTTTTTTGCTCCTTTTCTACTGCGTTTTTTGCTCTTTTTTTCTTCTCTGTCAGTCTCTCTCTCTGCTTCTTCTGAGGGGAGGAGTGAGGACCACACACTTCAGCCTGTTAGTCTATGTGTAGCCTATTTTCCACCAAGCAGCCTTTTGTTTGCTTTTGGTTAACAGTGTGAATGCGAAATGATATACTTTCCTTAACTTTACACCGTTTTTTTGGTTCCTTAGACCAGGGTATGTGGTTTGTCTTTTAAAAACAACCCCGTGCCTAAAGTCGCTCCAGCTTGTCTCCAGCTAAATTACCTTCCATGGCCATTTTTTTGAACATCTTTTTGGGCTGCTGAACCCTGAGATGGTCGCGTTTTATTTTAGAAACGGTCACTTCTTGAAATACATTTTGAAAGATGGTTTGTAATACAGGCAGTGTTTGTGGGTACTATGTATTTTGCCGCTAGCCTCCAAGGAGCCTGGAGATTCAGAGAAGTAGGCATACCCTAATTAGAGCTGTTGTGTTGGCTAGTCAGGCAGTAAGTTTTGATAAGTTGGGCCAACACGGCATGACTTTTGAATCCCCCTTCACAGTTTACACACACACTCAGCCCCTGCTCTCTTGCCCTTTGGCCTAGTGGTCGGGAGTTGCCCACACTTGCCCAGGCAAGGGTTACCTCACTACCTCAGGTTTTCACTCTTGTTTTTGTTGTTACCAGAAAGAGAGTCCTCTTAGCTCCAATCAGCTCCATTTGAAAAACAGATTTATTGGACATGCCTTTGTTGTAAGAGCCTGGAATTTTCCCCTTGTAATCCAATATTTGCAAATAGCGAAATGTTTTAAGAGGATTTGTGCATAGTTGACTTTTCCTGACTTTTCCTTCAAATAGGGGAGATTACGGAGAAGGAGGAAAAGTTGGGATGTCATGTGACGGGGATTAAGTGGGCTGAACCTGGGGCTCACATGATGACGGATCAACAGGGCAGGTTTCTGAGGCTTATTTAGAAAGCCCCGTTATCTGATTTCAGATCAGTTTTTGTTAGCTGACCCTGGTCAAGCGCATAGGGGTAGTATTCCACGGCAGTGAAGATTGTGTGTGTTTTGTGTGTGAACCAGCGTTTTCATTGGATTTATTTGGTTATTTAAAAACACAATCCATACCAGCCACACACAAGTGGATACAATGCATTTTAAACCACCAAAGATGCACCAAACAGTTTTACAATTTATTTCCATTTGGCTCATATGAGAATTAATCTTTCATCTCTCTCACTCTGATTGGTTGTGGTTGTGGTGTCCCATCTGTACTGACAGAAACAGAGGGACGTGAAAAGAGACAGACCAGACTGTCTTTCCCTCTCTTAATTACCCCCCAGAGGTTGTCTTGACAGTAATGGCCTTTGGCCCCACCCCCTCTGAACACTAGAGCGCCCTGGGCCACAAGTGCCACAAGTGCATGCACCACTGTCTCTATATACCTCTCTGGAAAGGGAGGGATATTGTCATAGAGTGCATATCAGTGTTACTGCTTGCTTTGCACAAAGAAGGAACCCATGATTGCTCTGTTGCTAGTCTTTTTTCCGACCCACTGAAGAAGGTTGTTAAACTGAAATGTATGTGCACGCCATCCCTTGACTTAGTTTCACTTAAGCATGGGCTGTTGATGCATTTTCTCAATCTCACTCTTTATGCAACATCTTTTTGCGTGCAGACCCATAAACTGAAGAAGTAGAGCGAGCATGGTTGTGAAAAGGCTATACAGTACTGGTATTGTGGTTGTCGTCAGTCACCCCGAACGTTCTGTATTTATGGAACTGTTTGCCTCGTCCAGAAGCTAGGCTGGATTTGCACCGTGAAATGAACTGGGAAAGTGGAGCGGAGTAACAATGATATGGAAACGGGTTACAAACGCTGGTATGTGTCCCTTGGCTCTGGGTGCCTGTTTAGATACTTGTGTTGAATGAACGAATGTGGCACTGTGTCTGTGTAGTCTGTACGTTGACACTTGCGTGCCGATGGAACTGACAAAGTACAGGTGTTCCAGAAGGTAAACCTAGCTATCTTCACCATAAAAATACAATCTATTCATTCCATTTCTATGGTCCTCCCTCTTACTATACTTGTGGTAGTAGTTAAGTGGACTGAATGATAGTCAGGCTAAATCAATGCAAATATGCATGGGCGTGAACAACCCATTGTCATGGAAAACACGTAAATTGTCATTCGTTTTGATCGATTGCTACTCATGTGAGCAAAACAACTTGTCAGCTAGTGATATACTGTAGGACTCCTACCTGCAAGGCTAGTATAGCTGGGAGGAACATGCTGAAACGTACTGTGCTACACTTCTGTCCCTCATCTTGTGTGGAGCAGGAAGAGGCTGCTACTGACATTAAAACACAATTTAGTAGGGCTGGGACGATACCAGTATCGCGACACCCGTTAGTATCATGGCCAAGAAACAAAACACGAAGCAGATTTAGCTTCCTAATGTTAGAAACAAACATTATGTTGTCATCCAGAATCACATTGATCTATTTTCCAAGTTATAGCACACACTATTTTATATACAGCAGGTTTTTAAAGGACCAAAGAGTTTGGTCTGCTTCGTGTTTTCATTTTTGCCATGGGAAACATATTGCGATGCTGGTATTGTTTGTCTCAGCCCTACAATCTAGTAATTATATTTATTGTCTTTATTTCTTTAATTATGTTACTTTAAAATCTCTGTTCGGGTTTTCATAACATGATACATGCATAGTTATAGCCAGTTCAATTTTAATAAGAAGAACCCAATTTTATTGCATGTTCATTTTCATGAAAGTGGGTGGTGGAGAAAAGATTGTGGCCATATGACTTACCTCAAACACAGTGATATCTAAACAACAGTAGGATCCAGGTTGTAAAAGTGTAAAAGTGTCAGCCTGTGTGCCTGCACCTGGCCTATTAATGATGTGTGTGTGCGTGAGCATGCTTACTGTGTGTGTGTTTGGTGTGTGTGTACTTGTGTGGGTGAGCATGCTTATTGTGTGTGTGTATGCCCCAGTGGCAGTGGAGCTGAACTCTCTAACTAAACAAACTATCCTGAGTCCTGCTGTCAATGTGGCCAGGCAGTTACCCTGATAGCCTCTTCTATACAATGGACTTTTTTTATAGGCCCCTACTTGCCTGCCGTTAGGCCTAGTTAGTGTGGAGGTGTATCGGTGTTATATGGACTGTTGTTTGCCTTGGCCGATGCAGCAGAAAACGCCTTGTTGTCACTCCACCACTACCTCACACCTGTCTGATAAGAGGGTGGTAGAACTGAGAGTGCCTGTTCCAGACTCTGACCAAGGGATACTACAAGTTGACCACAACACAGTCTGCCTTCCTTGTGTGTTTGCCATGGGCAATGATCAGCTCAAAACATATCTGGGCCCAGTCTAGGCATGACTGGGGTAGGAATGAACTCCAGAGCAGGGTGGGTTGATAGTGACTGGAAATTGCAACCTGAGCCCCCATGAAAGAGCGGGGGCAGGGTTCGATACGGTGACCAAAACAGTCGCATTTGCGAGGATTTGACTTGGCAGTGCGACACACATTTTGAATTGGTCGCAAGGGTGGGTACCAGTGCATTTCTTTTACCTGGTCACGTTAGTTTTTGCTTCGCAATTTGTAAACATGTTTTCATTATGATTTATTCACAAGTACTGTGCAAATGACCAAAAATAAACCAACTTCCTGAACAGGCAACAACGGCGCGGGAATGCCCGTCTGTGTGTCAGGGCTCAATTTAGAGGGGGGGTTTTGGGAAACCCCCGGGCCAGTCGTTCATCCCCGTCTGTAGGGAATATTTCAATAATGCAATTTTTAATCTAGGCTATGTCATTTATTTAAAAAAACAGATGGATTCCTGAAGCTGGTCGTTTGCTGTTTCGATTATTTATCACCTGCTCGCTACACACATATAGCCTATAGATAATCTGTTGGGCAGAGAGAGCACACAGCTCTCAAACAGCTAGTTTTTGCTTGCACTGATGACCGACAGCGGTAGCAGTTCCAAGTTATGAATCCTACCTGTAAATGCTAAGGCAAGAATGGGTACGCAAACCAGGTATTTAAAAAATTCAAAGTCTTGGTTGAATATTTGCGATGCACAACTCCGTCATCATGGAATAGCCTACCTTGAAAATAATTTCCTCGGGACTCTTTGGTCCTTGAAAAGTCATTGAAGTTATGGTAGCCGATTTAGAAGTTCTGCAAGCATTTCGCTGCACCTACAATAATATCTGCAAATCTGTGTACGCAACCAATAAACTTTGAATTGATTTGCTCCAATATTATTATTCAACTTGTCACTTTCTAGTTGTAAAACAAGATACAGTAACCCCTCAATAACTCTTCAACATCTCAAATGGCGAGAATGACTAGCTACCACATGGACAGTCTTCATTAATGTGTTTGTGTCGGGAGCATGCTGTCTATTTAGTCAGGAACTGCTCACATTATTCGGACATATTTTAGAATGTATAATTCCATTGGGTAGGCCTATTGAAAAATGCATTATGGTAATGTATGGTAATGTGGTAGTGCATACTTTTTTGGCATACATTTTGGGAGTTAGTTTTTCTATAGGCTATTACAACAATTAAATATAAAATGTAGGTCCTTGAAAATTGCAATTTAATCTTTGAAAAATACTTGAAAGTCCTTGAATTTGACTTGCCAATGTCTCTATGAATCCTGCTATTGAAATTATACATCATTCGCTTTCCTGGCAAATTTACCTGAATGTCGTGACCTGCTGTGTGCGGTTCTATAGGGCATATATGTATACCACTTTGTGTAGCCGTTAGCGATGCTAATTATATATTTAATGTTTTTATTTATTTCACCTTTATTTAACCAGGTAGGCTAGTTGCACAGTATTGCACAGTATTGTCTCTTATCGATGGCAGTTATGATATCGTTTAGGACCTTGAGCGTGGCTTAGGTGCACCCATGATCAGCTCGGAAACCAGATTGCCTAGCGAGAAGGTACGGTGGGATTCAAAATGTTCGGTGATCTGTTTGTTAACTTGACTTTCGAAGACCTTAGAAAAGCAGGGTGGAAAGATATAGGTCTGTACCAGTTTGGGTCTAGAGTGTCTCCCCCTTTGAAGAGGGGGGTGCCTGCTGCAGATTTCCAATCTTTGGGGATCTCAGACGATACGAAATAGAGGTTGAACAGGCTAGTAATAGGGGTTGCAACATTTGCGGCGGATAATTTTAGAAAGAGAGGATCCAGAATGTCTAGCCCGGCTGATTTGTAGATGTCCAGATTTTGCAGCTCTTTCAGAACATCAGCTAGCTGGATTTTGGGTGAAGGAGAAATTGAAAGTCTTGGGCAAGTTGCTGTGGGGGGTGCCTGGCTGTTGTCCGGGGTAGGGGTAGCCAGGTGGAAAGCATGACCAGCCGTAGAAAAATGCTTATTGAAATTCTCAATTATCGTCGATTTATCGGTGGTGACAGTGTTTCCTAGCCTCAGTGCAGTGTGCAGCTGGGAGGAGGTGCTCTTATTCTCCATGGACTTTACAGAGTTTTTAAAGACGGTTGACATCTAGTGGAAGCCGTAGGAAGTGCCACTTTATCCATATCTCAATGTGTATTCGGTAGGCCAAGCTTTGAAAAACTACAAATCTCAGATGTCCCACTTTCTGGTTGGATTTTTCTCAGGTTTTCAACTGCCATATGAGTTTTAGAAATTTCAGAGTGTTTCAATCCAATACTAATACTCCAATACTATCCAATACTAATAATAATATGCATATATTAGCATCTGGGACAGAGTAGGAGGCAGTTCACTCTGGGCACGCTATTCATCCAAAAGTGAAAATGCTGCCCCCTATCCCAAAAAGGTTAAGATGGTGAGGTAAGCAGTTTTAAAGAATAACCAGGCATCCTCTATTGATGTAATGAGGTTAATATTCTTCCAGGATACCCGGGCCAGGTCGATTAGAAAAGCCTGCTCGGTGAAGTGTTTTAGGGAGCGTTTGGCAGTGAATGGGGGGTGGTCGTTTGACCGCAAACCCATTATGGATGCAGGCAACAAGGCAGTGATCGCTGAGATCCTGGTTGAAGACAGCAGAGGTGTATTTGGAGGGCAGGTTGGTTAGGATGATATCTATGAGGGTTCCCATGTTTACGGATTTGGGGTTGTACCTGGTGGTTCATTGATCATTTTTGTGAGATTGAGGGCATCAAGTTTAGATTGCAGGATCCCCGGGGTGGCATGTCCCAGTTTAGGTCACCTAACAGCACGAGCTCTGAAGATAGATGGGCGGCAATCAATTCACATATGGTGTCTAGGGCACAGCTGGAGGCAAAAGGTGGTCTATAGCAAGCGGCAATGGTGAGAGACTTGTTTCTGGAAAGGTGGATTTTTAAAAGTAGAAGCTTGAATTGTTTGGGCACAGACCTGGATAGATTGTAACTCCCCCCCCCCCCTTGACAGTTCTATCTTGTTGTAAAATGTTATAGTTAGCGATGGAAATTTCAGGGGTTCTGGTGGCAGTGAATAAAACAAACTTGGAGAGGAGGCTTCTAATGTTAACATGCATGAAACTAAGGCTTTTACGGTTACAGAAGTCAACAAATGAGAGCGCCTGGGGAATGGGAGTGGAGCTAGGCACTGCAGGGCCTGGATTAACCTCTACATCACCAGAGGAGGAGTAGGATAAGGCCAAAGGCTATAAGAACTGGTCGTCTAGTACGTTCGGAATTTACATGTAAATGTAAATGAATAGAGAGTAAAAGGAGCAGGTTTCTGGGTGCGATAGAATAGATTCAAGTCATAATGTACAGACAAATGTATGGTAGGATGTGAATACAGTGGAGGTAAACCTAGGCATTGTGTGACGATGAGAGAGATACAGTGACTTTATATTCACACAGCTTCTAAGGACATATACAGTACATTTCGGAAAGTATTCACACTTTGGTGCCAGGTTTCCTCCAGGCGTGACGGTTGGCATTCAGGCCAAAGAGTTCAATATTGGATTCATCAGACCAGAGAATCTTGTTTTTCATGGTCAGAGTCCTGTAGGTGCCCCCTTTTGGCAAACTCCAAGCGGGCTCTCATGTGCCATTTACTGAGGAGTGGCTTCCGTCTGGCCACTCTACCATAAAGGCCTGATTGGTGGAGTGCTGCAGAGATGGTTGTCTTTCTGGAAGATTCTCCCATCTCCACAGAGGAACTCTGGAGCTCTGTCAGGGTGACTATCGGGTTCTTGGCCACCTCCCTGACTAAGACCCTTCTCCCCCGATTGCTCAGTTTGGCCGAGCCGCTAGCTCTAGGAAGAGTCTTGGTGGTTCCAAACTATAGAGGCCACTGTGTTTTTGGTACCCTTTAATGTCTGAATGTATCTATCTATTTAAATCTAATTAGGGTCCTATGGGAAACACTGATCAACACTTTGGTTGCTCTTCTGTCACAACAATCGCCTCCCTTACATTTTCTTTCATTGTCATGCCAAACAAAACTGCTTTCCAAGTGCCCTCTGTATTCCAACAAAAATGTTTTAATGATCATTATTTTTCTATTATTCCAGCAGTTTACCAAAATGTTTTGATCTATAATCGCAAGTAAAATTGCAATCACAATATTTTGTAAATGTTTTTCCCAAATCGTGCAGCCCTACACTTACCTATTCCCAAAGTAAGTTAAGACATGTACCATAGGCCTACATTAAACATTTGGTGTCATTTGGTTCTATGGTTCATGAGAAGTAGTTTTATCATATTTTATCATATTAGCATGTGCTAATATGCATTTACTGGTATAGTGTTGCAATGTTCGAGTGCATCAATATTATTTTCTCAAACTCTTTAGGGACTATTGTAGGGCTGTAACGATTCACCGATACGCATCAGTCTCTGATTCAAATGTTTAAGATACAAGTGCATTGGTCCACTGACCTAAAAACGCATTCACCGGTCAGAAATGTATTCAAATGTTATGAATCACCGGTTAAATGTTTTTTTTTGCGTTTACCTTCCGAAAGTACCATACTGACCAACGGGAGGTAGGCGACCTGTCCCTGTTCTTGCTCATCTGCAAGGAATCTTCAGCATTCAAATGCTAAAATGGCATGCCTGATATTAGGCTTTAATAGTTGAGTGACAACCTACAGTTGAAGTCAGAAGTTTAGAAACACCTTAGCCAAATACATTTAAACTCAGTTTTTCACAATTCCTGACATTTAATCCTAGTTAAAATTCCCTGTCTTAGGTCAGTTAGGATCACCACTTTATTTTAAAAATGTGAAACGTCAATAATAGTAGAGAGAATGATTTATTTCAGCTTTTATTTCATTCATCACATTCCCAGTGGGTCAGAAGTTTACATACACTCAATTCGTATTTGGTAGCATTGAATTTAAATTGTTTAACTTGGGTCAAATGTTTTGGGTAGCCTTCCACAAGCTTCCCACAATAAGTTGAATTAATTTTGGCCCATTCCTCCTGACAGAGCTTGGTGTAACTGAGTCAGGTTTGATAGATACTTTTGTATTTGTTTCCTCCAGCATCTTCATAAGGTCCTTTGCTGTTGTTCTGAGATTGATTTGCACTTTTCACACCAAAGTACGTTCGTCTCTAGTTGACTTCCTGAGCGGTATGACGGCTGTGTGGTCCCATGTTGTTTATACTTGCGTACTATTGTTACAAATGGACGTGGTACCTTTGATAATTGCTCCCAGGGATGAACCAGACTTGTGGAGGTCTACAATTTTTTTGGATGATTTATTTTCATTTCCCCATGATATCAAGCATCATGATGTTCCCATGATGTCAAGCAAAGAGGCACTGCGTTTGAAGGTAGACCTTGAAATACATCCACAGGTACACCTCCAATTGACTCAAATGATGTCAATAAGCCTATCAAAAGCTTCTAAAGCCATGACATCTTTTTCTGGAATTTTACAAGCTGTTTAAAAGGCACAGTCAATTTAGTGTATCTGAACTTCTGACCCACTGGAATTGTGATACAGTGAATTATAAGTGAAATAATCTGTCTGTAAACAATTGTTGGACAAATGATTTGTGACATGCACAAAGTAGATGTCCTAAATGACTTTCCAAAACTATAGTTTTTTTAACAAGAAATTTGTGGAGTGGTTGAAAAACTAGTTTTAATGACTCCAACCTAAGTGTATGTAAACTTCCAACTTCAAATGTATATAATTTGCTAGATTATTGTTATCTGCTTGGATGAAAATGGTGTTTTACCGGAATACAAATAAGCTGCTGGAGGCACAATTCTCATCTGGCTATACCTGCTGAATGGGCTTACAAAATATATTATTTCGATTTTTCAGGTTCTCCATCAGGAATAGTTTTGGTAGTTTTTCTTTAAAACAAGCAGTGTCATTTTTTATATGAAATGATCAACTTTGCCCTGTATAACAAGGACAGCAATCACTTTTGAGAGGAGAGGGAGGAGAAGAGAATATAATATATTCATTGGCTATTTCATAGCTAATATATAAATTATAAATGTACTTGTCTGTAAAAACGAATGCCTCTTCTGAAGGGACTAAAGTCCATTACTAGGCAACCAGAACTGTAAATCAAATAATGACACTATTGACATGTTACTGTAGCTGCGTTCTCTGTCTGTAAACCGTTGCGGTTGCTTCATTCCCCGGCCCTATGTAATAAGACCATTATTCTGAATTGTAAATTGAAGGAGTTTTATGATTTTTTTCTTATCGATTATTATGGCTCGGATCCCGCTAGCGGGGGAAAATAATAAGCTTATTCTTGTTAATTCAGCCACTTTGTCAGATTTCAAAAAGGCTTTACGGAGAAAGCACACCATGAGATTATCTGAGGACAGCGCCCCACACACAAAGGCATTACATACATTTCCAACAAAGCAGAGGCGTCACGAAAGTCAGAAATAGCAATAAAATAAATCACTTACCTTTGAAGATCTTCATCTGGTTGCAATCACAAGGGTCCCAGCTACATAACAAATGGTCCTGTTGTTCGATAAAGTCCTCCTTTATATCCCCAAAAAAGTCAGTTTAGTTGGCGCGCTTAACCGGTTTCCCTCGTTCAAAATGCATACAAATGAATCCCGTAAATTACCAATAAACTTCTTCCAAACAAGTCAAACAACGTTTATAATCAATCCTCAGGTACCCTAATATGTAAATAAACGATACAATTTAAGATGGACTATAGTATTGTCATTACCGGAGATAAATAACGAAGTGCGCGCCCTCACCGGAACGTGCTACAAACACTACAGCCAAAATGGGAGCCACTTACAAAAACTACAAATTCTAGCTAATTTTTCAAAAAACAAGCCTTAAACTCTTTCTAAAGACGTTTGACATCTAGTGGAAGCCCTAGGAACTGCAATCTGAGAGGTAATTACTTTTATATACCCATTGACAGCCCCTAATTAGAGTGAAGAGAAGGAAAAAATAATAGTCCTGAGATTTAAGTCAAAAGACAGAGAGAGAACACTGAAAAAGGGGAGAGAGGCAGCCTATAGCATAGTTTGAGGCATGTGTGTCAGTGTGTGCGTTTGTAACCGGTGCTGTGCTGCACCGCTGTAATTCTGCGTTGTGCGTGTGGTTGATTGAGACTATAGAGATCGACTGGAGATCAGGTTGTTTTAATTCATCAGAATTCACTCTCTGCTTCCTGCATCCAAAAGAAAAGAAAACATTTGTAGAGCACATATGTTCTACGAATCGTCGCCCCTTTCTCTCATAGTGCATCAAAATGAGTACGGCCTCTCTTTATTATGCATCGACACATAACATATATTTTACATAGATAAAACCACATACCTGCATCCCCCCAACAATAAAACATTTGTAGAGCCACATATGTTCCGCGAATCGTCGCCTCTTTCTACAACAGATGCACAATACAAGGGACTGTGATCATTCGATGAGCTAGCCATCGTTCACACATACACTAGCCTGCTAATACCTTAGCTAGCTATTAACCACATGTTTACATTTACATTTAAGTCATTTAGCAGACGCTCTTATCCAGAGCGACTTACAAACTTATGACATCCAGTGTTGAAATCAGAATGTAATCCTAAAAAGTACAATCACAAGTGCCTCTTAACAATACCATCCACTTATGAGTAACCTCTAAATATACAACATTATTTATGAACAAAACACTGTGTTTTTGCTTTGTGCTTAAAAATCTAACTTTTCTGACGATAGAAGAAGCTTGCCTCCCTCTCATAGTGCATCAAAATGATTTGAACACAAGCACGCAGGGCAAAACGTAAGTACACACTCCCCTACTCCCAGGATGCAGGAATGCATAATAACAAGTCAACATGCGATGTTAATATATCAACCTGGATGCTTATGCGTGTGTGTGTGTGTGTGTGTGTGTGTACACATTTGTAATGACTTTCAGTCCTACCATCCCATTATCCACTAAACTAAAGGCGAGAGAGATGGGCGGGAAGAGCTTGCTGGTTTACAGCAGTGTCTTGTTTTATGATCACACACATTTTAGAAAATCCCACTGCTCTCTATGTACGTATCTCATGCTCCTTTGATACTTGTACTGTTGGTGCTTAGTCTGCTCACAGATATGACAGACAGTTGGACAGATGGAGTGAGAAAGACAGATAGACGAGTGTATTCTGGTGTGCGAATTGGTTGCAGCACTTTTGCCGTAGTCTCTCAGGGAGCATGATTACTTCTTGTCAGGATGGTGTGAATGAGAAGAGAGGAGAGGAGTGAGACAGCGCCAGTCTGTCACACTTGATAGACATGCTAATAATAACTGTCACCAAGGGGGGGAGAGAGCGAGAGAGAGAAAGAGAAGACAGGCTATATGCCCACTGCCCACAAAATGAGGTGCAAACTGGGATGCACTTCCTAAACTCCTGGCAAATTTATGACCATAGAGACACATATTTCCCTGAGATTACACAGACCCACAAAGAATTTGAAAACAAATCCAATATTGATAAACTCCCATATCAGGTGAAATAACAGTGTGCTACTATAGCAACAAGAATTGTGACCTGTTGCCCCCGGAGAACGGCAACAAATGGAACACAAACACCATTGTAAATCAAATCAAATTAGACTGTCACGTGCGCCAAATATAACAAGTGTAGACCTTACCGTGAAATGCCTACTTGCAAGCCCTTAACCAACAGTGCAGTTCAAGAAGAGTTAAGAAAATATTTACCAAATAAACGAAAGTAAAAAATAATCAAAAGTAACACAATAAAATAACAATAACGAGGCTATATACAGGGAGTGCTGGTACCGAGTCAGTGTGCAGGGGTACAGGTTAGTTGAGGTCATTTGTACATGGTAGGGGTGAAGTGACTATGCATAGATAATAAACAGCGAGTAGCAGCAGGGGGGGGGGGGTCAATGTAAATAGTCCGGTGGCCAGTTGATTAATTGTTCAGCAGTCTTATGGGTTGGGGGTAGAAGCTGTCAAGGAGCCTTTCGGTCTGAGACTTGGTGCTCCGGTACCGTTTGCCATGCGACAGCAGAGAGAACAGTCAATGACTTCGATGACTGGAGTCTCTGACAATTTTACGGATTTACCTCTGACACCGCCTATTATATAGGTCCTGGATGGCAGGAAGCTTGGCCCCAGTGATGTACTGGGCCGTACGCACTACCCTCTGTAGCTCCTTACGGTCAGATGCCGAGCAGTAGCCATAGCAGGCGGTGATGCAACCGGTCAGGATGCTCTCGATGGTGCAGCTGTAGAACTGTTTGAGGACCTGGGGACCCATGCAAAATCTTTTCAGTCTCCAGGGGGGGGGAAGGTTTTGTTGTGCCCCCTTCAAGACCATCTTAGTGTGTTTGGACCATGATATGGACACCAAGGAACTTGAAACTCTCATCCCGCGCCACTACATCCCCATCGAAGTTAATGGGGGCCTGTTTGGCCCGCCTGTTCCAGTAGTCCACCATCAGCTACTTTGTCTTACTCACATTGAGGGAGTGGTTGTTGTCCAGGCACCACACTGCCAGTTCTCTGACCTCTCTCATTATTGTTGGTGATCGGCCCTACCACTGTTGTGTCAGCAAACTTAACGATGGTAATGGAGTCGTGTTTGGCCACGCAGTCGTGGGTGAGCAGGGAGTACAGGAAGGGACTAAGTACATCTGAGGGCATAGCGGGATTTCTTATAGGCGTCCGGATTAGTTTCCCACTCCTTGAAAGCAGCTGCTCTAGCCTTTAGCTCGATGCGGATGATTTCTGTAATCCATGGCTTCTGGTTGGAATATGTACGTACTGTCACTGTGGGGGGACGTCTTCGATGCACTTATTGATGAAGCCGATGACTGAGGTGGTATACACTTCAATGTCATTGGATGAATCCCGGAACATATTCCAGTCTGTACCAACAAAACAGTCCTGTAGCGTAGCATCCACATCATTTGACCACTTCCGTATTGAGCGAGTCACTGGTACTTCCTGTTTTAGTTTTATCTTGTAAGCAGGAATCAGGGGGATAGAATTCTGGTCAGATTTGCCAAATGGAGGGTGGGGGAGAGCTTTGTATGCATCTGTGTAGAGTAAAGGTGGTCTAGAGTTTGCTTTCCCTCTGGTGTGACATGCTGGTAAAAATTTGGTAAAACTAATTTAAGTTTGCCTGCATTAAAGTTAACTAGGAGTGCCGCTTCTGGATGAGCATTTTCTTGTTTGCTTATGGCCTTATACAGCTCGCTGAGTGCTGTCTTAGTGCCAGGATCAGTCTGTGGTGGTAAATAGACGGCTACGAATAATATAGATAAGAACTCTCTTGGTATATAGTGGTCTACAGCTTATCGTAAGGTACTCTATCTCAGGCGAGCAATACCTCAAAACTTCTTTATTAGACTTGTTACCTGTGGTCCTTAAATGAAACTGGTACATATTTTCATTAATCACAATTTTGGTCTTTAATCCAGGGCCGACAGAAAATTCCTTACTTTTAATGTGTTTTTTAAACTGAAATTGCAACCAACTTTCTGTGGTTTGTTATAAAAAATAACAATATTTTGGAAATTATTTTGTTTCAAATAACCAAAAGTGAGTGATTGTATAATGTAAATAATGGGGAAACGGCCATTCTTGAAAATGGGGTGAGACTTCTTACCTATATGTAAATAAAGCCAGTTTGTTATTTAGAATGATTTGTTTCTGTTTTTAGAGGGAGAGAAACCAAAAGCCCACTGTGCGTATTTTTCGAAATTCCTCATTCCACATGTCAAGTGAAAATCCCCCATTGTATATACCCAAGTTCTCTTTTAACTCCAGGACCACAAACAGTTTGTTGTTGTTGTTGCCTGATGCAGGACTCTAGTGCCAGAGGAGAGACTATTAGACTAAAAAATGCCTCCATTAATTGCCACAGTTTAGACTATCGATAGATCAGCGCTCTAACTGCCCCTTGCGATAGTATGGTGCAATGACAGAATGCCACCATCTACCACTAACGGTCGCGACACAAGCTCGTAACTTTTAAAGGAAGAATCACTGTATCTGACAAGGATAAAGAAATGCATGTCGGTGTCATAGCATGAAGCCAGCATCTCTCTCTCTCTCTTTCTGGGGCTAGACCTAGGCTTCTTTTCCTTTAAACATATTTTTCAATATTAAAATCATATAGTGGACGCCTACGACCATAGGCCTATGCATGCAATACCCTGATGCATTTAGGGCTCAAATCTCCGACAGCTGAACCATGAGGTGGACAATTATTGTTTTAGGTAAGTAAAAACCAATAAAACAATTGGCTTTAAAGTTTTGCAATTTGCTAGACATTGAAACACAATGAATAGTGTTTTTGTAATTAAGTTATAGGCTGTTTTTAAGGACACATACTGTAAATGTGGCTCATCTAGCAAATATCCCTTGGTTATTGATGGCGCTGGCTGCTTGGGTTACGCACCCAATGCATATGGACGTCGGTACATTTCTCAAATGTCCGATAAATGAAAATCTTACCAGTCATTTGGACGGCGCCGACTTTTCCTGGCAGAAACCCTGGTGGGTGTGTGTGTGTGTGTGTGTTTCAAGGTGTGATTGTGGTGGTCCCCATGGTTCACATGAATAGTTGGGAATCCTGAAGGTGTCAACAGGTTTAGCGATGGGATCAGGGTCAGGTCAACAGTGTCATGGGGGGAGGAAAAGGACAGGAGGAGGGGAAGAGGACGTGAAAGAGCGGAATGAGGGAGGAGAGGCCTTCATGGAGAGGGACAAAATGCACACAAAGCGGTTTTGTACGTTAACTATTTGCACATCGTTACAACACTGTATATAGACATAATATGACATTTGAAATGTCTTTATTATTTTTGTAATGTTTACTTTTCATTTGTATTGGTTATTTCACTTTTGTTTATTATCAACTTCACTTGCTTTGGCAATGTTAACATAAGTTTCCCATGCCACTAAAGCCCTTAAATTGAAATTTAATTGATATAGAACACCTAAAAGTAACACTTAAGCATGCCTTTCGAAGTACCACTATTTGGAGTGAGGGAGCCCCTCCCAGTTCTTCTTCTTAGTTTACCCTCCATCTCTGCTTTCATTTTCCCAACACCCATTCTGGGTGTGTGCAATGCATGGTCCCTGTCATAGTATATGTGTAGTATATGACCATCCCCTCTCAGTTCTGTGCATATCGGCTTTCTGTACACCCGTTCTCTCTCTTCTCTCTTCTGTGTTAACAGACAGAGAGAGAGAGAGGCCTAGCTCCCTAACTGAGGCCAAGGCCTGAATCAGGCAACAGGCTAACACAACAGCTCTTTCCAAAGTCTTTGATTACACAATGGAGGGAAACGCAGATTCAATAACTATTAAATTACATTTTTTATTTTTTATTTATTCAATAACTATTAAATTAAAATTTTTATTTTACCTTTATTTTACTAGGCAAGTCAGTTAAGAACAAATTCTTATTACAGAGTGGCCCCCACTACCAGGGAAAACAAAGGTGCTGAATATAGCCCCCATCAAACAACACACACTCCTCTCCAGACCAAACACACTGGGTGGTGGTGTTGGGTAGAGAGGGAAAGGAGTATTATTTCAGGAGTAAAGGAAAGAGAAAAAGTTGTGCTGAGGCACAGGAATGGTAGGGAATGCTTCTATACCTGGGGTTTTAGGTAGCCTAGCGGTTAGAGAGGAAAGCCAGCAACCGGAGGGTTTCTGCATTGAATCCTGGGTCCGGCTGGAAAAATCTGGTGGGAAATTAGCTGGCAACCGAAGGGTATCAAGTCCTATATGTCATTGCCTGCCATTGTGCCTTTGAGCAAGGCACTTAACCTACCACAACAACAGCTCCTCGGGCGCCCAGTGTGTCAGCCCCTGTACATCTCCAAAAAGCTGTATACTGTATGTATGTGTGTCTTGCGGAGGGGTTGGGTTTAGCCTAGTGGTTAGAGCGTAGGTTGCAAGTTCATACCCCTGAGCTGACAAGGTACAAATCTGTCATTCTGCCCCTGAACAGGCAGTTAACCCACTGTTCCTAGGCCGTCATTGAAAATAAGAATGTGTTCTTAACTGACTTGCCTGGTAAAATAAAATAAATAAAAAACGTGGGAAGAAAAATGTCAGTTTGTATGCGACCGACCAATAAAGTAATCTTCATCAACTATGCCTGTAAATATTAGTGTACAATTAGCCAAATGTAGACAGTCAGCCAAAATACACTTTAGACACACACAGAACTGGAGATTTTAATAATTGTTTTCCTTGTTGTTGGGAGTTTATTTTCCCCTTAAATCCTTTTTATCTTTCCCAGCTCAGCCCCTTTCCTGAGAAACACACATGCACAGACATGCACGCACACAAACACAGTGTTTTGCTCATCGTTAAACATCCAAAAATCTTGCACCTCTGCCAAGTTTTTTACATTTTTTACAATAAAAGGGTTTTGCTGAGTGTTGAGATCCATAGACTGAGTTGATCCAGAGAATCCTCTCTCTCTCTCTCTCTCTCTCTCTCTCTCTCTCTCTCTCTCTCTCTCTCTCTCTCTCTCTCTCTCTCTCTCTCTCTCTCTCTCTCTCTCTCTCTCTCTCTCTCTCTCTCTCTCTCTCTCTCTCTCTCTCTCATTGCAATATGCAATTTACATTGCCATCATATCAGTGTCTAAACCATTAGCCTAATGGTTTTCCATGCTCGCTCGTAATGCGTTCAGAAAGGTGAATTGAATCCATGCAGCTGTGGGAACAAGAATGGGAGTGAAGTTGTCAGGATCGACAGTCCACAGGAATGGGCAGTACAGGGGGTGGGGGGTTAACAATATATCATGCATTTCATAAAAAAAAATTTAAAAAACGAATATAGTTGTAGCCACTGCCAGTCACTACTTTACCTCAGATGCCAACGGACGTCAGGGAATGATGAAGCCTTCAAGAGAGGAATTGCAACGTCTCGTTGCAGCCTAGGACACATCACTAACATTAGAGTCATTAAAAGGATAGAGCGATGTTTTTGCTAAAGTTGATAGATGTCTTTGACAATGAAGAAACGGATTACACGGCTTGTAAAAAAATGCAGCGGTTTAATCAAATACAAACCGGGGACAAGCGGCCTGAAGCGGCATAGCTGCTCTAGTACCAACAACGTTACCGGTCAAGCCCAATTGTTTGCGTATTTAACTAAACCCATGCCATCTGAGGTAAAGAGTAGGGTGGCAGATATGTGCGGCATTTAATCTTGTTGAGGTCAAATGTTTCGAAATCGTGACCCAACGTTCCATATCCATGAGTTCATCCGACTCTGGGTAAGTAGAAGGGCTGCCTTCAATGCCAAAATCACGTAATGTGGTTGTTATCAGCTGTGTGTGCAGGCAAGTGTCTTATTTATGAGTGATATGCAGCAGCCAAACGGAGCAGTTGCTATGGCTACACACATGCAGAGCAGGGGACAGACAGACGAGTAGCTGAAGCAGGAAGTTATTTCTTTTTTATGTGTGGAAAAATTAGCACGGGACAGGATGGGAGTGAATTTTGATCGGGATAGGATAGGGAAGTACCCGGGGTTATATAACTGTTGCAGGATCAGGACAGTACTGGGAAAAATTTGACAAGACGGGACAGGAATTAATTTTCACTCCCGTGTCAACGTATAGGTAGCATCTCAAAAGGCACACTATTTCCAATATAGTGCACCAATTTTGACCAGGGCACATAGTTCCAAAGTAAGGCTCTGGTCCCATATGGCTCTAGTCAAAAGTAATGCACTGCAGTACCAGTCAATAGTTTGGACACACCTACTCATTCAAGGGTTTTTCTTTATGTTTACTATTTTCTACATTGTAGAATAATAGTGAAGACATCAAAACTACGAAATAACACCTATGGAATCATGTAGTAACCAAAACGGTGTTAAACAAATCAAAATGTATTTTATATTTGACATTCTTCAAAGTAGCCACCGTTTGCCTTGATGACAGCTTTGCACACTCTTGGCATTCTCTCAACCCGCTTCATGAGGCAGTCACCTGGAATACATTTCAATTAACAGGTGTGCCTTGTTAGAAGTTAATTTGTGGAATTTCTTTCCTTCTTAATGAGCCAATCAATCAGTTGTCTTGTGACAAGGTAGGGGTGGTATACAGAAGATAGCCCTATTTTGTAAAATACCAAGTCCATATTATGGCAAGAACAGCTCAAATAAGCAAAGGTAAACGACAGTTCATCATTACTCTAAGACAAGAAGGCCAGTCAATCCGGAAAATGTCAAGAACTTTGAAAGTGCAGTCGCAAAAACCATCAAGCCCTATGATGAAACTGGCTCTCATGAGGACCGCCACAGTAAAGGAAGACCCAGAGTTACCTCTGCTGCAGAGGATAAGTTCATTAGAGTTACCAGTCTCAGAAATTGCAGCCCAAATAAATGCTTCACAGAGTTCAAGTAACAGACACCTCTCAACATCAACTGTTCAGAGCAGACTGTGTGAATCAGGCCTTCATGGTCGAATTGCTGTAAAGAAACCACTACTAAAGGACACAAATAATAAGAAGAGACTTGCTTGGGCCAAGAAACAAGCAATGGACATTAGACCAGTGGAAATCTGCTCTTTGGTCTGATGAGTCAAATTTGAGATGTTTGGTTCCAACCGCCATGTGAGACGCAGAGTAGGTAAACAGATGATCTCCGCATGTGTGGTTCCACCGTGAAGAATGGAGGAGGAGGTGTGATGGTGCGGCGGTGCTTTGCTGGTGACACTGTCAGTGATTTATTTGGAATTCAAGGAACACTTACCCGGCATGGCTACCACAGCACTCTGCAGCGATACGCCATCCCATCTGGTTTGCGCTTAGTGTCACTATCATTGGTTTTTCAACAAGACAATGACCCAAAACACACCTCCAGGCTGTGTAAGGGCTATTTGACCAAAAAGGAGAGTGATGCAGTGCTGCATCAGATGACCTGGCCTCCACAATCACCTGACCTCAACCCCATTGAGATGGTTGGATCACAGAGCGAAGGAAAATCAGCCAACAAGTTGCTCAACATATATGGGAACTCCTTCAAGACTTTTGGAAAATCATTCCAGGTGAAGCTGGTTGAGAGAATGCCAAGAGTGGGGAAAGCTGTCACCAAGGCAAAAAATAAATATATTTAGATTTGTTTAACACTTTTTTGGTTACTACACGATTCCATATGTGTTATTTAATCGTTTTGATGTCTTCACTATTATTCTACATTGTAGAAAATAGTAAAAATAAAGAAAACCCCTTGAATGAGTAGGTGTGTCCAAACTTTTGACTGGTACTGTATATATTTTCATTTTGGAGGTATCTGGCTTTCCCTGCTGTTTCACACTGGCTGCCTGGTATTTCTTCTGAAAGGGAGGTCTGTCTGTCTATCTGTCTGGGCACAATTATTGGTTGTTATTCTTACAGGCTCCACCTCCACACCACTTTCCACTCTCTACCTTCTGCTTTGGGCCATAACTGCATGCGTTACTCATGAAAGTACAACCCAACACAAGATAATGTTTAGAGTGGGGCTGACTGATGGATCCACAAGGGGTTATGGGGTTGATGTCCTAATTTATGGTTTTAAGATGTGTTTGGGCCTCTTCTCTCTCACTGTATCGCTCCTCTTGGCATGATGTTGATTTAAGTGCATCCATGGGGTTATGTGTTTTTTTAGACTATTGCTTATTTCTTATTCTCCCACCTTTTCCCCTGAGTTTCCAACCTCCTTTCTGTGCACAACCCTCCTCACTTTCCTCCTCCCCTTCCTTCGCTCTGCAGAGCCTCCGACCAAATACCAAATCTCTAAGCCCACCGTGTGCTCGGTGCACCCGGGGGAACTGCTGAAGCTCAGCTGCCTTCTGGCTGGGGAGCCCGGGGCCATCACCTGGACTAAGGATGGTTCCACTCTGGGGGCCAACAACCGCACCCTGATAGAACAGGAGGTTCTGCAGATCCGCGACGCCACGCCCAAGGACTCTGGGCTGTACGCGTGCAGCACTGTGGGCCCTCAGGGCAGCGACACGCTCTGCTTCATAGTGAACGTCACAGGTGAGTCAGGGTGCCATGAAGGAGGCAGGACAGAGAGTAACCAGCCAGTCAGCCGGCCAGCTTGTCAGGGCAGGACAAGGGCATGGTGTAGGTCTTACAGTATGCTTTTATATTGCTCTGGTTTACACATACGCTGTGTCATGAAAAGGACAGTCAGTGTAGGCAGAGTGGATAGTCGCTGGACTGCAATGTGGCTTCAGCTACTTTACCTGTGAGGGTTCGAGTTGCACCTACATCCCTGTTCTTGGGAGGCGGTGCTGCCTTTGCAATGGTGTAGTTGGGGAATGGCCATGGAAGGGCTGTGGACTGGGTGTTTTTTTTGTTGTTGGTTCATGTAGTTAATTTATAGTCATTTAGCTTTTCTTACATAGGTTAGTGACTCATGTAAATGTCAATATTACATCACCAGATCCTCAACACATCAGTGCACGTATGAGCATGTGCTGCAGTGAGCATGTGTGTGTGTACTGTAGTAGTGTGCATGCGTGTGTGTGCCTTTTTAGCAGTGTGAGTGTATATGTTTGGCTGCAGCTGTTCCTGAGGGTGCCAGTGATGGCAGTAAGTAACCGTGGTCATCTCTACAGATGCCATCTCGTCTGGGGACGATGAGGACGACACAGAGCGATCGGAGGACGTGGGGGCGGACGGAGAGCAGATAAGTGAGTATGGGCATAGTATTGTGGGGACAGTGTGGGCAGCAGAGGCCATGACTATTGTCTTCTGTAGTGGGGGCCTGTGGGCAATATGTGAACTCAGCAAAAAGTTAAGGGGATAAAGAATATGTACATAAGGATATATGAATGAGTGATGGTACAGGGTAGCATACAGTAGATGGTATCGAGTACAGTATATACATATGAGATGAGTATGTAGACAAAGTAAACAAAGTGCCATAGTTAAAGTGGCTAGTGATACATGTATTACATAAGGATGCAGTCGATGATATAGAGTACAGTATATACGTATGCATATGAGATGAATAATGTAGGGTAAGTAACATTATATAAGGTAGCATTGTTTAAAGTGGCTAGTGATATATTTACATCATTTCCCATCAATTCCCATTATTAAAGTGGCTGGAGTTGGGTCAGTGTCAATGACAGTGTGTTGGCAGCAGCCACTCAATGTTAGTGGTGGCTGTTTAACAGTCTGATGGCCTTGAGATAGAAGCTGTTTTTCAGTCTCTCGGTCCCAGCTTTGATGCACCTGTACTGACCTCGCCTTCTGGATGATAGCGGGGTGAACAGGCAGTGGCTCGGGTGGTTGCTGTCCTTGATGATCTTTATGGCCTTCCTGTAACATCGGGTGGTGTAGGTGTCCTGGAGGGCAGGTAGTTTGCCCCCGGTGATGCGTTGTGCAGACCTCACTACCCTCTGGAGAGCCTTACGGTTGAGGGCGGAGCAGTTGCCGTACCAGGCGGTGATACAGCCCGCCAGGATGCTCTCGATTGTGCATCTGTAGAAGTTTGTGAGTGCTTTTGGTGACAAGCCGAATTTCTTCAGCCTCCTGAGGTTGAAGAGGTGCTGCTGCGCCTTCTTCACGACGCTGTCAGTGTGAGTGGACCAATTCAGTTTGTCTGTGATGTGTATGCCGAGGAACTTAAAACTTGCTACCCTCTCCACTACTGTTCCATCGATGTGGATAGGGGGGTGTTCCCTCTGCTGTTTCCTGAAGTCCACAATCATCTCCTTAGTTTTGTTGACGTTGAGTGGAGAGGGCTCAGAACGCACCCTTGTGGGGCCCCCGTGTTGAGGATAGGCGGGGAGGAGATGTTGTTGCCTACCCTCACCACCTGGGGGCGGCCCGTCAGGAAGTCCAGTACCCAGTTGCACAGGGCGGGGTCGAGACCCAGGGTCTCGAGCTTGATGACGAGCTTGGAGGGTACTATGGTGTTGAATGCCGAGCTGTAGTCGATGAACAGCATTCTCACGTAGGTATTCCTCTTGTCCAGGTGGGTTAGGGCAGTGTGCAGTGTGGTTGAGATTGCATCGTCTGTGGACCTATTTGGGCGGTAAGCAAATTGGAGTGGGTCTAGGGTGTAAGGTAGGGTGGAGGTGATATGGTCCTTGACTAGTCTCTCAAAGCACTTCATGATGACGGAAGTGAGTGCTATGGGGCGGTAGTCGTTTAGCTCAGTTATCTTAGCTTTCTTGGAACAGGAACAATGGTGGCCCTCTTGAAGCATGTGGGAACAGCAGACTGGTATAGGGATTGATTGAATATGTCCGTAAACACACTGGCCAGCTGGTCTGCGCATGCTCTGAGGGCGCGGCTGGGGATGCCGTCTGGGCCTGCAGCCTTGCGAGGGTTAACACGTTTAAATGTCTTACTCACCTCGGTTGCAGTGAAGGAGAGACCGCATGTTTTCGTTGCAGGCCGTGTCAGTGGCACTGTATTGTCCTCAAAGCGGGCAAAAAAGTTATTTAGTCTGCCTGGGAGCAAGACATTCTGGTCCGTGACTGGGCTGGGTTTCTTCTTGTAGTCCGTGATTGACTGTAGACCCTGCCACATGCCTCTTGTGTCTGAGCCGTTGAATTGAGATTCTACTTTGTCTCTGTACTGACGCTTAGCTTGTTTAATAGCCTTGCGGAGGGAATAGCTGCACTGTTTGTATTCGGTCATGTTACCAGACACCTTGCCCTGATTAAAAGCAGTGGTTCGCGCTTTCAGTTTCACGCGAATGCTGCCATCAATCCACGGTTTCTGGTTAGGGAATGTTTTTATCGTTGCTATGGGAACGACATCTTCAACGCACGTTCTAATGAACTCGCACACCGAATCAGCGTATTCGTCAATATTTTTATCTGACGCAATACGAAACATGTCCCAGTCCACGTGATGGAAGCAGTCTTGGAGTGTGGAGTCAGTTTGGTCGGACCAGCGTTGGACAGACCTCAGCGTGGGAGCCTCTTGTTTAAGTTTCTGTCTGTAGGCAGGGATCAACAAAATGGAGTCGTGGTCAGCTTTTCCGAAAGGGGGGCGGGGCAGGGCCTTATATGCGTCGCGGAAGTTAGAGTAACAATGATCCAAGGTTTTACCACCCCTGGTTGCGCAATCGATATGCTGATAAAATTTAGGGTTTCTTGTTTTCAGATTAGCTTTGTTAAAATCCCCAGCTACAATGAATGCAGCCTCCGGATAAATGGTTTCCAGTTTGCAAAGAGTTAAATAAAGTTCGTTCAGAGCCATCAATGTGTCTTCTTGGGGGGGATATATACGGCTGTGATTATAATCGAAGAGAATTCTCTTGGTAGATAATGCGGTCTACATTTGATTGTGAAGAATTCTAAATCAGGTGAACAGAAGGATTTGAGTTCCTGTATGTTTCTTTCATCACACCATGTCTCATTAGTCATGAGGCATACGCCCCCGCCACTCTTCTTACCAGAAAGATGTTTGTTTCTGTCGGCGCGATGCATGGAGAAACCCGTTGGCTGCACCGCCCCGGATAGCGTCTTCCCAGTGAGCCATGTTTCCGTGAAGCAGAGGACGTTACAGTCTCTGATGTCCCTCTGGAATGCTACCCTTGCTCGGATTTCATCAACCTTGTTGTCAAGAGACTGGACATTGGCAAGAAGAATGCTAGGGAGTGGTGCGCGATGTGCCCGTGTCCGGAGTCTGACCAGAAGACCGCTACGTTTCCCTCTTTTACGAAGTCGTTTTTTTTGGGGTCGCTGCATGGAATCAATTCCGTTGACCTGTTTGTAAGGCAGAACACAGGATCCGCGTCGCGGAAAACATATTCTTGGTCGTACTGATGGTGAGTTGACGCTGATCTTATATTCAGTAGTTCTTCTCGACTGTATGTAATGAAACCTAAGATGACCTGGGGTACTAATGTAAGAAATAACACGTAAAAAAAACAAAAAACTGCATAGTTTCCTAGGAACGCGAAGCGAGGCGGCCATCTCTGTCGACCTCTTTGTTATATGATAACACTGTTGTGGAACTGGGGGCAAAGGCTTGGACTATCGACCATGAGATCAAATGTCATCATGACTAAAGTTACTTTTTGAAATTCTACGGGAAACAGAGAAGACAGTTGTGTTGTATGTATATTGCCTAATCTGGTTATTTTATATTATTTAAAATCCCTTGCGAGGTATCAGCTATACCGTTGCCTTCCTCTGTATGTACTTAGTCTGGGAGTCTGTTTGTGCTGTGAATGTATGTTTGTTCTGAGGGTGTTTGTGACCCACATTCAAAAAGACTACAGTTTAGAATTCTATAATAAAATGTAGTATACTGTGGAATACTATACTACATACTGTAGTATCTCTCGATCATGTGTAGTACTTACTATATAATGTTGTAATATAGTACATATTATTGTATTATCCTGAAATAAAACACTGTAGTAAATACTACAGTAATGACCGCAAAAACACTACAGTCTGCGAAAAAATACATTTTTATATAGTAAATACGACTGTATATACTTAGATTTTTCTTCACAGGCATACACACAATATCCTATAATGTCAAATTGGAATGATGTTTTTTCACATTTTTACAAATTGACCCCTTTGTTATGGCAAGCCTAAATAAGTTCAGGAGCAGAAATGTTCTTAACAAGTCACAAAACAAGTTGCATGGATTCACTCTTTGTGCAATAATAGTGTTTAACATTACTACCTCATCTCTGTACTTAACACTATACAATCTGTAAGATCCCTTGATCAAGCAGTGAATTTCAAACACCGATTCAACCACAAAAACCAGAAAGGTTTTCCAATACCTCGCGAAGGGCACCTATTAGTAGATGGGTAAAAAAAAAAAAAGCAGATGTTGAATATCCCTTTGAGTATGGTGAAATTATTGATTACACGTTGGATGGTCTCTCAATATATCTTCAGACACCAATGGAGGATCCTGAGGGGAGGACTGCTCATACTAATGGCTGGAAAGGTGCCAATGGAATGGCCTCAAACCATGTGTTTGGGGTATTTGACACCATTCCAGAAATTCTGCTCTAGCCGTTACCACTAGCCCATCCTCCCCAATTAAGGTTACACCAACCTCCTGTGTCAGACACTACAAAGATACAGGCCTTCCTAACTCAGGAAGGAAACCACTCAGGGATTTCACCATGAGGCCAATGGTGACTTTAAATACAGTGGGGCAAAAAATTATTTAGTCAGCCACCAATTGTGCAAGTTCTCCCACTTAAAAAGATGAGAGGCCTGTAATTCTCATCATAGGTACACTTCAACTATGACAGACAAAATGAAAAAAAGTATTTGCAAATTCTACTTGAAAAGCTATAGCAAGACCTGAAAATGGTTGTCTAGCCATGATCAACATTTTGGAAGTATACTGGACAATTGTTGCACAATCCAGGTTTGGAAAGCTCTTAGAGACTTACCCGGAAAGACTCAACACTGCAATCACTGCCAAGGTGCTTCTACAATGTATTGTCTAAGGGGTGTGAATACTTATCTAAATTAAATGTTAGTGTATTTCATTTTCAATAAATTCGCAAACATTTCTAAAAACATGTTTTCACTTTGTATTGTGATTAGATGGGTGAGTATGAATGCTTTCTAAAGGCACTGTACCTACAGGTTATGGAAAATGTTTTTTTTATTTTCATATTTCTCCAGTAGGTTTCCTAAAGGAAAAGGCCTCCACTTCTATTTTAAAGATAATATAAGAAAGACCGTATAGTAAATACTACATTAATATCCGCAAAAACACTCACTAAATACTACAGTGTACTACAGTCCGCAAAAACACTACAGTAAATACTATAGTATAGTACAGTCTGCAAAAACACCAGTAAGTACTAAAGTATACTACAATCTGAAAAAACACTACCTGAATTACTATAGTATATACTAGAGTTTTATTTTACTACAGTATTTATACTATAGTTAACTGTAAATACTACAGTATACTTTTTTTTCTTCATTATTTTATTTTACTGGGCAAGTCAGTTAAGAACAAATTCTTATTTACAATGACGGCCTACACCGGCCAAACCCGGATGACGCTGGGCTAATTGTGTGCCGCACAATGGGACTCCCAATCACTGTAGTGACGCCTCTAGCACTGAGATGCAGTGCCTTAGGTTGCTGCGCCACTCAGGAGCTACATTATACTACAGTAAAAACTACAGTCAGCAAAACACTACAGTTATTACTATTGTATTTATACCATCGTATACTATTGTATTTTTTTTATGTCGGGAGCACCTGGGGTAGTCAGGCCATATCTCTATCAGCCCTTCTAGGCACTCTAGGGAAGAAGAATTCCTAGCATTCCTGCTGTAGCCGGAATCTCTCAGGTTGTCAGGCCCGAAGGAGCCAGTCAGCTGGACTCATCCATTATGTAAACTCTCATCTGGACTGGGTTAGGGACCTGATGGGGGATGGGCTTTGTGTAGTGTGTGTGTGAGAGTGTATAGTGCATTCAGAAAGTATTCTGACCCCTTCACTTTTTCCACATTTTGTTGTTATGTTGATCAACCTTGAGATGTTTCTACAACTTGATTGGAGTCCACCTGTGGTACATTTGAATTGATTTGACATGATTTGGAAAGGCACACACCTGTCTATATAAGGTCCCGCAGTTGACAGTGCCTATCAGAGCAAAAACCAAGCCATGCAGTCGAAGGAATTGTCCGTACAGCTCTGATACAGGATTGTGTCGAGGCACAGATCTGGGGAAGAGTACAAAAATATTTCTGCAGCATTGAAGGTCCCCAAGAACACAGCGGCCTCCATCATTCTTAAATTGAAGAAGTTTGTAACCACCAAGACTCTTCCTAGAGCTGGCCGTCCAGCCAAACTGAGCAATCGGGGGAGAAGGGCCTTGGTCACTAAGGTGACCAAGAACCATTTGGTCACTCTGACAGAGCTCCAGAGTTCCTCTGTGGAGTTGGGAGAACTTTCCAGAAGGACAACAATCTCTGCGGCACTCCACCAATCAGGTCTTTATGGTAGAGTGGTCAGACGGAAGCCACTCCTCAGTAAAAGGCACATGACAGCCCACTTGGAGTTTGCCAACAGGCACCTAAAGGTTTCTCAGACCATGGGAAATAAGATTCTCTGGTCTGTTGAAACCAAGATTGAACTCTTTGGCCTGAATGCCAAGCGTCACATCTGGAGGAAACCAAGTGAAGCGGTGAAGCAGCATCATGCTGTGGGGATGTTTTTCAGCGGAGGGGCCTTCGAGACTAGTTAGAATCGAGGGAATAAACAGAGCAAAGTACAGAGAGACGGAGCAAAGTACATAGAGATCCTTGATGAAAACCTGCTCCAGAGCACTCAGGACCTCAGACTGGGGTGAAGGTTCATCTTCCAACAGAACAACGACCCTAAGCACACAGCCAAGACAACGCAGGAGTGGCCTCTGGAGAGACCTGAAAATAGCTGTGCAGCGATGCTCCCCATCCAACCTGACAGAGCTTGAGAGGATCTGCAGAGAAGAATGGGAGAAATTCTCCAAATACAGCTGTGCCAAGATTGTAGCATCATACCCAAGAAGACTAGAGGCTGATGTCGCTGCCAAGGGTGCGTCAAAACAGTACTGAGTAAACGGTCTGAATACTTATGTAAATATTTCCGTTTAAAAAAAAATATATATATTTGCAAACATTTTTTTTTAAATTTAAATATTTTCTTTGTCATTATGGGGTATTGTTTGTAGATTGATGAGGGGAAAAATTTGATTAATTTGGCTGTAACGTAACAAAATGTGGAAAAGGGGAAGGTTTCTGAATACTTTCCGAGTGCAATGAATGTGTGTGTGTGTGTGTGTGTCACAGGGCTAAAGTGAAGATGAGAGCCTCCACATCTTCTTAAAATTTTCCACAGGCATCCTGCCTCACTGTGGGCTGAACCCCCCTTTAGGGCCGACTGTAATTACCTGCAATCCATTTAATACGGTGGATAGGAACTCTGCAAGGAGAGGAAAATGGAGAGGAAAAAATTATAATTCCGGTGGTAATAAGCTGTTTGAAAACAAAGTAACAGCTGTTTTGGCAGCTCTGTCCAATTTTCTCCTGCTGTTTTTTCTATGATTTCAAAACCCGGAATATAAAAAAGAAAGAAAGAGGGAAGAGTGGAGGAAAATGAAAAGGGAAAAAAAGGGGAAGGTTGAGGCCTTTAACTACAGCGTTCTGGTTTGGATCAGCACCAGCACTTCTCTGTGTACGCTGTGGAGCTCTGTTCCCTGGCCCACTTCTGGAGGGGGGATGTGGAGGTATGGGAGGGGGAAAAAGGAATGACATAGGGGGGGGGGGGATTAGGTTTCAGTGTCTGCCTCAGCTTCTATTCTGAACACTTTTATTCCACTTTCTAAAAAAGACATTGAACAACAACACAACACAATCACAACCCGGCCCCCCCAAAAATTCAAGGATAAAAAGTTACGAGCTAAATTGTACCCACTGCCCAGCATCAGGAGGTTGTGCGTGATTGGAGGAAACAAATAAGGCCCAGCGGAAGGATCATGTTGAAGGCTTTGTTTTTCGGGGGAGCATTGACGTCAGTAGAAGGTCAGAGTGGATGTGGGGTTCCAGTCCCATTGGTTCTGTTGTTTTCTGGTCTGTTAAGGAGATCAACCTTAATTGCTCCCGTTTGTTTTCGTTTGACACATCTGTAGGGTACGTCGACCGGACAGTTGAGGTAAAATTACTGGATTTGATGCCTCAATTTTATAAAAGTCTAATATAATTTGCTGTTTTGTTATGTTTGACCTATGTACTGTATATATGTAGCTCTAGTATTGTACTTCTAAATTAATGTCTATAGTATTGGGCAAATTTGTGGATTTCATGCCCTCGTGTTACAACTTTAAGCAATTAGTACTATGATTTGCCACTTATGTTTGTGCCTCACTTCTCATTTTGAATATACAGTAACGTTCTTGTTCTAGAATAACATGGGCTTACCCCTAGAATGCCACAGAGTAAACAGTGAGATGAGCTGTCCGGATCCAGAGGGCTTAAGGGTCATAGTTCACCCGAGAGAGACGAGCTCCCGACGGGGGCATACACCACCTTAATCTGTCTGTATGGCGGAGTGTTGAAAAAGAGAAGAAGATGGAGAGGGAAAGATGATGAACGTGAGAGAATACTGAATGTCTGTACAGAAAATACGAGTTGAAAGATAGAGAATATGGGGAGACATGGAAAGAGGAGGTGGAGACAGTGCGAGTGAAGGAAAGGGGCTGAAGAGAAGCTAACCAGCCTAATTATAGTGTGTTAGTTCATCCCGGAAGGAAGAGCATGGTTTACTTCTGTATCAAAGTATGTGTGCTGCTCAGTTTGCATGCCAGAGAAAATTATGGGAGGTGACTGACTCCGATAGTATTCCGATTGCACTGGTGGGCGGGAAAGGGAGAGAGGAGTGGGAAGAGAGAGAAGGGTGGAAAGGGAAGCGCAGAAGCCCAAGAACAAGAAGGCTAAACTCCTGTCCATTCCCTCAGTGGTCAATCTGATTGAAGCAAGGTCAGGAGTGTCTCAAAGCCAGTGTAACCCTGGAGTGTTCCCCATGTTCTCCCTGCTCCTGTCGAAGAGATATAGGAAGTGATGGTGGGGTGGCCATTGGTTGTCTTGTTGTTTTGCTCCAAATGTCTCTTCCTCAGTGAGTTCATCTGCTTATGCAATCACTCTCCCAGGTGCAGAGAGAAAAAGAGAGAAACTAAGTAGTGTTTGAGAGAGAGAGCGTGAGAGGGAGATAAAGAGAAGGGTCTTCAGTGAACTACAGCTGACTGAGAGACCAGGGGGGGGGGGGGAAAGAAAGGGAGGGAGGGGTGGAGAGATATGGGGTTAATGAGCTGCAGTTATGTAGGCCAAACAGAAGAGTGGTGTTCTTAATTTTCTATATGTGATCGACCGGCTCGATTCGGTCTTACGTAGCAAAATTTGCATTGGATAAAAGCATAGACACAGCTACAAACTGGTATATCATACACTACAGTTGACGAACAATGGGAAAGTAATTATGCTTTGAAAGTTGATAAACTTGTAAAATCACCTTTGAGAAAATGATCCTTCAATGTTTTTGTACAGATACTGGAGGGCTCTTCTTTGTCTACACCCATTCAGCCTCGTTCACACCCTCTTAAGCTTTAGTCCCACCCATCTCTTTAAGGACTCACGTGAGGCTATGTAGTAAACAACCAAAGGTTTAAAGACTAAAGGCTGGTTTACTACGGTGTGTTCGTAAATTTAATCTGGAGTGCCAGAGGGTTTTCTGGGCGTTCGAGTGTTGTCAGAGTGTTTCGCTCTTGGCGCGTTTGGAGTGCACACTGGACGCTCTGGCCGAGGAGTAGGGTTGATTAGAGCGTTGTGACCTAACATCAGCAGTCAAGCACCCAGGCTAACCGGCTAACGTTGGCTAGCTTGCTAGCTACTTCCAGACACAATTGAGAGAACAGCTCACTCTGACCATTTTACTTGCCCCAGCAGAGGTGGTTAGGCTGTTTTTATGAGTGTTGGTGACTGCAACTGTGCTGCTGGCAACAATTTAATCAAGCTTTTTTGCCAATGCTTACTGACACCGGCCATATTCAACGGGTGTTGAGTGTTCGTAAATTTGTCAGTTATTCTGCGCTTTTACCAGCTACGTCTAATGACAGTTTTTGCAGTGACATCATGAACATTCTACTGAAATGGTTACTTGTATAGTGCTGTCTTTTGTTTAGACATGTAGCTAGCTAGCTAGCTAAACAATGAATCATAATCCCAACTCATAACTTTACTACTGTGCTTGTTGTATCTGCAGGTAGCTAACCAAGCAGGTTCAATGTTAGCTAGCTAACATTAGGCAATAACTAGCAATGCAAATGGCTCTGAGATACGAATAATATTACTACACAGATCATACATGTAACGTTAGCTAGCGAGCCAGCCAGATAATGTTAGCTTGCTAGCTAACAGAAGACTTGAAATGAAAATGACTTTCTGACAAAATTAGAAGCGTGTAATATCTGAAAATGTAGCTAGCTAGACTCTCTTAACTGTATACATGGATGGACGCATCTCTCTCTCTGTCACAGATGCCATGGTTGCCCTTAGTTTGAAGATGTAATCCGGAGACAGGTGTTTTATACAACAACCTTCTGTGTGTTCTCTTTTCGACTCTGTGCATATTTGCAATCAAACGGACATACTTTTCTTTATCTCCTTAGCTATCATACTCTAATTCCACTGATTTCAAAACTCGGTCCTTCAGAAAGTGGAGAGTAACACTTATTCAGTTCTACTACGTGATATAAAAAAAAAAAGCCGCATTAGAAAGGATTACCTACATATACTGACCCACTCATGTTATAGACAGAAGTGTGTTACATGGCAGACCAATCCAAACTTCTCTCTCGGCATGTCCGGCCCACTCATTGTCTCAGGCAATCATGGCTAGCGGGAAGGTAGCTGACTTTTTCCATGGCTTAATCAACTAGGCTCATAATTTAGCAATTGTATAAGTTGTATAAGTTACAGATGGCTTACAAGTTTGTTATTAAGGCACATAAATGTTCACATGTTCCAGGAGGCATTTCTGGCCAAAAACACATTTTATGTTCAAATTGCTCTCCTGTGAAGTTGTGACGCGCGACAAAAGCCTAGTTTCCTGAAATGAGTCACATATGTCCCAATGGGGGTGTGTTTGAATGATGGACCGTGATCAGTGTGTGGGTAACTTACCCTCTACAAACCAAACATTGCTCACTCACAACAAACATGAAAAAAAAATTCCCCTTCCTGAACATAATGATTATTTACGGGCGATAAATATTCCTTCTCCCCAACATACATATCTTCTCCGGTGACAGGAGGATGAAAATTGTAATTTGAGCAAGGGTTTGGCTCATTTCAGAAATGTTGAATTGACTCCCATTCAATTCAAGAGTTGAAATTCGAATTGAATTGGCCAACAGGATGTAGAATTTGAGTTTGAGGGACAGGAAGAAAAATGTTATTCAATGCAATTCAAATAAATTCCACTCAGTCTTAGAACATTAGAGTTTTATTGAATCTGACAGTTTACATTTCCAGATACCAAATAATATATCACTTTTCTCTGGAAACCATGTTCATATACTCTATTAACCTCAGTGCTTAGAATAACCAATTATATTTCCACCAACCATTTAATTTGTTTTGCTTTTAGTGACTAAAATATTAGTCACACACCTATTTGTCAGTGGCAATTGATGAGACTATAACTGACTAAATAGACCAGAAAAAAATATAACGAAACAAAAAATGTTTTTCATTTCAGTTGACTAAAACGAGACGAGACAAAATGATCTCTGTGACCAAAATATGACTACTAAGTGGACTGGACATGAGTTTTTGGAGAGATGAAGAGCTTTCGGTGATAAGCACAATATTAGCAGCACAGTTCTCTTCAGAAGTGGGAAGGACGCCTCACACCTGGCACAGCCTATATTAAATAGCCATCATTAGCACATTGGAGACTGCTGCCTATATACATAGACTTGAAATCACTGGCCACTTTAATAAATCGAACACTAGTTACTTTAATAATGTTGACCTATTTTGCATTACTCATCTCATATGTATATACTGTATTCTATTCTACTGTATATTAGTCTATGCCGCTCTGACATTGCTCATCCATATATTTATATATTCTTAATTCCATTCCTTTACTTAGATTTGTGTGTATTGGGTATATGTTGTGAAATGGTTAGATATTACTGCACTGTCGGAGCTAGAAACACAAGCATTTCGCTACACCTGCAATAACATCTGCTAAACACGTGTATGTGACCAATCAAATTTGATTTGATTTTATCAGCTGTTGAGCTGCTGGAGACAAGTGATGAGTGTGGGCAGACAAGCTCCGCTCCGGCTCCGCTTCCGATTATACACATCGAGCAGGCTACTTTCTTGCTTCACCTTAGCTAACCATCAGCTTTCTCGTCAGCTACCCTTTGCCTGGTTAAGAAACACAAGCTGCTTTATGAAATAAAAACAATAGCAGCATTGAGATTAATAGCAAAACAACAGTCAAGCTATTTCTCTCCAATGAGTAGTCTATAGGAAAGTATGTTTTTGAATTTGTAGTCTTGCCCAACCCTCCCACTTTTCCTCAGAGAAAACAGCTTGATTCTAGCCCTTAAGGCTACCGTTCAAAAGACATGACCCTTAATACGAGCGCTTTGTTTTTTTCTGTCTATCGTGCATTGGCGGGCCGCATTTTACGTTCACAAAGCATATCGCGGGCCGTTCTAAACTAGGCTACTTTCGGACTGGACCATTAACCATTTGTTTAGGCTACACCTTGTTCAGTCATGCTCTCTTATTAACTAGCTATAGCTAACAACCTGGGGTGCGTTCAGCAGGTGGCAATGTTTTGGATCTCACGGTAATTACCCATTAATTAACAAACACATTTAGCTTCTCCTGGCTTCCATGCATAGCCTACAAGCCACTGATGCAGACCGTTGGAACAACTACATTTTAAAACGTCTAATAAATCCATGTAATACAGCATGCAGTCATTTTCAGAAGAACAGAATAGCATGCTCTGAGTTGTCGTTATGTTAGGCCCTGATCTGGCTGTGCTTTATGGCTGTGGGATACACTAGTTCATTTAGCAGACAAGATTTGATTAGGATTAAATGGCATGATTTTATATTATGAAGAATACAATTGAACATAGCTGAATAAAATAGAAAGGATATTTTCTCCAAACAATTTGGGGGTTCGCACATACAGTTATTCTGTGTTGATAGACTAACAAAGAAACTGGTACTCCTATATGCTTAATTTAGAGTTATTTATGTAACTTTAGTTGTGATACAAACTCTGGGCTATATGTTTAGATTTAGATTTTAATATCCAATTTTTTTTGTACCCCTTTTTTTCTCCTCAATTGGTAGTTACAGCCTTTTTCTGTTGTGCCCTAGGGCCGAATATAATAATTATTATTCCCTTCTCCCGGCTGGGCGCTCCAAAGCACCTCTGCCTCTCAACGGCTCTCTGTCACGTGATTGGGTCTTTCTCACAGGCTAGAAGTGAACACAGAAAATCGGGAACAACTGGGCAAGTTGTTATCCAATTCTGATATTGAAGATATTGGAAGAACTGTACACATGTACTTTTCATCAGCCAACAAGATGAATAGACCTAACGAACAGCAAAAGCACTAGCTTATGTCAATCTACTATCTCCCATGGTACAAAAGTTGACTTTTTCTATTCTGTGCAAGAAATAAATATTTCTAACATAGTTTGGGTGTAAAATATAAAACTCAAATATCACATTTACATAAGTATTCAGACCTTTTATACAATTCTTTGTTGAAGCACCGTTGGCAGCGATTACAGCCTCGAGTCTTCTTGGGTTTGAAGCTAGAAGCTTGGCACACCGGTATTTGGGGAGTTTCTCCCATTCTTCTCTGCAGATCTTCTCAAGCTCTGTCAGGTTGGATGGGGAGTGTCTCTGCACAGCTATTTTCAGGTCTCTCCAGATGATGTTCGATCGGGTTCAAGTCCGGGCTATGGCTGGACCACTCTAGGATATTCACAGACATGTCCCGAAGCCACTCCTGCGTTGTCTTGGCTGTGTGCTTAGGGTCGTTGTTCTTTTGGAAGATGAACCTTCCCCCCAGTCTGAGGTCCTGAGCACTCTGGAGCAGGTTTTCATCAAGAATCTCATCATCATCCCCCAAAATATATAGGGGATTGGAAATGATGCAGACAATTACTTTGATGTAGCCACCATCTATCTGCAATTTTTAAAGCTGATCCTGTAACACATGCCATGTCCCAAATGGAACCCTATTCTCTATTTAGTGCAATTTATAGGGAATAGGGTGCCATTAGGGCTGTAGCCTGTGAATTAATGGCTGAGTTGTATTATCCAGACAGCCCTGTGCTGTGAAGGGGGCCAGGTATGTGTGAATAGCACCCCCCCCTCCACCGTCTGGGGCCTCTCTCTATCTCACTATCTCATTACTAGGCTAAAAACCCTATGAGAAATAGGGCGAAGCAGCAGAGCTCCATTGAGTAACCTTTTCAGTCTAAAGCCTGAACAAAATGCACTAGCTGTATAATATGTTACATGTTCCTGTTTTGCTATAATTCTGTTATTGGGTTTAGAATGGACAGAATATGACTTGATTGGTCGTGTCTTTTCTTTAGGGGCGCCCTATTGGACGATGTTGGAGAAGATGGAGAAGAGGCTGCACGCGGTGCCTGCTGCCAACACAGTCAAGTTCCGCTGTGCTGCCGGGGGCAACCCACGTCCTAAGATGCGCTGGCTGAAGAACAGCCGACCATTCCGACAGGAGGACCGCATGGGCGGGTATAAGGTACGCGAGAACCCTGCGCTGCAGCATGCACGGAGTTTCTCACGACTAGTGTCTTGGAATGAGTCTATGTTGTTAAATGTTTCAATTCGAGTTTACATTTCAATCAATCAAATTTTATTTGTCATTTACACGTGTTCAGCAGATGTTATTGCGGGTGTAAGCGAAATGCTTGTGAACTGAAAGGATTTTAGAAAGGATTTACTCTTCCAATGCTATTTTCTGCTTCTTGATCTTGATGCAGACTGTTGCCCTTCCCGTTTGGCTCTTAAAATCCGCTAATCACATCACCCAACCCCTCTACACCATCACTGGAGACAAAGGAGGGGGGAGGGCAGGGTTGCTGGTGTGAAATTGGACTCAGACATCTGTGTGTGTGCTCTCGATGGGACATTTTACTCACTCTCTCTCCCCCAGCTTTAAATGTCTCCCAACTCCCCCAATTAGAAAACCCAAACATACAGTAAAACTTTAGGTCACATAGACAGTAAGCAAGTAGAAAGTGACACAAATTAAGAGAACAACAATTGGTACAATCAGGGTTCACGTTAGAGTTCCAAAATGTGCATTTTCACAATGCAGATCTTCAAGAAATCTCCGTTTTAAACCATTTCCCGTGTTTTATATAAAGTCAAGTGTTATCTTCTTCAATAGAGTGAGCAGGGGCATGCAACTATAGTGCGACACATTCGGTAGAAAATAGCTTAATTTTCATCAGATGACAACAGAAGTGTAACTCACGGCCTTCATATTTATCATAGAAAGAATGTAGAAGAAAGTTCCTAATGTTTTGTTTGAAGTTAATCTAGCATTTTACCGGAGAAAAGTTGGCTACACCGAGAAAAGTACAGAAGAAAAGTAGCTACACACCAGTTAGAGTGCTGTCTGCTGATAGAATGCCCATTCATGAGTTCTCGTCCAATTGAAGAAATGCAACTGAAGCAAAAAATGTGTCTGATGCCGAACAGAAATTATAATAAGAAGCATTTTAGACCTGCAGAAATAGCCACGGGATGGTTTTTCAATACCGCCAATATTGTTGAAACTTTATATTTTACTTGTTTAAATAAAGCGTCGGCCCGCCACAAGGAGTCGCTATAGTGCGATGAGCCAAGTAAAGCCCCCTCGACCAAACCCTCCCCTAACCCGGACTGGGCCAATTGTGCGCCGCCCTATGGGACTCCCTGTCATGGCCGTTTGTGACAGCCTGGGATCGAACCTTGATCTGTAGTGACGCCTCAAGCACTGCGATGTATTTATTGCCCTGTATCTACTTTTTAAGTAAATATCTGCACCTGTCACATTATTTTACATTATGAAGCTTACCGGTAGTTCCCAGTCACAGTTTGTTTACAAGCACACAATGACGAGAGGCATGAGCCTTACCGAATATCCCAGGATGGCAGAAGGTCGGTATGAAGGCATGACAATCTGAAAACCGCCCAAGCATTAAACACACCCAAGAGGTGACCTAGGATTCAACTGTAAATGCAAATGTAGTCCTGAAGGTTTTTTTCTCAAAGACTTTTGATTTCAATATTTTTCAATTCTACATCTATATGTATTCTATTTCTATTCAATATTCTAAATATATTTTAAAAATGTCTTTAAAAAAAAGGCCAGGAGACTTGATACAATTGCACTACAGTTTTTTTTTAAATATATATATTCCAAATTGACATTTTTTGTTCCAACAGAGGAAGTCTGGAGAGAAAGTTTCTTAATCATTTCACTACAGCCTCTGTGGTACTTATAAGATAACAGTTAGTAAGTTGATTTATTTGTCCTGAAAATACCTGAGGCCACATGTAATGGGAAACAGGGAAAGTCAAACTGGGCCCGGTTTACTGACAGCAATGGAACTTTGGCTTACGAATGTTTTAACAATGCATCTTTCCCACAACGGCCAAAGATGTAACATGCATTCCCAAAACACCATGCTAAGTGCGTTGTTGGAGCATGTGTCGATACAGATCGGAAGAAAGTTAGTGCTGTTCTTGTATCAGCTTTCTCAATTCATATCTTACCTAAACACACTTCTGATGACGAATCAGCTCCGAGAGACATATTACCAGCTTATTCTAATTCTTACCCCCCCGAAAAATTGTGCATGTTAAGCTACACCATTAAATATATTGAGACAAATTACAGACGGTATCAAAATATAACTGCGTTTATTGAACATTACATTTATTTCAATATGATTAAAATAGGCCTATAGCCTATTGTATTTATATTTTAATTCAGTCATATTTTAATTCAGTCATTTGAAGAATATTTTTCGCACGTTGCTTGTTTGTATCAATTGCAAAGACATTGGCAACTTTGTATTTGTAATCAACTTTATTCTGAAGTTGTCAGCGGTCACAGAGAGATGGGTAAACCATGAGATTCTATGTTTAGTAGAGATATTCTGTGTATAAAGTGACACGAGAGGGCAAAAAAAAGCATCTAACGACACACTTAGCTGCGCTACAAGAGGCTGGCGTTAGATGACGAGCATTTTCAAGTGCAGCGTTAAATAACAACGGTTTTGGAAACAGCTCGGAGATGTAATGATGCTCCTACGAAGGTTCTAACGATGAACTTTGCCTTAAGATACTTTTGAGAAACCGGGCCCTGGCCAGTGATGTTTTATTTCCTCTCAGCATTAAATGGATGTTAAGAGCTACATTTTGTCTGAAAAACCTGAATTCCTCCCATCTGTCATAGACTATTTGGGTTGGAGTTCAACATTTGTGTTTGGGTCAGAGAGAACCCTTCTTTCGCTTTTTACAAGCTTCACAATAGCCTCAAATATATGTAGATACTTCAGCTGAACAAGATTGGGGAATCATCCAATTCTAATTGCCCTAAATGAACTGCATTTGATCAAAATCGAATCAAAACTCACATCACACTTTACAGTGATAGATTCATTTGTAAGTTATCCAGTGTGCTTGGATGTGATAGGGAAGGAACAAAGTAGTTCGTGGGTGATCGTTTACGAGAAAACACAGCCATCTCTTCATGGGAATTTCCTGAGAATATGTTGACGTAGCCACAAGCTAGCTAATATGATTCCCCTTGACTTTAATTCTAGTGAATAGTGGTGTCACGATACCAGAATGACTTTGACACCGACACCAGGTTTAGTATCACAATACTTGATACCATCACGATACTTCATATCAAAACGATACCACAACAACAAAAAATAATGCATATTAGCCAAAGAATGGCACTTGATCCAGCCATGTATGCATTCATTAATCAATTATACAATCAATTTTACTTTGTTTTTATCAGCTACAAAACAACATAATGGTAATCACTTAATTGAATGGTAAATCTCTATTGATAAACTGAGTAAAACAAGATGTATCCTATGTCTATTTACAATACAGGTGATTGCGCTCTCTGTAGCCAATAAAGACCTTTAAACAGGTTAACATTCCCAAGGCCGCAGGGCTTGATGAATTGCCAGGCCTCGTACTCAGAGCATGCACTGACCAGCTGGCAAGTGTCTTCACTGACATTTTCAACCTCTCCCTGACCCAGTCTGTAATACCTACTTGTTTCAAGCAGACCTCCATAGTCCCTGTGCCCAAGAACACCAAGGTAACCAGTCTAAATGACTATTGCCCCATAGAACTCACATCTGTAGCCATGCTTTGAAAGGGTGGTCATGGCTCACATCAACACCATCATCCCATTCTACAGCTGCACCATTGAGAGCAACTTGACTGGCTGCATCACCGCTTGGTATGGCAACTGCTTGGCATCCTATCCTGATTGCCTAGTCACTTTTACCCCTAGGTACATGTACTGTACATATTACCTCAACTACCTTGTGCCCCTGACTCGGTACTGGTATTCCTTGTATATAGCCTCATTACTGTTATTTTATAGTGTTACTATTTCCTTTTATTTATTTATATTGTCTCTTTGGGGGGTTGTAAGTAAACATTTCACAGTAAAGTTTGTTGTATTCGGCGCATGTGACAAATACAATTTTATGCGATTTGATGTGAGGCTAGCGAAGAAAGTTGGCCTACAAAGCTGGAAGCTACCAGTATTGTCTTGCGTTGTAAAAGTGTTCTAGTCTGTATGGAAATTGTTTTGCAAACAGTAACGAACAGTTAGAACATTTCTACGTGCTGTGTTGCATTATTGAAGTCTGTTAACTTCTACTTCTGTGCAGCATCAGTGGGGAGCTAACAATGCAGTTCAGACAGCTCTAACAATGAACGAGTAAGTGGAGCAGGCACTTTGCTCTTCATACTATAAAGGGGCTGTGCCAATAGACAGACTTGATCCTCTCAATCACGTGAAATACATTTGACAGAAGTACCGGATGTAACAAAGATTCTAGTAAATTCTTGAGGGGAGGGGGCGGCGGGGGGGTTGGTATACCGTGGAACACCACTTGTTAATACAGTATTCAGCAGAACTCCCTGTCCCCACGACATAGTGTCTTCAGTGACACTTCAGTAAACACACATACACATCACACTTGACTGGCCCCTGCTACAATAGAGGACCATGGTCAGTGAACGGGGCTGAGATCCTTGCTTGTCTGTGTGTAGTCACCAGTGCAGGCCACAGCCACAATGACCAAATGACCACATGTGGGTTTATACAGTACCAGTTGATTGTTAACAGAGAAAACAAGGGCCTTAATATACAAAACAGAATGTACAGTGCAAGTGTCACGACTGTTTGATTTTCTATATGTAGTAAAAAGTCAAATATTTGGGATCTTTGGTGTTTTCTAAGGCAGTGGTTCCCAAACTTATTATAAAACCTTTACCAAGGTTTTTTTTTTTTTTTTAATGGGGGGGGGACTCAGTCGGGCCTTCAACTTTCTTTTGAAAATTGTAATAGTAGAATTTCGAAATTGGGTAGTGTATAATCAGTTTTCCTCTCGTCAGTCATTGCATACCTTAGAGTGCTATTTAGAACTTTTTGGATATGGAATTGTCCATATCAACTAGCCCAAGTTCCACTAGCCCAACTAGCCCAACTAGCCCAAGTTCCAGTAGCCCAACTAGCCCAACTGATTTTGTTGTATTGTTTGTCACTCAGATATCACATGAACACACATAAGACATGGCAAAATGTATAGAATTGTAGGAAATAAGCTTTTAGATCTGCTCAATGTCCTCTCCGCCAACAAGAGGGGTGTGAACAGTTTGTGTCATCGACAGTGCTTGTGCTCATAGAAATAGACGAGGCGGGTACGGGGCCGCGAGTCAAAATGATGGGAGGGGGCCTAAGAGTTAAACATTTGGGAACCACTGTTCTAAGAAGTAGAAGGGTAAGTGGTAGCTTTAGGAGCTTTCCATTCCACAGTCCAAGCAAAACAGTGAACTTCCTTGGTAAGGTGTAGAAGCTCACCTTTGGATCAGTCTGTCACCACCCGTAATATTGTTTTTCACCATGATGCACTAGTGAGAACAAACCTGACCGCCCGTCACTCACCGTGCCTCCTCACTCTCTCTCAATCTTATATAGTACTCTACAATTGTCTATTTTGGTCTGCATCCTTCCATCCCATGCATTGTTTTCCCTCTCAGGTGCGTCACCAGCACTGGACCCTGATTATGGAGAGTGTGGTGCCGTCAGACAAGGGCAACTACACTTGCCTGGTGGAGAACGCATACGGCGCCATCAATCACACCTACACCCTGGATGTAGTGGGTGAGTACTGTACTGGGCTTGCCCTGGGATGGAGGTAGGGATGAGGGGATGGAGGGATTGGGGGTTAATAATATTATCTGCAAGACACCCGTGGGGTGTTGGTGTCAGAGCCAGGGTCAGCTATATCAGAGCCAGGGTCAGCTATATCAGAGCCAGGGTCAGCTATATCAGACCCAGGGTCAGCTATATTTTTCATCCTGTTGGCTCTGGGATTCGAACCTTTTGGTTACTGGCCAAATGAGCTAACCTCAAGACTACCTGCCACCCCTACCTAAACGTTATCTGTTTGGGCCAGCATTAGGGGTTCTGATGGAGCGGGGGGGTTAATGCTGGCTGTTTGATCCCCCAGGTGCACGCTACTATACTCTATGCAGGTGCAGAGAAGGAATGCTACCTAGGTGTGCCAGGTCTGTTTCTAAGGGCAGTACTGATGCATGTACTGTATGTAGGCAGGGCCCTGGTCATTGCTCCTTGGTCACAATAGCCTGATTCACACCAAACCAAGTCGAACTAAACTGGGATTTCCTGGTTACGAATCAACCACATTTACTGGAACTTTTTTTTTTACCCGGAAAGGCAATATCCAAGCCAAGACAGTACGGTTCGGGGCAACTGTCAAGTGGACATAAGGACCAGGGATGTGACCGTCAGAGGAGCTGGAGAGGGACAGTGGGAGTGGCATGCTGCTGTGCTTCTCTCTGGGGGCAAACAGAACCAATCGGTTATCAGTATTACAAGGGGGCACAGCAAGTTCAAACCCAACTCACTCAACCCCTTTACGCTGACCTTTGGAGCAAGCAAGAGTGTGTGTGTGTGTGTGTGTGTGTGTGTGTGTGTGTGTGTGTGTGTGTGTGTGTGTGTGTGTGTGTGTGTGTGTGTGTGTGTGTGTCATAGTCACCATGCTATGCATGCAGTTATGGAGAGACCTACACCCGACACATACTATACATGCAAACAAGCGTATATTTCACAGAAACACTCAAGTCACGAACATACTGTACGTTTCACAGAAGCACTAGAGCCACAGTGTGGTCCGAGAGCAGACTGGCTATAATTCAAACGTAGCAGCGCTAAGCAGCCACCACGACGACTACATGATGAACCCGGTCAGGCTCCACAGGACTTGACCGAAGCGAGTCTTCTTTTAGCCTCTACCCCCAACACCTTTCTTTTAACAACACTTTTTTCTGTAACACACCTAAAAGAGGATCTAAGAATTCTCTGAAAAGTTTTCTGAGCATAAGCTGTGGCACAACTAGATGCATTGTAGATTTATGTGTGTTTGTGTATTTGAATGTGTGAAGATGTACTTATTTTAATTAGTAGTCAAAATAATTATTATGATTTACTGACTGATGTTTGACGGTTGTTAACCTTTTACTGCAGTGGGCTGAATCAGGTTCACGCAGAGTGTTTCTTGGTAGTCTTAAACAAATCTATTTTGAAACCAAAGTACACACCTCACACATATGGCTATAGTCTTTAGAAAAAGACACCACTACCATGTCAGATATAGAGTTGAAATGTATTCAATTTTGAGTTTGCATCCCAATATTACACTTTATATACATCATAGAAGACTGAAGTATAACAAAACAGTTTGACATAAAAACACTGGATTTTCGGTGGTTTAAAAATAAGAATGTTTGTGAAATTATGAAAAATGTTAATAATGTTCCACCCATGAGGCCCCTAGAGGGTGATTTGGTCATTTGATCAAATAATCAAATAAATATAATTTTGTGTTGTCTTGACTAGCTGTAGAGAAATATATTGTATTGGACAGCTTGCTAGCTATCATGCTACTGAGTTGTTTATGTGTAAAGGGAGAAGTGGGCACAGAGAGGGAGTAAGGTGTTTGCATCTGTTTGTGGTGTAGGGTACCTCATTCTCTCCATGTTAATATGTGTGTGTGTGTTGGTGTGTGTGAGAGACAGAGAGAGAGTGATTGAGAGACTGTGAGAGAGGTGTGCATGTGAGCGAGAGGGATGGAAGGAGGAGGGGCGGGGACAATAAGCACGCTAAGCCAAAGGAATGCGTAGGGAGGAGGGAAAAAGAGATAGAGACAAGGGAGGGGTGGGAATCATCTGACAGACAGACAGACAGACAGACAGACAGACAGACAGACAGACAGACAGACAGACAGACAGACAGACATACATGGAAGTAGCCACTGGGCACAGACGTCAATATCTATTCCACGTTGGTTCAATTTCATTGAAATCAACAACGTTGATTCAACCAGTGTGTGCCCAGTGGGTATTCTCTCTACCTTCCTTTTCTTATTCATTCTCTTCACCCCTCTCGCTTTCTCTTTTCAATCTCCATCTGTTAAGCTCCATTTATTCACTCTTATTATTTTCCCACCCCTTCCCCCTCCTCTCCTTTCTCTGTCACCTCTCCCCACCTAAAAGCCCTCCTTCTTTAACCCATCCAGTGCCCTGGGTTGGGGGGGGGGGGTGTTGTGCAGGGTAGTGAAGGGGAGGCAGTGGTAGGGTGTGAAAGGGGGCATTGTTTGGCAGGTCTTGCTCTGTTTGGATTTGCAGGCCAAATGTTTGCTTGCAAAATGCAGATCGTTTTTAGTGAAGGAAAATGAAGGTGTTTCTCCAAGACTGGTGCATATTTGAGTCGGAACGTGGCTGTATAATTTAACCCTTACCAGGGCACAGTGTCTGCTAATGTTTACTTACAGTACTTCAAATAGTTGCCAAAGTTGCCAACATTTTGCAATAAAATGCATTTTGAAATAGCATCTGCTCAGAAAGTGACTGAAGTGAGTTTTTAGATTCAACTCCTACTACAGGTGTGTTTCGTCCTTATCAGTAGAGATAACTCCTCTTTGTTTTGTGTGAATGATCTAAGTGGTGTGGTGATAAGAGACAGGCAGTTCTCTTGTCATGACTCTGCTTGTCTCCCGGTTGTGGAATATTCACACATGTCCACTGTTCCCCTTAACATCCAGACCAGGCCCCCTTCACAGCCTCAAAACTTAAAAAACACAAGCATATAGTAAGAACAGTTTTTTGCATCAGGCTTTTGGCTAGTATTCTGTGCTCGTTTTCAGTTCCTTACACATAAAGTGTCTGTGTCTTAATGCTTAGTCTCAAGGTACCCAGTGGTGATCGAGCTTAGTTGATCAGTTGACTTTCATTGACATTAGTAATACGAACCTGTCTATTCCTTAAGGGTGCACAGAGCAAGGTTGGAGTTTGAAATGGCCATGGAGAAGTCTCAATGCACAAACTAACATAACTCATCATAATACATCTTCCCCTTTTCTCTGTCCATCTTAGAACGGTCCCCCCATCGGCCCATTCTCCAAGCAGGGCTGCCAGCCAACACCAGTGTGCAAGTGGGGGAAGACGCACGCTTCGTGTGTAAGGTGTACAGCGACGCTCAGCCCCACATTCAGTGGCTGCAGCACATCCAAAAGAATGGTAGTCGCACTGGCCCAGACGGACACTCCTACGTCCGCGTCCTAAAGGTACTTTCCAGCCCTCCATGGCCCCTCATTGGCTGTTCTGACTTGAGCGGTGAAAATTGCTGGCTCCTCCTTCCTGTGACATATTCCTATAAATATTTTTTTTTCTTCAAAGTGTAGGCTAATAATGATTATGTTTTCAGGTTACCTTTTTGCCATTTGTAAAAGCTTTTTGTTAGTGTCCAATTTCTCTTCCTATAAGAGAGTGAAACTGAAAGAAAACTACATTTTCCCCCTTTACGAAGAGTAATAAATACTAATTGTCCTTCTATACTATACTACTGGAGCACTCTAGCTGTGTTCCTGTCTGGGTGGCGGCTCCTTTACTCTCCTCTCCCTGCACTTAGATTGCAGATGTGACAGTTAACAGGCTTTTCTGTGTTTTATCCCCTTGCTGCCGTGTGTGTGTGTGCACATGCGTGTTTTTGTATGTGTGGCTCACACACTCCAGCGCTCGGGCATCAATAGCTCGGACGTGGAGGTGCTCACACTCACCAACGTGACCGAGGAGGATGCCGGAGAGTATACCTGTAAAGTCTCCAATTATATAGGGGCGGTCAACCAGTCGGGCTGGCTGACCGTCATCCCAGGTAACCACTGACGCCTGACCCTTGACCTCTGTTGACCCCCTCCCTTATGGTCTCTTTGGGCCTGTTACTGACCCGGTTCAGTATGGTTTGGTGGTGTGCTGGTCTTGGTTCCTGTTGGGGTGTGGACTGACCTACTCTCTCCCAGTGTTCTACTGTTTTACTCCCAGCTGCTCTACTGTGCTGTGTCTGACTGTGACTGTACAGCCATGGAAATGCCCACTGGACCTGCACGCCCATGCACTAACCTGCCATGTCCATCACGTGCCTCATCTCTCTCGCTCGCTCTCGCTCTCTCAGTTGAAAGGTGTGATGTGTCATTGTACAGGCTAGTGTTGGGTGCTGCAGTGGGGTGATCTCCATATATTCTCCTTCTGTGGTTGTGTGCACTATGCATACACAGGCCTGGTGTGGACTTACTATTGGGCTCTGGTGTTGTGGGTGAAGGGATTTTTTTTACAGTGTTTTTGTGTATTGTGTTTCCTATTTTTCCCTGTGGTACGAGGTGCTCTTCTTGTTTGTTTTGAAAGCTCCTCCCATCTACTCTCTATCTCTATATATGGGTCACCAGTTCTCCTCCCAGTGATGGACACCATCCAGCTTCTCCTCTCTCCTGGTGTTGTGGATTTAATTGTTACATCTGCTTCCTCCTGCTCTCTTCTTCCCTCCCCTCTATTCTTACTCCGACTCCTTTCCCTTTATCTTACTTTCTTCCATTTCAACCCCCTCGATCCTCAAATATCCATCCTCTACTCTAATCCTTCATCTTCCCTTCTTTTCCTGCATCCTCCCTCCCTTTGTCTTCCTCCTTCTTCTTCCACCCCTCCTGTCCCATTCTCCACCCCCCCTTCCTTTCTCTTCCTTTCCTCCTTTTCATCGTCCTCCACCCTTCCTCCTCTCCCTCTCCCAGACCGCAGGTGTTAACACCACGGACAAGGAGATTGAAGTCCTCTACCTCCCCAATGTCACTTACGAGGATGCTGGGGAGTATACGTGCTTGGCGGGCAATTCTATTGGGATCTCCTATCATACTGCTTGGTTGACGGTGCTTCCAGGTATATACACTCAACTATACTGCGCTCCCTTTCCCCCCTTTCTCTATCAATGTTGTCCACTAATGGTTCAATGTTCAGTCAATAAAGTTATTTCGATAATTTCTATGGGAAGACGAACAGAGAAGTGAAAAGTCCCTCTGGAGTGAAAACAACCTAACTCAACGAAATAACAAAATATCATAGGGCTCCCGTGGGGCGCAGAGGTCTAAGGCACTGCATCACAGTGCTAGCTGTGCCACTAAAGATCCTGCGCTCTAGTGACTTCTGTGGCGTGCCGGGCACATGCACGCTGACACGTTCGCCAGGTGTACGGTGTTTCTTCCAACATATTGTAAGGCTAGCTTCTGGGTTAAAAGGGCATTGTGTCAAGATGCAGTGCGTCTTGGCTGGGTTGGTTTCAGGGGACGCACGGCTCTCGACTTTCGTCTCTCCTGAGTCCGTACGGGAGTTGCGGCGATGGGACAAGACTGTAACTACCAATTGGATACCACAAAATTGGAGAGAAAAACGGGTCAAATAAAAATGTAAATATCAGACTACTATGATGAGCTTACACAGTCAACAACTCAACATATAACTCCGTGTAATTAGACCCCTTTCTGTGTTTAACATTGCTGCACAGAGGGCGATGCGCGCAAGTTGTTGGCAGAACAAGGGGGAGTTCTTATTTACATGTTGCTTATGAGTACATTTCGCACTACTTTTTGATTACAATTGGATTTGAAGGCTCGTATGAATGTCCTGCGTCATATAATGTTTATGTCGTCATCGCAAGTCGAGGTTATGTTTAATGGGCGCAGATGGTGATTTACTTTCTAACTGCTGCCAAGAGTCGCACACATCTATACGTGACGTCAGTGTGTCGTGTACTGGAAAAGGCTCTATACTAGAGCAGGAATATGTATTCCATATATTCTGTTATCTTGATTGGCAACGTTTTGATAGCTCGGGGCCTAATAGAGGGACATTTGCTCAAGGCTTATTATAACTCCAGAGCGAAAGACGACTTCCCCGAATGGCTCAAGTACAGTGCATTCGAGAAAGTATTCAGACCCCTTGACTTTTTCCAGATACTTTTCTAAACTCACCACGTATTGGATCACACAAAAAAAAAAACATAACTTTTACATTACTGTGTAGGTTACCAATAAAATGGTCTGACAATGCAATATACTCTGTGTTCACATCCCAAACTAAATAAATGATCTCGCTACAATACATTTTAATAGAAAGTTGTCAAAAATAGATATGATATGTCTATTTGTGGAAAAATCAACCTGATTTAACTCTTTAGTCATATCTCAGTTTACTAATTTTCGTATGGCATTGCCTACACCTGGCAAATTATGTTTTTAATTATATGAGCAAAAATATTCCATTTAATTTGGAACGGAAGCCAAACAAAATTAAACTGGCCTATTTATATGAATATTAATTCGGGGGCAGAACTAATTTAATATAAAATCATTAGACCTCTCACTAAAGGCTTCAGTCATACAAAAGGTATACTTAAATCTGAACGGGTTCTCTCGTAAATTAGTAAGAATGTCTCACCCCATGTTCAAGAATGTTATTTTTCCCTTTATTCAGATTACAAGAGAAAGGCCATAATGTATTAATTCCAGCCACCAATGCTCTGGATAACACGAAAAGAGCTTAACAAGCTCTGCTAGGGCGAGTAAAATGGTAAGAGTGAGGTGTTCTCTCATTTGTGTCTGGAAGTAGCTAGCCAATGTTTGCCAATTAGCTTGGGTGCTTGACTGGCATCCAGTGCTTGCTCTGAAAGCTCCGAGAGTAAAATGCTCTGTAAAATGCTCTAAAATGCTCCACTGGATGTCATAAGGTGTATGCACCAATTTGTAAGTCGCTCTGGATAAGAGCGTCTGTTAAATGACTTAAATGTAAATGTAAATGTAAACTTACTAACGCCCCGAGCACACTGTGAGTGCACTCTGGCACTCCAGATTGAATTTACCAACACACCCGAAGTCGTAAAATATATAGCTAGCAATATGTTATGCTAACAAGATAGTAAGAAGTTGAATAGCAACAGCATAAAATTCTGGTAGACAAGCGCTAGAACGCTCAACTTGAAAGGATACCGTTTGTTTACAGTAAACTAAATTGAACTAATAGGACATAGTGTGAAGTATATACTCATTAAGTATGTAGTATACAGAATGTTAGTATGGGTATTCAAACACGGCTATGGTCAGTCGAGCAATAATATAATAATACTCTTAGCAAACAATTTTGTCTTTAATTTACAGTCAGTAGAATCTATGAGAATAGAAAGGTTCAGAACTTTTGTGAAACATCACAACAGAGTTAAAAATATAATGGAAAATATAAATCAAAACTGGAAGGTGTTCAGAGATAGATGGGAGGTGTTGAGTGGAGCTGAAGGATGGGACAAAATCAAACAAACGATAACTACTGTAAAATGTATATAGTATGTATAAGTTGAAAGTAGAAGCCTAAGGGTTGTTGTTCATTAGTTTATTCCAATTAGGGGAGGGATGGTAGGGTTAGGGGAAAATAATAAAGGAAAATATATATTTTTTAAATACAGTGCAATTCTAAAATGTATCACATATTTTTCCCCTCATCAATCTACACACGATGCCCGATAATGACGAAGAGAAAACGGGTTTTTAAAAGTTTCAGCAAATATATTAAAAAGAGGTATTCAGACCCTTTGATATGAGACTCGAAATTGAGCTCCAGTACATCCTGTTTCCATTGATCATCCTTGAGATGTATTTTAAACTTAATTGGAGTCCAGCTGTGGTAAATTCAATTGATTGGACATGATTTGAAAAGGAACACACCTGTCTATATAAGGTCCCACAGTTGACAGTGCACATCAGAACAAAAACTAAGCCATGAGGTCGAAATAATTGTGGAAAAAGTGTGGGACAATTCAAGGGGTCTGAATACTTTATGAATACTCCTTACTCGAGGGGTTTTGTCTCTCTCTCCTCCCCTTCCTCCCTCGTTTCTTTCTCTTTTTCACATCGTATCTCTTTCTCTCTTCTGGTTCTCGGGGAAAGTTGGGAAATTTTGGCTCGGACTGCATGGTTTTATAAAAGCAGGGTGTCTGTCTGTCTTGATGATATTGTCTGTCTGTCGGTGTTAATGAGTGCCCTAAGATTGGATGCCAATTCCCTCATGGCTTCTTTCCTGGGTCTAATCATGTATTTCCTTTTTATTATTTCTCCTTGAGATAATACAAAAGAAAAGAAAAAGCCACAGCCTCAATACTTACTTTCTTGAATATCATTTTTTCCCCTTCAATGTATTCAATGTATTTGATATAGTGTGTGTGTGTTTAAATGTCTGCGTGTCTCCCTGTGTCTGCGCGAGTGGGTGTGTGTGTTTAAATGTCTATGTGTCTCTTTGTGTCGGCGCGAGTTCGTGTGTGTCTGTGTCTCTTTCACTACTGGTCAAAAGTTTTAGAACACCTACTCATTCAAGGGTTTTTATATTTATTTTCACTATTTTCTACATTGTGTAATAATAGTGAAGACATCACAACTATGAAATAACACATATGGAATCATGTAGTAAGCAAAAAGTGTTAAACAAATCAAAATATATTTCATATTTGAGATTCTTCAAAGGAGCCATTCTTCAAAGGCCTTGATGACAGCTTCGCACACTCTTGGCATTCTCCCATTCAGCTTCATGTGGAATTATTTTTCATGAGGATAACCAACGAGAGAGAAAATTGAGTGGTTTAACTCATTGGAAGTCTGGTTTTAATAACCTTGCATCTCCTATCATGCCATGTGACTCTGCTTTTAGAGGATTGTGGGTAATTCAAAAAGGTTTGGTTTTATTATTTTCACACAATGTTGTATGCATGTTTGAAGAAGGAAAGGGATATTTCTTTGTTAGTATTAAACTCGTTGTGCCAGGAGGTGTAATGGATCATGAACGGATATCAAAACCGTCATTCAAAGAGGACAGCACCCAGTCACACATTCGTGATTGTCAATTGAAAAGGCATGTGCAGAATCCTCAATTTTTGCAGTTTAACCTCCAGTTAGTGTTGTTCGTTTGAACACTGTGCTTTACATTGCCTTCCAAAATGGAATAAAATGGCAAACGATTAAATACAGAAAATAAAGTAAAACATCAAGACCCTAGACAGGATTCAAAACATCATAATAGTGTTTAGAAGCTTTAGAGAGAGGAAACTGCACCAAAAGAGAACGTATCTAATTCTGCACTGAACAGGACTCAAAATACCAAAATAGTATTTTCAATATTTGCCTCTCCTATATCAGAGATAAAAGAAAGGTCAGGAAATATATATATATATATATATGGTTAAAACATTATTTTTTACATTTACAGTGCATTCTGAATGTATTCAGACCCATTGACTTCTTACACATTTTTTACAGCCTTATTCTAAAATGGATTAAATACATAATTTTGCTCTTGAATCTACACATAATAGCCCATAATGACAAAGCGATAACAGGTTTTTAGAAAAAAACGAATGATCTTTATTTACATAAGTATTTAGGCCCTTTGCCAAGAGACTCGAAATTGAGCTCGGGTGCATCCTGTTTCGATTGATCATCCTTGATGTTTCTACAACTTGATTGGAGGCCACTTGTGGTACATTCAATTGATTGGACATGATTTGGAAAGGCACCGACCTGTCTATAAGGTCCCACAGTTGACAGCGCCTGTCAGAGCAAAAACCAAGCCATGAGGTCAAAGGAATTGTCCGTAGAACTCAGAGACAGGATTGTTTAGAGGCACAGACCTGGAGAAGGTCCCCAAGAACACAGTGGCCTCCATCATTGTTAAGTGGAAGAAGTTTGGAACCACCAAGCCTCTTCCTAAAGCTGTCCGCCCGGACAAACTGAGCAATCTGGGGAGAAGAGCCTTGGTCAGGGAGATGACCAAGAGTTCCTCTGTGGAGATGGGAGAACCTTCCAGAAGGACAACCATCCCTGCAGCACTCCACCAATCAGGCCTTTATGGTAGAGTGGCCAGACGGAAGCCACTCCTTAGTAAAAGCCTGCTTGGAGTTTGCCAAAAGGCACCTAAAGGACACTCAGACCATGAGAAACAAGATTCTCTGCTCTGATGAAACCAAGATTGAACTCTTTAGCCTGAATGCCAAGCGTCACGTCTGGAGGAAACCAAGTGAAGCGGTGAAGCATGGTTGTGAGACTAGTAAGAATTGAGGGAAAGATAAATACCTCAAACTGGGGCATAGGTTCACCTTCCAACAGGACAGTGACCCTAAGCACACAGCCAAGACAACGCAGGAGTGGCTTCAGGACAAGTCTCTGAATGTCCTTGAGTGGCCCAGCCAGAGCCCAGACTTGAACCCGATCTCTGGAGAGACCTGAAGATAGCTGTGCAGAGACACTCCCCATCCAATCTGACAGAGCTTGAGAGGATCTGCAGAGAAGAATGGGAGAAACTCCCCAAATACAGGTGTGCCAAGCTTGTAGTGCCATACCCAAGAAAACTTGGATGGCTGTAATCACTGCCAAAGGTGCTTCAAAAAAGTACTGAGTAAAGGGTCTGAATACTTATGTAGATGTGAAATCAGTTTTTTATTTGTAGTAATTTTGCAAAAATGTCTAAAGTTTTTGGTTTGTCTTTATGGGGTATTGTGTTTAGATTGATTAGGTAAAAGAAACTATTAAATCAATTTTAGAATAAGGCTGTAACGTACTGTAACAAAATGTGGAAAAAGTAAAAGGTTCTGAATACTTCCCGAATGCACTATGGGAGGTGTAAATTCACTCGCAGGAGACGATGAAGAAGCATCACGCTCTCCCCCTGTGTAAAGAAATTAGACTGCAGCCAACCACATCACACAAAAGTAACATGGATACCAAGACGTGGGACACACAGCAGACTGACAAACCAGCAGTGTTTCCCTGTCATCCCTCGCTTTGTGACTGACGGTAGTAGATCACTAGAATATGCATAGCGTTCATTCCAGCTGGAGATAGATATACGGACTTTATTGACTAGTGACTTTAAAACTTTTAAATGAAAAGAAGCCTAGTTAATTTATGAAGTGGAAAAAGTAGCCGGGTGACAATGTCTGTTATTGGCTGTTTAGCTGACAGCCGACGGTGCTTATTGAAAACACTGCCTTTATGTTCTCGCAGAAAATAGCTATGTTTTGTCTCTAAACAAAATCAAATTATCACAGGCAGCCGAATACTAATTCCTTGGGGAATAATATCTTTGATTTATTGCCCTAGTTCCAAGTATCTGCTCTGGTGGCGCCTGTATGGCGCTGCCTGCTGTCTGTGTTGCGGCTGTTTGCTGTGATTTTTGGACCAGGGGATACAATGCTGACAGGAGAAAATGTCCAACATGTTATTATTTCCCCTGGCTGCACATCACAAGGGCCTTGTTTGTAGCTGTGGGTGGACGGCATGCATTATGGAACAGGCTGTGGTCCTATAGCCACTCAGAGACAGACGCAGACCCGTTTCTTTCAGACAGGAAGCTCAGGCCATATATAACCACAAAGGGCATCACTCACTTGTTTGCCATCTGAAGTGAGTGTCTGTGTGTGTGTGTGTGAAAGAGAGAGGGAGAGAGCGAGAGTAAGCGCGTGTGTGTGTGTGTGTGTGTGTGTGTGTGTGTGTGTGTGTGTGTGTGTGTGTGTGTGTGTGTGTGTGTGTGTGTGTGTGTGTGTGTGTGTGTGTGTGTGTGTGTGTGTGTGTGTGTGTGTGTGTGTGTGTGTGTGTGTGTGTGTGTGTGTGTGTATTTGAGAGAAAGAGAATGTGTGTCTGCATCCTGCATGTGTGGTTGTCAAGTAGCCCTGAATGTAGGCGCATAGTACGTACAGCCTACTGTTTGAGCTCAGTCAAGATGTACTCTCCAACAGACTGTGTTTTCCCACTTTGATCTGGTTTACCCCCTCTTCTCAGATCAATTCCATTTCCTGTCCGTCCTAGATGGGCAGTAAGTATATGGTTGTTTGATGAAGAGGAGGAGGAGGGAGAGAAAAAAAAATGTTGCGTGTGCGTCTTTGTCATTATTTACATTTTGTTTGTCTATCTAGCGATGACGTGTGAGTGTGTGTGTGTGTGTATGTTGTTTCCATGGCGTGTGTTCTGTTTATACATGGGCGTCTATCAGATGTCGTGTGTCCGTGTCTGTTTGTTTACGTGTCCGTGTGTCTCTCAGTGTGTGTGTACATATGTCAAGAGTCAGCATGTGCCTCTACGTTCCACTTCTTTTTTTTATTCCTCCCTGACCCTCTCCCCTCCCCAATCAGCCAGTAACGACGAGATGGTGACGGGTCTGATGTCACCTGACTACGTGGAGATAGCCATCTACTGCATCGGGGTGTTCTTGATCGCCTGTATGGTGGTCATCGTGGTGGTGTGCCGAATGAGGAATACGGCTAAGAAGCCTGACTTTGGGAACCAGCCAGCGGTCCACAAACTCAGCAAGCAGATACCTCTGCGCCGCCAGGTAACAGAAAGTAGATAAGGGGTTACCAAGGCCTTTAACACCTGTAGAAACACAAACTCCACACACACATGCATTCATACATAATTATGTTTTCACACTGTTGTTCTGACCCGGACGAAACTCTACTGACTAGGATATTACAATTTCATGGTTTCAGCTACTATGGTGGATGTGTAACCAGGCCGGCTCAGCACAGCTTGGTTTGGCTCGGCTCGGTTTCAGATATAGCAGTGTGAAAAGCCCTATATACTCAGATTTATATGCAAATGACAGAAAATAGTCCAAAGTTTACCCAACAAGAGCGGAAAACACAAAAAAGGTTCCACCAAATTTGTACTCCTGACATAGATCTTACTCAATTGGGTTATTGTTACTCTAATTTGAGAGCCCACGAAATGTAGCTGTTCATGGGAAGTGGATTTTCATAACAATACTGTAACTAATACATCGCACTGCTTGAGGTGCTAAACCCCAGTTAACTCTACTGAAAGACAGCTAGCTACAGTGCATGGCGTCTGAGCATGTTAGCACTGTTATCCATCACCTCTAGCTCCTGCTCTAGCTCTTCTACTTCTCTGTGAGTGATGCTTTTCCCTCAAGGGGAAAAACACAAACTCCAAGAGGTACAAAAAGTGTTGGATTACATTCCTGCGAGAGACGGGTGGTTCCTGTGTCAAGGTAAGGTTAGGACGAAAGGAGATAGGAGCCCTGAGGACAATGAAAAACAGCATTATAAATGGACACATTCATCAGATTGAACGGTACTCTCTAGCACTGAGTTGTTGCTCAACTCTAATGATTACTGACATACAATTCACTCTTTTTTAAATGGAAAGGAAAATATGTTGATTTGCACAATAACAATCCATATCGGTATCATTTGATCTTTAGTTCTGGGGACACGTGCACACACACACACACACACACACACACCACACACCTACACTCCGTTTTTTTAATATGACCCGTGTATCGAGACAGGTGATCAGCCAATCCTTCTCCTACAGGTGTCAAATGACTCCAGCTCCTCGATGAACTCCAGCACTCCGTTGGTCCGCATTACCACACGACGCAGCTCGGCTGGCCACGACGACCCCATCCCAGAGTATGACCTCCCTGAGGACCCACGCTGGGAGTTCTCCAGAGACAGGTGAGGGACAGAGACAGGAACCGAAGTAGGAATAGGGAGGGCGGGGGGGTATAGGGTGTGGCACCTCATCGGTATGGCTGCATTTCAGGCTTCCTACATAGCAGGCGCTCGGGCAAACTCCCGCAACGCCTTGATACGTGCAACATAGGTCATTTTGTCTTTCAATCATTGGTTAATTTGTGTTGCTTAACTGCTTCACAGACCCCCTGGAATGTGGCCTACAGTGGCTTTACCCTCAGGTATTTCTCTGAGAATCGGTGAGGCCCAAGGCTGGCTGCATACTGTTGTAAGCTGCACTCAGTGAGGTTTTTGCTCAGTTGGAATGGACAGTATTTCTACCTAACTTCAAACACCTCCAGAAATGAATTCAGTGCAGGGTCCCATTTGGAAGAGCATGAGGCAGTGTTTTCGCAATTTAAAGTGAAAGTTGCTCCTTACTTAATTGTCTCCTAACTATATGCATTATAGTAGCAGATTTACCCCCCTTCACGGTATAATGATGGCAACTTATGCAAACATTTAGCTAACTGATTGTATCGGTAGGCTGTTACATGAGGCACTATTGTTGTCTGGTGTAATATACCATTAAGCACCATTGAACATGGTTTATTATCTGTAATGATTAACCAGTGAGTAATGGCTATGACTGTGATAAAGAACAATGAGTCGTTTCTGAGTACTACACTGTACCAGGGTAGTGTTCATTAGGCACAAAACTGAAGAATGAGGGACTGAAAGAGGAAGGGACAACCTGGACTTGTCCAATATGCAACCCTAATTTTTGTTTTCCATTGCAAAATGTTTTCAAATGTTGAGCCTAATGATCAGGACCCCGTGTTGAAAAAGTTTAAACAAAATTGGGATTGTACATTTTTTTTTTTGCCTATAAAAACAATGTTAGTTGTTGCAGTTATCACAAAACTACCACTAACAAGTCCTCATCATAAAGGGGAAAATACAAAAACAAACAAATACCCCAAACAACAATGCTGTAATATTAGGAGGATCCATTTTATTATTTTAGCTAGTTTATTAACCAGAGATGTAATGCAGGAAGGTAAGAGAAGCTCAAACAGGGAGCGAGGGAGGTGTGCATCTGTGAGTGACGAGGGGAGCAGGAAGGGGGAGAGAGATAGCAACCAAGTGGACTCGCGCTGGTAGACTTACTAATTGCTTGGTATTTATCATCTCATCTGAATACATAGTACCTGTCTTGACTGCATCAAACCGAGAGACGCGAGCTGAAAAGCAAGAGCAGCAACACCATAAATGATAACATTTTCTCTTCTCGGGAAACGCGATGGAGACCGTCTGGTTTGTGAATTCACATGGAGTTTTATGCATTTGTCTCATTGTTTTAACGGAAAACAGATAAAACATTACTGTTTAAACATTAACAAAATGTTTCCATGTATCACATCCCGAGGGTGTGTGTCATGGCTATAGTCTGTCTGTTTGTGCTGTGACTGTTTGCTTTGCCTCATACCAGAACAGTTAGTCCCTACGAGTTGAACTAATGGCCTCAGTCAGCTTCAGTGGAAAGTGTCAGCCTTAGGGACACAACACTTACACATGCAGTGCATTCGGAAAAGTATTCAGACCCCTTGACCGTTTCAACATTTTGTTACGTTACAGCCTTATTCAAAAATGGATTCACACATTTTGCTGCCACCACCATGCTTCACCGTAGTGTAACGGTTTTGACTTGAGGTTATTATTTATAGGGGTGCCAGGTAGGTTGTGCCTACCAGAGAAAACATTGGTTTCTCCTTTTAGTTTGGGTGGGAATGAGTCCCATCTGGTCCGTCAAGTCTACACCAATACAAAGGACTTATGTAAAAGTCAGGATGGAAATAGACTGTTCATAAACCCTTAAAACATTGGAAAGAACTTCAAAAACAACTATATTCTTTTGCGTGGGTTGTATTAACAACATCAATGATTACACACACATATAATAATATAACACAATGAGTTCTGGTTCCTCCAGAAATGTCCTGTACCTCGGGCCTAAAAAGAGTCCAGCCCGGTAAAGGAGTTCAGTGAACTCAAGTGACCTTTGTCACGCAATCATTGTCCGTTCATTCAGTGTAGCGTAAACACAGTATTAAACATACCATCAATATAACAATTATTTTACCACAGAACTTAAAGCGTATCAACTCTTACTAAGTCCTCAACTACAACTAACTACATAAATCATCACAGTATACCTCACATCAAAACAAATGAAATACCGTATACAAAAAGGTGGTAGTCAGTCGGTCAGTCAGACAATCCAATCCGCCAATAGATCTCCAGCGGAGAAAGGCCACGAAGAACGGAGAGGTGTAGTCCACGGACGCAAAGAGTGGATCCGATCCTGGGTAAACTCTCTTAGGCTACAAAACACACGTTTAACGGCAACAAAACAAACGGAATAGAGAAGCTTCGGGAACTGAGGGTTGAACACATCCTCAGTCACGTCTCCATCACAACCCCACTTTTGCGCAGCTGATGCTGGCTATTTAATTGGGAATTAAAGGGAAAGCGCCCTATTGGAAGGAGAAGCACTGAGACGGTTCAGAAAAATTCAGGGCCGTCACAGTAGGGATGGTGCCAGGTTTCCTCTAGACTTGACACTTAGCATTCAGGCCAAGGAGTTCAATCTTGGTGTCATCAGACCAGAGAATCTTGTTTCTCATGGTCTCAGAGTCCTTTAGGTGTCTTTTGGCATATTTCAAGTGGGCTGTCATGTGCCTTTTACTGAGGAGTGGCTTCCATCTGGTCACTTTACCATAACGGCCTGATTGGTGGAGAGCTGCAGAGATGGTTATCCTTCTGGAAGGTCCTCCCATCTCCACAGAGGAACTCTGGAGCTCTGTCAGGGTGACCATTGTGTTCTTGGTCACCTCCCTCATCAAGGCCCTCCCCCGATTGCTCAGTTTGGCCAGGTGGCCAGCTCTAGGAAGAGCCTCGGTGGTTCCAAACTTCTTCCACTTAAGAATGATGGAGGCCGCTGTGTTCTTGGGGACCTTAAATGCTGCATAAATGTTTTGGTACTTTTCCCCAGGTCTGTGCCCTCGACACAATCCCGTCTCCACACTTTTTCCACAATTCTTTCGACCTCATGGCTTAGTTTTTGTTCTGACATGCACTGTCAACTGTGGGACCTTATATAGACATGTGTCTATGCCTTTCCAAATCATGTCCAATCAATTGAATTTACCAGAGGTGGACTCCAATGAAGTTGTAGAAACATCTCAAGGATGATCAATGGAAACAGGATGCACCTGAGCTCAATTTTGAGTCTCATAGCAAAGGGTCTGAATACATATGTAAATAAGGTATTCCATTATATATTTGCAAAAACTTCAACAAACCTGTTTTCGCTTTGTCATTATGGGGTATTGTGTGTAGATTGATAAAACAAAATGTGTGAATCCATTTTAGACTAAGGCTGTAACGTAAAAAAAATGTGGAAGAAGGGGTCTGAATACTTCCCGAATGCACTGTAATGATTTAGCTGTGGTGAGGTCTTTTGTTGTTAAGCAATATGGAAAACCCAGGCCGTAAAGCACACTCTGGCTCTTTGGTTATTAACATGCCTTCACATGTGGTGTAACGCCAAGCCATGTTAGTGTGAATATTTAACAGTAGAGGATCAAAAGCATTCCCAGAAGAATTCCCTTATCTCTGAAAAGCATTTCTCATGTGTTCTTTTCTGTACTCGGGATTGTCTGTTTGCGCGCTAGTAGAATTGAAGTTACATGGCAATAAAAGTGACCAAGTCAGTTCTAGCAAATGTAATTGATGTGTCAATGAAAGGAACTGTTTGTGCTGTGTGAGTTATGGATGGAAAGCAAACGTTTTGCGAAAATTCAAAATGTTCTCCTTAGCATGCTCAGTTGAGCCCTTTCTCTCTCTCTCTCTCTCTTTTTCTGTCTGTGTGTGTGTGTCTCTCTCAAGCTTTTCTCTCTCTCTCTCTCTCTCTCTCTCTCTTTCATTCATCTCTGTCCCCCTCCGCTCCTCCTCTGTCATTCCCAAGTGCCCCAGGGGCCGTGTTGTAAATGCACAACATTCAGGAATGCTAACGTTTGTGGTGGCGTGAAAGGAAAAATAACATTGATTATGTGTGGTGGGCCAGTGCAGAATGGGTGCCATTGAGCTAGTGGTGGGGTAGTTGGGAAGCATGTATGTGGACAGAATAGGGATTGTGTTTCTGTGATGGGGTGCTGGCCTCAGGCCCCTGAGCCAGTGTGAATGTTTAGACAGCCGCAGGACTGGGCTGCAGGGGTGGGGCCACCATCTTTCAATCAAACTAAGATCAGAGGGTCAATCTATGACCAAAGAGTCATAGGTCAGGGAGGTGTTGTGACCATGAGTAATAGTGGTGTGTGTGTGTGTGTGTGTGTGTGTGTGTGTGTGTGTGTGTGTGTGTGTGTGTGTGTGTGTGTGTGTGTGTGTGTGTGTGTGTGTGTGTGTGTGTGTGTGTGTGTGTGTGTGTAAAGGAGAACTATTAGACATTCTATGTGTAGCTATTCAGACCTTTCTCTTACAAAGTTTTCCAGAATTTTATGCAAACTGAGTGAGTGACTTACTTAGATTTACAAGTCGGAAGTTTACATACACTTAGGTTGGAGAAATTAAAACTCGTTTTTCAACCACTCAAGTTGGTTAGGACATCTACTTTGTGCATGACAGGCAGTGAGTTTGAAGGTAGGCCTTGAAATACATCCACAGGTACACCTCCAATTGACTCAAATGATGTAAATTAGCCTATCAGAAGCTTCTAAATCCATGACTTAATTTTCTGGAATTTTCCAAGCTGTTTAAAGGCACAGTCAACTTAGTGTATGTAACCTTCTGACCACCTGGTATTGTGATACAGTGAATTATAAGTGAAATAATCTGTCTGTAAACAATTGTTGGAAAAATGACTTGTGTCATGCACAAAGTAGATGTCCTAACCGACTTTCCAAAACTATAGTTTGTAAAGAAGAAATTTGTTGAGTGGTTGAAAAATGAGTTTTAATGACTCCAACCTAAGTGTATGTAAACTTCTGACTTCAACGGTATATAAAATCATATTAAAACAGGGTACTACACAAGAAACCATTATTTAGAGGATCAGAGGATCCTTAGCTTCTTAAAAAAAGCTGTGGATTGTTTTAAAGCTGTGATTGTTAAGTTGCAAATGTCAGTGAATGACAGGCACAGCCAGGCATATCGCAATATTACAAAATACAATCGCGGGAAAACTTAGTTTGGATAGCAATTGGCTATTGAGATGTAAGTAGAAGACAATTAAAACACTAGTCTTTTCGTTATCTAAATTCTCAACTTAATTGAGCGAACAGTATTGATTGGTGATTGAATTTTTCGCGATTGAGTTATTAGCCTAAGTTATGACTATCCAATTTACTCAGCTGACTATTTCTATTGTGATCTTACATAAGCCTGCAAATGTGATGATGCATGGAATGCTTTATATTTTTTATGGTGAAAATTTGCTTCCCAAAACCTGAGTCTATGAGCAAGACAGTTAGGCCTATATGCGCTAATGTTTTTCCATTGTCTATATGCACTGTTGTGTGCCCCTGTTGGCTGTCAGTTAGGTCAATGACTGTGTACATATGCAACGCCAGTCACTGACACCTGTAATTCCATGATTGTTACAGCCCTAGTGTGAAACATGTTAATTCCTTAGTGATGTGGACACGGCGGAACTTGAAGCTCTTGATCCGCTCCACTACAGCCCCATCGATGTGGATGGAGGCATGGTCGCACCTCTTTTCCTGTAGTCCACGATTAGCTCCTTTGTCTTGCTGACATTGAGGGAGAGATTGTTGTCCTGTCACACTGTCAGGTCTCTGACCTCCTACCTATAGGCTGCCTCATTGTCATTGGTGATCAGTCCTACCACCGTCAAGCCGTCAGAAAACTTGATGGTGTTGGAGTCGTGCGTGGCAACGCAGTCATGGGTGAACAGGGAGTAGAGGACGGGGCTAAACATCCACCCCTGAGGGGCCTCCATGTTGATGGTCAGCATGTCAGATAGGCTGTTGCCTACCCTCACCACCTGGGGAGGCCTGTCAGGAAGTCCAGGATTCAGTTGTAGAGGGAGGTGTTTGGTCCCAGGAACCTGAGCTTGGTGATGAGTTTGGAGGGGACTATGGTGTTGAATGAGCTGTAGTCAATGAACAGCATTATCACATAGGTATTCCTTTTGTCTAGGTGGGAGAGGGCAGTGTGGAGTGAAATAGAGATTGCGTCATCTGTGGATCTGTTGGGGCGGTTTTCGAATTGGAGTGGGTGTCTGGGAGGATGGTGCTGATGTGAGCCATGACCAGTCTTTCAGCGAATTCCTTGGCTATAGATGTTAGTGCTACGTGGCGATCGTCATTTAGGCAGGTTACCTTGGCGTTCTTGTGCACGTGGACTATGGTGGTATGCATGAAACAAGTTGGTATTACCGACTGGGTCAGAGAGAGGTTGTTAACCTTGTGATTGTTAACCTGTTTAAAGGTATTACATCGGAAAGCGAGATCACACTGTCATCCGGAGCAGCTGGTGCTCTCATACATGGTTCAGCATTGCTTACCTCAAAGCGAGGATAGCTTGTTAGGTGTGGAAACACTGTTGCTTTTATGTATTTTGTTTTGTTGCTTTTTGTGCTATTGCTTTGTCTGCATGCTACGTGTCGCTTGTCCTATGTTGCTCTGAATGTGCTCACTGCTGATTGTCTGGATTGTTATTGTAATTGTTTTTAATAACCTGCCCAGGGACTGGGGTTGAAAATCTGCTGGCTGGCTAAAACCAGCACTTTTACTGAAACATTGATAAATATGCACTGTCCCTCTAAAAAAAATTAAATAAACTCAATAGAAGTCTGGTAGGCTCGTGTCACTGGGCATCTCACCGCTGGGTTTCCCTTTGTAAATCCGTGATAGTTTGCAAGCCCTGCCACATCCGTTGAGTGTCAGAACCGGCGTAGTAGGATTCGTTCTGAGTCTTGTATTGATGCTTTGCCTGTTTGATGTTTCGTCAGAGGTCGTAGTGGGGTTTCACATAGACGTCCGGATTAATGTCCCTCCTTGAAAGCGGCAGCTCTTGCCTTTAGCTCAGTATGGATGTTGCGAGTAATCCATGGCTTCTGGTTGGGATACGTACGGTCACTATGAAGATGTGGTCATCGTTGCACTTATTAATGAATCTGATGTTATCAGATCAATCCTGTATCAGGGCATTATGTCCCTACCACCCTGGCACAGTCCACTGCCACCACATCGAGCCAATTAAGCACTCACACAACCTGATTGAAATGGAGAGGAAGTGGCAGAGAGAGCGAGAGAGAGAGGAGCGTGGAAAACGCTGGCCTAGTGCCTGTTCGCTCTCTGTTTACCTCTCTTTCTCGTTCTCTTTATCTCCGTCTTGCAATTGCTTTCTCAATCTCGCTCTCTTGTTCTCTCTCTGTCACTCTCCTTTCTCTCTCGAATATGACTCAGGTGTTTGAACATGAACTGTTTCTCTAACGTTTCCCCATTTCTCCTCTACAGGTTGACTCTGGGCAAGCCGTTGGGCGAGGGCTGCTTTGGCCAGGTGGTGATGGCTGAAGCGTTAGGCATCGATAAGGACAAGCCGAAGGAGGCCATCACAGTGGCCGTGAAGATGCTGAAAGGTACGTGTGAGTGTGTGGGTTGGGGTTTATGTTGTGGCTGGGGTGTGTACATGGGTGTGTTTACTTATTTATGTCTTATGTACACTACATACACTGGCTATATGTGCCTACGTGTGTGTGTACCTGTATGTAGGGGTTGTCGAGGTGGGGCTTGGGGGCCCAGGTAATGGTGCTGACAGCGGAATAAATCCAATGCCATTGTGTCTGACTGACTGGTCGCCTCGATCAGACCCATGAAACAGAGACTCATGTGCTGTTGGAGACAATACCTTCAGATTGACTGAATGTCTTTTAAGTCCCTGGCTGCTGAAAGAATAGAGGCCTGTGTTTAGTAGTCAAACTGCTATAATGTAATCTAGACCACCGCTGTCAGTGAAGCATGCTAAATAACGGCACAGATTAAGCTTGTCTGCTTGGCCTGTAGGACAGACGGGCTGGGGCGTCCTGGATTATGGGGAAAGAGATGTGGGTAGTGTGTGTGCGTGCGCTTGTCTCTCTCTATGCATGAATACGTTTGTGTGTGTGTGATTTTTTTTTTTTTAAATGTGTGTCTGTTTTGTCCTCTACAGTATATTGATGCCTTGTTTCCCCCTCCAGACGATGCTACAGAGAAAGACCTGTCTGACCTTGTGTCAGAGATGGAGATGATGAAGATGATTGGGAAACACAAGAACATCATCAACCTACTAGGGGCCTGTACACAAGATGGTGAGTATGAGGGGCTTTACCTTAAAGGGACAATCCACCCAAAACCACAAATTTGTATGATTAACAGTGCGAAAACAAATATTTTTTTGTGAACTAAACTTTCCTTTTGCCGTTATAACAACGTTGTTAGCAAAATGTGAAAATCATTGTGTAAATCTGTTCCAGCTCAAGTCGACTACAAAACCCACAATGCAATGCTCTCTCTGGGCTGGCTGGCTAGCTAGCTAGCAAACATAGCTACACACAATAATACCAAAGTCAATATCAGCATGTGGAGCTAGCTAGCTGTAAAATGGCATCAACAAACTGGACGATCGATTTACCCTTGGTATATTTTTCTATGATACTACTATGGATACTTTTATTCATATCCTGGTACCACTATGATACTTTCGCTTATACCATCCCATAGTCTGAATCATGGAAATGTACCATGGTTTTGGCTTTGAAGTATGATGGTACTGCCATGCACCTAAGTAATACCATGGTATTGCATAATTTATACCATGGTAAATGTGGATCATTGAAATACAATTGTTTTAACCTGCATTATACATTATACCATTATACCATACCAACGCACAATTATGATAAATGGTAACCGTAATTATCATAAGGTACCATCTTTATTAATTGTGGCAGTATAATGCATTAAATAAAAAAAATAAACCTCCCAAGGTAAAAAGAGGTTGTTTGGTATTATATTGATTAATTTATATACCAGTGTGGACACGTTTCTGATAAAGTCATTGTTGGTCCTAGTTTGTCTGTAACATCAAAAGAAAAAGGGAAATAGTTAGTGTGAAAAAGGGGTAGTACTTTCTGTATATGCCTAGTTAGTAAGTCAGTTGAACGAGAGAGCCAACTGAAGAGAGAACTAGGCCTACGCTTTGCCATTGCAGAGTGAGTAGTACATTTTGCATTTTCTGAGTACCATAAATTACTATTATTTTGGTCACTTTACCTGAAAAACGTTGGGACACAGACCATCATAATGCATTGTAAACAACTACCATGCTTTCGTGTTTCACTACATGCTGCTAGTACAAAACATTAGTATTTTTTGAAAAATATAGAATGTTTTTGTGGTCACTACCATGGCAGGAAAATACAATGGTATTGGTACAAATACCATGATATTTTCCTGCCATGGTATTACAATGAATAAAATAGCATGATACTATAATGTTTTTGGTTCACTACCAGGCAGCAAAATACCATTGTATTGCAACAGTACCATGGTATTTTCCTGCCATGGTAGTGACCAAAAAAACATTATAGTACCATACCATTTTTATTTTTTTCATTGTACTACCATGGTACATTTTTGTAAGGGTAGGAGTCTCTCAACGAGTTCAACTTGCAGTTTGTCTCTGCCCCAGAGCGAGTGCAGAGTATGTTGCTATGTCAATAATGGCCCTGTCCCGCATTTCCCACAAACACACACAGGGTGCATTGCAAGATGTAACTTTAAGGAGAAACTGAGTTGGGAAAATTAGGTACCGTAATTGCTGGACTATTAAGCACACCTGAATATAAACCGCACCCACTGAATTATTAAAAAATATGTATTTTGTACATAAATACGCCGCACATATCTATAAGCCGCAGGTGCCTACCGGTACATTGAAACAAATGAACTTGGTCACTATCTTCCTCCTCCTGTGCACTGAAACCACTGAAGCCATCTCCTTCAGTGTCGGAGATGAATAGCCTCAGAATTGCTTCATCCAATGTTGGATCGGTTTCATTGTCGCTCTCGTCACTTTCATCCGAAGACAAATACCCCGCTGAGCTCATGCTGCCCCTTCAACACGCAGCAGTCCAGCCTTTCGAAACCCGTTGATGATAGTGGATTTTTTGACAATGCTCCACGCTGTCAGGACCCACTGGCAGACTTGACCATAAGTTGCTCTTCGCATGCGGCCCGTTTTAGTGAAGGATTTCTCCCCACTTGTCATCCAAGACTCCCAATGAACAAGGAGCGCCACCTTAAATGCACAATTTACACTGATGTCGAGTGGCTGCAAATACTTTGGGCCATCTGCTTTTCTTCCCTCTGAAAGCCTTTGTTGTCTTTTTGCACTGAGTCAGTTCCTCACGCTGCTGTTTCCAACGTCTTATCATCGACTCATTAAGGCCAAGCTCCCGTGCAGCAGCTCTATTTCCTTTTCCAACAGCCAGATCGATTGCCTTCAACTTGAAAGCTGCATCATATGCATTTCTCCGTGTCTTCGCCATGATGAGGGTGAAAAATAAGTGAAATATATACTTTGTTATGATAATAAACAGATGCACGTATTCAAGACAAGTATGCCCTTACCGTCTATTGGCAATCTGGACTGGACTGTTTTAAAAGTATTATGAAATGTGATAGTGTGTTATCCCTATCTCCACTGACAAGAACCATGTAGCTATGACGCGTTCCTACACGATTTCCTGATTTCATAGACAGACCACTTAGAAGTTAAATCATGGGGGAAATTGTTATTTTAACCACTGATAGAACATAGGCTTTCACCAAATCATAAGTTTCATGATTTTATTTCTGAGGTGGATTATCCCTTTAACCTGTCTAGTCGGAACCAACTCGCAACAGCCAGTGAAAGTGCAGGGCGCCAAATTCAAAACAACAAAAATCACATAATTAAAATTCCTCAAGCATACAAGTATTTTACACCATTTTAAAGATAAGATTCCCCTTAATCCAGCCACAGTGTCTGATTTTAAAAAGGATGTACAGCGAAAGCACCACAAACGATTATGTTAGGTCACCACCAAGCCGCAGAAAAACACAGCCATTTTTTCATTTGGTGGCCATTAATAAACACGAACAATGCTCCCAAAACACCCAAATACATCCTTTGATTCCATTGTGGTGAAATGAGAAACAAGAAAGCACGCGCATGCTCACACCGAAATGTATTGCTAGAGTAGAGTTGCCAAGTTCTCTCCCACACACCTACAATGAATATAGTGTTGAACAGAACTCTACCCTCCCATATATTTGTCATTAGTCCATGTTTGCCACTGTCCCCCACAAATTGTTTCAGTCAACATTTAAATCCTGATGCCCCAAATCCCTGCTTGACTCGGTTACTTCTCTCCTCCCCATTTTAGAAAGCAGTGGTCAGTCAGTGTGGTTGAGTCCTAAATGAGTGTGTGTCTCTCTTTCTCGCTCTCTCTCTGTGTGTGTGTGTCAGGCCCTCTGTATGTGATAGTGGAGTATGCCTCTAAAGGGAACCTGAGGGAGTACCTACGTGCCCGCAGGCCCCCTGGCATGGAGTATTCCTACGATATTAACCGCTGCTCAGACGAACAGCTCGCCTTCAAGGACCTGGTCTCCTGTACCTACCAGGTGGCACGGGGCATGGAATATCTCGCCTCGCAGAAGGTGCACACACCACACACAAACACACCATGTTCATTCTCACCATTCTTCTTGGTAGACAGACTTCCATGACATTGCACTGGACCTTTGTGCTAGGGCTTTATAGCTAAAGGTGGTTGTGTAAAAAGTGTGTGCTTATCATTTTGGAATTGTTAGTTAGATTACTCGTTGGTTATTACTGCATTGTCGGAACTAGAAGCACAAGCATTTCGCTACACTGCTAACCATGTGTATGTGACAAATAAAATTTGATTTGATTTGATTGTGGGAATATTGTCTCCTAAAAACACATCTCTAGCGCTCTGTCCAAATCCCAGCATTGTCTCTCGCTATCACACAAAGCCTTTCTGTGCAGACAACTGAAGAATATATTTTTCACAACAGGGAATGGGCACATAGCCCAACACTCCATCACGCTCCCTCTCACTAGAGGAATCTGTCAGAGGCTAGAGCATACAATCACAGAGTATGTTAAGACACACACATACACACACACACACACACACTCTGGCACGCAGTCATGCACAGAGACACACATGCACACCTAGGCACACAAAACAACTTATGTATGTCAAAAATAGTTTTCAGATTCAGGCTTGTTTCTCATGCATGTGCAATGTCGTCATGGTATATTAGGTAGCATGTGGTTAGTTGAATGTGTGTTTTTTTTGGGTTACTACACGTATAAAGTATAAAAGCATTTATTCGCATCGCTTGCTTGTATTTTAGCATTTGCATATGTATTTATTTGAACAATGAAGTAACTGTATCATGTTCTCTTCTCCTTTTCCCAATCTTTCCACTGGTTTTCCTCTCTTCTTCTACCCTCTTCTGCTTTTCTAACCTTTTTCTCACCCCTGCCCTTTCACAATTACCACTGTTATCTTTTCTCCCCTTCTCCTATTTTATCTCCTTCTCTCCACCCAGTGTATACATAGAGATCTAGCAGCGAGGAATGTCCTGGTCACAGAAAGCAACTTTATGAAGATTGCAGACTTTGGCCTGGCCAGAGACGTCCACAACATTGATTACTATAAAAAGACAACTAACGTGAGTATTTTTTTTTTTTTTTTTTTTTTTGGGGCATGCTATTCTGTGTGTAAGTTAGTGTTCTGTGGTGTTGTGAGGGCGTGTATGTGACAGAGTTTGGGTTCAATTCCATTTAAATTCTGTTAAAGTCCAGGTAGTCGATAATGGACCGTAACAGATATGTGTGTAGTTGGTGCTGTATATGAACTAATATACTGTACATGGGCTGTAATGTTAAAAATGATTTGTTAGTTTACAATTGTACAATCTATGCTCCCTGCATATAAAATCCACGAAGACTGCCGGAAAGCCCCGAACGAACACAAGATTGTAATTTTTGTAAACTCACATGGTGGAGGAACATACATGTATTGCCTGTAGCCTACTGTACACAGTAAGCTGTAAATGGCACCACTTTTTACTATAAACAACAACTTTGAGGATTTTTCTACAATAGTCACAACAATCTTTATAGAATACAAATGTAATTACATGTGGAAATACACATGAGTGAACATTAGCAAGCAAGCAGCAGATGGAACAGAAATGGAATTCTCTCTTCCTTCTCCCCGGTTTTAGCTTGTCTTAGGATATTTACTAGCCCATACCAGTGACAAACATAGCTATGTTATTAACATATGGCAGTACACAAACAAAATCTAGCTAATTTATTTAGCTAAAGTGACTTCAGGAAATATTCACACCCCTTGACTTTTTCCACATTTTGTTGTGTTATAAAGTGGGATTAAAATTGTTTTAATTGTATTTGTTATGGAAATGTATATAATTGTAGTTCATAAAAGTTAACACATTTGAAGTTAGAATAGCTTGAACATGTGAGAGTTGGTTTGGTGCCTCAAGCTTGAACGGTTCAATAGTTAATGTTGTGGAGTTATTCAATGTGTATTATTACAGTTCCTAAAATGTTAAAATATGTTTTATTTAGGATAGCCTGAACATGAGTAAGTGGTGATGTTATGCTAATGTATGCTAATGTATTCTGACCCCAATTAGTCAACTGGTCTATTGTTTGGTCGTTAGACTGTTGGTCGACCTTGAATGTTTTAGTTGAGCAGTAACAAATATATATATTTGCGCCCATCTCAGTAAACAAATCCATTGCGGAGGCCTAGGCTAAAATGCCAATTTATGCTGGATCCGAAAATGTGGTCAGAGACTACATATCCTCCATATGTAGTCTCTGACCACATTTTCGGATCAAGCATAAATTGTGTGACGCAATTGCAGAGCCTCCAGAGGCATGCAGAGGCAAAAGCGAGCTCTGTACCACATCACCATGCTCCTCCCAAATGTTTGATTTTGTATTTAACCTTTATTTAACTAGGCAAGTCAATTAAGAACACATTCTTATTTACAATGACGGCACAATGCAGGGTGTATCTATATAAAAAAAACACACTTTTAAATAATCTGACCAATTGATTGGTCTAAAGAACAAACAGCTGTACGTCGACCAAGATTTTTTGGGGTCGGGGGATCCCTAGTCTTAAACTGGTTAGTATTTATGTGGTTGGTCATTAGTTGTGTTGTTCAGTAGTTGTCTGTTTTATTATTTATTTAACTAGGCAAGTCAGTTAGGAACAAATTCTTATTTACAATGACGGCCTACCAGGGAACAGTGGGTTAACTGCCTTTTTCAGGGGCAAAACAACAGATTTTTACCTTGTCAGTTGTGGGTTTGTGGTCAGTAGTTGTTGCTACGGAACAGTTGCCTTGGCTGGCCTGCTCCCTCTATGGCTAAAGCCAGTGTAAAAAACATGCTAACATATACAGTACATTTGTTCTTTTAAATTAAATAAGTACTGCACTTTAACTAGGTCTGTTGCGGTGACCTTATTACCGCCACACCGACAGTCATGACCGCAGTCAAATTCCACGTGACCGCACTCTGGACATGGCTAACGATCATCAGGTCACACAGAGCTCGTCTCTAACCACTCTGACTTCAATGCAATGTATCACAACCGGCCATGATCGGGAGTCCTATAGGTTGGCGCACAACTGGCCCAGCATCGTCTGAGTTTGGTGAGGGTTTGGCCGGAGTGTCTTTACTTGGCTAATCGCGCTCTAGCGACTCCTTGTGGCGGGCCGGGCGCCTGCAGGCTGACCTCGATCGTCAGGTGAAAGGTGTTTACTCCGACACATTGGTGCTGCTGGCTTCCGGGTTAAGCAGGCGGGTGTTAAGAAGCACAATGTTTCGGAGGACGCATGACTCGACCTTTGCCTCCCAAGCTCATTGGGGAGTTGCAGCGATCTTGCTTTTTTTTTGTTGACTGGCCTCACGGTGATTTATCAATTTGAAGAAAGAAGTTCAACAACAGGTCGAAACTGAGTGGAAACATGGCCTTTGTGGATGTTGTTTCAACGCTGAACACCGAAATGGACTGCGCTTTCTAAGGTGATTCATTCAACACCCATGCACATATTATAGCCCAAGCCCCAAAAATACCCTGAATTAAAATGATTGTGCTGTTTGTTATACAACACATCGCCTACCGCATGTTACACACAGCAGAAGAAAAAACTGATTCAAGGAGTCTTTGGTTCATAATTGGTTTTATTAATTCTAGTAATCACATTTTAGTGTGTATTATTATGCATACTGGATGGACTGGTTTCCTTATGCTGTGCTCCAAACTTAATATCCATGAGTCTGGGAGAGAACATATAGGCCTAGGTGATGCTGTTGGTTCATTGAGTGTGCAGGGCAGTTTACGGAGCTAACCTACATGTTTATTTGACGCATTACCTTTAGCTACAGAATATCTCACCAACATTTCCATCTCCTCTCTTTCCTCCATTCCTTTCCTGAGTGCACAGTGATGGGGCTGTCAACAGTTAAATGAAACATGTTTTGTTGTGAAAACATTTTATTTGACTAAACTGCATCACATCCAGCCGTGATTGGGAGTCCCATAGGGCGGCGCACAATTGGCCCAGCGTCGTCCGTGGTAGGCAGTCATTGTAAATATTTATTTCTTAATTGACTTGCCTAGATAGATAAAGGTTCAAATTAAAAATACATTTAAAAAAAATCCCAAACTGATTTCACTTGGTTTCCCAATTAGGGACTGGGTAGTTGCAGGAACAGGGTTGGAGAGCCCATGGCATACAGAGTTTGGGTGTAACGTCACTTGTCACGCAGCGAGAGGCTGCATGCTCCTCAAACAGTGGTTGATGCATGGAATTAAATAACCAGAGTAGCCTACCCGCATGATTGAAAAAAGGGCTCTAGTCGTTATTTGAGTACACACGGATGACATGGCTTTACCCCCTGCCCATTTGATAATGGGCAATTCTAAATCGAAACAGAAGTCTGTTGGGGAAAATATATAACACTTGATGAGAGAACAGCGTGTGCAACCTGAGGCAAGGAACAGAGCGCACAACTTTTTGCGACTTTCTCAAATCATCGATAGTCTATAGTCGCATCATGCAGCCCATATATGTTTTGATTTCTAAAAGACATTAAGGTTTGTGTCATTCGCAACCAACGTTGCCAAATAACTTTAAATCTAGCGTATAGGACCTGTTTCAAATGATCACTTTTACACTCAACATAGCCACTTCATATGCCCACTCGCTCCAGAATGTAAAAAAACATCCTTTCTATTTTATTCGGCTTCAAGTTCAATTATATTCTTCTTGCTATAAAATCATATAATGTCAAATAATGGCATTGGACTTAAGCATATCTTGTCTGCTAAATGAACAAGCCAACAGCTTATGCCATGGCACATAGTCAGATAACATACAGTAGGCCAACTCATACTGTTCTTCTGAAATACATTTTCTTCATATCATGTTTCTTTAGACCTGCCTAAAATAAATGGATTTTATACTTTTTAAAATGTAGATGTTCCTAATGCGTGTTTATGTTAATTAACAATCAATTCCTTTGCATGACCCTAAATCTAACCCACAAAACGTATTTGCTAGATTCATGATAGTGTTGTTAGACAAAGCAAGGAAAGTGAACTTCAAAACCTGATGTCATTTTATTGGAATTAGCAGCTGTTGTTGGTAAATAATGAAGCTGCTAGCTTCTGACATGACGTACTTGCATCTAGAAAGAGATCAGTTGGTGTGTTACTAAAACAGTATTATCTATTTATTGGTCGAAGCTATTCCTAATATTTTTTTTCGGTTTTGAAAAGCAGAGAAAGATTTTATGCACTGTTTTTGTCTGACTTGTTCGGGGGGAGTGGTCAAAACGACAGTTGTTTTTAAACGGCTGGGGGAAAAATGTGTTAATGCAGTTACTGAAACTGCTGTTTCATGAGATCCGTAGGGGATTTTTTTTGTTCCGTGAACAAAAGGAGATGAAAGTGTTGCACCCTCTCCAACAAGTTAGACAAAATGTTGGAAGTGTTCAAAATTTCAGCTGTTTATTGAAAGTGACAGAAAATGTTGTGGTTGCTAAAACAGCTGTAACTTTATCAAAATAAGATATTTGTTTAAAAAAAAAAGGGGGTTAAATACCTACAAATGTGTTTCCTGATCTTTCTTAAATCTCAGTGAATTTGTTATTCAATATGTTTGTTTGGGCTAATAGCAGTAAGGCCAATTTCTTTTCTCCATACAATATATATTATTATTACTTCAAGGGGTCTTACAATTTAAAATCTAATAGCTAAACTACCCTGGCTTAGACTTATACATTAAAATGTATACATTATATAAAAAAGTTATGTAATCACTCTGGTCATGGCTAGTCTACATACAGTGGGGCAAAAAAGTATTTAGTCAGCCACCAATTGTGCAAGTTCTCCCACTTAAAAAGATGAGAGGCCTATAATTTTCATCATAGGTACACTTCAACTATGACAGACAAAATGAGGGGGAAAAAATCCAGAAAATCACATAGTAGGATTTTTTTATGAATTTATTTGCAAATTATGGTGGAAAATAAGTATTTGGTCACCTACAAACAAGCAAGATTTCCTGTAACTTCTTCTTTAACCTCAAACAGTCGCACTCCAAACTCCACTATGGCCAAGACCAAAGAGCTGTCAAAGGACACCAGAAACAAAATTGTAGACTTGCACCAGGCTGGGAAGACTGAATCTGCAATAGGTACACAGCTTGGTTTGAAGAAATCAACTGTGGGAGCAATTATTAGGAAATGGAAGAAATACAAGACCACTGATAATCTCCCCCGATCTGGGGCTCCACGCAATTGGGTCAAAATTATCACAAGAACGGTGAGCAAAAGTCCCAGAACCACACGGGGGGACCTAGTGAATGACCTGCAGAGAGCTGGGACCAAAGTAACAAAGCCTACCATCAGTAACACACTACGCCGCCAGGGACTCAAATCCTGCAGTGCCAGACGTGTCCCCCTGCTTAAGCCAGTACATGTCCAGGCCTGTCTGAAGTTTGCTAGAGAGCATTTGGATGATCCTGAAGAAGATTGGGAGAATGTCATATGGTCAGACGAAACCAAAATATAACTTTTTGGTAAAAACTCAACTCGTCGTGTTTGGAGGACAAAGAATGCTGAGTTGCATCCAAAGAACACCATACCTACTGTGAAGCATGGGGGTGGAAACATCATGCTTTGGGGCTCTTTTTCTGCAAAGGGACTAGGACGACTGATCCATGTAAAGGAAAGAATGAATGGGGCCATGTATCATGAGATTTTGAGTGAAAACCTCCTTCCATCAGCAAGGGCATTGAAGATGAAACATGGCTGGGTCTTTCAGCATGACAATGATCCCAAACACACCGCTCGGGCAACGAAGGAGTGGCTTCGTAAGAAGCATTTCAAGGTCCTGGAGTGGCCTAGCCAGTCTCCAGATCTCAACCCCATAGAAAATCTTTGGAGGGAGTTGAAAGTCTGTGTTGCCCAGCAACAGCCCCAAAACATCACTGCTCTAGAGGAGATCTGCATGGAGGAATGGGCCAAAATACCAGCAACATTGTGTGAAAACCTTGTGACGACTTACAGAAAATGTTTGACCTCTGTCATTGCCAACAAAGGGTATAAAACAAAGTATTGAGATAAACTTTTGTTATTGAACAAATACTTATTTTCCACCATAATTTGCAAATAAATTCATTACAAATCCTACTGTGATTTTCTGGATTTTTTTTCTTCTCATTTTGTCTCTCATAGTTGACGTGTACTCATGATGAAAATTACAGGCCTCTCTCATATTTTTAAGTGGGAGAACTTGCACAATTGGTGGCTGACTAAATACTTTTTTGCCTCACTGTACCTTAAAGTTGCAACAGCATTTCTAGCTTAAACAGTGTAAGAGTTGCGTGCTACATAATAAAAAGTCAGAGGTATGATGACGAGTTAAACCCGGGAGGGACATTTGCATCGCAAGTCCCACGAAATATGAAGCATGATGAAGATTTAGAACGGAACCACTGTTTTGTTCAAAAGCTGAGGAATTGGAGGTGGAGAAATGTAACCACTCAACAAAAAAAAGAAAAACAACAAAAAAACAATTAAAAAAATCGGTGAGCTATGGATACAAAATTGAAATGTTATCCATATTCAGAGGTTAAACGGTATCTGTTTAAAATTACATTGTTTAGAAACAATTGAGTAGAACAAGCATGTTTTTGGGTTCTGATGGGGTATGACAAATTGGACTAAGCGCATTTATTATATATAGTGCATTTGGAAACTATCGTGTAAAACAACAACAACTTTTTATACATTGTTTTAGAACTAAACCTCCCTTGCACTGCACTGCTTTGTAACACCTTTTGCTCAGTTGTTTCAGTGGGCTGGCCCTCATCTGCTCTGTAAGCAAATTATTCCCATAGCTCGCTTCTGGAGACAGTTTTGTCAGCAAGCTGCGGGCATGGAGGTATGATATCTTCTTTAGAAGAAGCCATGTTGTCTGCATCCTCTCTCCTCTCGCTTGCTCCTCAAAAGTGGCTTGCACTGTCAGCTGCAAGTGCAAGCATGGCTGGCTTACTACGGCCCCCTTAAGATTCAGACAAATTACTAGACATACAGATTGATGGATCGAGTCTAGGACGTGAGACAGATTTGACTGAAGTACCGAAAGTAACAGAACGTCTAGTTCCGAACCGTTATTCGTGTTCTAGTATTTAATACGTACCGAAGGGTCGGTGTACCGTGCAACACCAAAGTAAACGTTGTTAAACTGGAACCCAGTTGTGTCATTTCGAGTTAACACTTCCCTCCCTCCCTTCTCAGTCTTGGCAGAGATTGGAGGTTCCCAGACCATCAGTAAATGCAGTGCTTATAGAGTGGCTCTGTGCCTCTCTTGTTCCTTCACTTCCATAGCCACTTGTTGAGAGAGAGAGAGAGAGAGAGAGAGAGAGAGAGAGAGAGAGAGAGAGAGAGAGAGAGAGAGAGAGAGAGAGAGAGAGAGAGAGAGAGAGAGAGAGAGAGAGAGAGAGAGAGAGAGAGAGAGAGAGAGAGAGAGAGAGAGAGAGAGAGAGAGAGAGAGAGAGAGAGAGAGAGAGGTGCTTGTCATCTTCATAGTAGACCCCCAGTAGCATTCATCCCATTCCCACTGTAGAGCATAGCACAGCCTGCTGCTTTTTCATTACACATACTATAATGCAGAGAACCTAGCCTAGTTGAAAACAAGCACCCACAACAGCATGGGCCATAGACAGTGGGTGATGGTGAGGATGTAGTCTAGGAGAAAAGAGACTTATTTCAGAAGGTGTATTAAAAACTTAGGGGCAGATATAATGTTAATCATCATGACGGTTCCTCTATGAGGACGGATATCATCACCATCTATGAGGGCCTCCTAACCCTATCTGGGAAAGCTGATTACCTGGCGGGTCAATCAAGGCTAAATCATATTGTAATAGATGGTATCCAGGAAAGTCAAAGTGAAATATGGCCAGAATCAGAGACAAAGTTCAGGTGAGGAGGATTATTTAAAATACTGTTTGAAGAGGTAGCGTTTCAGAATTTTTCGGAAGATGGGCTGGGACTCTGCTGTCCTAGCTTCAGGGGAAAGCTGGTTCCACCATTGGGCTGCCAGGACAGTAGAGATTTGGAGGGCCAAGAGAACTGAGGTGGCAGAACTGAGTGCTTGAGTTGGGTTTGAGCATCGCCTGTAGGTAGGGATGGGCAGTTCCTCTTGCTGTTCCGTAGGTAAGCGCCATGGCCTTGTAGTGGATGCGAGCTTCGACTGGAAACCAGTGGAGTGTGCGAAGGAGCGGGGTGACATGAGAGGCCTTGGGAAGGTTGAAAATAAGTTGCAGGGGTTTGATGGCACAAGCAGGGAGCCCAGCCAACAGCAAGTTGCAGATGTCCAGACGGGAGGGGACAAGTGCCTGTATTAGGACCTGCTCCGCGTCCTGTGTGAGGTAGGGCCGCACTCTACGGATGTAGAGCATGAACCTGCAGGAGTTGAACCTGCGAGTCACTGCTTTGATGTTTGTAGAGAACGACAGGGTTTTGTCCTGGGTCACGCTAAGGTTCTTTGCACTTTGGGAGGGCAACACTGGAGTTGTCAGCCGTGATGAAGAGGTCTTTGAGCGGGCAGGCCTTCACCAGGAGAAAGAGCAGTTCCGTCTTGTTGAGCTTGAGGTGGTGGGCCAGAATCCAAGTTGAGATATCTGGGGGAGAGGGAGGGGGGTGATAATATAAATAATAATAATAATAATATATGCCATTTAGCTGACGCTTTTATCCAAAGCGACTTACAGTCATGTGTGCATACATTCTACGTATGGGTGGTCCCGGGAATCGAACCCACTACCCTGGCGTTACAAGCGCCATGCTCTACCAACTGAGCCACAGAAGGATAGCAGAGATAGGAGAGACCATGTGAGGAGATGATGGTGCCGAGTGATTTGGTGAATAGACAGAAGAGGAGAGGCCCTAGAACCGAGCCCTGGGGACACCAGTAGTGAGAGTACGTGGTGCAAACACAGATCCTCCTCACGTCACCTGGTAGGTGCGGCCTGCCAGGTAGGGTGCAATCCAAGAGTGTGCATAGACTTCTCCACCACTGAGAGGGTGGAGAAAATTATCTGATTGTTAGATCTAGCGGTTAGCTCTAGGAGGATGAGAACAGAGGAGAGAGCCAGCTTTAGCCATGCGGAGAGCCTCCATGACACAGAGAAGAGCAGTCTCGGTTGAGTGACCAGTCTTTAAGCCTGACTGGTTAGGGTCAAGAAGATCGTTCTGAGAGCGATAAACGAGAAAGTTGATCAGAGACAGCACGCTCAAGGGTTTTGGAAAGAAAAGATGTGAGATGAGTCAAGTGTTGGTTTCTTGAAAAGGGGAGAAACTCGGGCCAGAGGGGATGCAGCCGGTGGTCAGGGATGAGTTGATGAGGGAAGGGAGGAATGGGAGAAGGTCTCCAGAGATGGTCTGGAGAAGGGAGGAGGGGATGGGGCTGGGTGGCCAGACCTCACTAGTTGCAGGATGTCATCTGGAGAGAGAGGGGAGAAAGAGGACAAGACGTCGGGTAGTTCTGTGTGTTTGAGACTAGTGGACTCAATAGGCTTAGTGAATGAGTAGCGTATGTCGTCAACCTTTTTGTCAGTGCTTGACAAAGTCGTCCGCAGAGGGAGGAGGGGGAGAGTTTCCTAGGGTTAGAGGTAAAGCTTTGAAATTTAGAGTGGTAGAAAGTGGCTTTAGCAGCAGATAGAGTAAGAGAAGGTAGAAAGGAGGGAGTGAAAGGATGATAGGTCCTCCGGAAGTTTCATTTTCGCTCAGCTGCCCGTAGCCCTGTTCTGTAAGCTTGCAATGAGTCACTCAGCCACCGAGTAGGAGGGGACGGCCGAGTGGAAAGGGGACAGGGAGAGTCATAGGATGCGGGAATGGAGGAGAGTAGGGTCGAATCAGACAAGAATCAGACAAGAGGGAGAAGGATTTAGCAGAAGGGAGCGATGATAAGGATAGAAGAGGAGAGTGTAGTGGGAGAGAGAGAGCAAAGATTGTGACGGCACATGACCATCTGGGTAGTAGCTGAGTGGTTAGGGTTGGTGGAAAGGGAGATAGAACAGGAAACTAAGTAGTGATCAGAGTCCTGGAAGGGGTGGGGTGGGGGGTTGCAGTGAGATTAGTAGGTCCAGCAGCCTCTAGGAAAGTATAGGCTGAGATGAACTCTGCGTTCTTGACTGCAAATTGGCTGTTCCAAATGCTAACAGAGACCCGGAATTCCACATGGGTTGTGCACGCAGGGTACACTAAATTAGAAGGGTTGCAGTCAGGGGGTGGGGAGTGTTTGTAAAGCCTGCCGACAGAGGTGCAAACAGGTATAGAAAACACACACATAGTTGACAAAGCTACAAAAGAGCTAACATTAGAAAATCTAGGTAAGATAGTCAAGTGAGAGTTGTGTGGCGCCTTCCTCGAACAACTCGGCAGAACTGTTTTTGTTTTGCCGACTGTCTTTGTTTTGTGACAAAACTGACCTGACCGCCGCTTACAGCTGCGACTGAGAAACCAGGGGCGACTGAAGCGCTAACACTGATTGCCTAGGAGAAGTGAAACCACTCCCCCACCTATACAGCCACTGATTACCAAAGAAAGTCACACAGTTCCTGCCCCTTGATCCTGGTTGATGTGTCAACATCTATCTGAAAATGATGATCAGTCAGCAGTTCACACACCAAGAAGGCCACTGGGAAGACAGGCAGCACTTAAAGTAGATGGCCCTCGCTAGCAAAAAGACTACTAGCTAGCAAAAACTAGACCACAACAGAAAAAGAAACAAAAATATATACATATCACTCCTGGAGATATCAGGAGTCCTCTGTCTATAGAATGAAGCACGATTGTAGTGAAGTCCTTCAGGTTCAAGGACAAGCTTGAGGTTCTTGAAAGAGCGAAAACCCTTAAAGGGTCCAGCATCTTCGTCAATGAGGATTTCTCTGAGGCAGTCCACCAAAGAAGAGAATAACTCATGCCAGCTATGAATGCAGCGGGAGAATGTGGGGACATAGCCTACCTGCGGTATGACAAACTGATTGTTCACCCTTCTCCCAAGGGCCTATGAGGAGTGACAGAAATACACCTTTGGGTTAGTAATCTCAGCCCCCCTAACCCCCACACACACACACACACTGACTGAGTATCTGCTGGTTCATGCTCGTCCAATACTCTGAACCAAAGAAAGGTCTGTTGATTGCTCATACAGTAAGAATAAATGCAGTTTAAAGAATAAGATTAATTAAATGTGTAGTCATACCATTTATGTATTAGCAATATCAGAGACTATTTTGAGGATGTAAAAATCTCAATACATGGATTATACACTGAGTGTACAAAACATTAAGAACACCTGCTCTTTCCATAACAGACTGACCAGGGGAATCCAGGTGAAAGCTATGATCCTTTATTGATTTCACTTGTTAAATCCACTGCAATGTAGATGTAGGAGATGAGAGAGGTGAAAGGATTTGTGTTGTTGTCTAGAGACAAGTGAGACATGTATTGAATGGGCAAGACAAAATATTTAAGTTCCTTTGAGCCGGGTATGGTACATTTTAGGAGGTGCCAGATGGACCGGTATGGACCGGTATCGAGAATGGTCTACTTCCCAAAGGACAACCAGCCAACTTTGGGAAGTATTTACCACAGTTACCATTTCGATAGATGCATGCATCAGTACCTAGGCTGATGATATCAGCAGCAGAAATATATTTACAAGGATATGTTCACTGGCAGTTGACTACTGTAGGAAAGTTATTGTAGCGATGTGCGCTGAGAGCCAGGAAGCAAGTTCAGGGAGTGTTTTAATAAAATGAACATAATACAAACCAAGAACCTCGAACAATGCATAGACATGAAACAGAAACAATGACACCTGGGGAAGGAACCAAAGGGCAGGTGAGTCTGACGACGCGCAGGTGCGCGTAACGATGTTAACAGGTGTGCGCCATAACGAGCAGCCTGGTGACCTAGAGGCCAGAGAGGGAGCACACGTGACTGCACCCCCTTCCCTGACGCGTGGCTCCAGCTGCAGGACGCCGACAAAAATGACGATCCCAGGGAAAAGGAGCGGACCGGTCACCTCTGCAGAGGCGCAGCCAATCCGACTGAGACGCAGGAGCATGGCGACCTAGAGCGCCGGAGAGAGAGCATATCTGACGGTACCCCCTCCCCAGCGCTGTCAGCTCCAGACGCAGGACGCCAACCCAAGGGACGATCCCGGGGATCAGGAGCAGACCGGTCACCCCCGCTGATGCGGACCGGTCACCCCCGCTGATGCGCAGGTGCGCGTAAGGATGGCAAGAGGTGTACGCCATAACGAGCTGCCTGGTACCTAGAGGCCGGAGAGGGAGCACACGTGGCAGTTACAATCTAATGAAACATTTGTTACATTAAACAGGATCATTTTAGCCCATATGTGTCATCCTATGAAGTGGACGTTATGTTGCGCACTCACTAGTCTGTCCCTCTCATTTTAGTCGATATATTTTGCCGTAATGATCTGGCAACATGCAACAAGGGATGGAGCCTACAGGTGAAATTATGTCCAACGGTGTTGCAAGGTAAAAGTGGGACTGGGATGTGGGATTAGGTCGGATCCTTTCCTCCTTGCTTGGCAGAAATCTCAGAAAAGGTCAAATTGTGAACCCGCAACCCAAATTGATCACATAGAATTGAGTATTTTTTGCTGTTATATTTTTCGTAGATGGGTGTTATTCTACAAAGTTCTATCTAGCGCTGCAGTGAGTGGGAGGGCTCTGACAGAACTTCTGCTAGGTAAACTCAAATGTTATGCTGCTCTATTCTGGATGGTAAGATATCTATCCAGGAGAAGGCAAAAAGTATTATTTAGTGGTAGCTTTTCGAACAGTAAAGATTTACACCGTGGTGTTCTTCAAGTTAGCTGCCTAGACCCACTTCTTTACTAATGATTTACTGTACCCTCAGTAATGAATAAAGCAAGAGTGGTTATGTATCCTGATGACTCTACAATGTATAGCGCTGCATCAGCAATATAATGAGTTCACAAATGTACTGAACAAAGAACTAAGGACAGTGTCTGAGTGGGTTAACGTTAACAAATTGGTGTTGACTATTTCTAAAACAAAATGTGTTTTATTTTGGTACAAGATAAATGCTTGCTGGTGCCCCTAAATTAAACTTGTCGATGGATGGGCAGCCTGTGGAAACAGGTCATAAGACCAAACTACTTGGTGTGACATTGGACGCAGCTTTATCCTGGTTTGAACATATACTTAACCTTGTAATCGAAATATAACAAGAAAATGTTCTGAGTATGTAACATCCAGCACTCTTGATCAGGGAATTCTAGCTTTGGTTCTATCACACCTAGAGTACTGTCCAGTCATATGGTCATCTGCTGCAAAAAAAACTAGCTCAAAACAGTGCTGCCTGATGAGCTCTTCATTGCGCTAACCGTATGAATGTCTACCGAATGCATCTTAATCTCTCATGGCTTCCTGTTTTTTTTGGGGGGGGGGGGGTAGTAATATTCAAGAAACCAACGTTTTTTTCTGCCCAACTACTGTATACAAGTAACGAACATAACCACCACCAAACCAGACGGGCAAGTTAACCTTATACCCCCCAGACCAAGGACAAATCTCAAATCTAGAGTAATATTCAGAGCCATCACCGAATGGAATTCTTTACAAAGTCACATTTCTCAGGCAAAAAAAGTCAATCCAACTTGAAGAAAACAATTAAAGAACATCTACTGCGATCGACCACATGACTGGACAGATACTCATCCCACTGAATGTTAGATGTATTACCTCTAAGGTATTTTAATGCTCTTTAATGTCTACTTGTTAAGTGTTTGTAATGTCTTAAGGTAAAAGGTCATTGTTTCTAATGTCCTTATAGTTCTGTGTTGAACCCCAGGAAGACAAGCTGACGTTATAGCGTCAGCTAATGGGGATCCTAAATAAAAATTACATTTCCAGATCTAATGATATTCCTGGGAATACCAGGAACCTGGAAGAACTGCATGATTGGCGAATAAATATTGGTCATAAAATACCCCAGAGGATGTCTATTTTGCGCATGGATATCTAACTTTTTCAACCCTGTGACCTATTGACCTGTGTGGGTTTGTCCTCAGGGTCGTCTCCCGGTGAAGTGGATGGCTCCTGAGGCTCTCTTCGACCGTGTGTACACTCACCAGAGCGATGTGTAAGTACTGTAACTTGTTTTTACTCTCTCTCACACCCATGCAGTCCACTGGGCACAGACGTCAATTCAACGTCTATTCCACATTGGGTTAACATAAATGTATTAAAAGCAGGAACTCAGCCTAGACTGTGTTCATTAGGCAAGAAAAACAATTAAAACAGGGAGGGACTAGCTAGACCTGTACATTTAAAAAACTTTTATATTCGTTTTCAGTTGCAAAACACTTTAAAACATTTGTCATTGTGTGCCCTAATTAACACAACCCTGGCTTATACTGGCTGTAGCTCTGTGATGCAAATTGTTTTGCAGCAAGACCCGAGGGGGTAAGAGGGTGGGATGGTGGTGGGGGCTCGGGTACAGGAGGTCAGTGAGGTGTTTTGATTGTGGTGGAGTTAGTGGGTGCGGGGTAGTATTTTTTTGGGGGGGTGGGTTGTGTACCGGCCGGTCTGTGGCAAAAGTGAAAGTTTCACGCTAGACTTGCAGCCAATGCTGTGTTACTAATCTGCCTGTCTTCAAAGCCTCTGGAAGGGGCCAGAGCCCACCCCCTGCCCTGCCCTGCTCGGAAGTCTCCCGTAGACCTCCTTCAAGTCTTTCACACATAACTGAATGCAACAATACCACCTCGCCCCCAACCTTCAAATTAGGCCTCCTCTCTCACCTTCTACCCATTCTGCACACACTCGTCTCTCAGTCTTGAGTCTTCATTCTTTGAACATGTTGCTCATCTTTTTCGGGGGCCTTTTCCATGAACAAAATAATCCCTATTTTCCCCCCCCTCTCTGTTTTTATTTTCATTCATCTCGAAAGTGAATGGCAGCAGACCCGTCTTTCCTCCTTTCCTCATCTCTTTCAAGGACTCCTTGCTCTAAAAAAGGAAACAGAAGAACAAAAGAGTAGCCAAGTCCCCCATCTGAATCACACTTTAGGCAAAAACTGATCCATAGCATGACATCAGATTAAATGAGTATATGATGTCTCTTTTGGATTAAGTAATACCCGCATACCCCCCTGGTCTGATGTATGTGTTTTGATCTCTTTTTTACAATTCATATACATATTGTTGTTTGTCAGGGAAAATGTTAGAGTGAAATGCCCAACCACCTAACAGTGTGCACTAATTTGAGCCACAGAAGTATGCTATTCTGCATAAGCTTAATGTATTTAGGCTAGTTAGCAGACCAGTCTCACCCCCCATTCCCCTGTTGTGTGCTACCTTAGTGTGTGTGTGAGAGAGACAGAGAGCTTGTGAGACAGAGAGCTTGTGTGTATACCTACATGGGCCAATGGAATGATGAGAGGTGAGCGATGGATACAAAGTGCCATTGAATGGAGCAGAGGAGTATGTAAACAAACGGAAAGATATGGTGGGAGATAGGAGAGAACAAATTCAGGGCCAGTTATGTTAACAGATGGATGGAGAAATACCCGCAGGACTAAATAAAAGAAAGGTGTGTCTGTGTCATGTCATGTCCTCTTTGGGTCATTAACGTAGGCTTGTAGCTCTGTGTATGTGTGTGTGTGTGTGTGCCACATTTCCTTGCGTGTGCTATAATCCACTCTTTGTTGCTCCAAACACACACACTGCCATGATGATTCATAGATTGTTTTGTTGAGATATGCCATACACTGAAAACAGACGACACTTCCATTGAATATTTCCCCTAGGATCTTTCCCGCTGTTAAATGAATTTAGGGGAAACATTGATCTTGTGTATCACTGTATGTAGATACAGCATGCTATTGATGAATGTCAAGATCAGGGTATTATTGATGCTTTAAATGAGTGTTGTAATAATGACCGGAGACTGTACAGTACAGTGACAATGTACAGTAGAAGTGAGCTAGCTATTAACACAGTCATCCATTACATAAATAGTAATCTATACTGTTAGCCTTGTTATCTCTGAGTGGGTGGTCCAGTTCACTGTTTGTTTTGGTGTGTCACTGACTAGTGACTGGACAATGGGGGCCAGTGTGACATTGTGACTGTCCAGTATTGGGACAAAGGGCATCTTTGATGCCAGCATGGCACTACCCACCAGCTGTAGGAGCGGGTCGGTGCCGCGGGGTGGTGCGGGCTACCGGAGGGAGGTCAGAAAGAGGGCATTGATAGCTACACCCTGCTTACAGCTCATCCACGCTCATCACCAAAACCTCTCTCTGCAACTGGATCCTGGACTTCCTGATGTGCTGCCCCAGTTGGTGAGGGTAGGTAACAACACCTCTGCCACGGTGACCATCAACACGGGAGCCCCTCAGGGGTGTGTGCTTAAGGCGTCCGCATGTTTCCCAGCCGAAACAGTTCAGAAGAGTTTGTGCATATATTATGACAACATTTTGTTTGTCTTGGACTCCGGTGAGGAATTTTTTCAGCTGTTGTGTGTGACCAATCTTTTTATTGGTGGCAAGCCAAAGCTCGGAGCCAAAGTCTAAGCCCCTTCGTTGGTAATTGGTCAACAGTAGATCTTTTTCAATAACGTCTTTGTTGTCATTCAACAAGAGACAACTTGTTTTCATGCACATTTTTTCATTGAGAAATACTGCACCAAACATCTTATTTAAATGTAAAATTGCGCAACTAAGATCACCTCTGGAAAAATTTCAAAATTAATGTTCTTTGAGGAAGTGTATATTGGCTACGGCATCTCAAAATGGACAAACCGAACTAATGCCGCGTTTTCCTTGTTGTTCGACCAAAGGTATTTTAAGGGAGTATGCAAGCATGCTGACACCTTTATAGTCCTCCCCTGTACTCCCTGTTCAACCATGACTGCGAGGCCATGCACGACTCCAACATCATCATCAAGTTTCTGACGACATGAAAGTGGTGGGCCTGATCACCGACGGCGATGAGACCGCATACAGGGAAGAGACTTGGCAGTGTGGTGCCAGGACAACAGTTTCTACCTCAACGTCAGTAAGACCAAGGAGCTAATCGTGAACTACAAGAAAAAGAGGGGAAAGCACGTCCCCATCCACATCGACAGGGCTGTAGTGGAGCGGGTCAAGAGCTTCAAGTTCCTTGGCATCTACATCACATGCTCCACACACACCCGCACAGTCGTGAAGAGGGCACGACAGCGCGTCTTACCCCTCAGGAGGCTGAAAACGTTTGGTATGGGCCCCTCACGATTCTCAAAACGTTCTACAGCTGCACCATTGAGAGCATCTTGACTGGCTGCATCACAGCTTGGTATGACAAATGAACCACTCTCGACCGCAGAGGGCAACAGAGGGTGGTGCGGACGTCCCAGTACATCACTATGGCGAGCACCCTGCCACCCAGGACCTCTATATCAGGCGATGTCAGAGGAAGGCCCAAAAAATTGCACCAGCCAACCAAGCCATAGATTGTTTACTCTGCTACCGTCCGGCAAGCGGTACCAGAGCATCACTTCTCGGACCATCAGGCTCCGAGACAGCTTCTACCTCCAAGCCATAACACTGCTAAATAGTTAATTAAATGGTTACCCGGACTACCTGCATTGGCCATATCTTGCACTGACTCTCTGCACACTGACAAGACTATATACAGTGCATTCGGAAAGTATTCAGACCCATTCCCTTTTTCCATATTTTTTTTTACGTTCTAAAATTCTAAAATGTATTAAATTACATTTTTTCCTCATCAATCTACACACAATACCCCATAATGGCAAAACAAAAACAGTTTTTTAGAAGTGTTTGCAAATGTATTAAAAATTCAAAACAGAAATACCTTATTTACATGAGTCTTCAGACCCTTTGCTATGAGACTCGAAATTGAGCTCAGGTGTATCCTGTTTCCATTGGTCATTCTTGAGATGTTGCTACAGCTTGATTGGAGTCCACCTTTGGTAAATGCAATTGATTGGACAAGATTTGGAAAGGCACACACCTGTCTATATAAGGTCCCACAGATAACAGTGCATGTTAGAGCAAAAACCAAGCCATGACGTCAAAGGAATTGTCAGTAGAGCTCGGAGACAGGATTGTGTCAAGGCACAGATCTGGGGAAGGGAACCAAAACATTTATGCAGCATTGAAGGTCCCCAAGCACACAGGGGCCTTGGTCAGGGAGGTGACCAAGAACGCTATGGTCATCCTGACTGAGCTCCAGAGTTTCTCTGTCGAGATGGGAGAATCTTCCAGAAGGACAACCATCTCTGCAGCACTCCACCAATCAGGCCTTTATGGTCGAGTGGCCAGACGGAAGCCACTCCTCAGTAAAAGGCACATCACAGCTTGCTTGGCCACGTCATCACACAGTGAAATCATCAATGTGCGCAGCTGAACACTGTATGCTGGAAACACTCAATTTGTTAACCAATATTTGTTCAATATAAACAAAGAACTTGTTTTTGCATGGATTCCACGATGCTGTTTGCTTTTCACAGCTCGTCCTGCTAGTTCTTGTCCCGGAATCCCACTTAATAGCCAGTTTGACAGAGCTGCTAGCCATTAAGCTAACAAAGTTAGTCCCGGATGAGTTTTGCAATGGAGACCTTTTGTCTGGAGAAATAAATGAACGTTTCCAGCACTGTAGGAGTTGTATCTACTTCGCTTAGTTTCGGTACAAACCGGATCACTCCGAGTTCCAATGCGGCAATTGTTTGCTTGCCGAGGATTATAGGCTAGAGGTGTCTTCCTTGATTACTCAGATCGCCAGCCTACGTAAGAAACTGGGGAAAGCACAGAGTGGAATGTTAACCTCTTCTACACCGGTGGCTGGACAGCGTTCGCGCTTGTTAGATGCATCACCGCCTTGTCGTTTTGTCGTTATCTGACTGGCCGTTGTTGCCCGGAGATCCCCATCTGATAGTCAAAGGAGCACACCAAGAGGAGCATGGCAACCAACGATGGTCGCATGTCACGAGCCGTGGAAGCTGAAGACAGTAGCCAACCGCAAAGCAGTCTACACTCCCAACGAGAGGCCTGGATCGGATACAAACAACAAATAGTTTTGCCGTCGTGGAGCCTGACTTTGCTGGACCTTCATCACTGGGGGTTCCCAGCACTGGGGATATCCGAATCCTGTGAAGCGTGGGAGTGGGCGGATTTCCTCATCCTTCTCACCAGCCGTGATTTTGGGCAGTTCCATGGTAAGAAATGGGACCGTTCCTGGTGCAAAAACAATGTCCTATCCCGGAGCTCAAGTAAATTACATTACTAAGCTACTCCCGAATGTACTACGACAGGACATGGAAATCGATTCCATTGTGGTCCATGTGGGTTTTAATTACATTATGAAGGGCAGCTGATGACATTGTAAAGAGCTGATTGACTCTCTACTAGACACTAATACAATACCCATCATATATGGCTCTGCTTCGTGGCATTGAAACTTTTAGCGTTCAATTTTCTTTCTCTTCACAACTTGGCTACGTGATTGCAGCTCAATTGGTGTAACTTTTGTTGACAATTTCGATATATTTTTGAAACAAACACGTTTTATAAGGAGGATAGGATCCACCCAAATTGCGCCCTATGGGACTCCCAATCACGGCCAGTTTTGATACAGCCTGGAATCAAACCAGGGTCTGTAGTGATTGATGCCTCTAGCACTGAGATGCAGTGCCTTAGACCACTGCGCCACTCGGGCGCCCACATTAACATATGTATCTTAAGAAACAAGGTTCATGAAATCAATTATTTGCTACTAACTGATGCTACTAACTAACTTAAAATTTATAATTTTAAAAGGCTAATTGATCATTAGAAAACCCTTTTGCAATTACGTTAGCACAGCTGAAAACTGTTGTTCTGATTTAAAGAAGCAATAAAACTGGCCTAGTTGAGTATCTGGAGCATCAGCATTTGTTGGGTTTGATTACAGGCTCAAAATGGCCAGAAACAAAGACCTTTCTTCTGAAACTCGTCAGTCTATTCCTCTTCGGAGAAATGAAGGCTATTCCATGTGAGAAATTGCCAACAAACTGAAGATCTCGTACAGCGCTGTGTACTACTCCCTTCACAGAACAGCGCAAACTGGCCCTAAACAGAACAGAAAGAGGAGTGGGAGGCCCCGGTACACAACTGAGCAAGAGGACACATACATTAGTGTCTAGTTTGAGAAACAGACATCGCACAAGTCCTCAACTGGCAGCTTCATTAAATATGTGACTCCGGGAATTCCTTGCCATATGGCATCACATGCAAACTTTCAATGTACATTTTTTTGTAACTTATAGTATCTGAGTCTGAGAGTAAATATATCAGTGTGGTTACCCTGTTACTTTTGTGTTCTGTAACACTCAATTATGTTTGTTAATTTAAGATGACCTCAAATTACGCAGTCAGCAGGCTATCAAAAGGAGAGGAAGCAAAACTCCCTTAAAAATATAGCAATAACAAACAGATTTCTTGTGTATTGTAATGTGCCGCAACACACAATATTCCCTTTCAAATCACCCAGTTCAACCCGCTCTTATTGCTAAAATAGCAGGGCTATGCAGGTAAATAATCATACCGTTAAATTGTATGCCCTCTAGTGGATTTAGTTGGTATGACATGTAATTTGTACATTTTAATTCATGTCTCATGGCTCCCGGCTACACGGAGCTATGTAATAACGGAGGGGAATTACGAACTCGAACTAAACCAATGAATGTAGAGATCCCACGATCTATAATGATAGCTTAGATGGAAAATTCCAAACTATGGAGGGGAAAGATAACAGCTATGGCTGTGTTGCGCTTGTAGCATGGATTAGCGACATGGGTTAGCGACAAGGTTAGCTCAAACAGAAGCAAAAGAGGAGCATTAAACCAACATTATAAGTAAACTAATGGTTGCCTCAAAATATGAGAGCTAAACAAACTAGTAAAATCCTTGCAATATATGTTTTTCAAGGTAGCCATCTAAACAAAATAACAAGATAACTTAAATAATACTTTAGTATTGGTCTAAGCATCATAAATAGTATTGCGCTTGTCCAAATTAGCTGAGATTGATAACAAGTGATGTTAGCTAAAGAGATCCGATCTGTAATGTAAATGTTAGCTAACTAGCTAATCTGGCATTAACATGTGCCATCATAATCAAAAATGCTGATTACTGGAGAAATTCACATAGCGTTAAACCCATCTTCTCCAGGTGGAGTACAGTCCCTTGCAGCACAGGTAACCAGTCCGTTAACAGATCAACAACAGTAACAACCCATGCAGCTGGATTGCCCGGTTCAGTCTTTATACTGGCTAGTATAACTTGCCCCCCCCCATATAGCTAAATAGCCTGTTGCTTCCTAGCTTGGTTTGTTAGGCTAGAATTTCACCCAAAGTTGGAAAGAGAACTGAATTACTGTTGTGTTTGATCTTCACTTGCGTGTCAAATTCTTCAGAATGAAATCCTTAGCTAGCGCTGGTTCTGAGAAGCTTTTCCAAAGCTGTCTGGGGTTGTTATCCTCAAATTCGCAGGATATCACAGCCCCTGAGCATAGGCCTCACCTCCCTGAAGGCAGTCCTCTGCTTGGTAACCGCCTGAGTGTAGTCAGGATAGATTCGGATCTGGTCTCCAAGTGTGAATATCACTTGTTTGACCTCGGCTGCTTTGCGGAGGATTGCTTCTTTCTTTCTCTTGGCAGTAGTGGCATCTTATGAATGCTCGTGGTGGCTGGTCATCCTCTGGTCTATCTCGTAAAGTGCGATGTGCGCTGTCAAGCAGTGGGGGTTTGCCCAGGCCGAGTGCCTGTTATAGCATCTCTGCCATGAACTCTGTAAGGGCACTTGCCATCCTCTTGTCTTACTCTCACACCCGTCACACGTAAATTCGAATGACGGGATCTAGCCTCCAAATGAGAGTTTTTCTCTTTAAGTTCCATTATTTCCTTTTTCATTTGTAGAACATTTCTTTCCAGTGTGGTGATTGAGTCAGAGTGGCCATTAGCCGCGGTCTCCAGGCTGGTCATGCGGATGTCCAGTGCCTCATGGTTGGATCTAGCCAGTTCGAAGGGCAGTTTTCAGCTCCTCTCTCAGCTGGCTAACCTGGTTTCGTAGCTCTGCCGACTGCATCTCTGCCTTTTTCGTCCATTTTGTCAATTAATTTCTGCTTAATTTCAGTTCATGCCTGTAGAAAAGCTTCTTGTCCAGTCGCCTCAACTGTGCATTGTTCAGCCGTTGGGGTAGCCTCATGGTCCTTGGCTAGGCTAGCTGGTCTGTTAGCATTAGCCTTAGGCTGATTCTTGCGGTTGGTGCCTGGCATCGTTGACAAAAATGACAAAAACATGACAGTACAACATTACAATCTACCCATATGTGTTGGAACAAACTAATCAAATATTTAAATGTTCTGATGAGGAGCTCAGAAAAGTACGTCCTCACATGGCGCCGCTCCTCATCTTCCCCTACAGGCCCTAGATTTGTCGCACCCGGACTACTGTTCAGTCGTGTGGTCAGTTGCCACAAAAAGGGACTTAGGAAAATTGCAATTGGCTCAGAACAGGGCAGCGCGGCTAGCCCTTGGATACACACAGAGAGCTAACATTAATAATATGCATGTCAATCTCTCCTGGCTTAAAGTAGAGGAGATATTTACTTCATCACTACTTGTATTTATGAGAGGTATGTTGATTTCACCGAGCCATCTGTTTGAACTACTGGCGCACAGCTCGGACATCCATGCGTACCCCAGAAGACATGCGGTCTCTTCACATTCCCCAAGTCCAGAACAGTCTATGGGAGCAGCACAGTACTACATAGAGCCATGTCTACGTGGAACTCTATTCCACATCAAGTAACTGATGCATGCAGTAAAATTAGATTTAAAAAACTGATGAAAATACAGCTTATGGAAGAGCGGGACTTTGAAGCAACACATACATAGGCACAGACACATCCATACACACAAACACGATAACATATGCCCTATACACACAAGTACAAATTCAAATGTTGTATTGTAGATATGTGGTAGTTGTGGAGTAGGGGCTTGAGGGCGCACAGTGTGTTGTGAAATCTGTGTACGTATTGTAATGTTTTTGAATTTGAAGCTGTTTGAGAGAATGCCAAGAATGTGCAAAGCTGTCATTAAGGCAAAGGGTGGCTACTTTGAAGAATTTCAAATATAACATATATTTTGATTTGTTTAACCTTTTGCGTGTAGGGGGCAGTATTTTCGTTTTTGGCTAAAAAAACGTCCCCATTTGAAACTGCCCCAGAAACTAGAATATGCATATACTTGTCAGATTAGGATAGAAAACACATTAAAGTTTGTCTTTGAGTATAACAGTACTGATATTGCAGGCGAAAGCCTTTTGAAACCTCTGTGTTCCTATGCATGCCTATCCTCCATTTAAAGGGATATCAACCAGATTCCTTTTTCTATGGCTTCCCTAAAATGTCATTCTTTAGTCATAGTTTCAGGCTTTTATTTTGAAAAATGAGCGTGAAGGATCACATTGCGTAAGTGGATAGGTGGGGGCTCTCAGAGTGAGTTTTGCGCAACTGCGTAAAGCGGCCATTGTTTCTCCCGCTGTTATTGAAAAAGCTACACACTCGGTTGATAAATTCTCGAATATATATTTTAAAAACAACTTGAGGATTGATTATAAACGTTTCACATGTTTCTGTGGACATTATGGATATTATTTGGAATATACGTCTGCGTTGTCGTGACCGCTCTTTCCTGTGGATTTCTGAACATAACGCGACAAACAAACATCTGTATTTTGGGTATAAAAATTATCTTTATGGAACAAAAGGAACATTTGTTGTGTAACTGGGAGTCTCGTGAGTGAAAACATCTGAAGATTATCAAAGGTAAATTCTTTTTTTGATTGCTTTTCTGATTTTGTGACCTAGCTACTTAATGCTTATTGTACATAATGTTATGTTATGCTATCAATAAACTTACACAAACGCTTGGATTGCTTTCGCGGGAAAGCATAATTTCTAAATCTGAGACGACAGGTGGATTAACAAAAGGCTAAACTGTGTTTTGCAATATTGATTTCATGAATATGAATATTTTTTAGTAATATTATTTGACTGTTGCGCTATGCTATTCAGCGGTTGCTGATGACAATTATCCCAGTACCGGGATGGGTAGCGTCAAGAAGTTCAAATTTTTTTGGTTACTACATGATTCCATATGTGTTATTCCATAGTTTTGATGTCTTCACTATTATTATACAATGTAGAATATAGTAAAAATAAAGAAAATCCCTTGCATGAGTAGGTGTGTCCAAATGTTTGACTGGAACTGTATATACATTTGCAAAAATTTCCAAAAAAATGTTTTTTGCTTTGTCGTTATGGGTTATTGTGTGTAGATTGATGAGGGGAAAATAACACTTTAATACATTTTAGAATAAGGCTGAAACATAACAAAACGTGGATAAAGTCAAGGGAGTGACTACTTTCCGAATGCACTGTATACACTTTATATACACTCACTCACACACATTACATTGACACTCTCACACAAACCCATAACACATTCACATACACTACATACGCACAAACATAACACGCATATATACCAATGTCACACACACATACATTCACAATCATCATATGCTGCTGCTGCTCTGTTCTTTATTCTTCTCTTATTATTATCTATCCTGATGCCTAGTCACATAACCCTGGCTTTATGTACATATCTACCTCAAATATCTTGTATCCCTGCACAGTGATACGGTACAGTTACTCCCTGTATATAGTTCCTCTTGTGATACTATTTGTATGTTTCCTACTTTCTTATTTTTAACTCTGCGTCGTTGTGAAGGGCTCGTAAGCAAGCATTTCACAGTAAAGTTGTATTCGGTGCATGTGTCCAATACAATTACATTTGATTTGTTCCCCACCACCTCTACACAAAACATCCGTTTGTCAAACGGAGTACATCTAAATTAATGCTAGGGGATAACTTTAATAGATGATGTTTAGCATTTGAATTAATGGAATCAATGGAATGATAGCAGCTGTGGGTTCTTTAAACAGTTACCCTTCAACCCTTTGGTTCTCTTAGCAGTACTTGTGGAAATCTTGTGAGGAAAAAATATATTATACTAATAGGTCTCATACTTTCATCGCTATCAATTTATCATGTATGTATGTATGTATGTATGTATGTATGTATGTATGTATGTATGTATGTATGTATGTATGTATGTATGTATGTATGTATGTATGTATGTATAACAAGATAATAGTGATGAAATCAACCATGTTGAATATGTGTGTATTAGAGTTCTCATCTGGCCTGAAAATTGAAGCCTGGTCTGACCCAGACCCGATGAGCTGAAGCCCGAGCCCAGGCAAGAAATGTAATGCCAGATTTATAGACCAAGTTGCTATTTTGCTTAAGTTAACCAGAAGGTTATTCACTTACACTGGTGTTGACAACAATGTGGCAGAGACATCATCAAGCGGAGTGAGGAGAGGGGAAAAGCCCTTGCCTTGTCTAAGAACAGTGAGGAGAGGGGAAAAGCCCTTGCCTTGTCTAAGAACAGTGAGGAGAGGGGAAAAGCCCTTGCCTTGTCTAAGAACAGTGAGGAGAGGGGAAAAGCCCTTGCCTTGTCTAAGAACAGTGAGGAGAGGGGAAAAGCCCTTGCCTTGTCTAAGAACAGTGAGGAGAGGGGAAAAGCCCTTGCCTTGTCTAAGAACAGTGAGGAGAGGGGAAAAGCCCTTGCCTTGTCTAAGAACAGTGAGGAGAGGGGAAAAGCCCTTGCCTTGTCTAAGAACAGTTAGGAGAGGGGAAAAGCCCTTGCCTTGTCTAAGAACAGTGAGGAGAGGGGAAAAGCCCTTGCCTTGTCTAAGAACAGTTAGGAGAGGGGAAAAGCCCTTGCCTTGTCTAAGAAAAGTTAGGAGAGGGGAAAAGCCCTTTTGCCTTGTCTAAGAACAGTTAGGAGAGGGGAAAAGCCCTTTTGCCTTGTCTAAGAACAGTAAGGAGAGGGGAAAAGCCCTTTCCTTGTCTAAGAACAGTGAGGAGAGGGGAAAAGCCCTTTTGCCTTGTCTAAGAACAGTTAGGAGAGGGGAAAAGCCCTTGCCTTGTCTAAGAACAGTTAGGAGAGGGGAAAAGCCCTTGCCTTGTCTAAGAACAGTTAGGAGAGGGGAAAAGCCCTTGCCTTGTCTAAGAACAGTTAGGAGAGGGGAAAAGCCCTTTTGCCTTGTCTAAGAACAGTTAGGAGAGGGGAAAAGCCCTTTTGCCTTGTCTAAGAACAGTTAGGAGAGGGGAAAAGCCCTTGCCTTGTCTAAGAACAGTTAGGAGAGGGGAAAAGCCCTTTCCTTGTCTAAGAACAGTTAGGAGAGGGGAAAAGCCCTTGCCTTGTCTAAGAACAGTTAGGAGAGGGGAAAAGCCCTTTTGCCTTGTCTAAGAACAGTTAGGAGAGGGGAAAAGCCCTTTTGCCTTGTCTAAGAACAGTGAGGAGAGGGGAAAAGCCCTTTCCTTGTCTAAGAACAGTTAGGAGAGGGGAAAAGCCCTTGCCTTGTCTAAGAACAGTTAGGAGAGGGGAAAAGCCCTTTCCTTGTCTAAGAACAGTTACGAGAGGGGAAAAGCCCTTTTGCCTTGTCTAAGAACAGTTAGGAGAGGGGAAAAGCCCTTGCCTTGTCTAAGAACAGTTAGGAGAGGGGAAAAGCCCTTGCCTTGTCTAAGAACAGTTAGGAGAGGGGAAAAGCCCTTGCCTTGTCTAAGAACAGTTAGGAGAGGGGAAAAGCCCTTGCCTTGTCTAAGAACAGTGAGGAGAGGGGAAAAGCCCTTTTGCCTTGTCTAAGAACAGTTAGGAGAGGGGAAAACCCAAATTGAGTATAATCAACTGTTATATGTAGACTCAGAGTTTATAAAACATCCATATATATTTTCAGAAATTAGACAGATGCTGCTTCCGTGAGATCCAACTGTCCTCAGACAACCACAACATGTAAGCTACACTATATATACAAACGCATGTGGACACGTCAGCACAAGCAACGTCATCAAAGAACCGTTCGTCGGGACCGTCATGTAATGGATTTCCATGGCCGAGCAGCCGCACACAAGCCTTAGATCACTATGTGCAATGCCAAGCGATGGCTGGAGTGGTGTAAAGCTCCCTGCCATTGGACTCTGGAGCAGTGGAAATGCGTTATCTGGAGTGATGAATCACGCTTCACCATCTGGCTGTCCAGCGGAGGAATCTGAGTGTGGTGGATGCCAGGAGAACGCAACCTGCCCGAATGCGTAGTGCCACCTGTAAAGTTTGGTGGATGAGGAATAATGGTCTGTGGCTGTTTTTCATGATTTGGGCCTAGGCCATTTAGTTCCAATGAAGGGAAATCAAAACGCTACCACATACAATGACATTCTAGACGTTTCTGTGCTTCCAACTTTGTGGAAACAGTTTGGAGAAGGCCCTTTCCTGTTTCAGCATGACAATGGGATGAATTTGGGATTAATTGGAACGCTGACTGTGAGCCAGGCCTAATCGCCCAACCTCACTAATGCTTTTGTGGCTGAATGGAAGCAAGTCCACACAGCAAGTCCCCACAGCAACGTGTAGTGGAAAGCCTTCCCAGAAGAGTGGAGGCTGTTATAGAAGCAAAGGAGGGACCAACTCTATATTAATGCCCATGATTTTGGAATGAGATGTTTGAATAAAATGTATGTTGAATAAAGCAATTTCACGAATTCCACTGTTTTTACACTTTGTCATGTTGTAAGTAAAGATTTTAGTAATTGTTTTCATTAGAATAGATTCTGTGATTTAAAAACAATAAATGATTCACCATTGTTTTACGCTGTTCCAAACAAACATATTTTTTTGTTTTTATAATAGGCCCAGCTTTTACACACATGGGTCAGACAGTGCTCCGTCTTCTTGATCGCTTTCTTCTTCTTATTATCATCATCATCATTATAATAATACGTATGCTAATGTCGTCATCAGTAGCCTTAGTTTTAAAATGAAATAACAAAGGGATCCTTGAATAATTCAACAGCTAAACTGCAACGTCAGCAATTGTAGGAATGCGACTGTGTTTAATCTTTGTGGTCTAATAAAACCTTTTTTTCATTAGAACAGACTCTTACGGGATTTCTTATACTTTGTTAGGTGCTGTTTACACTGTTCCAAACAGTCAGAAAACACAAACTTTTTAATCTAACACCTGTTTGGCAGTGGCACACACACAGCGCTCGGTTTACCCACTTTCTCCTTCTTCGTCTTCTTCTTAAGATTATTATAATTGTTATTATTATTATTAAGTACTATAGTAGCCTATATAAGTATGAGTCATTCAGTCATGCCTTTAAATACACTCAAGCTTTTTATTTTTAAAATGAAACAGCATAGCAGGGAAGGCACATTTAGCGAATAGTGAATGTTTTTGCAGTCTCAACAAATGAGGGATTTCGGTAAACGTAACTTTTCAGTCAGAGAAACAAGCAAGAAACAAATGAATAACTAATTAGATAGCAGCTTCAGCCCAACGGACAACACAATACATCCTGTACTTTCTCCTGCAGCTGACGGAGGAGAGAGAGAGAGAGAGAGAGAGAGAGAGAGAGAGAGAGAGAGAGAGAGAGAGAGAGAGAGAGAGAGAGAGAGAGAGAGAGAGAGAGAGAGAGAGAGAGAGAGAGAGAGAGAGAGAGAGAGAGAGAGAGAGAGAGAGAGAGAGAGAGAGAGAGAGAGAGAGAGAGAGAGAGAGAGAGAGAGAGAGAGAGAGAGAGAGAGAGAGAGAGAGAGAGAGAGAGTGTGCCATTCACACAGGCACGCACTGTAAAAAAAATAAAATAATAATATTGGCCATTAATTTGTTTTTGAAAACACAGGCCCGGCCCAAACCTGTCGGGCCCCATCAGGTTCGGGCTGAAATTGAGAACTCTGGTGTGTATGTGTTTTTCTTCCCAGCTGGTCATTTGGGGTGCTAATGTGGGAGATCTTCACCCTGGGGGGTTCTCCGTACCCAGGCATCCCCGTAGAAGAGCTCTTCAAGCTGCTGAAAGAGGGCCATCGCATGGACAAGCCTGGCAACTGCACCAACGAGCTGTATGATACCATCTTTATCTTTTTTTAAATCTGAAACACACACGTATGCATGCATGCACGCAGGCAGGAGCACAAGCACGAATGTGTGCATTCACGCAGGCAGGCACACACGCACACAAACACACATTAACCTTATTGGAGTCCCAACCCTCACCCCATCTCCATCAGATCAATGACCCTACACATCTGGCCTGGGTCTGTATCAATGTCCTCATTCACAATGGGGCCTGTCCACTCACACAGAAAACAATGTTGCGGCCTAAACCGGTACTGTAGGGCCTAATGTTCTCACACTGTACTGAAAACAGTGAAGCCCACAGTGGAGACAGACAGACAGACAGACCTAGGATAGGATTGGCATTGGCGTCCATCAGTCTTGAACGTTAGAGTACAGAGAAATAGAACCTGCATAGCTCTGTGTTTGGATTGTCTGGTTCATACCTGGACACTTAGGCTCAGAGAAATCAGTCTTAATCATCTCACCCACTTTGACAGTGTTTTAGAGAAGAACAGCAGTCTGTTTAATGAGTGACAAGGAATGTACTTTGGAAATATATAATACAGGACTTTTGTTAACCTCTCTCTCTCTCTCTCTCTCTCTCTCTCTCTCTCTCTCTCTCTCTCTCTCTCTCTCTCTCTCTCTCTCTCTCTCTCTCTCTCTCTCTCTCTCTCTCTCTCTCTCTCTCTCTCTCTCTCTCTCTCTCTCTCTCTCAGGTACATGATGATGAAAGACTGTTGGCATGCCATTTCCTCCCATCGACCCACCTTCAAGCAGTTGGTGGAGGATCTAGACCGTATCCTGACCCTGGTCACCAATGAGGTGAGGGCACAAACCAGAGTCATTCCGCTGAACCATCACACCTGTTCACACTAGGGCTGTGGCGGTCATGAAATTTTGTCAGCCGGTCTCATGGTAATTGATTGTTAAACCTCTTTGGGCTGCAATCCCGGGATGATATGACAACAGCCAATGAAAGTTCAGGGCGCCAAATTCAAAACAACAGAAATTTCATTATTAAAAATTCCTCAAACATACATGTATTTTATACCGTTTTAAAGGTAATCCTGTTGTTAATCCCACCACAGTGTCCGATTTCAAATATGCTCTTCAGCGAAAGCACCACAAACGATTATGTAAAGTCACCAACAAGCCACAATAATAATACAGCCATTTTTCCAGCCAAAATGAGGAGTCACAAAAAGCACAAATAGAGATAAAATGAATCACTAACCTTTGATGATCTTCATCAGATGACACTCATAGGACTTCATGTTACACAATACATGTATGTTCTGTTTGATAAAATTCATATTTATATAAAAAAATCTGAGTTTACATTGGCGCGTTACGTTCACTAGTTCCAAAAACATCCATTGATTTTGCATAGACACATCGATTCAACTGAAATACTCATCATAAATGTCGATGATAATACAAGTTATACACATGGAATTATAGATATACCTCTCCTTAATGCAACCGCTGTGTCAGATTTCAAAAAAACTTTACGGAAAAAGCAAACCATGCAATAATCTGTGACGGCGCTCAGAAATATAATACAAATAGCCGCCATTTTGGAGTCAACAGATATTAAATGATAAATATTCCCTTACATTTGATGATCTTCATCAGAATGCACTCCCAGGAATCCCAGGTCCATAATAAATGCTTAATTTGTTCGATAATGTCCATTATTTATGTCCAATTAGCTACTTTTGTTAGCGCGTTTGGTACACCTATCCAAACGCTAGTGCCGGTTGATCATTTCTTCGGACAAAAACTTAAAAAATGTATATTACAGGTCGAAGAAACATTTCAAACTAAGTACAGAATCAATCATTAGGATGTTTTTATCATAAATCTTCAATAAAGGTCCAACCGGAGAATTCCTCTGTGTCTTGAGGAGCAACGGAACGCAGGACGATATCATGTGATATGCGCGTCACCGGGAAATGGCTCTCTGCCAGTAAGCTGACTCATTCTCCTCTTATTCAGTCCCATAACACAGTAGAGGCCTCATTCAAATTTCTATAGACGGTTGACATCTAGTGGAAGCCCTAGGAAGTGAATCTTCATATCCCATATCCCCATATCCCAATGTGATTTCAATAGGGAATGGGTTGAAAATATACCAACCTCAGATTTCTCACTTCCTGTTTGGATTTCTTCTCAGGTTTTTGCCTGCCATATGAGTTATATTATACTCACAGACATCATTCAAACAGTTTTAGAAACTTCAGTGTGTCGTCTATCCAATACTAATAATAATATGCATATAGTAGCAACTGAGACTGAGGAGCAGGCCAATTTCTCTGGGCACCTCTGGGCACCTTTCATCCAAGCTACTCAATACTGCCCCTACAGCCATAAGAAGTTAATGAACATAAACACATTTAGCATCTCCGGCTATCGTACTGCTTTTGGAGTAGAGTAAATTCTATGCACTTGAATAGCGGATTGAGGACTCTTTTGCTGCGATTTATTTTCATACCAGCCAGGTAGGCTACTCCAGTTGTAAAGTCATGCAATGTGCTTAAATATTAGAAAAGTTGAGAAAAAAATATAGTAGGCCTAATCTATGGAAACCTGATGGGAGCCTCGTCTTTTTAATAGAGGCCATCAACACTGTTGCATAGCCTATAGAAATGTCGAGCAACATGGGCTTATAGGAACACTTATTTCATTCCATGCATCAACCAGCTATGAGAAGCTGGCTCTCCTATTTTGCTCTAATTTTGAATGCCAGAGCTCTCAGAAGTGTTTTATTTGATTTTCTATTGCATTTGCATTGATGTCAGAATGATTAGTGGAACAATAGAGCGCTGAGTACTGACCATAAGCGACTGACCCTTAGCCAATTTGATAGGCTACTAATGACCATCAGCGGCATCAGAGAGCAGTTTGGGTTACCGTGACTGTCAAGTGGAATTTGACTGCTGTCATGACAAGTGACTGCCGGTGTGGCGGTAATCCGGACACCGTAACAGCCCGAGTTCACAGTCACCTACAATCTGCAGTCTGAGAAGTGCCTTCAGAAAGTATTCAGGCTTTTTCCACATTTTGTTATGTTACAGGCTCATTAATTATTTTTTTTTTAAATCTACACACATTACCACATAATGATCAAGAGAAAACAGGTTTTTATACATTTTTGCAAATGTATAAAAAAAACGGATTCCTTATTTCCATAAGTATTCAGACCCTTTTCTATGAGCCTTGAAATTGAGCTGAGGAGCATCATGTTTCCATTGGTCCTTGAGATGTTTCTACAACTTGATTGGAGTGCACCTGTGGTAGTTCTGAGCCCTCTCCTGTACTCCCTGTTCACCCACGACTGCGTGGCCACGCACGCCTCCAACTCAATCATCAAGTTTGCGGATGACACAACAGTGGTAGGCTTGATTACCAACAATGACGAGACGGCCTACAGGGAGGAGGTGAGGGCCCTCTGAGTGTGGTGTCAGGAAAATAACCTCACACTCAACGTCAACAAAACTAAGGAGATGATTGTGGACTTCAGGAAACAGCAGAGGGAACACCCCCCTGTCCACATCGATGGAACAGTAGTGGAGAGGGTAGCAAGTTTTAAGTTCCTCGGCATACACATCACAGACAAACTGAATTGGTCCACCCACACAGACAGCATTGTGAAGAAGGCGCAGCAGCGCCTCTTCAACCTCAGGAGGCTGAAGAAATTTGGCTCGTCACCAAAAGCACTCACAAACTTCTACAGATGCACAATCGAGAGCATCCTGGCGGGCTGTATCACCGCCTGGTACGGCAACTGCTCCGCCCACAACCGTAAGGCTCTCCAGAGGGTAGTGAGGTCTGCACAACGCATCACCGGGGGCAAACTACCTGCCCTCCAGGACACCTACACCACCCGATGTTACAGGAAGGCCATAAAGATCATCAAGGACAACAACCACCCGAGCCACTGCCTGTTCACCCCGCTATCATCCAGAAGGCGAAGTCAGTACAGGTGCATCAAAGCTGGGACCGAGAGACTGAAAAACAGCTTCTATCTCAAGGCCATCAGATTGTTAAACAGCCACCACTAACATTGAGTGGCTGCTGCCAACACACTGACTCAACTCCAGCCACTTTAATAATGGGAATTGATGGGAAATGATGTAAAATATATCACTAGCCACTTTAAACAATGCTACCTAATATAATGTTTACATACCCTACATTATTCATCTCATATGTATACGTATATACTGTACTCTATATCATCTACTGCATCTTTATGTAACATATGTATCACTAGCCACTTTAACGATGCCACTTTGTTTACATACTCATCTCATATGTATATACTGTACTCGATACCATCTACTGTATCTTGCCTATGCCACTCTGTACAATCACTCATTCATATATCTTTATGTACATATTCTTTATCCCCCTACACTTGTGTGTATAAGACAGTAGTTTTGGAATTGTTAGTTAGATTACTTGTTGGTTATTACTGCATTGTCGGAACTAGAAGCACAAGCATTTCGCTACACTCGCATTAACATCTGCTAACCATGTGTATGTGACAAATAACATTTGATTTGATTTGATTTGAGAAGGGCCTTGGTCAGGGAGGTGACCAAGAACCCGATGGTCACACTGACAGAGCTCTAGAGTTCCTCTGTGGAGATGGGAGAACCTTCCAGAAGGACAACCATCTCTGCAGCACTCCACCAATCAGGCCTTTATGGTAGAGTGGCCAGACAGAAGGCACTCCTCAGTAAAAAGCACATTGGAGTTGCCCACTTGGAGTTGCCAAAAGGCACCTAACGACTCTCAGACCATGAGAAACAAGATTCTTTGGTCTAATGAAACCAGAATTGAACTCTTTTGCCTGAATGCCAAGCGTCATGTTTGGAGGAAACCTGGCAGCATCATGCTGTGAAGATGTTTTTCAGCTGCAGGGACTGGGAGATTAGTCAGGATCCAAGGAAAGATGAACGGAGCAAAGTACAGAGATATCCTTGATGAAAACCTGCTCCAGAGCGCTCAGGACTTCAGACTGCGGGCAAATGTTCACCTTCCAACAGGACAACGACCCTAAGAACACAGCCAAGACGCAGTATTGGCTTTGGGACAAGTCTCTGAATGTCCTTGAGTGGCCCAGCCAGAGCCCAGTCTTGAACCCGATCGAACAGCTCTAGAGACCTGAAATTAGCTGTGCAGCAACACTCCCCATCCAACCTGACAGAGGTTGAGAGGATCTCAAATCAAACTTTATTTGTCACATGCGCTGAATACAGCTGAATACAAGTGTAGACCTTACAGTGGAATGCTTACTTACAAGCCCTTAACCAACAGTGCAGATTAACAAGAGTTAATAAAATATTTACCAAATAAAGTAAATAATAAATAGTAACACAATAAAATAACAATAACAATGCTATTTTTTTTTTTTTAATTTACACCTTTATTTTACTAGGCAAGTCAGTTAAGAACAAATTCTTATTTTATACAGGGGGTACCGAGTCAATGTGCGGGGGTAAAGGGTAGTTGAGGTAATTTGTACATTTTTAGGTAGGGGTTAAGTGACTATGCATAGGTGATAAACAGCGAGTAGTAGCAGTGTACAATACAAATGTGTCCATTTGATTAATTGTGGAGCAGTCTTATGGCTTGGGGGTAGAAGCTGTTAAGGAGCCTTTTGGTCCAAGACTTGGCACTCCGGCACCGCTTTCCATGCAGAAAAAAACAGTTTATGACTTGAGTGACTGGAATCTCTGACAATTTTATGTCCTTTCCCCTGACTCCCCATATTATAAAGGTCCTGGATGGCAGGAAGATCGTCCCCAGTGATGTACTCGGCCATACGCACTACCCTCTGTAGTGCCTTACAGTCAGATGCCTAGCATTTGCCATAGCAGGCGGTGATGCAACTGGTCAGAATGCTCTCGATGGTGCAGATGTCAGTGAAAACACTTGCCAGTTGGTGGAGCGTGCTTTGAGTACACGTCTGGCCCCGCGCTTTGTGACTGTTGACCTGTTTAAAGGAGCGTTATCACACAGTCATCAAGAACAGCTGGATCTCCTGTGCATGCTTCAGTGTTGCTTGCCTCGAAGCGAGCATAAAAGGCATTTCGCTCATCTGGTAGGCTCTCCTCACTGGGCAGCTCACGTCTGGGTTTCCCTTTGTAGTTTGTAATAGTTTTCACATCTGACGAACATCGGAGCCGGTGAAGTAGGATTCAATCTTAATTATATTGACGCTTTGCTTGTTTGATGGTTCGTCAGAGGTCAAAGCGGGATTTCTTATAAACGTAGGATAGAATTATGGTCAGATTTGCCAAATGGAGGGTGTGGGATAGCTTTGTATGCATCTCTGTGTGCGGAGTAAAGGTGGTCTAGATTTGCATATGTGACATGCTGGTACAAATGTGGTAAAACTGATTTAAGTTTGCCTGGATTGGCATTTTCCTGTTAGTTTATGGCCTTAGAGTTGGTTGAGTGTGGTCTTAGTGCCAGCATCGGCCTGTGGTGATAAATAGACTGCTACGAATAATATAGATGAGAACTCTCTTGGCAGATAGTGTGGTCTACAGCTTATCATATGGTACTCTACCTCAGGTGTGCAGTACCCCGAGACTTCTTTAATATTAGACATTGCTGTTCTTGACAAATAGACACACACCGCCACCCCTCGTCTTGCCAGACGTAGCTTCTTCTCTGTTCTGCCGGTGCATGGAAAATCCTGCCAGCTCTATATTATCCATGTCGTCGTTCAGCCATGACTCGGTGAAACATAAGATATTGCAGTTTTTAATGTCCCGTTGGTAGGATAATCTTAATCATAGGTCATCAATTTTATTTTACAAGTATTGTACGTTAGCCTGTAGAATGGATGGTAGTGGGAGTTTCCTCGCTCGCCTATGGATTCTCAGAAGGCAGCCCGACCTGCGCCCCCTTTTCCTCCATCTTTTATCCACACAAATAACAGGGATTTGTTCCCGGGAAAGCAGCATATCCTTCTCATCGGACTCGTTAAAGGAAAAAGTTTCTTCCAGGTAAAAGTGAGTAATCGCTGTTCTGATGTCCAGAAGTTATTTTCGGTCATAAGAGATGGTAGCATCCACATTATGTACAAAATAAGTTAGTTTTTTTAAACGCAAAAAAACTAACAAAATAGCACAGTTGGTTAGGAGCATGTAAAACCATCTTACTTCAGTTCCATCTGCAGAGAAGAATAGAAGAAACTCCCCAAATACAGATGTGCCAAGCTTGTACCGTCATATCCAAGAAGACTCGGTGCTGTAATCACTGCCAAAGGTGCTTCAACAAAGTACTAAGTAAAGGGTCTGAATACTTATGTGATATTTCAGTTTTCTACATTTGCAAAAATGTTTTTTTTTTTTTATGTTTTTGCTTTGTCATTTTGGGGTATTATGTGTAGATTGATGAGGAGAAAAACAAATGTAATACATTTTTGAATAAGGCTGTAATGTAATAAAATGTGGAAAAAGTGCACGGGTCAGAATATTTTCCCAATTGCACTGTATGACATAAACCTGTGCTTTATAAAGGGTAGTATTAGCACCACATAATAAAGGCCTTATAAATATTTAAACATTTATAGGATGGCCCAACCTCTTGAAGACTTATGTAAATGTGATATTACTGTTTGTTTTGCTTTGTCATTATGGGCTATTGTGTGTAGATTGATGAGAGGGAAAAACAATTTAATCCATTTTAGAATAAGACTGTAACATAACAAAAAGTCGGAATACTTTCCGAAGGCAATGTACGTACAGGGTTGGGGTCAATTCCCTTTCAATTCAGGAAGTAAACAGAAATTCCAATAAATATAAATAGCGTTGAGGAAAAAATGGAATTGGAATTTAAGTTTACTTCCTGAATTGACAGAATTTAAATGGAATTGACCCCAACACTGCTGACCTCGTATCTTTGGATGTGCTCGGGCACTGAGAAGTATGACGTAAAAGCATGTCAGGATTCTCCAAAAGCTTGGAAAAAGATGAACACGATACAGGCTCACAGACACTCCAATTGGGGGCAAGCAAAGTTGAACAACACTTTTTTTTAACAAGAATGTTCAAAAAGCATTAGAAGGAACTTGCGTTGGCTGACACATGACCTTTACAGTGACCAGAAAATGGCTGGTTGATGCAAACCAGGCCATGGCCCACTGAAGTTGCCCAATCATAGAGAGCTACTCCGAGCTATTCCTCGCCTCGGAATAATGGTTTGTGTTTCTTTCCGTTCCCCTCCTGTCGTGTATGATATCCGTGCACGGGTCTGAAGAGGGGCTGTGGATGGAAATCTGTCAGGGCTCATCTGGCCTCAGACCGGGACTCCATAGATAATGCCAAAAGCCCAAACTTCAAGGTTTCAGTTTGAACTTTTGAAATGTAATAAAGCGCCCCTTTTTCCCCTCCCCAAACCACTGGCATATGTGGAGCTCTTTAGTAATGTGAGATGCCTTGTGTTGAGCTGAGAAAATGGAAGCCAGCACTCTTTTTATGAAGAAAGCTCAAACCCCAAGAACACTTCTAAGGAGAAAGGAGGGTGCAGGGCTAAAGAGAAAATGACTGGTTTAAGTCGAAAAAGCCCCAAAATGAATACAGAAAAAATATTTTTGTTTTTGATATTTTCCTCGGTTTTTGGGTGAGCGCTGAAGGTTGCCAGACTACGTTCAGCCACATTCCAATTTCAGATGTCAGGTTTGTTTGGATTGTGCTGGGGGAGTGACGTTAAGCGGAGCGGTATAGATGTAGCCCTCTCTTTTAGTTTGAATGGTCTCTCTCTCTCTCTCTCTCTCTCTCTCTCTCTCTCTCTCTCTCTGTCTCTCTCTCTGTCTCTCTCTCTCTTTCTTGCCCCTCCTCTCTTAGTTTGAACTCTCTCTCTGGTCTCTTTCTCTCTCTCCCTCTCTTTGGTTTCTCTCTCTCATTGGTCTCCCCCTCTCACTCTTTCCCTCCCTCCCTCTCTCTCTTGTTCTCGCTCACTCTTTTGTTCCTTCTCTCTCTCTCTCTGGGTGCTCTGCCTTGCCCGCCCAGACACGTTGAACCACTTTATACTGAGACTAGCAGCAACCGGGTCAGCATTGTTCTATGTGAACCGTGCTGGAAAGTTCCCCTCGCTCCAGCACGCACCATTTATTATTTAAGATTATTTTCTCTCCTGGTGCCGCAAACGTTTTTTATGAATCTGTCCAACGTGATTTAGGAGTGGTTTATAGTTTACATAATAGTTTATAGTTCTCTCACTTCTCTTTCTCTCTATCTCTCCTCTCTAAACCTGTGAGTGTTATAGTTGTCTCACCCCCTTCTTCCCTCTTACCCTGTCTATGTGTCCTGTAGGAGTATCTGGACCTGTGTGCCCCAGCGGAGCAGTATTCTCCCAGCTTCCAGGACACACGCAGTTCCTGTTCCTCCGGTGACGACTCTGTGTTCTCCCATGATCCCTTACCAGAAGAGCCCTGCCTCTCAAAGTACCAGCACATCAATGGGGCCGTCAAAACATGAGGCCTCCCCTCCTCAATCCCTCCATCGAGCCTGACCTGCCCCTCACCCTTACACCCCCCCCCCCCAAAGAAACACTTCCAGAGAAACTGAGATATACCCCCACAACTAACCCCCTCAAACCACAAACCTCCCAACCCCCACTCTGGCTCCCAATGGACTTTATTTTTTATTTTTTTATTTCACCTTTATTCAACCAGGTAGGCCAGTTGAGAACAAGTTCTCATTTACAACTGCGACCTGGCCAAGATGAAGCAAAGCAGTGCGACAAAAACAAACAACACAGAGTCACACATAAACAAACGTACAGTCAATAACACAGTAGAAAAAAATCTATGTACAGTGTGTGCAAAGACAGAGTTTGCAAAGGACTTAACGGACTGGATGAGACTGGGCCGGTGGCAGCGCTGCTGTTAGAACTGAACACATTCACCCACGTTTATACCCATGTTCAAGGTCTTAAGGAGAGGACAGGGACCCCCTTTCTTGCCGTTTTGTTATTTGTTCGGTTGTCTTCCACAAGAGTTTGGAATTTACAACTTGTGCCTTCCATGATTCCATTCCGCTGACTGCCATTCTAAGACTTTAGTTTGTGCCCAGAGGGAAAATATGGACCTTAATGAACTGAAAAAACAAGGAACTCAAAAAGAGGACAGCAAAATAGGAAGGGGAGTGAAAGAAGGCACCAACTAACAAAAACGGTTAAATAGGAGAAGAGCGCTTACAGACACAGCCTCTTGTTTATATTTTGTAATATTGTCTTGTTTCTTTTTATCTTCTCTTGATAATCCCACACACATATTATTATTATGGCGAAAAAATAATGCATAAATATAGTGCTGAGTAAAATTGTAAATATATTCAAATATGTATAAATATATAAATAGTATATATTTACAGTTAATTATTTTTTGTATGGACTCCAGAATAATTCCCCCCTCTCCCGTCCTCCCTCTTTGGGTTTGAGACAGGTGTGTCATCACCCAGGTTATGTTTCTGTTCTCTTGTGTTCTTTTAAAGACACAAACACAAGCATGCACACGTACACACACACACACACACACACACACACACACACACACACACACACACACACACACAAACACCTGTCTCGCTCTCACTCAATGACACAGAGGAGTATTATTGGCTTTCAGGGAAAGAGATAGCATGTTAATTTATTTACTTTTTTTATGAAATCAAAAAGTTGAAAAAAGAACAAAAATAGTAAGAAAGAATTAATGCTATTAATGATGCTGATAACAAAGAATAAATAATTCATTATTTTTATTATGGTCATTTAAAAGTATCTTTCAGAGGTAACAGAAATAAAGCTATTTTTGGTAGTGGGTGTTAAAAAGATCCTGGTTTCGTACATTTTATATATAAATGTGAATATTAAGTTACAATTTAAATACTGTACATTTTATAGTTTGCTAATACCTTTCTTATATAGATGATGCAGTTTCTATCCAGTCATTTGACTCTTTCTTAGGTTTGCAAATGGAATGAGATTTCTGGATATTTACAGTACATTCAGAAAGTCTTCAGACCCCTTCACTTTTTTCACATTTTGTTACGTTACAGCCTTATTCTAAAATGTATTAAATAAAACATTATCCTCATCAATCTACACACAATACCCCATAATGACAAAGTTAAAACAGGTTTTTGGACATTTTTGCAAATGTATAAAAAAAAAAAATAGAAATACCTTATTTACAAAAATATTCAAACCCTTCGCAATCAGACTCGAAATTGAGCTCAGGTGCATCCTGTTTCCATTGATCATCCTTGATGTTTCTACAACCTGATTGGAGTCCACCTGTGGTGCATTTAATTGATTGGACATGATTTGTAAAGGCACACACCTGTCTATATAAGGTCACACAGTGAACAGTGCATGTCAGAGCACAAACCAAGCCATGAGGTTGATGCAATTGTCCGTAGAGCTCCGAGACAGGATTGTGTCGAGGCACAGATCTGGGGAAGGGTATAAAAAAATTCTGCAGCATTGAAGGTCCCCAAGAACACAGTGGCCTCCATCATTCTTAAATGGAAGAGGTTTGAAACCACCAAGACTCTTCCTAGAACTGGCCGCCCTGCCAAACTGAGCAATCAGGAGAGAAGGCCTTGGTCAGGGTGGTGACCAAGAACCCGATGGTCACTCTGAAAGAGCTCTAGAGTCCCTTAGGAGATGGGAGAACCTTCCAGAAGGACAACCATCTCTGCAGCACTCTACCAATCAGGCCTTTATGGTAGAGTGGCCAGACAGAAGCCACTCCTCAGTAAAAGACACATGAAAGCCCGCTTGGAGTTTGCCAAGAAGCACCTAAAGAAGTCTCAAACCATGAGAAACAAGATTCTCTGGTCTGACTAAACCAAGATTGAACTCTTTGGCCTGAATGCCAAGCGTCACGTCTGGAGGAAACCTGACACCTCCTTACAGTGAAGCATGGTGGTGGCAGCATCATGCAGTGGGGATTTTTTTCAGCGTCATGGACTGGGAGACTATTCAGGATCGAGGCAAAGATGAACGGAGCAAAGTACAGGTGACAACCTGATTGATGACAACCTGCTCCAGAATGGTCAGGACCTCAGACTGGGGCGAAGGTTCTCTTTCTAACAGGACAACGACCCTAAGCACACAGCCAAGACAATGCAGGAGTGGCTTCGTGACAAGTCTCTGAATGTCCTTGAGTGGCCCAGCCAGAGCCCAACCTTGAACCCGATCGAACGTCTCTGGAGAGACCTGAAAATAGCTGTGCACCGATGCTCCTCATCCAACCTGACAGAGCTTAAGAGGATCTGCAGAGAAGAATGGGAGAAACTCCCCAAATACAGATGTGCCAAGCTTGTGGTGTCATACCCAAAAAGACTCAAGGCTGTAATTGCTGCCAAACATGCTTCAACAAAGTACCAAGTAAAGGGTCTGGATACTTATGTAAATGTGATACTTCCGGGGGTTATTTAATCAATTTAAAAATAAATCTAACGTAATAAAATGTGTAAAAAGTGAAGGTCTGAATACTTTCCGAATGCACTGTATATGATTGAAAACTACCCACTAGCAATCTGTTACTTCATTTAGGCTTAAAGATTAACACCAGAGGATTCAAAGCTGAAAAACAAAAGTATTAAATAATTTGTGTTTTTTTTCTTCTAGTGGACCAAGTTTAAGATGTTTTTTTTGCAAGTGTTCTTGTCACATTTGAAAAATAAAAGATAGAAAAACAAGTGTCTGTGTTGACTATTCACTCAGAAATATTTTCATGTCCTTGAGAGAGGTCTGAGACTGGCTATATTAGAATATCAGACTATTATCCGTTTTGTTTTGGTGTTGGCTGATTCGTTGATGGATTTTGTTCAGATCCGAATTAGTTTAGCAGAGTGAAATATTGACTTATGTGAACATGTAGGTAATCAGTGTTTATCATCAACTGTGATTGATAAAGGCTGTGTTAGAGGTTAATGGTGCTTTATTCATATAAGCAAAGCAATAACATTAATAGCAACATACAGCAAGACACTGGTATTTCATAAAACATACATTAAAGTTGATGAAAGTTTAGCCAAATTAATTGTACTAGATGATAGCATGGGTTAGAGCTTTAAATTTATGTTGTATTTGCCAGTCAGTCTATAGGAAGGTGGGGGAATGATGTGTCTAGTTTTAGGGCCTGGAATAAAGTTAGGACAACTGACCAGAACAGGGTTCGCTGGAGATGCACTGTTGAGGCCATTTGTTCCACCAGGAGCTAAAAATAATAAGGGCTCTATTCAATTTAAAGAGGAGACTGCATTCACAGTAAATGCTGCGTATGTCTGCTCAATCGGAAATTACCTTTATTTCTGTAGCACAATCTGTCATGCTTCAGCAATAGAGATTGAATAGAGCCATAAGTCAAATCAGTCAAGTATTACGGCCGGTGATGTTAAGAGCAGACATTTACAGTTCCATTTTTTTGAGTAAATCTTGATTCCTCACCCTCAATTACCAGGCTTTGACATGTCTTGCTCTGAGAATCCCAGAGTGCAGTGCCCCACCCCTGTGACTCGATGGCGCTCAACGTGTTCTGCCATGCTCCCTGAGAGGGCAGTGTGAAAAGTAGGGGAAAACATGTATATTTTTCCACTGAAAAAGCCAAGAAGAGCCCTGGAGGATTTGAGAACAGAAAGAGTGGCAGAGTTTAACCACATACACCCGTCATTGTAGGGAGGAGAGATGGTGGTCTTGGAGGCCAGATATCCACACTGGCTATAGCTCACTGTAATCAGTACCTGTGGGCTGGCTATACACACTCCTGGAGGTTGCGTATGGAGACTGGAGAGGGTGTAAGGTGCTCCGTCTTGATCTACAGTGGGGAGAACAATTATTTGATACACTGCCGATTTTGCAGGTTTTCCTACTTACAAAGCATGTAGATGTATTTTTATCATAGGTACACCTCAACTGGGAGAGACGGAATCTAAAACAAAAATCCAGAAAATCACATTATATGAATTTTAAGTAATTAATTTGCATTTTATTGCATGACATAAGTATTTGATACACCAGAAAAGCAGAACTTAATATTTGGTACAGAAACCTTTGTTTGCCATTACAGAGATCATACGTTTCCTGTAGTTCTTGACCAGGTTTGCACACACTGCAGCAGGGAATTTGGCCCACTCCTCCATACAGACCTTCTCCAGATCCTTCAAGTTTCGGGGCTGTCGCTGGGCAATACGATCTTTCAGCTCCCTCCAAAGATTTTCTATTGGGTTCAGGTCTGGAGACTGGCTAGGCCACTCCAGGACCTTGAGATGCTTCTTACGGAGCCACTCCTTAGTTGCCCTGGCTGTGTGTTTCGGGTCGTTGTCATGCTGGAAGACCCAGCCACGACCCATCTTCAATGCTCTTACTGAGGGAAGGAGGTTGTCTGCCAAGTTCTCGCGATACATGGCCCCATCCATCCTCCCCTCAATACGGTGCAGTCGTCCTGTCCCCTTTGCAAAAAAGCATCCCCAAAGAATGATGTTTCCACCTCCATGCTTCACGGTTGGAATGGTGTTCTTGGGGTTGTACTCATCCTTCTTCCTCCAAACACGGCGAGTGGAGTTTAGACCAAAAAGCAATATTTTTGTCTCATCAGACCACATGACCTTCTCCCATTCCTTCTCTGGATCATCCAGATGGTCATTGGAAAACTTCAGACGGGCCTGGACATGCGCTAATGGTTTTCTTTGAGTATGTGGTCCCAGCTCTCTTCAGGTCATTGACCAGGTCCTGCCGTGTAGTTCTGGGCTGATCCCTCACCTTCCTCATGATCATTGATGCCCCACGAGGTGAGATCTTGCATGGAGCCCCAGACCGAGGGTGATTGACCGTCATCTTGAACTTCTTCCATTTTCTAATAATAGCGCCAACAGTTGTTGCCTTTCTCACCAAGCTGTTTGCCTATTGTCCTGTAGATCATCCCAGCCTTGTGCAGGTCTACAATTTTAACCCTGATGTCCTTACACAGCCCTCTGGTCTTGGCCATTGTGGAGAGGTTGGAGTCTGTTTGATTGAGTGTGTGGACAGGTGTCTTTTATACAGGTAACGAGTTCAAACAGTTGCAGTTAATACAGGTAATGAGTGGAGAACAGGAGGGCTTCTTAAAGGAGGGCTTCTTAAAAAGAAACTAACAGGTCTGTGAGAGCCGGAATTCTTACTGGTTTGGTGATCAAATACTTATGTCATGCAATAAAATGCAAATTAATTACTTAAACATCATACAATGTGATTTTCTGGATTTTTGTTTTAGATTCTGTCTCTCACAGTTGAAGTGTACCTGTGATAAAAATGACAGACTTCTACATGCTATGTAAGTAGGAAAACCTGCAAAATCGGCAGTTTATCAAATACTTGTTCCTCAACACTGTATATGCTATGTTTTCCTCCAATGCTGAGGCAAGTTTAGGCAAACAGTCACTGATTATGACAAGTACAATACAGCAAATGAAAGATAAACATCTTGTTAATTAACCCATCGTATCCGATTTCAAAAATGCTTTACAGCGAAAGCACAACAAATGATTATGTTAGGTCATAGCCAAGTCGAAAAAACACAGACATTTTTCCAGCCAAAGAGAGGAGTCACAAAAAGCAGAAATATAGATGAAATGATTCACTAACCTTTGATGATCTTCATCAGATGACACTCATAGGACATCATGTTACACAATACATGTGAATATTTATATCCAAAAATCTCAATTTACATTGGCGCCTTACGTGCAGTAATGTTTTGATTCCAAAACATCCGGTTATTTTGCAGAAATACTCATAATAAACATTGATAAAAGATACAAGTGTTATTCACAAAATTAAAGATAGAATTCTCCTTAATGCAACCGCTGTGTCAGATTTCAAAATAATATCCGCCATTTTGGAGTCAACAGAAGTTGACATCAGAAGGCACTCCAGGAATCCTAGTTCGACAATAAATGATTGATCTATTCCATAAAGTTCCATAAAGTCCATCATTTAGCCACTTGTTGTTAGCGTGTTCAGCCCAGTAATCCATCTTCATGAGGCGCGAGCACTTCGTCCAGATAAAAACTCGAAAAGTTCTGTTACAGTCCGTAGAAACAAGTCAAACGATGTATGGAATCAATCGTTAGGATGCTTTTAACATAAATCATCTATAAGGTTCCAAGCAGAGAATTTAATTGTCTGAAGAAAAGCACTGGAACGAGAGCAAACTCTGTCGGGAGCGCGCTTCACAAGCCTGAGACACCCTGCCAGACCACTGACTCAAAGAGCTGTCACGAGCCCCTCCTTTATCGTCGAATCCTCAAACCAGTTTCTAAAGACGGTTGATATCTAGTGGAAGCCGTAGGAAGTGCAACCTCATCCATATCCCACTGTGAATTCAATAGCGACTGGGTTGAAAATCGACCAACCTCAGATTTCTCACTTCCTGTTTGGATTTCTTCTCAGGTTCTTGCCTGCCATATGAGTACTGTTATACTCACAGACATCATTCAAACAGTTTTAGAAACTTCTGAGTGTTTTCTATCCAATACTAATCATATGCATATATTAGCATCTGGGACAGAGTAGGAGGCAGTTCACTCTGGGCATGCTATTCATCCAAAAGTGAAATGCTGCCCCCTCTCCCAAAAAGGTTACACTTGGGATGGCCGAGCGGTGATAGTGGTTCCTCTCTATCGCTCGTTGGTGTTGATTTCAGCCTGTCCATTTGGTGATGGAAAATCCATCATTAAATACATTGGAAACGTACACTGAACATTTGCAATATAAAATGTACAATGCCTATATATTATACTGCCATCAAGTCAGCCATCAGTCAATAAGATATCATACTGACACCAAACCCACATTTTCCATTTAGTTTAGAAGCCAGCAATCGCATACTTCAGAGCCGGCCCAAAATTCACAGCGCCTTCTGTCAAAACCATGAAAAATATTAAAACACGTAGTTACGTTCTATCTGAGGTGACCCTCAATCCTGAGTTTTGGCTCAATAGGTCATTTGGAGCCCTGAGCAGCGACCTTAATTAGTGCTGAAAATAAACTTTTCCGGGCTGCTACGGGGTCCCTGAAAGAGCTATCGGACAGAAACTTTAGGGTCCGTCTCTATGGGCCGAGACAGTTTCAATGAACGTAGTCTTGTGATTATGGGACTTTTCTAAATGTTGTCATTTTCGCGATGTTAAAAATGAATTGAAGTTATTGCAAATGGACGAGGCTGTTTCTCTGCCTGAGAACCTTCTAGAGCCACATAACTCACCGTGCACTTCCGACGTAAGCTCTAGAATAGGTTTATAACGTTTCACAGCTCTAGGTCTGATGGTTCTTTGATGGTGCGAACGCCAGTAACTATTGCAGGCTTTGTGTCTATAAGCCCCACACTGTCATTCCATCCTGGCTGTGTGTGTATATGTGAGTTTTTTCATGGACATCTGATGGGAGAAATGACTGATTTACAGATCATGAGGGTTGCCTAATCACACATATGACATTTTGGATGTGACCTTTTTAACGCTTCAAAACGGCCCCTATGACCACAATTTAAGGCACTTCCGGTTGTCACAGGAAGCTGAAAGTAAACATATCTTCCTTGGTACAGGGTTTTACAGAATCCTGAGTTTCAAGTCTTTACGTTAAGAACTGACTGATTTACAGAGGGATGAATAAGTTGTTTTTCACAAACTGCAGGTTGTGAAAACAAAACCACTTTTAGGGTAATTAAACCACTTCCGGTTGCTCCATGAAAATTAAACTCAACACAGATAATCCTCATAGTGGCCTGATACATTGTCATTGAAGACAGTTTGATATGGCAATCATAATCCACATAAGCATCCGGTTGAAGTCAGGGCAGCAGGCAATGTATCCCTATGGGGAGAGATGTCAACGTAAACCTTTAGAAGAAAACACCTTGTTTTCACAGTTAAGGGTTAATTCCACACGGTTAATACATCTTGTTGAGGATAGGGGGTAGTATTTTCACTTTGGATGAATTGCGTGCCCACAGTGAACTGCATCCTACTCTGTCCTAGATTGCTAATATGCGGTGCCGGAGCGCCTAGGCAATAAGACTCCTGAACAGCTAATCATAGGGCTACCCACACCCCTCTTTTGCGCTGCTGCTACTCTCTGTTTATTATCAATGCATAATCACTTTAACTCTACCTACATCTACATATTACCTCAATTACCTCAACTAACCGGGTCCTCGCACATTGACTCTGTACCGGTACCCCTTGTACATAGCCTCGCTATTGTTATTTTACTGTTGCTGTTTAATTATTTGTTACATTTATTTTCAATATTTTACTTAACACTTATTTTATTAATTTCATTAAACCACTGAAAACCCTTCCACCTGCTGAAAACCCTCCCCACTTGCTGCCCAACAGATTTTCACATGGAGTTTTCACTACATTTATTTTAAAGCTGCCATACGTAACTATTCGTGTCATGTTTTATCATTGGTTATCATGTCTTGTCTCTTTGCTTTCCCTTCTGTTCGTTTCCCCCTGCTGGTCTTATTAGGTTCGTTCCCTTTTTCTATCCCTCTCTCTCCCCCTCCCTCTCTCTCTTCTCTCTATCGTTCCGTTCCTGCTCCCAGCTGTTCCTCATTCTCCTAACTCACTCATTTACTCTTTTCACACCTGTCCCCTATTTTTGCCCTCTGATTAGAGCCCTATTTCTCCCCTTGTTTTCCGCTTCTGTCCTTGTCGGATCCTTGTATGATGTTCGCAGTTCTGTGTCCTTGTCTCGCCCTGTCGTGTTTTACCGTCTTCAGATGCTGCGTGTGAGCAGGTGTCTAGGTCTGCTACGGCCGGTGCCTTCCCGAAGCAACCTGCAGTCTATGCTCGAGTCTCCAGTCAGTCCTTTCTACTGATGAGTGGATTTCAGTTTTCCTGTTTTGTTTTCACCTTGATAATTTCCAGGATTATCACTTTTGTCAAATACTGGAATAAAGACTCTGTTTCGTTAAGTCGCTTTTGGGTCCTCATTCACCTGCATAACAGAAGGATCCGACCAAGAATGGACCCAGCGACTACGGATTCTCGCAACACTGCCGTCGAGATCCAGGGAGCTATGCTCGGCAGACACGAGCAGGAATTGTCTGCTGCTCGTCATGCCGTTGAGACCCTGGCCGGCCAGGTTTCCGACCTCTCAGGACAGTTTCGGAGTCTTCGTCTCGTGCCACCAGCTACTTCCTGGTCTTCCGAGTCTCCGGAACCTAGGGTTAATAACCCGCCATGTTACTCTGGGCAGCCCACTGAGTGCTGCTCCTTTCTCACCCAGTGTGATATTGTGTTCTCTCTCCAACCCAACACATACTCTGGAGAGAGAGCTCGGATTGCTTACGCATTTCACTCCTTACTGGTCGGACTCGGGAGTGGGGCACAGCTATCTGGGAGGCAAGAGCTGAGTGTTCTAACAATTATCTCAACTTTAAAGAGGAGATGATACGGGTTTTTGATCGTTCAGTTTTTGGTAAGGAGGCTTCCAGGGCCCTGGCTTCTCTATGTCAAGGTGATCGATCCATAACGGATTACTCTATAGAGTTTCGCACTCTTGCTGCCTCCAGTGACTGGAACGAGCCGGCGTTGCTCGCTCGTTTTCTGGAGGGACTCCACGCTGAGGTTAAAGATGAGATTCTCTCCCGGGAGGTTCCTTCCAGCGTGGACTCTTTGATTGCACTCGCCATCCGCATAGAACGACGGGTAGATCTTCGTCACCGAGCTCGTGGAAGAGAGCTCGCGTTAACGGTGTTCCCCCTCTCCGCATCTCAACCATCGCCTCCCTCCGGCTCTGAGACTGAGCCCATGCAGCTGGGAGGTATTCGCATCTCGACTAAGGAGAGGGAACGGAGGATCACCAACCGCCTTTGCCTCTATTGCGGTTCTGCTGGACATTTTGTCAGTTCATGTCCAGTAAAAGGCCAGAGCTCATCAGTAAGCGGAGGGCTACTGGTGAGCGCTACTACTCAGGTCTCTCCATCTAGATCCTGTACTACCTTGTCGGTCCATTTACGCTGGACTGGTTTGGCTGCTTCCTGCAGTGCCTTGATAGACTCTGGGGCTGAGGGTTGTTTTATGGACGAAGCATGGGCTCGGAAACATGACATTCCTCTCAGACAGTTAGGGAAGCCCACGCCCATGTTCGCCTTAGATGGTAGTCTTCTCCCCAGTATCAGATGTGAGACACTACCTTTAACCCTCACAGTATCTGGTAACCACAGTGAGACCATTTCTTTTTGATTTTTCGTTCACCTTTTACACCTGTTGTTTTGGGTCATCCCTGGCTAGTATGTCATAATCCTTCTATTAATTGGTCTAGTAATTCTATCCTATCCTGGAACGTTTCTTGTCATGTGAAGTGTTTAATGTCTGCTATCCCTCCTGTTTCTTCTGTCCCCTCTTCTCAGGAGGAACCTGGTGATTTGACAGGAGTGCCGGAGGAATATCATGATCTGCGCACGGTCTTCAGTCGGTCCAGAGCCAACTCCCTTCCTCCACACCGGTCGTATGATTGTAGTATTGATCTCCTTCCGGGGACCACTCCCCCTCGGGGTAGACTATACTCTCTGTCGGCTCCCGAACGTAAGGCTCTCGAGGATTATTTGTCTGTTTCTCTCGACGCCGGTACCGTGGTGCCTTCTTCCTCTCCCGCCGGAGCGGGGTTTTTTTGTTAAGAAGAAGGGGTACTCTGCGCCCCTGCGTGGATTATCGAGGGCTGAATGACATAACGGTTAAGAATCGTTATCCGCTTCCCCTTATGTCGTCAGCCTTCGAGATTCTGCAGGGAGCCAGGTTCTTTACTAAGTTGGACCTTCGTAACGCTTACCATCTCGTGCGCATCAGAGAGGGGGACGAGTGGAAAACGGCGTTTAACACTCCGTTAGGGCATTTTGAGTACCGGGTTCTGCCGTTCGGTCTCGCTAATGCTCCAGCTGTTTTTCAGGCATTAGTTAATGATGTACTGAGAGACATGCTGAACATCTTTGTTTTTGTCTACCTTGACGATATCCTGATTTTTTCACCGTCACTCGAGATTCATGTTCAGCACGTTCGACGTGTACTCCAACGCCTTTTAGAGAATTGTCTCTACGTGAAGGCTGAGAAGTGCGCCTTTCATGTCTCCTCTGTCACATTTCTCGGTTCTGTTATTTCCGCTGAAGGCATTCAGATGGATCCCGCTAAGGTCCAGGCTGTCAGTGATTGGCCCGTTCCAAGGTCACGTGTCGAGTTGCAGCGCTTTCTAGGTTTCGCTAATTTCTATCGGCGTTTCATTCGTAATTTCGGTCAAGTTGCTGCCCCTCTCACAGCTCTTACTTCTGTCAAGACGTGCTTTAAGTGGTCCGGTTCCGCCCAGGGAGCTTTTGATCTCCTCAAGAAGCGTTTTACATCCGCTCCTATCCTTGTTACTCCTGACGTCACTAAACAATTCATTGTCGAGGTTGACGCTTCAGAGGTGGGCGTGGGAGCCATTCTATCTCAGCGCTTCCAGTCTGACGATAAGGTCCATCCTTGCGCTTATTTTTCTCATCGCCTGTCGCCATCGGAACGCAACTATGATGTGGGTAACCGCGAACTGCTCGCCATCCGCTTAGCCCTAGGCGAATGGCGACAGTGGTTGGAGGGGGCGACCGTTCCTTTTGTCGTTTGGACTGACCATAAGAACCTTGAGTACATCCGTTCTGCCAAACGACTTAATGCACGTCAAGCTCGTTGGGCGTTGTTTTTCGCTCGTTTCGAGTTCGTGATTTCTTATCGCCCGGGTAATAAGAACACCAAGCCTGATGCCTTATCCCGTCTCTTTAGTTCTTCTGTGGCTTCTACCGACCCCGAGGGATTCTTCCTGATGGGCGTGTTGTCGGGTTGACTGTCTGGGGAATTGAGAGACAGGTTAAGCAAGCACTCACTCACACTGCATCGCCGCGCGCTTGTCCTAGTAACCTTCTTTTCGTTCCTGTTTCTACTCGTCTGGCTGTTCTTCAGTGGGCTCACTCTGCCAAGTTAGCTGGCCACCCCGGCGTTCGGGGTACGCTTGCTTCTATTCGCCAGCGGTTTTGGTGGCCTACTCAGGAGCGTGACACGCGCCGTTTCGTGGCTGCTTGTTCGGACTGCGCGCAGACTAAGTCAGGTAACTCTCCTCCTGCCGGTCGTCTCAGACCGCTTCCCATTCCTTCTCGACCATGGTCTCACATCGCCTTAGACTTCATTACCGGTCTGCCTTCGTCTGCGGGGAAGACTGTGATTCTTACGGTTGTCGATAGGTTCTCTAAGGCGGCACATTTCATTCCCCTCGCTAAGCTTCCTTCCGCTAAGGAGACGGCACAAATCATCATTGAGAATGTGTTCAGAATTCATGGCCTCCCGTTAGACGCCGTTTCAGACAGAGGTCCGCAATTCACGTCACAGTTTTGGAGGGAGTTCTGTCGTTTGATTGGTGCTTCCGTCAGTCTCTCTTCCGGTTTTCATCCCCAGTCTAACGGTCAAGCAGAAAGGGCCAATCAGACGATTGGTCGCATATTACGCAGCCTTTCTTTTAGAAACCCTGCGTCTTGGGCAGAACAGCTCCCTGGGCAGAATACGCTCACAACTCGCTTCCTTCGTCTGCTACCGGGCTATCTCCGTTTCAGAGTAGTCTGGGGTACCAGCCTCCTCTGTTCTCGTCCCAGCTCGCCGAGTCCAGCGTTCCTCCGCTCAGGCGTTTGTCCAACGTTGTGAGCGCACCTGGAGGAGGGTCAGGTCTGCACTTTGCCGTTACAGGGCGCAGACTGTGAGAGCCGCCAATAAACGTAGGATTAAGAGTCCTAGGTATTGTCGCGGCCAGAGAGTGTGGCTTTCCACTCGTAACCTTCCCCTTACGACAGCTTCTCGCAAGTTGACTCCGCGTTTCATTGGTCCGTTCCGTGTCTCCCAGGTCGTCAATCCTGTCGCTGTGCGACTGCTTCTTCCGCGACATCTTCGTCGCGTCCACCCTGTCTTCCATGTCTCCTGTGTCAAGCCCTTTCTTCGCGCCCCGTTCGTCTTCCCCCCGTCCTTGTCGAGGGCGCACCTATTTACAAGGTACGGAAGATCATGGACATGCGTTCTCGGGGACGTGGTCACCAGTACTTAGTGGATTGGGAGGGTTACGGTCCTGAGGAGAGGAGTTGGGTTCCATCTCGGGACGTGCTGGACCGTTCGTTGATTGATGATTTCCTCCGTTGCCGCCAGGGTTCCTCCTCGAGTGCGCCAGGAGGCGCTCGGTGAGTGGGGGTACTGTCATGTTTTATCATTGGTTATCATGTCTTGTCTCTTTGCTTTCCCTTCTGTTCGTTTCCCCCTGCTGGTCTTATTAGGTTCGTTCCTTTTTCTATCCCTCTCTCTCCCCCTCCCTCTCTCTCTTCTCTCTATCGTTCCGTTCCTGCTCCCAGCTGTTCCTCATTCTCCTAACTCACTCATTTACTCTTTTCACACCTGTCCCCTATTTTTGCCCTCTGATTAGAGCCCTATTTCTCCCCTTGTTTTCCGCTTCTGTCCTTGTCGGATCCTTGTATGATGTTCGCAGTTCTGTGTCCTTGTCTCGCCCTGTCGTGTTTTACCGTCTTCAGATGCTGCGTGTGAGCAGGTGTCTAGGTCTGCTACGGCCGGTGCCTTCCCGAAGCAACCTGCAGTCTATGCTCGAGTCTCCAGTCAGTCCTTTCTACTGATGAGTGGATTTCAGTTTTCCTGTTTTGTTTTCACCTTGATAATTTCCAGGATTATCACTTTTGTCAAATACTGGAATAAAGACTCTGTTTCGTTAAGTCGCTTTTGGGTCCTCATTCACCTGCATAACAGAAGCATCCGACCAAGAATGGACCCAGCGACTACGGATTCTCGCAACACTGCCGTCGAGATCCAGGGAGCTATGCTCGGCAGACACGAGCAGGAATTGTCTGCTGCTCGTCATGCCGTTGAGACCCTGGCCGGCCAGGTTTCCGACCTCTCAGGACAGTTTCGGAGTCTTCGTCTCGTGCCACCAGCTACTTCCTGGTCTTCCGAGTCTCCGGAACCTAGGGTTAATAACCCGCCATGTTACTCTGGGCAGCCCACTGAGTGCTGCTCCTTTCTCACCCAGTGTGATATTGTGTTCTCTCTCCAACCCAACACATACTCTGGAGAGAGAGCTCGGATTGCTTACGTCATTTCACTCCTTACTGGTCGGACTCGGGAGTGGGGCACAGCTATCTGGGAGGCAAGAGCTGAGTGTTCTAACAATTATCTCAACTTTAAAGAGGAGATGATACGGGTTTTTGATCGTTCAGTTTTTGGTAAGGAGGCTTCCAGGGCCCTGGCTTCTCTATGTCAAGGTGATCGATCCATAACGGATTACTCTATAGAGTTTCGCACTCTTGCTGCCTCCAGTGACTGGAACGAGCCGGCGTTGCTCGCTCGTTTTCTGGAGGGACTCCACGCTGAGGTTAAAGATGAGATTCTCTCCCGGGAGGTTCCTTCCAGCGTGGACTCTTTGATTGCACTCGCCATCCGCATAGAACGACGGGTAGATCTTCGTCACCGAGCTCGTGGAAGAGAGCTCGCGTTAACGGTGTTCCCCCTCTCCGCATCTCAACCATCGCCTCCCTCCGGCTCTGAGACTGAGCCCATGCAGCTGGGAGGTATTCGCATCTCGACTAAGGAGAGGGAACGGAGGATCACCAACCGCCTTTGCCTCTATTGCGGTTCTGCTGGACATTTTGTCAGTTCATGTCCAGTAAAAGGCCAGAGCTCATCAGTAAGCGGAGGGCTACTGGTGAGCGCTACTACTCAGGTCTCTCCATCTAGATCCTGTACTACCTTGTCGGTCCATTTACGCTGGACTGGTTCGGCTGCTTCCTGCAGTGCCTTGATAGACTCTGGGGCTGAGGGTTGTTTTATGGACGAAGCATGGGCTCGGAAACATGACATTCCTCTCAGACAGTTAGGGAAGCCCACGCCCATGTTCGCCTTAGATGGTAGTCTTCTCCCCAGTATCAGATGTGAGACACTACCTTTAACCCTCACAGTATCTGGTAACCACAGTGAGACCATTTCTTTTTTGATTTTTCGTTCACCTTTTACACCTGTTGTTTTGGGTCATCCCTGGCTAGTATGTCATAATCCTTCTATTAATTGGTCTAGTAATTCTATCCTATCCTGGAACGTTTCTTGTCATGTGAAGTGTTTAATGTCTGCTATCCCTCCTGTTTCTTCTGTCCCCTCTTCTCAGGAGGAACCTGGTGATTTGACAGGAGTGCCGGAGGAATATCATGATCTGCGCACGGTCTTCAGTCGGTCCAGAGCCAACTCCCTTCCTCCACACCGGTCGTATGATTGTAGTATTGATCTCCTTCCGGGGACCACTCCCCTCGGGGTAGACTATACTCTCTGTCGGCTCCCGAACGTAAGGCTCTCGAGGATTATTTGTCTGTTTCTCTCGACGCCGGTACCGTGGTGCCTTCTTCCTCTCCCGCCGGAGCGGGGGTTTTTTTTGTTAAGAAGAAGGAGGGTACTCTGCGCCCCTGCGTGGATTATCGAGGCTGAATGACATAACGGTTAAGAATCGTTATCCGCTTCCCCTTATGTCGTCAGCCTTCGAGATTCTGCAGGGAGCCAGGTTCTTTACTAAGTTGGACCTTCGTAACGCTTACCATCTCGTGCGCATCAGAGAGGGGGGACGAGTGGAAAACGGCGTTTAACACTCCGTTAGGGCATTTTGAGTACCGGGTTCTGCCGTTCGGTCTCGCTAATGCTCCAGCTGTTTTTCAGGCATTAGTTAATGATGTACTGAGAGACATGCTGAACATCTTTGTTTTTGTCTACCTTGACGATATCCTGATTTTTTCACCGTCACTCGAGATTCATGTTCAGCACGTTCGACGTGTACTCCAACGCCTTTTAGAGAATTGTCTCTACGTGAAGGCTGAGAAGTGCGCCTTTCATGTCTCCTCTGTCACATTTCTCGGTTCTGTTATTTCCGCTGAAGGCATTCAGATGGATCCCGCTAAGGTCCAGGCTGTCAGTGATTGGCCCGTTCCAAGGTCACGTGTCGAGTTGCAGCGCTTTCTAGGTTTCGCTAATTTCTATCGGCGTTTCATTCGTAATTTCGGTCAAGTTGCTGCCCCTCTCACAGCTCTTACTTCTGTCAAGACGTGCTTTAAGTGGTCCGGTTCCGCCCAGGGAGCTTTTGATCTCCTCAAGAAGCGTTTTACATCCGCTCCTATCCTTGTTACTCCTGACGTCACTAAACAATTCATTGTCGAGGTTGACGCTTCAGAGGTGGGCGTGGGAGCCATTCTATCTCAGCGCTTCCAGTCTGACGATAAGGTCCATCCTTGCGCTTATTTTTCTCATCGCCTGTCGCCATCGGAACGCAACTATGATGTGGGTAACCGCGAACTGCTCGCCATCCGCTTAGCCCTAGGCGAATGGCGACAGTGGTTGGAGGGGGCGACCGTTCCTTTGTCGTTTGGACTGACCATAAGAACCTTGAGTACATCCGTTCTGCCAAACGACTTAATGCACGTCAAGCTCGTTGGGCGTTGTTTTTCGCTCGTTTCGAGTTTGTGATTTCTTATCGCCCGGGTAATAAGAACACCAAGCCTGATGCCTTATCCCGTCTCTTTAGTTCTTCTGTGGCTTCTACCGACCCCGAGGGGATTCTTCCTGATGGGCGTGTTGTCGGGTTGACTGTCTGGGGAATTGAGAGACAGGTTAAGCAAGCACTCACTCACACTGCATCGCCGCGCGCTTGTCCTAGTAACCTTCTTTTCGTTCCTGTTTCTACTCGTCTGGCTGTTCTTCAGTGGGCTCACTCTGCCAAGTTAGCTGGCCACCCCGGCGTTCGGGGTACGCTTGCTTCTATTCGCCAGCGGTTTTGGTGGCCTACTCAGGAGCGTGACACGCGCCGTTTCGTGGCTGCTTGTTCGGACTGCGCGCAGACTAAGTCAGGTAACTCTCCTCCTGCCGGTCGTCTCAGACCGCTTCCCATTCCTTCTCGACCATGGTCTCACATCGCCTTAGACTTCATTACCGGTCTGCCTTCGTCTGCGGGGAAGACTGTGATTCTTACGGTTGTCGATAGGTTCTCTAAGGCGGCACATTTCATTCCCCTCGCTAAGCTTCCTTCCGCTAAGGAGACGGCACAAATCATCATTGAGAATGTGTTCAGAATTCATGGCCTCCCGTTAGACGCCGTTTCAGACAGAGGTCCGCAATTCACGTCACAGTTTTGGAGGGAGTTCTGTCGTTTGATTGGTGCTTCCGTCAGTCTCTCTTCCGGTTTTCATCCCCAGTCTAACGGTCAAGCAGAAAGGGCCAATCAGACGATTGGTCGCATATTACGCAGCCTTTCTTTTAGAAACCCTGCGTCTTGGGCAGAACAGCTCCCCTGGGCAGAATACGCTCACAACTCGCTTCCTTCGTCTGCTACCGGGCTATCTCCGTTTCAGAGTAGTCTGGGGTACCAGCCTCCTCTGTTCTCGTCCCAGCTCGCCGAGTCCAGCGTTCCCTCCGCTCAGGCGTTTGTCCAACGTTGTGAGCGCACCTGGAGGAGGGTCAGGTCTGCACTTTGCCGTTACAGGGCGCAGACTGTGAGAGCCGCCAATAAACGTAGGATTAAGAGTCCTAGGTATTGTCGCGGCCAGAGAGTGTGGCTTTCCACTCGTAACCTTCCCCTTACGACAGCTTCTCGCAAGTTGACTCCGCGTTTCATTGGTCCGTTCCGTGTCTCCCAGGTCGTCAATCCTGTCGCTGTGCGACTGCTTCTTCCGCGACATCTTCGTCGCGTCCACCCTGTCTTCCATGTCTCCTGTGTCAAGCCCTTTCTTCGCGCCCCGTTCGTCTTCCCCCCGTCCTTGTCGAGGGCGCACCTATTTACAAGGTACGGAAGATCATGGACATGCGTTCTCGGGGACGTGGTCACCAGTACTTAGTGGATTGGGAGGGTTACGGTCCTGAGGAGAGGAGTTGGGTTCCATCTCGGGACGTGCTGGACCGTTCGTTGATTGATGATTTCCTCCGTTGCCGCCAGGGTTCCTCCTCGAGTGCGCCAGGAGGCGCTCGGTGAGTGGGGGGGTACTGTCATGTTTTATCATTGGTTATCATGTCTTGTCTCTTTGCTTTCCCTTCTGTTCGTTTCCCCCTGCTGGTCTTATTAGGTTCGTTCCCTTTTTCTATCCCTCTCTCTCCCCCTCCCTCTCTCTCTTCTCTCTATCGTTCCGTTCCTGCTCCCAGCTGTTCCTCATTCTCCTAACTCACTCATTTACTCTTTTCACACCTGTCCCCTATTTTTGCCCTCTGATTAGAGCCCTATTTCTCCCCTTGTTTTCCGCTTCTGTCCTTGTCGGATCCTTGTATGATGTTCGCAGTTCTGTGTCCTTGTCTCGCCCTGTCGTGTTTTACCGTCTTCAGATGCTGCGTGTGAGCAGGTGTCTAGGTCTGCTACGGCCGGTGCCTTCCCGAAGCAACCTGCAGTCTATGCTCGAGTCTCCAGTCAGTCCTTTCTACTGATGAGTGGATTTCAGTTTTCCTGTTTTGTTTTCACCTTGATAATTTCCAGGATTATCACTTTTGTCAAATACTGGAATAAAGACTCTGTTTCGTTAAGTCGCTTTTGGGTCCTCATTCACCTGCATAACAATTCGACTGACCCTTCCAAATGCACATAGAAATGTGTTATGGATCTGTCATTCTCATTGAAAGCAAGTCCAAGAAGCGGTAGATCTGTTCTATGTGGACTATTTCTATGCTTCCAGTGCTTCCGTTTTGTTTTTGCATCTTTTACTTTCGGTTATGTACACCAGCTTCAAATAGTTGATGGTACAATGATTATCTATGCTGTACTTGCTTGTTTTGTCAGAAAACTAAAATTGGCGAACTATTCTAATTTTAGCAACCTGTAAATGGTGGAGCGATTTCTGCGTAGTGCATCTCTAAACCATGTATTTAAATAAGGTGTACCCTTTAATTGAATGTTTGTTACATAATATATCAAGAGAAGGGGTTCAGAATATTAGGGATCAATGAAATATATTGATGAATAAAAAATAGTGCTTTGCCTCATCCTGAACGTTGCCATAGTCATTTATTTAACACATGGTAATGTTGGAAGATTAGTTACAGAAAGATATTGTACAATAGTAGGCGATACCCCCTATTCAAACTGTTAGGGCTTGGTCTGCACTCCTCTCCGTAATGATGTAATTAGCCTACATGTCATTGAAAAAATATATATTATCAACGGATACTAATCATCCTCAGCAATAACTACACAGACTTGACGGTATTCACAGAGGAAGCAAATGAAGGTAAACGAAACAATTGAATTTAATTAAGTTGGAATGATAATGTAGGCTATACCAACTGAAGGGAACGAACAGTAAATGAATTGGCATTTGAATATGTGTGGTTATTAGGCCTACTGACGGTCGATAGTGTTAGTGTCTAATATTTAACTTGATAGAAATAGGAAACAGAGAAAGTCGGGGTTGTCTATAATTAAGACATACAAATATGCCCAATCGCTGCAAGTTAAAAGGCCATACAATTTAAATGGCACAGCATTTCACAGACTTTACTGTGGGAAAACGGATATGTTGATATGCTTCAGCTTGCTGCCATATGACTGGTTTCACATTGGTCTCCAGCGATTATAATGTACAATAGATTTCAAACAAATGTCATTTATATTTACAATTCACTTATCCAAACCGATTACTCATTTACCTAACTCTTATCAATATCTCTTATCAAATTGTAAATTACAGTGCATGGAGGAAATGGAATTATTTCTATAGAAAAAAATGAAGTAGATGCTTTTTCCACTTCGAACCGGTAGTTTCGCTAGACCTCATGGTTTCCTCGGGCGTAACAATTGTGTAATTGAATACGTTTGCAAGGCTCTGTGTCTGGTTCTTCATGAAAGGATAAACAACGGGTGTTTGTGTGTGGGTGGGTGGTTGAGTGAGTGAGTGCACCGTCAAGGTTATTATAGTAAACTAAAACTGAAACTAATACGAAAACGAATCAAAACATTTTTTTCGTAAACTGAAATAAAATAATTAAAAGACCTGTTTGAAAAACTTAAACTATAGTGAAACTATTATCTTTGACTCCAAAATTAGCAAAAATAAATTCCCCTGCCCAGACGTTGCATGAATCACCAATGGTTGCGTGCTGCGTCAGCGACTTGCTATAACATAGATGTGGTATACTGATACGTAAAGGGACTAACTGTGTTTGTCCAATAAGAAACACTCATGTGCATTTTCTGTTGCAAAATGTTGTCCTAATGAACACGATCCTGGACTATTGCTCCATTCCATCCATGTTCTGTTCTGGACTGAGCCCCATGGCTCCCCGACATCACCAGCACCATCCCACCCCACCCAGCCTCGCCATCTGCCAGGGGCTGCCTGGTTCTGGTGTGTTTGCACAAGGCTTGGTCCTCTGGAATGTCAACATGGGCTTTGTGTGAAGCCCATTCACTGGGCCCTGGGGACACAAGATAAGACCCTACCAACCAAGCACTGGGCAGGGAGCCATGGGGGTGACCAACTTAGGGGACTTGAAGTTTAACACAGCTTACTTTATATATTTTTTTACCTTCCCTAAGCTTAATCTCTGTCCATAACTCTACCCCCCCCCAACTGGTTCATTGCTGGGTCAATGGCTATAGGAGGGAGGGCTCTACTTGTATTTAAATACGGGTTTGCAAGGCACCGTGTCTGGTTCTTCATGGGAGGATAAACAAAACGAGTGTGTGTGTTTGTATATGTGGGTGGGTGGGTGGGTGTGTGAGTGAGTGCATGTCAAGGTTATTATATAGTAAACTAAAACTGAAACTAATACAAAAACTAATCATAACATTTTTTTTGGGTCAACTGAAATAAAATAATTAACAGACCTGTTTGAAAAACTTCAACTATAGTGAAACTATTATCTTTGACCCCAAAACTAGCACAAATAAAATAAAAACCATCATGAATATTTTTTTTTCCTAAGCTTTGGGCAAAAATCTAAATAAGGACAAGTTCTTATTTACAATGATAGCCTACCCTGGCCAAACGACGCTGGGCCAATTGTGCACCGCCCAATGGGACTCCCAATCACAGCCAGTTGTGATACAGCCTGGAATTGAACCAGGGTCTGTAGTAATGCCTCTAGCACAGAGATGCAGTGCCTCAGACTGCTGCTCCACTCGGGAGCCCAACATCTAATGGGGGTTTTAATGGGGTTTTCAAGGTTTTGGTGCCGCGTCATCGACTGTGCCGTCGGGCACCAGATTACTATAACATAGATGTGGTAAACTGATACATAAAATACAAATGAAAGTCAGTCAGTGATTAAATAGTGTATATCCTAGATTATTTTCCTCTGACAGCTATTGAAATATATTGCAATCCCCTTTTCTAAAATAGTAGAAAACATGTCACTTCCCACTGATGCCAATCGTTTCACCCACAGTTTATGGGGCTTTTAAGACAACTCAAAAACAATTTATTGCGTAGTGCTTCCTATTGGTCGATTTTGATATTTTCCAAGTGGGAAACTCTGAGTTCATTTTTCTACAATGAATTTCCACGTCAGAAATGTCAGAGTTTCCGAGTTTTCTTGAAAGCGACATTATTTCCCTATCTCTTGTTACTCACTGATGATGTCAGCAGTGACATCAAAGGTGGTAGACCTATGACTCATGACATGTTCACGTGGTAGTCAGAACTCATTTCTGTCTTGTAGTTAAACACGTGCCGTGTTCAACCAGTTAGCAAGTAGGACATTTCAGAGTTTCTTAGTTCTGACCTGCAATGAACGTGGGATAATTCCCTCATACCTGAGAAGCCCTGTTACACCAAGGCTGTGTTCAGTACGTTTTTACATTCTGGAACTTTCATTTGAACAGAAACGGTGCTGTACTATAAACGACCAGTTGAAAAACTGGAAGGAGTTGGGTTGTGGGTTGGGGAACGCTGTCAGCATGGCCACTTCCCTTTAAATACGCCACACACACCAAACGGTGTTATGAGATGTCTGGATGACAGCTACCATTTTTCTAGAGGAAAAATAGCACCATGAAGACTTGAAAAAAAAACGTGTCAGTAAATAGGTTGCTGTTCCATTGCCATTTTCAGATAAACCTAATTCAATAGTAACTGAATGGAATCTTCTAATTCAAAGGTGATCAAACTCTGTTCCACTGCATTGTCCACTAATTGAACCCGTCCATATCCTCCCTTTTTCCCTAACATATGACGAAAACGTACATTGTTTTGTGACAGGGGAAGAAAGGAATGGCAGTGAATGTAAAGAAAGTCAACTTTTCTCTTTCTTCTCTCACTGTGACCATGACGTGAATGTCTGAATGAACACGTGTTACCTAGTTATGTAGACATAATTCATAGGAAGACAGATTAATATCATGAGCCAGTGGCTATCCTTTGGCAACACTAGAAGCCCAGTTTAGGCTACCTATGTATGGCTGTGTTTACACTTGGGTTGAACAACCAAACGTACAACGGATTTGTCAAAATGGTGTGACACCCAGCAATGCAGTGGAGGGTAAATGTAATATTCAAACACTGATAATACACCTTTCCCAAATTTCGTAATAGCGTTTACGTTTGTGTTGAATCTTTACATTTAGTGTTGAGCTATTTCATGTCAACATATACCCTGTTAAACTGAGTGTAGATTATGACCAATTATTTGAAATGAAGTGAACAGTGAGATTATGTAAACACGGGACTATAGGAAGACAAAAGTAATAACGTAAGGCAAGTTTAAAAAATAGAACAAAACGATACAGAGATATTCTATAGAAACAAGCAAGACTGGGTCAGCAGTTAGTGAGGTGTTTGCACATGCTCACATGCTTCATTCTGTGTGTGGGTTCGCCCCGACCTTTGTCAGGTGTCTGACAGGTGTATATAATCCAAATGATTGATGATTGCCATGACAATGGCATGGTGACAGACGTGGAATATAAATCACAGTGTATAACCCTCCTTCTCCTCCAACCTACATCACTCTTTCCAAGCTAACAAGGAGCCCAGATAACACAAGCGTACATACAGGGCACGTCAGCCTTCGCACAAAACAGGTCACCCAGCTCTTTCTCCCAGTCAATTTGTCAATTTCAAATATGCTTTTTAAGTTTTGTCTGCCTTCTTTCTCCCTCTGTTTGTCTTTCATTCTCCTACCCTTCTCATTCTCCTTCCCTCTCTCCTTCTCCCTCTTTTCCCCCCTCTCAACTCCCTCCCTCCATCCATTTAACCTGAAAGCCTTGGTACAGTTTTTTCCCCCCCCAGGGTAATTGTGTGCGGCTGATTCTTTGAGGGCAGGCAGGCAGGTAAAGAGAGAATGCCTCTTTGAGTGCTGTGGAATGTCTTGAACTTGTGTTCCAAATCACACCCTATTCCTTGTATAGTGCACTACTTTTGACCAGAGCCCTATGGCTCGACCTTTGGGCCCTGGTCAAAAGTAATGCACTATATAGGGAATAGGATGCCATTTGGGATGCAGCCCTGCTCTCTACAGTAGATTTTTAGGGAGGTAATTAAAGAAAATTGTTCTCTCAGCACGCCTTTCTGTACCTGCCCACCTGCCCTCCCTGCCTGCCCTGCTTCAACAGGAATCTGCTCTGTTCTTCCCAGGAAAGGCAGTGCAATTACAGTTCCTGACTTAATCGCTCACCCTCAAGCTCTTTACCTCCAATTCATTTTCGTTCTTTCTTTCTTTCTCTTCATTCTCTCTCTCTCTCTTTTGCCAAGAGCCAAGATGTGTAACTTTGTGGATTGTTACTTTAGAAAAAAATCATAGACAATAAATGGTGGTGAGAGATCGTGTAAAAGAGCAAACAGTGCAAGCGGCGCTGGAAGCTACTGTATGCCTAGAGAGCCTGAAAGTTCATTTAAAGGTTATTAATAAGAACCAACTTCTCATGACTACATATTGACATATTTGTCTCAAAGGTGTGTGTGTCTGTGTCAAGGTTATTATAGTAACTAAAACTAAAACTAAATCTTGAAAAAAATATTTAGTATACTGAAATAAAATTATTAACAAGCCCGAAACGATTATCTTTAACTCAAAAACAAAATAAAATATAAACCATCATGAAGTACTGTAGGTTCAGTTTTAGTTTATTTTTCTATATAAACAGCGAATGGGGTTTTCAATGTGGTTTTGAAGCTTTTGAGTTTTCAAACTACTGAATCTGGTTGGTAAATGCTTCTCTAGATGCTGATGATTGTCAGCATCGATAGCAGCACTGTCACTAGATTTCACTAGCTAAGGAAGTGAACGTCATTTATAATAAGAGTTACATGGAGAAAATCAGACCTCTTTGAAATGAAAAGGGATTGCTCTGGTGTTTTACAGCAGACCAAAGCACTGTTTTAAATCACTTTATATGATCGTATCTGTTTTATTTTCTTCAAAATCTTAAGCTAACAAGGGGAAGGCCTGTGCTTTTTGCAATTTTCTTTAATAAAAGGTAGGCCTATGGCATACCATCTCATACTCCCTCAATTTGAGTCTTAGTTTTAATTTAACAGCCCTTCACTGACAAGGAGGTAGGCTATTTCCTATAGCCTAATTTCGTCTGTCAATCAGGTAGGCCTACCTTTTAAAATGAAGACGGTTGAAATTAATTATGCCTATGCCTAATTATGCTTACCTAATTTGCCTACTTTCAGCACCATGAGCTGTCCATTTCTGATTGATTGTAACATGGCTGCTGCTTCAAGTTTAAGCACCACAATGTAAATTACTCCAATCTGGCTTACTGTGGGGTCAATTACTCTGATAAATACATCATGAGCAAGAAACATATTGTTTTTTAATAAAATCAATTATAGTACTAGCATGCTATCAAAGTTGAACTCTGGTATATTTTTGGAAGAAGCCTTTGACTCTCCTCTTAAACTGCCACCATAGGCCTACAGAGCACAACCATTGGCAGCACACAAACACGTTTTTGATCAGCAAGAGCAGAGCAGGCTCAAATAGCCTATAGGCGCACTTGATATTGGGCGCCCAGCGGAGAATCAGAGATGAGGGACACTGGGGAAAATTGACATTTCATGAATTACAAATGAAATTATCCTCCCCTGGACTAGATAAAAAACAATCCTAAACCCTCCCCTTGACTGAAATTGAAAAAGCCTGACCCTCCAGGTAACCATTCAGTAAATTCAGTACATTTTCGATCCATCCCTAAAATCGTCTATGTTGCTAACTTGATTCCTCTTACAAGTACTACTAAAGTAAAACATGGATTGGTATAAACATGGGCGAGAGAGAGTGTCCTTCCACTATATGTTTTGCACCTGTCTCAGCGCAATTCCTTTAAATATAATAATAATAATAATATATGCCATTTAGCATTATTATAGCAGACGCTTTTATCCAAATCAAATTTACATTGAGATTGAAATTTCAACAAACTCATTTATGACCTGACCCATCAACTTATGTATTACTGCCCCCCAGTCACAAGAAGGGACATCCCAAAAATCGCAACACAAAAATATATACAACACAAATGGCTCCTAGCTTTCTGTCCCTAACACTAAAACTAAAAGTAAATAATATAATAACGAAATAGAAATATTTTTATAAAACTCAAACTAAATAAAAACTAGCAAATCAGGTCTGAAAACTAGCTGAAACTGAACTGAATTTCAAATTCAAATCTAAAAATGAATAGAAAAACGCAAAACTATAATAACCTTGGTGTGTGTGTGTGTGTGTGTGTGTGTGTGTGTGTGTGTGTGTGTGTGTGTGTGTGTGTGTGTGTGTGTGTGTGTGTGTGTGTGCATGTGAGGTATGTGTGCGTGTGCTTGTATGTGTGTGTGTGTTTGTGTGTGTGTCTCTGTGTGTGTGTGTGTGTGTGTGTGTGTGTGTGTGTGTGTGTGTGTGTGTGTGTGTGTGTGTGTGTGTGTGTGTGTGTGTGTGTGTGTGTGTGTGTGTGTGTGTGTGTGTGTGTGTGTGTGTGTGTGTGTGTGTGTGTGCATGTGAGGTATGTGTGCGTGTGCTTGTATGTGTGTGTGTGTTCTGTGTGTGTGTGTGTGTGTGTGTGTGTGTGTGTGTGTGTGTGTGTGTGTGTGTGTGTGTGTGTGTGTGTGTGTGTGTGTGTGTGTGTGGGTGTGTGTGTGTGTTTGCATGCAAAGTAAAGCAAAGCTACTGTAGTAATAATACAGTGCACTGAAACATTTTACTGCAACATACTGTAAATTATGGTGCATTGTGGGAAACATTTGTGGGTGGGGAAAGAATTGCTGTATTTCGAATTGTACTTTATTTCCACCTCACAGAATATAGTACTGTACTGTTTTTTTGGAAAGCCAAAAACGTTTTGCCCACGAGTGGGTGCCTGGTAGTGTTGTTTCTGTCTCATTAACATATTTTGAGACATGACTTGTAAATGGCTACATTTGTTGCACCCTTTACTGAGAGTGCCGTACCAATTTAATTGGTATGTGGTAGTGATGCCCCATCAATTTAAAATGTTTAGGGGACAGATTGGAAGTGGCAGCAAGTCTTAAACCTTTAATGGTTGAGCATTTTGCCATGTCCTTTTGGTCTGTTTATACAGTGCCTTGCGAAAGTATTCACCCCCTTTGGCATTTTTACTATTTGGTTGCCTTACGTCCTGGAATTAAAACATATTTCAAGATGCAAAATATGTTTTATTGTGAAAACTTGAGCTTGCATAACTATTCATCCCCCCAAAGTCAATACTTTGTAGAGCCACCTTTCGCAGCAATTACAGCTGCAAGTCTCTTGGGATATGTCTCTATAAGCTTGGCACATCGAGCCACTGGGATTTTTGTCCATTCTTCAAGGCAAATCTGCTCCAGCTCCTTCAAGTTGAATGGGTTCCTGCTGGTGTACAGCAATCTTTAAGTCATACCAGAGATTCTCAATTGGATTGAGGTCTGGGCTTTGACTAGGCCATTCCAAGGCATTTAAATGTTTCCCCTTAAACCACTCGAGTATTGTGTTAGCAGTATGATTAGGGTCATTGTCCTGCTGGAAGGTGAACCTCTGTCTCAGTCTCAAATCTCTGGAAGACTGAAACAGGTTTCCCTCAAGAATTTCCCTGTATTTAGCGCCATCCATCATTCCTTCAATTCTGACCAGTTTCCCAGTCCCTTCCGATGAAAACACCGCAAGATGCTGCCACCACCATGCTTCAATGTGGGGATAGTTTTCTCGGGGTGATGAGAGGTGTTGGGTTTGTGCCCCAGACATAGCATTTTCCTTGATGGCTAAAAAGCTCAATTTTAGTCTCATCTGACCTCATCTGACATGCCTTTTGGCAAACACCGAATGTGTTTTCTTATTTTTTTCTTTAAGCAATGGCTTTTTTTTCTGGCCACTCTTCAATAAGCCCAGCTTTGTGGAGTGTACAGCTTAAATTGGTCCTATGGACAGATACTCCAATCTCCGCTGTGGAGCTTTGCAGCTTCTTCAGGGGTCTCTTTGTTGCCTCTCTCGTTAATGCCAGGCAAGGGCCTGGTCCGTGAGTTTTCATGGGCAGCCCTCTCTTGGCAGGTTTGTTGTGGAGACATATTCTTTCCATTTTTTAATAATGGATTTAATAGTGCTCTGTGGGATGTTCAAAGTTTCGGATACTTTTTTATTACCCATCCCTGATCTGTACTTCTCCACAACTTTGTCCCTGACCTGTTTGGAGAGCTCCTTGGTCTTCATGGTGCAGCTTGCTTGGTGGTGCTCCTTGCTTAGTGGTATTGCAGACTCTGGGGCCTTTCAGAACAGGTGTATATATACTGAGATCGTGACAGATCATGTGACATTTAGATTGCACACAGGTGGACTTTATTTAATAAATTATGTGACTTCTGAAGGTAATTGGTTGCACCAGATACCTGAAGTTGCTGCCAGCTTTTGTTAAGCATGCGATATAAAACACAAAACATTCATTGATATGCTGAAATGTGTAAAAACATTACCTAGCAGCCAACCTGCTTGCACCAATTTAATTACAGGAAAAATGCTTTGAAATACAAACCCCCATCTCCCCTCGATGAATTTAATGAATTCATCTATCCATCCATCCATGAATTAATTAATTCATTAAGATTACAGTAGCATTTACTTTTTTCCAGTATAATACAGCCAATACTACGGTATTGTACTGAGATTCATTACACAGTACTTGCCTTGATACTTAATTTAGATAACAGAAGGTGTACTGTAATATGAATTATCGCAACTTACTTGCCTCTTTGCTGCCTGTAAGTTACTGCCAAATTCATGGCAACCCCTTTGGATCTCTATTCTAAACATTGCTGTACAGTTTTCAAACAAGCATTGTACAGCATATGGATAATTTCATTTAAGTCTCTGTGGCCCTGTCAGCCAGAGAGTTGGGAGGGAGGGGGAAAATATGAATGTGAAAGCCTGAACCAAATTCTTTTTTGGCACTGTGTGAAGTGACTGGACCCTGGCTGAGGGGAGAGGGGGAGAGAGAGGGAGAATGGGCCCCTGAAAACGTGCTTTGTGATGGGCTAGAGTGGACAGAGGCTGGACCAGCTCAGCTCCGTCAGAGGTTGTAGTTCTAGGCCAGCGGCCAGATGCTCAGACCCTCTTCGCTGGCACCGGCAGAGCCACCATCTGTGCAGAGGAGGTGACGGGTTGGCCCTCCCTGAATAACTCCGTGCTGGTCTGTCCTGGGCTGAGCTAAGCTGGGCCTTCCACACCGCAAAGGGCTGGAAAAATACCCTCCAATCCTCCAACCCTCCATTCATGTGGCAGAGTTCCAGACTTCCAGAATGCCCCACACAGAACTCAGAATGTGGCTGAGCTTCTGCACACCAGAACCTGATCCCTACACACAGAGTGGTCCTTCTGTAGCTCAGTTGGTAGAGCATGGAGCTTGTAACGCCAGGGTAGTGGGTTCGATTCCCAGGACCACCCATACGTAGAATGTATGCACACATGACTGTAAGTCGCTTTGGATAAAAGCGTCTGCTAAATGGCATATATTATATTATTATTATTATATTAGAATTATAATGAATTAATTAGGTAGTCACCTGGAATGACTTTAATATAAACAGGAGTGCCTTGTTAAAAGTTCATTTGTGGAATTTCTTTCCATCTTAATGTCACGCCCCGACCTTCGAGAGCGGTTTTATTTCTCTATTTGGTTAGGTCAGGGTGTGATTTGGGGTGGGCATTCTATGTTTGTTTCTATATTTTGGCCGGATATGGTTCTCAATCAGGGACAGCTGTCTATCGTTGTCTCTGATTAGGAATCATAGTTAGGCAGCCTTTTTCCTTTTGGTAGTTGTGGGTAGTTGTCCTTGTTTGTGCATGTATAGCCTTACGGAGCTTTACGTTCATTTTTGTTGTATTATTGCTTTTTGGAGACATTTCCAAATAATGGAAAATGTACGCTTACCACGCTGCACCTTGGTCCATTCCATAGAGCGTTCATGACAGAACTACCCATCACCAAAGGACCAAGTAGCGTGGAGAAAGGGACTCATGGACAAGGGAGAAGATCCTGGACGGTAAAGGACCCCGGAGGCAGGCTGGAGAATATAGCCGTCCAAAGGAGGAGATAAAGGCAGCGAAGGAGGAGCGGCGACGATATGAGGAGGCAAGTCATCGACGGAGGCCCGAGAAGCCACTCCCCCAAATTTTTTTTTTCAAAGCCTGGTACAGTGTCTCCATTGCACGTGCACAGCTCGGTGCGTTCGGAGCCAGCTCTCTGCAAGTGCCACGCTAGAGTGGGCATCCAGCCAGGGCAGATTGTGCCAGCTCAGCGCTCTTGGTCTCCGGTGCACTGTTTCAGCCCTTGGTATACTGCGCCGGTTCTGCGAACTGTGTCTCCGGTGCGCTGTGACAGTTCAGTGCGTCCTGTGCCTGCGCACCGCACGTGCCAGGCTAAAGTGGTTATTTAGCCTGGAAGAGTGATGCCAATGATAAGCACCAGATCTCCAGTGCTCCCCCTCAGCCCGGGTCATCCTGTGCCTGCTCCACGGGACAGACCGGAGCCTTCGGCAACGGTCTCCAGTCCGGGGCCTCCGGCGACGGTCCCCAGTCTGGGGCCTCCGGCGACAAGGGTCCCCTGTCCGGGGCCTCCGGCGACAAGGGTCACCAGTCCAGGGCCTCCGGCGACGAGGGTCCCCAGTCCGGGGCCTCCGGCGACGAGGGTCCCCAGTCCGGGGCATGCATTTAAGCCAATCAGTTGTGATGTGACAAGGTAGGGTACACAGAAGGAAAGAAATTAGCCCTATTTGGTAAAAGTCCATATTATGGCAAGAACATCTCAAATAAGCAAAGAGAAACCTCTGGACCATAACCCTCCAAGTCAAGCAGGTATTGGAATCCCCTGCCCCACCAGGTATTCGTAGTGTCTGCTAGCAGTGTTGAAGGCTGTCCTCCACTCATCACCTTCCCCTATCCACACCAGATGGTAGGCGTTCCGCAAGTCCAACTTAGAGAAAATGGTGGCCCCCTGGAGCGGCTCGAAAGCCGAGGCGATGAGTGGTGTCGTTGAGGCCCCGGTAGCTGATGCACGGGAGCCGGCGGGGGAGGCAGAAGGACAGATACACCTTGCAGCCAGGAGGTCCTCGATGTACGTCTCCAATGCCTTGGTCTCCGACCCGACACCGAATACAGCCGTCCCTGGGGTGGTGTATAGCCCGGGAGAAGTTTGATCCCACAGTCATAGGGTCGATGCTGAGGAAGCGAAGTGGCCCGGGCCTTGCTGAAAACATCCCGGAGGTCCTGGTACTCTGCGGGAACGGCAGAGAGGTTCCGAGCTTCTTCCGAGCCCACAGGGAGACGTCCCTTCCCGAGCCCACAGGAAGACGCGAACTTCAGGCAATGGGTGTGGCAGAATAGGCTCCAGCCCATGATAGCCCCTGCAGTCCAGTTGATAAAGGGATTGGTTGCTGGAGCCAAGGAAAACAATACCACGGGAACCTGAGGATATTAAATGAGCTTGAAATGCATAGACTCAAAAAATTTGATTATCATGTAGTAGCCTAACCAATCAATGTCACATTGAAATGGGTAAATGGAATATGAATGACAGTCATCCAATATGCTGTAATATAAATAAGGCCATGTTCAAGAAACTGGTACGTACAATAACTACAAACGGTGTCTCTTTATAAAGGCATTATTGCAAGCAACATGTGAGAGATCGACACTTTCCTCGTAAACCCCAATTTCCGACAAGCCCTCATTAGCATATGGCCAATCAGGATGAAATAAAGGGAGAGTAATAGTTGTTAGCCATTTAACAGTTTTATGGCCAGGGGATAGACGCTGTTTAGGAGTGTGTTTGTCAGTCTTGATGCTGCCTACCGGACAGAAGCATGGAGAATAGTCCATGTCCTGGGTGGCTGGAGTCTTTGGCAATTTTTTGGGCCTTTCTCAGACACCGCATAGGCATGAACATCCTGTGATGTGCTGGGCAGTCCGCACCACCCTCTGTAGGGCGGTTGTCATATCAGTTGGTGATACAACCAATCAGGATGCTCACAATGGTGCAGTTGTAAAAATTCCTGAGGATCTGAGAGACCATGCCAGAGGGAAAATAGGTGTTGCTCTGCCTTATTCACGACTGTTCTGTTCAGGTGTGAGGACCATGTTGTGGATGTGGACACTGAGGAACTTGAAGCTCTTGACCATTTCCACTGCAGCCCTGTCGATGGCCAAATGGCGGCGGAAGAAATGGCAGCAGTTTTACGGGCTCCTAACCAATTGTGCTATTATGTTTTTTTCCCAGCGTTATTTTTAACTTATTTTGTGCATAATGCTTCTGCCACCATATGTTACAGCAAAAAAGAGCTTCTGGATATCAGGACAGCGATCACTAACCTCGGATTAGTTTAAGATTTTTTCTTCAACAAGCAGGATGCATAGGATGTACTGCTAACACCCGACAAGGCCAACATCCCCGTTATTGGCAAGAGAAAGAGACGCAGGTACAGAGGACACAGAGCAGGGTGTCTCGCAAGGATCCGCAGAAGGCGAGTGGGAAAGCTGCCGTTACGTCAATATTACTCGCCAACGCAAAAACATTGGACAATAAATTAGACAAGGTACGATCACAAATATCCTACCAACGGGACATCAAAAACTGTAACATCTTATGTTTCACGGAATCGTGGCTGAATGATGTTAAGGGATTTTTGATCAATAATGACTAATTATGTATACATTTCAATCAGGACTGACTAATCAGAAAACTATTATGTTACTGTATAGATGTATGATTTTTCTTTTAACCTTAGTACTGAATATAATGTGTGTAAATATAATCAAGAATTAGAACAATGACTGTCTGTTCCTTGGTAGAAATGAATGAGCCAGACTGGCTAGAATGCTTATCTACACAGGCAGACCTTGGCTTGGGTCGTACATTATCTTAGTAGGGAGAGACGATGTGGGAAGGCTTGAGAACTATACAGCCATTGTACTGCTGGTTGATGAGACGGAGTAGTACAAAAACTAATGATGTCATTTTCAGTTTATAATCTGTGGTAAACTGTATCATATTCAGTACTCTCGAGAATAATCACTGTTGATAGATTTTGAGACTGGTCTCTGTCCATTTCATGCAAATAAGAGTCTTACAAATTCTTAGGAATTGACAGAGTGTTTAATTTTAATTGGGTATTAAAACATATAGGAATTTAATTCCTGCAACAAATGATGACATGGATATTCAGATAGCAGGATATACGCTGCACCGGCTAGATAGAACAGCACACTCTGGTAAGACAAGGGGGAGGGGGTCTATGCATATTTGTAAACAACAGCTGGTGCATGAAATCTAAGGCAGTCTCTAGATTTTGCTCGCCGGAAGTAGAATATCTTATGATGAACTGTAGACCACACTATTTGCCAAGAGAGTTTTCATCTACTTTTCGTGGCTGTTTATTTACCACCACAGACGGATGCTGGCAGTAAGGCCACACTCGGTTAGCTGAATAAGGAAATAAGCAAACAGGAAACCGCTCAACCAGAGGTGGCGCTCCTAGTGGCCGGAGACTTTAATGTAGGGAAACTTCAATCAATTTGACCTAATCTCTATCAACATGTTAAATGCAGAACCAGAGGGAAACAAATTCTAGATCACCTATACTCCACATACAGAGACGCGTACAAAGCTCTCCCTCGCCCTCCATTTGGTAAATCTGACCACAATTCTATCCTCATGATTCTATCCTCCTTATTCTTTCCAGGTAGGAGTCTACTGATGTCACTGAGTCTGTGATGCTTGTTGAAGCGTTGCTGATCCGCACTCCTTCTCTCCATTTCCTTTGAGCTGACAGCTGCTGTGTTTGGGAGTGATGGGTCTAGCAGTGATGGGAGTGTTATCACTGTGGCACGAAGCTATCATCCCATCAGCAGTTGTGCCAGGATGAAGCCATTCTGGGGTGGAATTGACCGATAGGCCAGCAAAGGTAAGGGTCGACTGCTTTCTTGAGGAGGTTCTTCACTGTCTGAATGGCTTTGCAGGAACTTTGGACTGCTGATGACATGGTGAAATTCCTACTCTGCAGCAAAGTCGTAAAGGGGTATTTCGGAGAACTGAGACCCATTGTCCATAACCCAGAGGTACCCCAAAGATAGACTACAAAGACCGCAGACTTTGTTGGTGACAGGTTAGCGAATTCCATATACCTTGAGAACTCACTCACTGAATCAGAGCATAAATATATATTATTCTCTGAGGCTACCTGGAACATGTCCCAGTCCGTGTGATCAAAACAATCTTGACGCGTGGATTCCGATTGGTCAGATCAGCGTTGAATGGTCCTCGTCATGGGTACATCCTGTTTGAGTTTCTGCTTAAAGGAGGGGAGAAGCAAAATGGAGTCGTGGTCAGATTTTCCGAACAGAGGGCAGAGGAGGGCCTTGTATGCATCGCAGAAGTTAGAGTAGCAGTGATCCAGAGGTCAATTTAGTCTCAAATTTGCTTTGTTAAAATCCCCAGCGACAATAAATGCAGCCTCCGGATATATGTTTTCCAGTTTGCATTTAGTCCAGTGGGGTTCATTGAGGGCCGTTGTGGTGTCGGCTTGGGGGGGATATACACCGCAGTGACAATAACCGACGAGAATTCTCTTGGGAGATAATATGGACGGAATTTGATTGTGAGAGGATTGTGAGGAATTCTATGTCCGTGAACAGAAGGACTTGAATTCCTGTATGTTGTTATAATTACACCATGAGTCGTTAATCATGAAACATACACCCCTGCCTTTCGTCTTCCCTATGAGATGTTTATTCCTGTCGGCGCGACGCACAAAGAATCCCCGTGGCTGTACCGACTCCGACAGCATGTCCCCTGAGAGCCATGTTTCTGTGAAACAGAATATGTTACAATACCGGATGTCTCTCTGGAAAGCAACCCTAACCCTAATTTCATCTACACTGGACATTAGCGAGTAAAATACTTGGAAGCTGTGGGTGGTGTGCGTACCTCCGAAGCTCTGATATCAAATAGTTCTTCTCGGCTGTATGTAAAAACACTTAAGATTTTCTGAGCTAACAATGTAAGAAATAATACAAAAAAAAAGAAAAGTGTGTTGAAGGTTGTTAGCCTAACTGAGTCCTCAGATAGCGGGATCTGCCAGAAGCCTATGTTCGCGTCGAGCTTGCTGAATCAAATCAAATTTATTTATATAGCCCTTCGTACATCAGCTGATATCTCAAAGTGCTGTACAGAAACCTAGCCTGAAACCCCAAACAGCAAGCAATGCAGGTGTAGAAGCACGGTGGCTAGGAAAACCTCCCTAGAAAGGCCAAAACCTAGGAAGAAACCTAGAGAGGAACCAGGCTATGTGGGGTGGCCAGTCCTCTTCTGGCTGTGCCGGGTGGAGATTATAACAGAACATGGCCAAGATGTTCAAATGTTCATAAATGACCAGCATGGTCCAATAATAATAAGGCAGAACAGTTGAAACTGGAGCAGCAGCACGGCCAGGTGGATTGGGGACAGCAAGGAGTAATCATGTCAGGTAGTCCTGAGGCATGGTCCTAGGGCTCAGGTCCTCCGAGAGAGAGAGAGAAAGAAAGAGAGAATGAGAGAGCACACTTAAATTCACACAGGACACCGAATAGGACAGGAGAAGTACTCCAGATATAACAAACTGACCCTAGCCCCCCGACACATAAACTACTGCAGCATAAATACTGGAGGCTGAGACAGGAGGGGTCAGGAGACACTGTGGCCCCATCCGAGGACACTCCCGGACAGGGCAAACAACTGAAGATCTTTGCCCCGGATAGTGAGCAAAGGGTCTGTTATAATTTCACATTTCTGTCCATCACTTGAATGACTATCATCCATGGGTCACCTCCTGCTGTAATTGTTCCTAGGAAAATGCTATCATCCTCTTCTTGAACCTTGTTCACTGCTCTTGATGATATACACACATGTTGGTAATGTCGCCCTGTGCAACTGTGCAACTGGGTACTGGACTTCCTGACGGGCCGCCCCCAGGTGGTGAGGGTAGGCAACAACATCTCCTCCCCGCTGATCCTCAACACGGGGGCCCCACAAGGGTGCGTTCTGAGCCCTCTCCTGTACTCCCTGTTCACCCACGACTGCATGGCCACGCACGCCTCCAACTCAATCATCAAGTTTGCGGACGACACAACAGTGGTAGGCTTGATTACCAACAAGGACGAGACGGCCTACAGGGAGGAGGTGAGGGCCCTCGGAGTGTGGTGTCAGGAAAATAACCTCACACTCAACGTCAACAAAACTAAGGAGATGATTGTGGACTTCAGGAAACAGCAGAGGGAACACCCCCCTATCCACATCGATGGAACAGTAGTGGAGAGGGTAGCTAGTTTTAAGTTCCTCGGCATACACATCACAGACAAACTGAATTGGTCCACTCACACTGACAGCGTCGTGAAGAAGGCGCAGCAGCGCCTATTCAACCTCAGGAGGCTGAAGAAATTCGGCTTGTCACCAAAAGCACTCACAAACTTCTACAGATGCACAATCGAGAGCATCCTGGCGGGCTGTATCACCGCCTGGTACGGCAACTGCTCCGCCCTCAACCGTAAGGCTCTCCAGTGGGTAGTGAGGACTGCACAACGCATCACCGGGGGCAAACTACCTGCCCTCCAGGACACCTACACCACCCGGTGTTACAGGAAGGCCATAAAGATCATCAAGGACATCAACCACCCGAACCACTGCCTGTTCACCCCGCTATCATCCAGAAGGCGAGGTCAGTACAGGTGCATCAAAGCTGGGACCGAGAGACTGAAAAACAGCTTCTATCTCAAGGCCATCAGACTGTTAAACAGCCACCACCAACATTGAGTGGCTGCTGCCAACACACTGTCATTGACACTGACCCAACTCCAGCCATTTTTATAATGGGAAATTATGTAAATATATCACTAGCCACTTTAATTAAACAATGCTACCTTATATAATGTTACTTACCCTACATTATTCATCTCATATGCATATGTATATACTGTACTCTACATCATCGACTGCATCCTCATGTAATACATGTATCACTAGCCACTTTAACTATGCCACTTTGTTTACGTTGTCTACACACTCATCTTATATGTATATACTGTACTCGATACCATCACTCAGTCATATATCCTTATGTACATATTCCTTATCCCCTTACACTGTGTATAAGACAGTAGTTTTGGAATTGTTAGTTAGATTACTTGTTGGTTATCACTGCATTGTCGGAACTAGAAGCACAAGCATTTCGCTACACTCGCATTAACATCTGCTAACCATGTGTATGTGACAAATAAAATTGATTTGATTTTGTCTCATTTTCCCACAGGAGTAACACACTACTTCATTAGCTGGACAATTTGATATTGGATGTGCAGGGCTTTTGCCACAGTTTTTACACTTTACACTGCTTTTTGTCATTAGCATTAGCATCTCCATGACTAACATTCTCATGCTGGAATTTCTGTTTCCACTGATACTGGCTGCCTTTCTACATAACTCTATCCACTGAGCATGACCCTTTTGCTTTCACTGCATCACCTCGCAGGCTACATTGTTGCATTTTCGCTTTTTCAGTTTGCCTTGCCATCTCAATTGCTCTTCCTAGCGTGAGATCATTATCTAACTACATCCGTTCTGACAGACTAACTCTGCTAACCCAACAATTAGCCTGTCTCTACTTAGCTCATCATGCAAAAGTCCATAGTCGCTACAATTGAAGTCGGAAGTTTACATACACCTTAGCCAAATACATTTAAACTCAGTTCTTCACAATTCCTGACATTTAATCCTAGTAACAATTCCCTGTCTTATGTCAGTTCGGATCACCACTTTATTTTAAGAATGTGAAATGTCAGAACAGTAGTAGAGAAAATGATTTATTTCAGCTTTTATTGGGTCAGAAGTTTACATACACTCAATTAGTATTTGGTAGCATTGCCTTTAAATTGTTTAACTTGGGTCAAACGTTTTGGGTAAATTTCCACAAGCTTCCGACAATAAGTTGGGTGAATTTTGGCCCTTTCCTCCTGACAGAGCTGTCTATTTGGAAGACCCATTTGAGACCAAGCTTTAACTTCCTGACTGACGTCTTGAGATGTTGCTTCAATATATCCACATACATTTTTTCCTCATGATGCCATCTATTTTGTGAAGTGCACCAGTCCCTCCTGCAGCAAAGCACTCCCACAAAAGGATGCTGCCACCCCAGTGCTTCACGGTTGGGATGGTGTTCCTTGGCTTGCAAGCTTCCCCCTTTTTCCTCCAAACATAACGATGGTCATCATGGCCAAACAGTTATTTTTTTGTTTCATCAGACCAGAGGACATTTCTCCAAAAAGTATGAACTTTGTCCCCATGTGCAGAGTTGCAAACCGTAGTGTGGCTTTTTTATAGCGGTTTTGCAGCAGTGTCTTCTTCCTTGTTGTGCGGCCTTTCAGGTTATGTCGATATAGGACTCGTTTTTACTGTGTATATAGATACTTTTGTACCTGTTTCCTCCAGCATCTTCACAAGGTCCTTTGCTGTTGTTCTGGGATTGATTTGTACTTTCGCACCAAAGTGCGTTCATCATTTGGATATTGCTCCCAAGGATGAACCAGACTTGTGGAGGTCTACAATTTATTTTCTGAGGTTTTGGCTGATTTCCCATGATGTCAAGCAAAGAGGCACTGAGTTTGAAGGTAGGCCTTGAAATACATCCACAGGTACACCTCCAATTGACTCAAATTATGTCAATTAGCCTATCAGAAGCTTCTAAAGCCATGACATAGTTTTATGGAATTTTCCAAGCAGTTTAAAGGCACAGTCATTAGTGTATGTACACGTCTGAACCGCTGGAATTGTGATACAGTGAATTATAAGTGGAATAATCTGTCTGTAAACAATTGTTGGAAAAATGACTTGTGTCATGCACAAAGTAGATGTCCTAACCAATTTGCCAAAACGATAGTTTGTTAACAAGAAATTTGTGGAGTGGTTGAAAAACAAGTTAAATGACTCCAGCCTAAGTGTATGTAAACTTCCGACTTCAACTGTAGGTCATATAAGGCTGTGACAAAATTGTCCACTGTTTCATTTCCCCCCGTCTCCTCATGTTAAAGCGGTTCTCTCCTCGATCACATTCTTTTTCACCAAAAAAATGTCTCTTACTTGTCCAAACTGTTGTTGCTCAAGTTCGTTTAGGTTTAGCCCCCTCAAAATGTTATCTGCTTCGTCACCCATGCAGTACATGAGTGTTTACCTGGTTCTCCTTTGTGGATGTGTGAAGATTATTCCCATGACAAAAGAGCTCGAACCTCCTAAATAATTTGTCCCATTTTTGCACAGTAAACCCCAAGGTATTTTTAACTGAAATACTTCTAGTGATTTGTACTCAAAGTCAATGAAAAGCCATTTTTACTGATAATATTTGTGGTATGTACTTAAAACCAGTGGGTAGAATCACTGGGTAAGCCAAGCCAAGCCCAAGCCCCCCCCCCCAAAAGCCATATTACAACCTATGTGTTGTGATAATTGGGTTGTTTGCTCTACAACAGGTTAATTCATATGCTTTGCGAACGTGATATATAGGCCTAGAGGCCGAGACAATAAGAAAACACAGTGGCAGAATAAATTCAACCAACTTTGTTTTATCAAAAACCAGATAGCAACCTCTGTCCAGTGAAGTCCACAAAGCATATTGCATGTAAAGTAACAGACATGACCTACAGCATGGACAAGCAAGTTAATGTTTCCGACACTTTCGGACCAAGGAGTTACTGCAAGTCGCAAAGAAAACAGGAGCTGCCTCAACTATTCCAGGACCATTACAACTTCAACATTTCAACATCATCAAATCCCAACTGCTTAGTCTAATACAGCGACAACTAAAATATAACAAAAATGATTAAGTCCAATCAGCGTAAGCTAAATATGATGTGGCTGTCCATGGTTCTGATTTCTGTGTGTGTATCTGTATGTGTTCGCGTTCACGTTTGTGCAAGCGAAAAACGTGTTGACACCCTACTTCTAGAGAAACGCCAATGCCATCCTCCTCTCTTTCATGTTGACGAAACGGTCTATCACTCTGTCATACAGTATACACTTTTATTTTTTGTTGTACTCGGCTACCTTGCTAAAATACTTCCTCGCTAGCCTAACTTCCATTCATGTCCAACGTTAGCTAATTAACATTAGCCTTTTACATCTACCTACATATTGATCCATCCTCTCAGGCCAGGGGCACAACAATGTAAGAATTCATGGTTGGATCAGAAATGCTGTTATAATCATTGACCAGTATGGAGATTTAAGTAAAACCACAAGTCCAAATCCCTGTCTCCATCCATGGCTAATTTAGGAAAGGGACAATTTTAGTTAGCTGGCTAGCTAGCCACCGGAGGACAACACAACGAGATTCAACAATTCATGTTTTTCTATCAATGACATGCTCTCAATGTGATTTGATAGGAGTGATGCGAAATCCAGGCTGGCTTCCCTTGGCACTTTTTTTGGTGCTCCAGGACCATTCACAGTTGAGCTCGCTCAGTTTTGCTCAACGCTCATTGGCAAATTTTGTATGCTTTTTTGTTCAAGGAAAGCCCAATGCTCGCTGGCTTCCCTTGCCTTCAATGCTACGAGCGGCAACATATCATACTCTTTTGGACCAGACAGCATCAGATACATGGCATACACGTAGAGAGAAAGAGGGGCGCTGTTTCGCTCACTCGTATGCTTTCACCTGTGAAATACATTCAGCCTATTGCGAATTGAAGGACAATTCTGAAACACAGAGAGACGAAAGATAAATAATTTCATGTTTTTACATTTTTTTCTTGGTCAATTTTTGGTGGAACCTGGTTTCCCTTGGCATCCATGATAATACGCTACACATCAAAACTAAATGAGAAGTCACACCAAAATTATTTTTAAAGATATGATAACAAATGACCTTTTCCCAGCAGGCTCCACTGTAGGTAGATTTTTTATAATTGTTTTTAGTATCTGTGTTTTTACATGTACAGCCCCAATCGGAGGTCCTGAGCCTGCTGGAGCAGGTTTTCATCAAGTCTCCCAGTCCCTGCCACTGAAAAACATCCCCACACCATGATGCTGCCACCACCATGGATCACCATAGGGATGGTGCCAGGTGTCCTTCATACCTGACGCTTGGTATTTAGGCCAAAGAGTTCAATATTGGAGAATCTTGTTTCTCGTGTTCTGAGAGTCCTTTAGGTGCCTGTTGGCAAATTTCATGCGGGCTGTCATGTGCCTTTTACTGAGGAGTGGCTTCCGTCTGGCCACTCTACCATAAAGGCCTGATTGGTGGAGTACTGCAGAGATGGTTGTCCTTCTGGAAGGTTCTCCCATCTCCACAGAGGAACTCTGGAGCTCTGGCAGAGTGACAATTGGGTTCTTGGTCACTTCCCTGACCAAGGACTTTCTCCCCCGATTGCTCAGTTTGGCCAGGCGGCCAGCTTTAGGAAGAGTCTTGGTGGTTCCAAACTTCTTCCATTTATGAATCATAGAGGCCACTGTGTAATTGGGGACCTTCAATGCAGCAGAATATTTGGGGGGCTCAACACAATCCTGTCTCGGAGCTCTACAGACAATCCCTTCAACGTCATGGCTTGGTTTTTGCTCTGACATGCACTGTCAACTGTGGGACCTTATATAAACAGGTGTGTGACTTTCCAAATCATGTCCAGTCAATTGAATTTACCACAAGTGGACTCCAATGAAGTTGTAGAAACGTCTCAAGGATGATCAGTGGAAACAGGATGCATTTGAGCTTAATTTCGAGTCTCATCTCAAAGGGCCTGAATACTTATGTCAATAACGTATTTCTGTTTTTAATTTGTAATAAAAAACCTGTTTTCACTTTGTCATTATGTGGTATTGTGTGTGATTGATGAGGAATTCTTGTATTTAATCCATTTTAGAATAAGGCTATAACATAACAAAATGTGGAAAAAGTCAAGGGGTCTGAATTCTTTCTGAAAGCACTGTACTGCTAAATCCCGTTGAATGATTGAATTATTCAATGTTATGCTACACAAAGATTATTATTATTAAATAATATAATAAATAATAAACTAATCCAATCATTGTATTTTTGCACCCATTACTGAAATGGTTGTTCCAGTTTAAATCGCTCAGTTAGTTTCCTCCCGCTGTTCTTCACCCTGGCAGTCATTATGAATTGTAGCACTTGGCGGGATCACTCTTCCTCTCCCCGCTGCTGCCAGTGGCTGCTACACTTCTCCCGCAACTTCTTCCGTGCTGATTAGCCTCCTCGAGTTTCCTTCCTAGACTTTTCAAATAGGTAAGCTAAACTCTGTTGCTAACTACACTCGCTCTAGTCCACTTCTGATACCATGTTGTGTAATCTAACTTGTCTATACTTGAGTATAATAACTATGAGCAGCGTGTCTTTATAAAGGCATATTTATTGCTAACTTGACGTCGCTTCACATTACAAGCAACATGCGAGAGAGATTACATTTTTAAAAAAGTACTAAACGATATCATAACCGCCATCGATAAAAGACAGTACTGTGCAGCCGTCTTCATCGACCTTGCCAAGGCTTTCGACTCTGTCAATCACCATATTCTTATCGGCAGACTCAGTAGCCTCGGTTTTTCGGATGACTGCCTTGCCTGGTTCACCAATTACTTTGCAGACAGAGTTCAGTGTGTCAAATCGGAGGGCATGCTGTCCGGCCCTCTGGCAGTCTCTATGGGGGTGCCACAGGGTTCAATTCTCGGGCCGACTCTTTTCTCTGTATATATCAATGATGGTTCCGACCTTGAATATGTGGACATCTATAAGTACCTAGGTGTCTGGCTAAACTCTCCTTCCAGACTCATATCAAACATCTCCAATCGAAAATCAAGTCAAGAGTCGGCTTTCTATTCCGCAACAAAGCCTCCTTCACTCACGCCGCCAAACTTACCCTAGTAAAACTGACTATCCTACCGATCCTCGACTTCGGCGATGTCATCTACAAAATTGCTTCCAACACTCTACTCAGCAAACTGGATGCAGTTTATCACAGTGCCATCCGTTTTGTCACTAAAGCACCTTATACCACCCACCACTGCGACTTGTATGCTCGATCATCCTATTTTTCTAACTTAATTGAGGAAAATAAGAACAATCCGAAATTCCTTTTTGATACTGTCGCAAAGCTAACTAAAAAGCAGCATTCCCCAAGAGAGGATGACTTTCACTTTAGCAGTGATTATGATTGTTAGAAAGCAAATTACGGACTCCTCTTTAAATCTGCGTATTCCTTCAAAGCTCAGTTGTCCTGAGTCTGCACAACTCTCCCAGGACCTAGGATCAAGAGAGACGCTCAAGTGTTTTAGTACTATATCTCTTGACACAATGATGAAAATAATCATGGCCTCTAAATGTGGTCCTTCTGTAGCTCAGTTGGTAGAGCATGGCGCTTGTAACGCCAGGGTAGTGGGTTCGATTCCCGGGACCACCCATACGTAGAATGTATGCACACATGACTGTAAGTCGCTTTGGATAAAAGCGTCTGCTAAATGGCATATTATTATTATTATTATAAACCTTCAAGCTGCATACTGGACCCTATTCCAACTAAACTACTGAAAGAGCTGCTTCCTGTGCTTGGCCCTCATGTGTTGAACATAATAAACGGCTCTCTATCCACCGGATGTGTACCAAACTCACTAAAAGTGGCAGTAATAAAGCCTCTCTTGAAAAAGCCAAACCTTGTCCCAGAAAATATAAAAAACTATCGGCCTATATCGAATCTTCCATTCCTCTCAAAAATTTTAGAAAAGGCTGTTGCGCAGCAACTCACTGCCTTCCTGAAGACAGACAATGTATACGAAATGCTCAGTCTGGTTTTAGACCCCATCATAGCACTGAGACGGCACTTGTGAAGGTGGTAAATTACATTTTAATGGCATCGGACCGAGGCTCTGCATCTGTCCTCGTGCTCCAAGACCTTAGTGCTGCTTTTGATACCATCGATCACCACATTCTTTTGGAGAGATTGGAAACCCAAATTGGTCTACACGGACAAGTTCTGGCCTGGTTTAGATCTTATCGGTCGGAAAGATATCAGTTTGTCTCTGTGAATGGTTTGTCCTCTGACAAATCAACTGTAAATTTCAGTGTTCCTCAAGGTTCCGTTTTAGGACCACTATTGTTTTCACTATATATTTTACCTCTTGGGGATGTTATTCAAAAACATAATGTTAACTTTCACTGCTATGCGGATGACACACAGCTGTACATTTCAATGAAACATGGTGAAGACCCAAAATTGCCCTTGCTAGAAGCATGTGTTTCAGACATAAGGAAGTGGATGGCTGCAAACTTTCTACTTTTAAACTCGGACAAAACAGAGATGCTTGTTCTAGGTCCCAAGAAACAAAGAGATCTCCTGTTGAATCTGACAATTAATCTTAATGGTTGTACAGTCGTCTCAAATAAAACTGTGAAGGACCTCGGCGTTACTCTGGACCCTGATCTCTTTTTTGAAGAACATATCAAGACCATTTCAAGGACAGCTTTTTTCCATTGCAAAAATCAGAAACTTTCTGTCCAAAAATGATGCAGAAAAATTAATCCATGCTTTTGTCACTTCTAGATTAGACTACTGCAATGCTCTACTTTCCGGCTACCCGGATAAAGCACTAAATAAGCTTCAGTTAGTGCTAAATACGGCTGCTAGAATCCTGACTAGAACCCCAAAATTTGATCATATTACTCCAGTGCTAGCCTCTCTACACTGGCTTCCTGTCAAAGCAAGGGCTGTTTTCAAGGTTTTACTGCTAACCTACAAAGCATTACATGGGCTTGCTCCTACCTATCTCTCTGATTTGGTCCTGCCGTACATACCTACACGTACGCTACGGTCACAAGACGCAGGCCTCCTAATTGTCCCTCGAATTTCTAAGCAAACAGCTGGAGGCAGGGCTTTCTCCTATAGAGCTCCATTTTTATGGAACGGTCTGCCTACCCATGTCAGAGACGCAAACTCGGTCTCAACCTTTAAGTCTTTACTGAAGACACATCTCTTCAGTGGGTCATAACGATTGAGTGTAGTCTGGCCCAGGAGTGGGAAGGTGAACGGAAAGGCTCTGGAGCAACGAACCGCCCTTGCTGTCTCTGCCTGGCCGGTTCCCCTCTTTCCACTGGGATTCTCTGCCTCTAACCCTATTACAGGGGCTGAGTCACTGGCTTGCTGGGGCTCTCTCATGCCGTCCCTGGAAGGGGTGCGTCACCTGAGTGGGTTGATTCACTGATGTGGTCATCCTGTCTGGGTTGGCGCCCCCCCTTGGGTTGTGCCATGGCGGAGATCTTTTTGGGCTATACTCAGCCTTGTCTCAGGATGGTAAGTTGGTGGTTGAAGATATCCCTCTAGTGGTGTGGGGGCTGTGCTTTGGCAAAGTGGGTGGTTATATCCTTCCTGTTTGGCCCTGTCTACCTAGACTACCTGAACCCCAAGTTCCCACAGGCCCTCATTAGCATATGGCCAATCAGGATGCAATAGGCAAATAACACCACATTTAGTATGATAGGGGAGGGAGAAATGTAAACATATTGGGGATGGGTGGTTTAGGGGGATGGGTTGGGGGGGGGGGTGAGTAGTTTCTCCCTTCTCTCCTCCCTCCCCTTCTGCAATCATATAAAACTCCCTGGACTGCACAAGCCAACCAAATTTTCGAACAAAATATATTTAGATGAACCTCCGTCACATGAAAACATCACTAAGCCCCGTTCCCCTCTTTTCTCCTGGAACGGACTCTGTACACGTTACACGGGATAAATCCTAGAAACCTCCCTGACAGGGGGAACGAGAGAGGTGGTAGGAGAAAACAAACAGGAAGAATGAGAGAAATCCACCCAATACCCAATTACGGGAAATCGATTCATAATAATGGCCTTTTCTTTTATTAAAGGCAAACACAAGAAAAATACACTTATGTCAGGCTAACCATATCTAATTGAGAATGAATATCATTGCCCATTGCCAATGTTCGCTCAACAGCAGCTCCCCTGGGACTGAGCAGAGAAGCAGGAGATGGAACACTCAACGTTCTATAGTTTTCCCCTTTAGTTAACATTATCAAGGTTTTGCTCTACTGTGGGAATTGTGCTCGAATCAATGCAATATTAGCTACTTTCAATGTAACATACCGAAACAAAATTAACTATGCAAGACTTTAGTATGCAAAATTTACTGTGCAAGAGATGTTCTTGTAGGCAGAGCGCATTGGAGTAGGATTCTCTTGCATTGACAGGCACGACTCAGGCCCATACTCTACACAGAATGGTACGCCATAACCATTCAGATCTGCAGTAGGCCTATGTGCAGTTCTAACCATCTTTGAAAAGCGAATCTGGTAAAGAGCTTTTTTTTGTCTTAGGTGGAGTGTTGTATTTTGAGACAATTTTAATAAGCTATAGTAAGTAGCCAATAGGCAGAGGGTAGCATAATTTGTGTGACAGTTGCCTACTTTTCCACTGTTTAAACTATAACTTAAAGTGGCTACAGCCTCAGTGTTTATAGTCATCGAGCCCTGGAAATTGCACATTCAAGTTTGCGCTCAGCAGACCAGACATTGTCTCAGTGCGGAATATTTTTTGAGGGAACATTGCCCACTGCCAGTTCATGGTTGAGTAACCAAAACCTCATGTCCTAAAAAAAATAAATAATGTTTACATCTTGAGCCTCTGCTTTAGATTCTTCAATATTTTTTTGTGTGAGGGTATCTCTTCTCCCTATATCCAGCCGGTTCATCAATATATCAAGAATAGCCCTTGGCTTATATCTCCCACTCCCTCCCATAATCCTTTGCTCTGAAGGTCAGGGCCACCGTCGTGGTAACCAATCTACCCTGGCCCCGCTGTTTACTATAGTGTTAAGTGTGTGCCTTTCTAGGATCACTCAGTGCCATAATCCCATCTTCATTCCCTCTGAGTCACAGAGTGTGTGTAAGTGGACATGGGTGATGGCAGACAGGGCCCAGCTGACCGACCAACCGCCCCAACTGCCCCCAACCAACTGTAGAGTGAGTGAGTGAGTGGTGGTGGTGAGTGGTGGTGGTGGTGAGTGGTGGTGGTGAGTGAGTGAGTGAGTGAGTGAGTGAGTGAGTGAGTGAGTGAGAGAGAGAGAGAGAGAGAGAGAGAGAGAGAGAGAGAGAGAGAGTGAGTGAGTGAAAAGTTATTTCTTTCTTATGCCTAGATATTACCCGTCTTTTTATTTTTTATTTCATGACACCTTATAAAAAGGGTTTATGGTCTTCCTGGGGCTCATGGCTGTTAGAGTGAAGTGGTTGGTTCTGGGAGTTTTCAGTGGGCTTTAGAAGTCCTGCTTACTCCAAGTGACAAGAGAGCATCTCCAGAGAGCACTACCCCGGTAACTGTGAAACTCTTTAATCCAACTCCTTCCTCTCTCACTCGCATTAGCTCTCTCTCTCTCTGGTCTCCCTGTGGTTGTCTTTCGCTCTTTCTCTGTCTCAGTTGCTCTCTCTCTCCTTTTCTCTCACTACCTTTGCTTCTCACTTCAGTCTTATTTCTCAACATACATACACTCTCCAAAATGTTCACACGATTGCAAACACATACTACACTGAGACTCCAACACACACACACACACACACACACACACACACACACACACACACACACACACACACACACACACACACACACACACACACACACACACACACACACACACACACACACACACACACACACACACACACACACACACACACACACACACACACACACACACACACACACACACGCTGCTGCTACTCTCTGTTTATTTATGTGTAGTCACTTTACCCCTACTGTACCTACATGTACAGTACATATTACCTCACTTAACTCAACTAATCCTTACCGCGGCACATTGCGTCTGTACCGTTACCTATTGTATATAGCCTTGTTATTGTTATTTTACTCTGTTACTATTTTTCCTTTAGTTTTAGTACATTTTTCTTATTTACTTTTTAAAAACTGCATTGTTGATTAAGGGCTCGTAAGTAAGCATTTCACAGTCATATTTGGGGCATGTGACAAATAATATTTGATTTGAAAATGTCTTACTATGGTTTATGTATAATGGAAACTCCTTATTGCTATTGTGACACCTGGTGGCCACCTTTTGGGCCTACCTGTAGAGTAATATATACGGGGGGTTATGAGTAAGGATGGCGTTAGAGCTTAATTGTAACAGGTGTTAACAAGGTTTTTGGGATCCTGGAGCAATTAGTGCAAGCCCTGTTTGAGTTTGGTGTCGCGTCGAGTGGAGTTGGTGAAAATGCATGGAAGACAGCGACAAAGAAGACCAGAGAAAAAAGGGCTAAATTTGGAAATTAAAATCTGTTGGATTGCAATTCATCAACAATTATGCATTTTTGGGAGATCTGTTTGATGACATGAAGATGGTAAAGGATGCATGAGGAAAGGTGGAGTCGGTCAGTGACCAGGAGTGGTTTTGTTTTGATTTCCTGTATGTCATTAGAGCAGAATGAGAATACAGTATGGCTCAACATGCTGAGTTTACCATGTGTATGGTCGTCATATGAAGTTGAGAGCCTGGACTTTCGGCGCAAGGCACTGGTAAAAAGTGTTATCTCTGAAGTCCCATTGGAATTTGGGGCTAAGTATCCCATTCGGTACATTACAGGAGGAGTAGATGTATGTCGTTTGCCCGGTGTGGTGGATATGAAAAGGCAGGAAAGCCAATCAGTTTTACTGATGTTTGATGAATAGCTACTGACGCATGTGAAGTTGAGGAATGTAAGATTCGGCGTGAAAGTGTTCTTGTATAAGCCACTGCAATGCCAAAATTGCAAAAAGTTTGGACATGTCAAGTGTTTGCAGGCTGAAGAAATATGTTGATGAATAGTCAGAGGGTGTATGATGCTGCAATTGTTTTGGTAATCATGTTTCTGACTTCCTCGAGTGACCTGTAAGCGTGATGGAGGTCGAAGTAGCAAGGAACAGGGATGTCCATCAGGTCTCCTATGCGGAGGTAGAGGAAATAGCCAAAGGGGCGAGTAGAGATGATCGTAGCTGATGCCCGAAGTCTGCTGAGAATGTAGTTCACCAGCTGAGAGATCCTGAATCTCTGATTGTGAAGGTGTTGCTTTCATTGCACAGGTGATAAATTGTACTGGCCAAACAAACACGAAGTCTAAGAAACTGGAAATCATTGTTAAATGTAGCTAAAAGGTTTCTGGATCTCCAGGACTTCACAGCCAAAACATTGCAGAGAATACTGAACGAAGAGGAGCCTGAGAGGGGGGAACATCTTCATTCAGTATTCTCTGCACAGAAGAAGGCTGCAAAGCTGAAACTCTATCCCTGATGCACTTAAAATAAAAACAAATATAAAAAAATGAAGCTAGTACACAATCAATTAAAAGAGACAATAAAATGACAATAACGAGGCTACGGGGGTACCAGTATTGAGTCAATGTGTGGGGGTACAGGTTAGTCTAGGTAATTTGTACATGTAGGTAGGGGTAAAGTGACTTTGCATAGACAGTAAACAGTGAGTAGCAGGAGTGTAAAAACAAAGCGGGGGTGTCAATGCAAATAGTCCAGGTGGTCATTTGATTAATTGTTAAGCAGTCTTATGGGTTGGGGGTAGCAGCTGTTAAGGAGTGTTTTGGACCTAGACTTGGCGCTTCGATAGCAGAGAGAACAGTCTATGACTTGGATGACTGGAGTCTTTGACAATTCTTTGGGCCTTCCTCTGACACTGTCTAGTATATAGGTCCTGGATGGCAGGAAGCTTGGCCACAGTGATGTGTTGGGGCGTACGCACTACCCTCTGTAGCGCCTTACAATCAGGTGCAAAGCAGTTTCAATACCAGGCGGTGATGCAACCGCTCAGGGTGGTCTCGATGGTGCAGCATGTAGAACTTTTTGAGGATCTGGGGACCCATGCCAAATATTTTCATTCTCCTAAGGGGGAAAAGGTGTTGTCGTGCCCTCTTCACGACTGTCTTGGTGTGTTTGGACCATGATAGTTTGTTGGTGGTATGGACCCGCTCCACTACAGCTCCGTCATTTTGAATGGGGGAAGTGTTCTGCCCTCCTTTTCCTATAGTCCACGATCAGCTCCTTTGCCTTGCTCACGTCTAGGGAGAGTTTGTTGTCCTGGCACCACACTGCCAGGTCTCTGACCTCCTCCCTATAGGCTGTCTCATCGTTGTCGGTGATCAGGCCTACCACTGTTGTGTCATCAGCAAACTTAATTTTGGTGTTTGAGTCATGCTTGGCCACGCAATTGTGGGTGAACAGGGAGTACAGCAGGAGACTAAGCACGCACCCCGAGGTGCTCCCGTGTTGAGGATCAGTCTGGCAGATGTGTTGTTGCCTACCCTTACCAACTGGGGGCGGCCCATTTGGAAGTCTAGGATCCAGTTGCAGAGGGATGTGTTTTGTCCCAGGGTCCTTAGCTTAGTGATGCGCTTTGCGGGCACATAGGTTCTCACATAGGTTCCTTTTGTGCAGGTGGGAAAGGGGATTGTGGAGTGTGATTGAGATTGCGTCATCTGTGGATCTGTTGGGGTGGTATGCAAATTTGAGGGGGTCTAGGGTTTCTGGGATGATGATGTTGATGTGAGCCATGACCAACCTTTCAAAGCACTTCATGGCTACTGATGTGAGTGCTACGGGGCGATAGTCACTTAGGCAGGTTATCTTCGCTTTCTTGGGCACAAGGACTATAGTGATCTGCTTGTAACATGTAGGTATTCCAGAATCGGTCAGGGAGAAGTTAAAAATGCCAGGGAAGACATTTGCCAGTTGACCACACATGCTCTGAGTTCATGTCCTGGTAATCCGTCTGCCCCCACGGCCTTGTGAATGTTGACCTGTTTAAAGGTCTTGCTCACATCGGCTACCGAGAGCGTGATCACACAGTTGATTCGAAACAGCTGGTGCTCTCATGAATGCTTCAGTGTTGCTTGCCTCAAAGCGAGCATAAAAGGCATTTAGCCATCCGGTAGCCTCGCGTCACTGGGCAGCTTGTGGCTGGGTTTTACTTTGTAGTTTGCAAGCCCTGCCACATCCGATGAGCGTCAGAATCGGTGTAGTATGATTCAATCTTAATCCTGTATTGACGCTTTGCCTGTTTGATGATGGTTAGTCCAGATTAGTGTCCCGCTCCTTGAAAGCGTCATCTCTAGCCTATAGCTCAGTGCGGATGTTGCCTGTAATCCATGGCTTCTGGTTAGGATTTGTACGTACGGTCACCGTGGGGACGGCGCCGTCGATGCTGTTATTGATGAAGCCAGTGACTAAGGTGGTATACTCCTCAATGCCATTGCATGAATCCCAGAACAGTCGGTGCTAGCAAAACAGTCTTGTAGCATCTGAGATTTATTTGTTTTATTTAAAAAAAAACATTTTAAAAAATGGGGGGGGTTTATGAGTATGTTTTCCACCCTTCTCGCTATTTCCCTTTTGCATTCCAGTTTTCACCCCACCCAATATGTGGCGGCAGAACAACACTAAATGATAGTGTGCCGTAAAACCCCATTGAAGAAGGTGTTAATGAGGAATATATCATCACCAAATGGACAGGCTGAAATCAACACCTTGAGCAATGGAGAGGAACCACTATCACTGCTCGGCCATCCCGAGTTTGACGATCCCGTCAAATTGGGCATTTCTGCAGAATATTAGAGCATGTCCAATTCGTGATGGTAAATGCCCATTGTAAAACATTGCAAATGGACAGACATGTAACTGGTAATCTGAACGGGTTACCAGGAGCGTATTTTTAATATGGCTCTAAATGGCTCCAGGGAGGTGCTAGGGGTCCATGGCCGGGCAGGGAGCACCCCCCAACCGGGTCCTGCCAATGGGGGTTGCCCCTGGTCATTTTGGACGTTTTTTCAAAAAATATTTAAAAAACGAGAGTCCCACTTCTCTCTCATTGCACCAACGAGCGATGGAGAGGAACCACTATCACTGATCGTTCATCCAGAGTTCAACTAGCCAGTCAATTAGGAATTTCTGCAGTATATTAGAGCATGTCCAATTCATGTTGGTAAATGCCCATTGTAAGACATTGCAAATGGACAGCCGTGAACCTGGTAATCTGAATGGGTTACCAGGGACAGGGCTGAATAATACTGGTTCGACATCTTTTCCTAATCTGTCCAGAACTCTTATTTGTTTTACCAGAGGTTTACAAGTCATACATTAAAAAAATATATACAATTACATTGTAGCATAATTAAGTCCTTCCTTCTCTCTCTCCCAAACCAAATCCGTCCCTCTCCACCACCCCCTCCCTGTTCTCCCCCTTATCCCACCCAAACCAAGCTTGTCCCACCCTCCCATCCTTTAACTCAGTGTTTCACAATTTCACAATTTAACTCAGTGTTTCACAATTTAATCCTAGTAAAAATTCCATGTCTTAGGTCAGTTAGGATCACCATTTTAAGAATGTGAAATGTCAGAATAATAGTAGAGAGAATGATTTATATCAGATTTGATTTCTTTCATCATATTCCCAGTGGGTCAGAAGTTTACATACACTTAATTAATATTTGGTAGCATTGCTTTTAAATTGTTTAACTTGTGTCAATCGTTTTGGGTAGTCTTCCACGAGCTTTCCACAATAAGTTGGGTGAATTTCGGCCCATTCCTCCTGACAGAGCTTCTTGACCTACAGAAGGCCTTTGATACAGTTAACCACCGTCTCCTAATCTCCAAACTGGAGGCACTGGGGCTAAGCAGTATCCCTCTAGGCTGGGTAAAGTCCTATTTATCAGGAAGGGAGCAAGTAGTCTCAGGCAAAACCAGTGAGTTGTGGAGTTCCGCAGGGGAGCGTGCTTGGGCCTCTTGTTTTTATTGTATATTAATGATATGAAAGATGCTTGTTCTTGCCGTCTTTTTCTTTATGCGGATGACTCTACACTTCTGGTGTCTCACAAAAGTAAAACTATGTTGGAGAGCATACTTAGCACAGAGCTTACAAACATTAGCAAATGGCTTGCAGCTATCTCTGCACTTAGGTAAAACTGAAGCAATTATTTTTGGATCCAGACCTAAATTGTGTAGGTTGTCTGAAATCAGAGTGGAGTTAGGGGGTGAGGTGCTGACTACTAAAACCTCTGTTAGCTACTTGGGATGTATCCTTGATGGAAGCTTGGGAGGTGTGAGCATGGCCAATAAGGTGATAGGGAAGGTTAATGCTTGGACTAAGTTTTTGACTAGAAAGTCCAAGCTGCTTGATAGCACTGAAAGTGCTAGCTACTGCCCTCATTCAATGCCATTTTGACTATGCTAGTACTTCCTGGTTTGGGGCTTATCTAAACGTATGAAGGGGAAGCTCCAGATAGCCCAGAATAAGTTGATCAGGGTAGTATTGAAGGTGAGTCCACATACTCACATAGTCAGGAGCTGCTTTCAGGAACTAAAATGGCTGCCTGTTGAGGCTAGGGTGTCCCAGATTAGACTAGGTTTGGTTTACAGTAGTATTTATGGTCCTGCGTCCAGATATTTAAGTGATTACTTTCCTCGTGTTAGGGATGCACACAATCACAGCACCAGATCAGGTATTGATTATGTGTGCTTATACAGGTTCAGGAGTAATGCTGGGAAATGTACTTTCTTGTATACTGGAGCCTCAGAATGGAATGAGTTGCCTCTGCCTATAAAAACAAAGTCCTCTCCTGACAGCTTTAAAAATAAAGTAAAAATATATTTGATGTTACCTGTGCCCATATGAATAACCACTATGATGTAACTGGAATGATGTTCTTTTATGTTTTTGTTTTATTACTTCACTACCATACTGTGTTCGATCTTGTATAGCCATCTTGTCTCAAGAGGACCACAATGGTCCCAGACTTTGTGTGTTATCCTCAATGATTTTATTCATGTGCATGTATGGCTTTTAAGTTTTATGTGTAATTGTCTTTTAAAATGGTCAAATTAATAAACTAAACTAAATCTCATTGACATCGGCTAGTTCTATCGTTACTTCCCAGAGAAGAACAGTTACTTGGGGACAATAGAGTCTAAATTGTATTGGGGGGAGGGGGGTGTAATATTGTCTCATCTTGCGATAAACTGGTCTTGGGCATCACAATATGTAGCCTAGTGTGCTTATCTGTTTTTTTCTGCTTCTGCCTCTCCTCGGGACAATGTGCCCTCTTTCAATTGGAAAGTTTTCCAGTCGCCTGTTCAGAGCTTTATCGGCGCTTGTGAACTCCATTCTCTGTGTTCCATACCTTCAGTACTGCCGGGAATCGAAGTTGATTCCTTTTCAGTCTAGCAGTCTATCAGACCATTCCTGATCGAATGAACTGGCCCTGGACCTTGATCTCCTTTCCCCCTTGTGATCTCAGAATGTTCACTTTGGTCTGATAGTTCCACAGTGTAAAGATTACCATGTGAGGGTATTTAGCGTTCTTCTGTTTCACACCCACCCGATGGCATAGATCCAGATATTTTGGCGACACATCCACACCAAGCTCCTCAGCTTTATCACATAGCTGGAAAAAGCTCATTTTTCCTCATCTTCTGTTAAAGGACAATATGTGACTCACCACCTGGATTCGGTCTTATGTAGCAAGATTAAAATTAGAGACTCAGAGCTACAAAAGTGTGTATTTTACACTGCATTTGAGGAGCAATGGTGAAGTAATTCTGCTTTGAAAGTTGATCAAATTGGCCTTTGAATGTTTTGGTGTCTAGTGAAGAGCTCTTCATACGTGACAGTACCCCCTCCCCAGCGCGTTCGGCTCCACCTGAAGGACGCCAACCAAAGGGACGATCCCGGGGATCTGGAGCGGACCGGTCGCCTCCGCTGAGGCGCAGAAACCTGACAAACCGGCTGAGGCGTGAGAGACTGATGAGCCGGCTAAGACCTCCCCGGTTGCCTCGGTCGAGGCATGGGAACCTGTTCACCAGCTGAGGCATGGGAGTCTTATCGAGCACGGGTAGGCATGGAAGCCTATCGAGCCAGCTGAAGCATGGAAGCCTATCGAACCCACTGAGGTATGGAAACCCGTCGGGCCAGCTGAGGCAGGGGAACCCGACAAACCTCCTGAGGCCTCCCAGGTAGCTCCGGTTTGGACACCCGGACCTGACATCACCTCCAACACCAAAACATACAGAGAAAAACACTCCCTGATGCTTCCCTTTGATGAGTCGTCATTCTGTAACGATGTACGCTGAGAGTCGAGAAGCAAGTTCAGAGAGTGAATAGATTTAATAAATAAATGAACAAAACAAGAAACACGAACAGCGCACCGACATGAAACAGCAACAATGACAACTGGGGAAGAAACCAAAAGGAGTAAAATATAAAGGGCAGTTAATCAAGGAGGTGATGGAGTCTGACTGTCATAATGTGTGTAACGATAGTGACAGGTGTGCGCCATAACGAGCAGCCTGGTGACCTAGAGGCTGGAGAGGGAGCACATGTGACAGCCCCACCTATCTCGTTTTCCTCTCGGAGTGCACACTTTACGCTCTGGCCGATGATTTGTTTACCTATGAATAACATGAAAACACCCTAACCAGCTCTGCTGGCAAAAATGTCATTACGCTTTTTTGCAGATGTTTACTGACACCAGCCGTATTCAACAGGTGTTGTATACAAGTCACGTAACGTTAGCTAATGAGCCAGCCAGCTAACATTAGCTAGCTAGCTAACAGTACACTTTATCTTAAGCTGGCTAGGTAAACAATTAACCTAGCTAGGGAAACAAAGTGTAAGTTCACACACAACATGTAATGTTAGCTAACGAGCCAGCCAGCTAACGTTAGCCAGTTAAATAACAATGAACACAGTGCCAACAATACCACAATTCCGGGAGCTAAACAACCAGATTCAATGTTAGCTAGCTAACATTAGGCTCTAACTAAAAAAGCAAATAGCTCTGAGATGCGAATAATAACATCAGCTAGGGAGCCAGCCAGTTAACTTTATTTAGCTAGCTAAAAGTACACTTTAGCTTAAGACATGTAGCTAGCTAGATAGGTAAACAATGAGCATGGCTAAGTAAACAATGTTTAAGATCACAAATGTCACTTAACGTTAGCTAACGAGCCAGCCAGCCAGCTAATTTTATTTAGTTAAACAACAATGAACACAGTGCCAAATCATGTCATTACTACCATGCATGAATACGGCTCTGGGATACGAATAATAACGTCAGCTAGGTAGCCAGCCAGCTAACATTAGCTAGCTACCTAACAGTACACTTTAGTTTGAAATTAAGCCACTTTCTGTCAAAATTAGAAACGTGTAATATTTTAAAATGTAGCTAGCTAACTCAAGACTATCTTACCTATATGCATCATCATGCATGATGGACGAGTCTCCCTGTCAGGAATGCCATACCACGGTTTCCCTCAGTTTGAAGATAAAATCCAGAGACATGTGTTTTCTCCATCTCTTTAGCTATCATACTTTAATTCCACTGACTTCAAAACTTGATCCACCAGAAAGTAGAGAGCAACACTTATGCAGCTCCACTACACAATACATTAAAAAGCCACGTTCAACAGGATTACCAACACAGATTGACGAGCTCAAATCGACAGAAGCCTTCTATATGGCAGACCAATCCGAACATGTCCAACTCACTCATTATCTCAGCCAATCATGGTTATTGGGAAGGTTGCTGCTTTTTCTGTGGCTTAACCAACAAGGCTTGTAATTTAACAATCATATTAGTATTTACATATGGCATAGAAGTTTGTTATTAAGACACATGAAAGTTCAGATGTTCGTGAAGGCATTTCCGCAAAAAAAGCATGTGCTCCCTTGCCAGCCTCTAGGTCACCATCATCGCATTACCAACAGATTTGTTTGCTGTTTTGAATAACGGACCACTCACTCTCTCCCAGTTACTTGGTGGTATATTGATCTATTGATTTTAAAGGCTTAATTTAAACTATGTTGTCTGGGTTCTTCATATAACCACAGTCTTGTCGATACAAACAGAGCTACTCTCTCCCCATGCCTCCTATCGGTATGCGCATGTACCTCCTAGTGTCACGGGATCCTTATCAACCACTTAAATGAGAGCATTGCATGTCTTGAGAGAATTCCCCTTGGTAATTCCAGTGGAATATGTGATTGATAAAGACAAGAAGTCTGTATATATTTCAATGCAGCCAATGCTACAGAAAATGTTTGTAACGGTTTTTGTCCTCCTCTTCTGAGGAGGAGTAGGAAGGATCAGTGCGCAGCGTGGTAAGTGTTCATAATATAATTTTAATTAAATATAACGGAACACAGAAAACAAAAGAATAAGATAATAAATGGAAACCGACAAAGTCCAGTATGGAGCAAACACTGACACGAAAATAATCACCCACAACCAAAATGGGGAAAACAGGCTACCTAAGTATGATTCTCAGTCAGAGACAACGATCGACAGCTGCCTATGATTGAGAACTATACAAGGCCAAACTGTCCGCGGTGGCGGCTCTGGCGCGGGACATGGACCCCACTCCACCATAGTCTTGGCCCACTTAAGTGACGCCTTGGTAGCGGCGACCCTTGCCGCCGACCTCGTACTGGGGACCCTAACAGAGGGCCCCGAATAGATGGGAGACTCCGTCAGCGCCGGACAGGTGGGAGACTCTGGCAGCACCGTAGTGAAGGGCGACTACGGCAGTGCCGGAGTAACGGGCGGCTCCGGCAGCTCTTGACCGACGGGCGGATCCGGCAGCTCCTGACCGAAGGGCGGCTCCGGCAGCTCCTGACCGATGGGCGGCTCCGGCAGCTCCTGACCGACGGGCGGCTCCGGCAGCTCCTGACCGACGGGCGGCTCCGGCAGCTCAGGACAGACGGGTGGCTCTGGCAGCTCAGGACAGGCGGGCGGCTCTGGCAGCTCAGGACAGACGGGCGGCTCTGGCAGCTCAGGACAGGCGGGCGGCTCGGCAGCTCAGGACAGGCGGGCGGCTCTGGCAGCTCAGGACAGGCGGGCGGCTCTGGCAGCTCAGGACAGGCGGGCGGCTCTGGCAGCCCAGGACAGACGGGCGGCTCTGGCAGCTCAGGACAGATGGGCGGCTCTGGCAGCCCAGGACAGACGGGCGGCTCTGGCAGCTCAGTACAGATGGGCGGCTTTGGCCTGGAGAGAGAACCTGGAGGGAGCAGACGGAGAGACAGCCTGGTGCGTGGGGCTGCCACAGGACCCACCAGGCTGGGGAGACCTACAGGAGGCTCACTGCGTGGAAGAGGCACGGGATGGACCAGGCTGTGGGGGAGCACTGGAGCTCTGGTGCGCAGCCTTGGCACCACTCCTCCAGGCTGGATGACCACTTTAGCCCGGACCATCCAGAGTGCAGGCACAGGTTGAACCGAGCTGTGGGGGAGCACTGGAGATCTGGTGCATACTACCCGCACCTCTCCCTTAGGCTCAATGCCCACATTCAACCGGCATGGGCAGAGTGCAGGCATAGGACGCACGGCACACTACCAGCACCCCGGAGACACAGCACGCAGAGCCGGTGCAGGATACCCTGGGCCGGCACAACACGCCCTGGCTGGATGCCCACTCTCGCATGGCACTTGCGGGGGGCTGGCCTATAGCGCTCTGGGCTATGAGTGCGTACTGGGGACACCGTGCGCACCACCGCATAACACAATGCCTGACCAGTGCAACACTGCTTTCGGTAAGCACGAGGAGTGGGCTCAGGTCTCCAACCTGACTCTACCAAAATCCCCGTGTTCCTCCCCCAATTTTTTTGGGAGGGGCTGCCTCTCATGCCTGTCGCGCTGCCGAGCTACCTCCTCATATCGCCGCCGCTCAGCTTTTGCTGCCTCCAGTTCTTCCTTGGGGCGCCGATATTCCCCAGCCTGTGCCCAGGGTCCCTTGCCGTCCAGCATCTCCTCCCAAGTCTAGGAGTCCAGAACCCTCTGCTCCTGGTTACCACGCTGCTTGGTCCTTCTTTAGTGGGTGATTCTGTAACGGTTTTCGTCCTCCTCTTCTGAAGAGGAGTAGGAAGGATCGGACCAATGTGCAGCGTGGTAAGTGTCCATAATATAATTCTAATTAAATATAACTGAACACAGAAAACAAAAGAATAAGAGAATAAATGGAAACAGTCCCGTATGGAGCAAACACTGACACGGAAAATAATCACCCACAACCAAAATGGGGAAAACAGGCTACCTAAGTATGATTCTCAATCAGAGACAACGATCGACAGCTGCCTCTGATTGAGATCCATACAAGGCCAAACACAGAAATACAACATAGAAAAAAGAACATAGACTACCCACCCCAACTCACGCCCTGACCAAACTAACACAAAAACATAATAAAGTAACTAAGGTCAGAACGTGACAATACTATACAAGGTGGATATTTTGGACAAAGCTCTGTCAGTAAAAATAACATCTTATACATAAGTACAACCCTTATCTAGATGGTTCGTCATTTTAAAGAAAATAGCCTTCTTAAGTTCAGCATTGCTCTTGGCCTTTACATTGATGACTTTCAAAGTAGCCAACCCATTGGGAATATCAAGGAAAAATAACAAAATGTGTGCAGTTTACTGGTTGATTGCTAATGTGCCAGCAAAGTATAGGTCCACGCTACTCCATCAGCTTCCTCTCCTGTGTAATTTCACTGGAGCAGCAAGGTGTATGTGTTGAGCAGTAAAGGAGCAAGTGTGACAGGAACAGTCTTCTATGTAGCAGGTGATCATTTGGGTGACCATTCTCTTGCAGGATTTCAGGAGAGCTTTATAGTGGACAGATTCTGTAGGTTCTGCATGGCGACAAGAAGTGAAGTTCAAGAAAAGAGATACGTTCAGTGGTATTTGAATGTCGAACCAAAGAGACTCATAACAGGGAGGTGCAGGAAGTATTTGAGCATCTTAGACCTTATGATCTCTGCAGACATACTGCTCCCTCTTTGTGTGTGGTTCGGCTGTCAGACCTTAATGATGTTTCCCCACTTTACATTTACAGAATTGGTGGTAAATTAATGGTTACACAAGCGTTATATTGAACGAGTCATTAACCATGACTTTTTTTCTGTTTATATCCCCAAGATGCCTACACATCAGAAGATGGTCAAGAGAGTTATTCTCATAGAGGGTGACATAAGGAAGGTGGCCGCGAAGCCTGATGAAGTTGAGGATTTGATTAGACAAATTAAAGGAGCACTAAGACTTGATTGCAACTTCACTTTAACTTGTAACTTGACCAACATGGCAGACATTGAAAAGGCCATTAAAAGTCATCCCTGTGCTTGACCTGATACCCCTCTATGCGTCAAATGAAATACTTAATGACACACTCTGTATCTGTCGCGAAGCAGATACAGAGATTCTCTCCAACACTTAATCTCAGGAAAGGTCAAAGCAGTGACCAGAAGTTTGAGATTTTGATGTTGAATATAGACTTTGACTAGGGGATCAACTACGTGTTAAGGATGGAACCTGCCTGTTATGAAAAAGAGCTTAAACATGACATCCTTGTAAACGGACAGAAAGCATTTACAGCCTTAAGGCGTACCCATGAGACGCAGATTTTGATCATGTTACTTCAGCACCGGTAAAAAAAAACATCCTTGTCTTCAACAAAGAGGTTCACCCACGAGTTGGTGTGGATGTAAGAACAGCCTCGAGTACAAAATGGGGAACTTCAGGACAAAGCTACGCGAAGCAGGATACCAAGATGTTTCTGTTTCTGCGTGAAAGAAACTCATCTGAGGGAGAACCACATAACAAGAACATTAAGAAGGTCGAAGAAATGTGAGCTCAACTTCTTATCCTATTTTTCTGAGGGGCTTGATCAATCCAGCCTTGAAGATCCACCAAACGTCCTGGTAGAGGAAATGCAGAAGAGGACACCGAATTGATCAACTTTGAAGCAGAAGATGGACCTGACATTTGCTCTGAGACACAAAGAAGTGGTGGAGTCAGAACCTGCCATATGTCAGATAGTTGAACGTTGGCCTGCTCTCTTCAAGGAAAATCTAGTTTCCGTTTTACCCTTTGTTTGACATAATGGATAATCTCCTGTGGTCCTTCTGTGGCTCAGTTGGTAGAGCATGGCGCTTGTAACGCCAGGGTAGTGGGTTCGATTCCCGGGACCACCCATACGTAGAATGTATGCACACATGACTGTAAGTCGCTTTGGATAAAAGCGTCAGCTAAATGGCATATATTATTATTATTATCTCAGGCACCATCTCAATTGCATTAAATGTGGCTCCACTAAGAACAAAATGTATTGATTGCTGAAAAGATGCATGCATTCCAAAGGTGACTTTACTTTAAAAAAAATGGTATAATACTTTACTACCTGTGTACATTGTCCTTTATTAAGTTTGTGTTAAGCTCTTGTCATTTGATTTTTACAGGTCAACTTGGAGTTCCACCCGATTGCTTGCAAGAATTTGTAGCAGGATTTCTATGGTGGCCTAGATCGCCACAGTCCTCGTCTCATCGAGACTTTCAGATGCAAGTGTGGACATGCTGGACAGCTGCTGTCAAAGTTTCTACAATAAACCAAGGTTTGTGTAGATTTTCATTGACATTCACTGCATGACTGTTTCCTTTTTCCACAAGAAGTGTAAGCAGCTGTGTGATATTTTAACTAGGCTCCACAGTGTCATTGGGTGATACAGTGCATTCGGAAAGTGTAGAGACCCCTTTACTTTTTCCACATTTTGTTACGTTACAGCCTTATTTAAAAAAAAAAACCCTCATCAATCTAAACACAATACCCCATAATTATGAAGCAAAAACATGTTTTAAGAAATTTTTGCAAATGTATGAAATAAATTAAACAGAAATATTACTTTTACATAAGTATTCAGACCCTTTGCCACTTTGTTGAAGAACCTTTGGCAGCAATTACAGCCTCAAGTCTTCTTAGGTATGATGCTACAAGCTTGGCACACCTGTATTTGGAGAGTTTTTCCCATTCTTCTTTGCAGATCCTCTCAAGCTCTGACAGGTTGGATGGGGAGCATCGCTGCACAGCTATTTTCAGGTCTCTCCAGAGATGTTTGATCGGGTTCAAAGTCCGGGCTCTTGCTGGGCCACTAAAGGCCATTCAGAGACTTGTCCCGAAGCCACTCCTGCGTTGACTTGGCTGTGTGATTAGGGTCGTTGTCCTGCTGGAATGTGAACCTTCGTCCCAGTCTGAGGTCCTGAGTGCTCTGGAGCAGGTCTTCATCAAGAATCTCTCTGTACTTTGCTCTGTTCATCTTTCCCTGGATCCTGACTAGTCTCCCAGTCCCTGCCACTGAAAAAAATCCCCACAGCATCATGCTTCATCATAGGGATTGTGCCAGGTTTCCTCCAGACGTGGCGCTTAGCATTCAGGCCAAAGAATTCAAACTTGGTTTCATCAGACCAGGGAATCTTGTTTCTCATGTTCTAAGAGTACTTTAGGGGACTTTTGGCAAACTCCAAGCGGGCTGTCATGTGCCTATTACTGAGGAATGTCTTCATTTTTTATTTATTTTTAAACATTTTATTTCACCATTATTTAACCAGGTAGGCCAGTTGAGAACAAGTTCTCATTTACAACTGTGACCTGGCCAAAGCAGTGCGACAAAACAACAACACAGAGTTACACATAAACAAATGTGCAGTCAATAACACAAAAGAAAAAAAAATAACATGTGTGCAGTGTGTGCAAATATAAAAGAGTAGGGAGGTAGGCAATAAATAGGCCCTAGAGGTGAAAATAATTACAATTTAGCATTAATACTGGAGTGATAGATGTGCAGATGTTGATGTGCAAGTAGAGATACTAGGTTGCAAGATGGTAAGTAATAATATGGGGATGAGGTAGTCAGGTGTGCTGTTTACAGATTGGCTGTGTTCAGGTACAGTGATCGGTAAGCTGCTCAGACAGCTGATGCTCAAAGTTAGAGAGAGATATGTCTCCAGCCTCAGAGATTTTTGCAATTTGTTCCAGTCATTGGCAGCAGAGAACTGGAAGGAAAGACGACCAAAGGAGGAATTGGCTTTGGGGGTGACCAGTGAGATATACCTGCTCGAGTGCATGCTACGACTGGGTGCTGCTATGGTGACCAGTGTGCTGAGATAAGGCGGGGCTTTATCTAGCAAAGACTTGTAGATAACCTGTAGCCAGTGGGTTTGACAAAGAGTATGAAGCAAGGGCCAGCCAACGAGAGAGTAGAGGTCGCAATGGTGGGTAGTGCATGGGTCTTTGGTGACAAAACGGATGGCACTATGATAGACTGCATCCAATTTGTTGAGTAGAATGCTGGAGGCTATTTTATGGATGACATCGCCGAAGTCGAGGATCGATAGGATGGTCAGTTTTACGAGGGCATGTTTGGCAGCAAAATGGCACCGGAGATGGCCACCGTTTTACGGTCTCCTAACCAATTGAGTTATTATGTGTTTTTTTCACGATATTTGTAAATGATTTTGTACATAATGTTTCTGCAACCGTATCTTACGGCAGAAAAGAGCTTCTAGATATCAGGACAGCGATCATTCACCTCGGATTATACAAAGATTTTTTCAACAACAACAATAACAGCAGCAGCAAGCAGGACTCACACGATATTCTCCAAGCACCCCACAGGGCAGACATCCCAATTATCCACAAAAGGATGCGACGCAGAGGAAGAAGAGCCGGATGCCTCGTCCGGACCCGCAGAAGGCAACTAGGGAAGCTGCAACTAGGGAAGCTGCAATCACGAATATCCTACCAACAGAACATCAAAAACTGTAGTATCCTATGTTTCACGGAATCGTGGCTGAATGACGACATGGATATTCAGCTAGCGGGATACACGCTGCACTGGCAGGATAGAACAGCACACTCCGGTAAGACCAGGGGGGGTGGTCTGTGAATATTTGTAAACAACAGCTGGTGCATGAAATCTAAGGAAGTCTAGATTTTGCTCGCCCGCAGTAGAGTATATTATGATAAATTGCAGGCCACACTACTTGCCTAGAGAGTTCTCAGCTATACTTATCGTGGCTGTTTATTTACCACCACAGACAGATGCCGGCACTAAGACCGCACTCAGCCAGCTGTATAAGGAAAAAAACAAACAGGAAACCACTCACCCAGAGGCGGCGCTCCTAGTGGCCGGAGACTTTAATGCAGGGAAACTTAATTCAGTTCTACCATGTCTCTATCAACATGTTACATGTGCAACCAGAGGGAAAAAAATTCTAGATCACCTGTACTCCACACACAGAGATGCATACAGAGCTCTCCCTCGCCCTCCATTTGGTAAATCCGACCACAACTCTATGCTCCTGATTCCTGCTTACAAGCAAAAATTAAAGCAGGAGGCACCAGTGACTCGGTCTTTAAAAACATGGTCAGGTGAAGCAGATGCTAAACTACAGGGCTGTTTTGCTATCACAGACTGGAACATGTTCCGGGATTCTTCCGATGACATTGAGGAATACACCACATCAGTCACTGGCTTTGTCAATAAGTGCATTAAGGACATCGTCCCCACAGTAACTGTACGTACGTACCCCAACCAGAAACCATTACAGGCAACATTCGCACAGAGCTAAATGGTAGAGCTGCCGCTTTCAAGGTGCGGGACTCTAACCCGGAATCTTACAAGAAATCCCGCTATGCCCTACGACGAACCATCAAACAGGCAAAGCTTCGATAGAGGGCTAAGATTGAATCATACTACACCGGCTCCGACGCTTGTCGGATGTGGCAGGGCTTGCAAACTATTACAGACTACAAAGGGAAGCACAGCCGCAAGCTGCCCACTGACACGAGCCTACCAGACGAGCTAAATAACTTCTATGCTCGCTTTGAGGCAAGCAACACTGAGGCATGCATGAGAGCATCAGCTGTTCCGGACGACTGTGTGATCACACTCTCCGTATCCGACTTGAGTAAGACCTTTAAACAGGTCAACATTCACAAGGCCAACATGCTTCAAGCAGACCACCATAGTCCCTGTTGCCATGAACACTAAGGCAACCTGCCTAAATGACTACAGACCCGTGGCACTCACGTCCGTAGCCATGAAGTGCTTTGAAAGGCTCGTAATGGCTCGCATCAACACCATTATCCCAGAAACCCTAGACCCACTCCAATTTGCATACCGCCCAAACAGATCCACAGATGATGCAATCTCTATTGGGTCATTGTCCTAACCAGACACCTAGGTATTTGTAGTTGGCCACGTATTCTAAGTCAGTGCCATCCGGAGTAGTGATGCTGGACGGGCGGGCAGGTGCGGGCAGTGATCGATTGAATAGCATGCATTTAGTTTTACTTGCATTTAAGAGCAGTTGGAGGCCATGGAAGGAGTGTTGTACGTCATTGAAGCTCGTCTGGAGGTTAGTTAACACAGTGTCCAAAGAAGGGCCAGAAATATATAGAATGGTGTCGTCTGTGTAGAGGTGAAGGTGCACCCATAACGTGGCTGAGGTTCACCCGTGACCAGCTCGGAAACCAGATTCCTTAGCGGAGAAGGTATGGTGGGATTCTAAATGTTCGGTGATCTGTTTGTTAACTTGACTTTCGAAGACCGTAGAAAGACAGGGTAGGATAGATATAGGTCTGTAGCAGTTTGGGTCTAGAGTGTCTCCCCCTTTGAAGAGGAGCTTTCCAATCTTTGGGGATCTCAGACGATACGAAAGAGAGGTTGAACAGGCTAGAAATTGGGGTTGCAACAATTTAGGCAGATCATTTTAGAAAGAGAGGGTCCAGATTGTCTAGCCCAGCAGATTTGTAGATGTCCAGATTTTGCAGCTCTTTCAGAACATCAGCTATCTAAATTTGGGTGAAGGAGAAATGGGGGGGGCTTGGGCGAGTTGCTGTGGGGGGTGCAGGGCAGTTGACCGGGGTAGGGGTAGCCAGGTGGAAAGAATAGCCATCTGTAGAAAAATGCTTGTTGAAATTCTCAATTATCATGGATTTATCGGTGGTGACAGTGTTTCCTAGCCTCAGTGCAATGGGCAGCTGGGAGGAGGTTCTCTTATTGTCCATGGACTTTACAGTGTCCCAGAACTTTTTGGATTTTGTGCTATAGGATGCAAATTTCTGTTTGAAGAAGCTAGCCTTGGCTTTCCTAACTGCCTGTGTATATTAGTTCCTAGCTTCCCTGAAAAGTTGCACATCACGGGGGCTATTTGATGCTAATGCAGTATGCCACAGAATGTTTTTATGCTGGTCAAGGGCAGTCAAGGGCAGTCAAGGGCTATATCTGTTCCTGGTTCTACATTTTTTGAATGGGGCATGCTTATTTAAGATGGCAAGGAAGGCACTTTTAAAGAATAACCATCCTCTACTGATGGGATGAGGGGATGAGGTCATGATGAGGCACAGCTGGGGCAGAGGGTAGTCTATAGCAAGCGGCAAAAGTGAGAGACTTGTTTCTGGAAAGGTGGATTTTTAGAAGTAGAAGCTCGAATTGTTTAGGCACAGACCTGGATAGTATAACAGAACTCTGCAGGATAGCTCTGCAGTAGATTGCCACTCAGCCCCCTTTGGCAGTTCTATCTTGTCGGAAAATGTTTTAGGGATGGAAATGTCAGGGTTTTTGGTGGTCTTCCTAAACCAGGATTCAGACTGGCTTAGCAGTGAATAAAACAAACTTAGGGAGGAGGCTTCTAATGTTAACATGCATGAAACCAAGGCTTTTACGGTTACAGAAGTCAACAAATGAGAGCGCCTGGGGCATGGGAGTGGAGCTAGGCACTGCAGGGCCTGGATAAAACCTCTACATCACCAGAGAAACAGAGGAGGAGTTGGATAAGGGTACGGCTAAAGGCTATAAGAACTGGTCGTCTAGTACGTTCGGAACAGAGAGTAAAAGGAGCAGGTTTCTGAGCGCAATAGAATAGATTCAAGGCATAATGTACAGACAAAGGTATGGTAGAATGTGAATACAGTGGAGGTAAACCGAGGCATAGAGTGACGAGGAGTGAGATATTGTCTCTAGAAACATAATTTTACCTGGTGATGTCACCGCATGAGTGGGAGGTGGAACTGAAAGTTTAGCTAAGGCATATTGAGCAGGACTAGAGGCTCTACAATGAAATAAGACAATAATCACTAACTAGAACAGCAATGGGCAAGGCATATTGACATTAGGGAAAGGCATGCGTAGCCGAGTGAGTAGTTAAGCTGGCTGGAGACACGGCGATTCAGACACCTGGCATGCCAGGCTAGCAAGCAATCAGAAGGGCCTTAGAGGGACGTCACAACGGAAGAAGTCTGTTGTAGCCTCACCGTGTGGTTCCGTTGGCAGACCAGCCGTGATGGATTAGTTGGGTTCCGTGTAGTAAAATCCGGGGATATGGAGAAAAAATAAGTCCAGTATTTTCTGGTTTGAATCGCGTTGTGCAAACTGGCAAGAGATTTCTGAGCTAGACGTTAGCTGATGACCGCTAGCAGTGGTTAGCTGACTACTATCTAGTAGCTAGTTAGCTGGCTGGCTTCTGTTGGGGGATTCCGGTTCGAAAGTAAAGAAAAATGCTTTAGAAAATAGCAGATCCATACCACATTGGTTGAGGCAGTTTGCAGGAGATTATTTTTAAATTGAGGTTTAGAAAAATATAAAAAAGTTATACGAAGACAAAAGATATAAAAAGATATAGACACGACAAGATGAGGACAAAGACATCTGACTGCTACGCCATCTTGGATTGTACCAATATTACAGCAAGAACAGCTCAAATAAGCAAAGGGAAACAACAGTCCATCATTACTTTCAGACATGGTCAGTCTATACAGAAAAGTGCCATCACAAAAACCATCAAGCTATGATGAAACTGGCTCTCACGAGGACCACAACAGGAATGGAAGTCCCAATGTTACCTCTGCTGCAGAGGATAAGTTCATTAGAATTACCAGCCAAAATAAATGCTTCACAGAGTTCAAGAAACAGACACATCTCAACTGTTCAGAGGAGACTGTGTCAACCAGGCCTTCACGGTCGAATTGCTGCAAAGAAACCACTAATAAAGTACACCAACAGGAAGAAGAGACTTGCTTGGGCCAAGAAACATGAGCAATGAACATTAGACTGGTGGAAAGTTGACATTTGGTCAGGAGTCCAAATTGTAGATTTGTGAGACACGGTGTGGGTGAATGGATGATCTCCGAATGTGTATTTACCACTGTAACGCTTGGAGGAGGAGGTGTTATGGTGTGGGGGTGCTTTGCTGGTGACACTGTCAGTGATCTATTTAGAATTCAAGGCACACTTAACCAGCATGGTTACCACAGCATTCTGCAGCGATACGCCATCCCATCTCATTTGTGTTTAGTGGGACTATCATTTGTTTTTCAACAGGACAATGACCCAACACAAGAAGGAGAGTGATGGGGTGCTGCATCAGATGACCTGGCCTCCACAATCACCCGACTTCAACCCAATTGAGGTGGTTTGGGATGAGTCAGACCGCTGAGTGAAGGAAAAGCAGCCAACAAGTGCTCATTAAATGTAGGAACTCCTTCAAGACTGTTGGAAAAGCATTCCAGGTGAAGCTGGTTGAGAGAATGCCAAGAGTATGCAACGATGTCATTAAGGCATCTTGGGCTTCCAAGATGGCGTAGCAGTCGGACGTGTGTTTTGTCTTGTCCCGCCCTGTCTAGTGTAAATATAGTTTTCTTCGTTTTTTTCTGTATATATTTCGTACATATTTTAATCTCACTTTCCAACTAGAGCTGAATATACTCTCCTGCAACCCGCATCACCCAATGTGGTACGGATCTGCTTTTTCTATACTTTACTTTAGAACCGGAACCACCATCAGAAGCTAGCCAGCTAACTAGCTACTAGCTAGTACTCAGTTAGCCATTGCTAGCGGTCTTCAAAGCTAACTAGGACACCAGCGACATCAACCCAGAGCATATCAGACTGCTCTTTCTCTACCACATCTCCGGTTCCTACCGCAAGCTCTGAACCTTTACACCGGATCATCGCAACTAGCTAGCTGCAATCCGGTGGCTACTCCTGGCTAACGTCTCTGTCCCAAAACAAGCACCAGTTAGCCTTGAGCTAAGCCCATCTCCCGACTAGCCGAAGAGGCCCAACAATACCTCTTTCCATCACGACTGGTCCGCCGACATAATCGTCCGAGGTGGTTTCAACAGGCTTTTTCGTTGCGACATCGCCAAAGATCCATCTGCTGGCCAAGGCCCGCGAGCTTTCTGAAACGCTGTGTCTCCAGCTCACCTAGCGTACTAGAGCACCTGTAGCATACTCCTGGGCTACAATTACCCGGGCCCACGACCGGTCTGTCGATGTCACCGCATGAAGAGGAATAAACAGACTCACCCCATCGCGACGTCCCCCAAAGGTTAGCTCTCTAGCCCTCGCTATCTCCCTGCTTGCTAATTCGGCCTGCTAATGGCTAGCTTGTCTAGCCCGGGCCTACGAACTGTTAGCTTGTTAGCACAGGCCTGCTAAGCATCTGAATCACCGCATCCCAAACACTCTGAACCCATTTAGTTTCTATCTCTCTTTGATTTTTATTTTGTTTATACCTTCCGGAAACCTGCCTCACCCACTGTGTTACGGAATCGCTATTACTTTTAATTTTTATTTTATTTTTATGACACACTCAAGAAACTCCAGACGCTAACCAGCTAACTAGCTACAAGCTATTTAGTCATTGTTAGTTTTTTTTTAAAACCTGGATAACACTTCCCTGCCCATCCACCGCTGCCCCTGGACACTGATCTCTTGGCTACATAGCTGACGCACGCTGGACTGTCCATTAATCACGGTACCCCATTCTGCTTGTTTGTTTATCTGTCGGCCCAGTTGCCTAGTCAACGCCATTTTACCTGCTGTTTGTTGTGCTAGCTGATTAGCCTCGCCTACTGTTTTAGCTAGCTTTCCCAATTCAACACCTGTGATTACTGTATGCCTCGCTGTATGTCTCTCTCAAATGTCAATATGCCTTGTATACTGTTGTTCAGGTTAGTTATCATTGTTTTAGTTCACAATGGAGCCCCTAGATCCACTCTGCATACCCCTGTTACCTCCTTTGTCCCACCCCCCACACATGCGGTGACCTCACCCATTACAACCAGCATGTCCAGAGATACAACCTCTCTCATCATCACCCAGTGCCTGGGCTTACCTCCGCTGTACCCGCACCCCACCATACCCCTGTCTGCGCATTATGCCCTGAATATATTCTACCATGCCCAGAAACCTGCTCCTCTTATCCTCTGCCCCCAACGCTCTAGGCGACCAGTTTTGATAGCCTCTAGCCGCACCCTCATACTACTCCTTCTCTGTTCCGCGGGTGATGTGGAGGTAAACCCAGGCCCTGCATGTCCCCAGGTACCCTCATTTGTTGACTTCTGTGATCGAAAAAGTCTTGGTTTTATGCATGTCAACATCAGAAGCCTCCTCCCTAAGTTTGTTTTACTCACTGCTTTAGCACACTCTGCTAACCCTGATGTCCTTGCCGTGTCTGAATCCTGGCTCAGGAAGGCCACCAAAAAGATCAGAGATTTCCATACCCAACTATAACATCTTCCGTCAAGATAGAACTGCCAAAGGGGCGGAGTCGCAGTCTACTGCAGAGATAGCCTGCAAAGTAATGTCATACTTTCCAGGTCCATACCCAAACAGTTTGAACTACTAATTTTGAAAATTACTCTCTCCAGAAACAAGTCTCTCACTGTTGCCGCCTGCTACCGACCCCCGTCAGCTCCCAGCTGTGCCCTGGACACCATTTGTGAATTGATCGCCCCCATCTAGCTTCAGAGTTTGTTCTGTTAGGTGACCTAAACTGGGATATGCTTAACACCCCGGCAGTCCTACAATCTAAGCTAGATGCCCTCAATCTCACTCAAATCATCAAGGACAAGGGCACCCTCATAGACGTCATCCTGACCAACTGGCCCTCCAAATATACCTCCGCTGTCTTCAACCAGGATCTCAGCGATCACTGCCTCATCGCCTGTATCCGCCATGGAGCCGCAGTCAAACGACCACCCCTCATCACTGTCAAACGCTCCCTAAAACACTTCTGTGAGCAGGCCTTTCTAATCGACCTGGCCCGGGTATCCTGGAAGGACATTGACCTCATCCCGTCAGTTGAGGATGCATGGTCATTCTTTAAAAGTAACTTCCTCACCATTTTAGATAAGCATGCTCCGTTCAAAAATGCAGAACCAAGAACAGATACAGCCCATGGTTCACTCCAGACCTGACTGCCCTCGACCAGCACAAAAACATCCTGTGGCGGACTGCAATAGCATCGAATAGCCCCGTGATATGCAACTGTTCAGGGAAGTCAGGAACCAATACACACAGTCAGTCAGGAAAGCTAAGGCCAGCTTCTTCAGGCAGAAGTTTGCATCCTGTAGCTCCAACTCCAAAAGTTCTGGGACACTGTGAAGTCCATGGAGATCAAGAGCACCTCCTCCCAGCTGCCCACTGCACTGAGGCTAGGAAACACGGTCTCCACCGATAAATCCATGATTATCGAAAACTTCAATAAGCACTTCTCAACGGCTGGCCATGCCTTCCGCCTGGCTACTCCAACCTCGGCCAACAGCTCCGCCCCCCGTAGTTCCTCACCCAAGCCTCTCCAGGTTCTCCTTTACCCAAATCCAGATAGCAGATGTTCTGAAAGAGCTGCAAAACCTGGACCCGTACAAATCAGCTGGGCTTGACAATCTGGACCCGCTATTTCTGAAACTATCTGCCGCCATTGTCGCAACCCCTATTACCAGCCTGTTCAACCTCTCTTTCATATCGTCTGAGATCCCCAAGGATTGTAAAGCTGCCGCAGTCATCCCCCTCTTCAAAGGGGGAGACACCCTGGACCCAAACTGCTATAGACCTATATCCATCCTGCCCTGCCTATCTAAGGTCTTCGAAAGCCAAGTCAACAAACAGGTCACTGACCATCTCGAATCCCACCGTACCTTCTCCGCTGTGCAATCTGGTTTCCGAGCCGGTCACGGGTGCACCTCAGCCACACTCAAGGTACTAAACGATTTCATAACCGCCATCGATAAAAGACAGTACTGTGCAGCCGTCTTCATCGACCTCGCCAAGGATTTCGACTCTGTCAATCACCATATTCTTATCGGCAGACTCAACAGCCTCGGTTTTTCGGATGACTGCCTTGCCTGGTTCACCAATTACTTTGCAGACAGAGTTCAGTGTGTCAAATCGGAGGGCATGCTGTCCGGTCCTCTGGCAGTCTCTATGGGGTGCCACAGGGTTCAATTCTCGGGCCGACTCTTTTCTCTGTATATATCAATGATGTTGCTCTTGCTGCGGGCGATTCCCTGATCCACCTCTACGCAGACGACACCATTCTATATACTTTCGGCCCGTCATTGGACACTGTGCTATCAAACCTCCAAACGAGCTTCAATGCCATACAGCACTTCTTCCATGGCCTCCAACTGCCCTTAAACGCGAGTAAAACCAAATGAATGCTTTTCAACCGATCGCTGCCTGCACCCGCATGCCCGACTAGCATCACCACCCTGGATGGTTCCGACCTTGAATATGTGGACATCTATAAGTACCTAGGTGTCTGGCTAGACTGCAAACTCTCCTTCCAGACTCACATCAAACATCTACAATCAAAAATCAAATCAAGAGTCGGCTTTCTATTCCGCAACAAAGCCTCCTTCACTCACGCTGCCAAGCTTACCCTAGTAAAACTGACTATCCTACCGATCCTCGACTTCGGCGATGTCATCTACAAAATGGCTTCCAGCACTCTACTCAGCAAACTGGATGCAGTCTATCACAGTGCCATCCGTTTTGTCACTAAAGCACCTTATACCACCCACCACTGCGACTTGTATGCTCTAGTCGGCTGGCCCTCACTACATATTCGTCGCCAGACCCACTGGCTCCAGGTCATCTACAAGTCCATGCTAGGTAAAGCTCCGCCTTATCTCAGTTCACTGGTCACGATGGCAACACCCATCCGTAGCACTCGCTCCAGCAGGTGTATCTCACTGATCATCCCTAAAGCCAACACCTCATTTGGCCGCCTTTCGTTCCAGTACTCTGCTGCCTGTGACTGGAACGAATTGCAAAAATCGCTGAAGTTGGAGACTTTTATCCCCCTCACCAACTTCAAACATCAGCTATCCGAGCAGCTAACCGATCGCTGCAGCTGTACATAGTCTATAGGTAAATAGCTCACCCATTTTCACCTACCTCATTCCCATACTGTTTTTATACTGTTTTTATTTATTTACTTTTCTGCTCTTTTGCACACCAATATCTCTCTACCTGTACATGACCATCTGATCATGTATCACTCCAGTGTTAATCTGCAAAATTGTATTATTCGCCTTCCTCCTCATGCCTTTTGCACACATTGTATATAGACTGCCCATTTTTTCTACTGTGTTATTGACTTGCTAATTGTTTACTCCATGTGTAACTCTGTGTTGTCTGTTCACACTGCTGTGCTTTATCTTGGCCAGGTCACAGTTGCAAATGAGAACTTGTTCTCAACTAGCCTACCTGGTTAAATAAAGGTGAAAAAAAAAAAAAGGCAAGGGTGGCTAATTAAAGAATCTCTTATATAGCATATATTTTGATTTGTTAAAAAACAATTGGTTACTGCATGATTCCATATGGGTTATTTCAGAGTTTTGATGTCTTCCCTATTATTCTACAATGTAGAACATTGTAAAAATAAAGAAAAAACCCTTGAATGAGTAGGTGTTGTAAAACCTTTGACTGGTAGTATACATATAACTTAACCAACTAAGTTAATTAACTTAACTTCTTGGATATAGGGGGCGCTCTTTTAATTCATGGATTTAAAAAACGTTCCCATTTTAAACAAGATATTTTGTCACGAAAAGATGCTCGACTATGCATATAATTGACAGCTTTGGAAAGAAAACACTCTGACGTTTCCAAAACTGCAAAGATATTGTCTGTGAGTGCCACAGAACTAATGCTATAGGCGAAACCAAGATGAAACCTCAAACAGGAAGTGAGCCAGATTTTTGAGGCATTGTGTTCCAATGTCTCCTTATATGGCTGTGAATGCGCCAGGAACGAGCCTACACTTTCTGTCGTTTCCCCAAGGTGTCTGCAGCATTGTGACGTATTTGTAGGCATATCATTGGAAGATTGACCATAAGAGACTACATTTACCAGGTGTCCACCTGGTGTCCTCTGTCGAAATTGGTGCGTAATCTCCAGCTGCATGTATTTTCCCATGTGATTCAGAGGAGAAACAAAACTGCCACGAATGACTTATCATCAAATAGATATGTGAAAAACACCTTGAGGATTGATTCTAAACAACGTTTGCCATGTTTCTGTCGATATTATGGAGTTAATTTGGAAAAAAGTTTGGCGTTTTGATGACTGAATTTTCGGGGGGTTTTCTCACCCAAACGTGATGAACAAAACGGAGCGATTTCTCCTACACAAATATTATTTTTGAAAAACTGAACATTTGCTATCTAACTGAGAGTCTCCTCATTGAAAACATCCGAAGTTCTTCAAAGGTAAATTATTTTATTTGAATGCTTTTCTTGTTTTTGTGAAAATGTTGCCTGCTGAATGCTTGGCTTAATGCTATGCTAGCTATCAATACTCTTACACAAATGCTTGTTTTGCTATGGTTGAAAAGCATATCTTGAAAATCTGAGATGACAGTGTTGTTAACAAAAGGCTAAGCTTGAGAGCCAATATATTTATTTCATTTCATTTGCGATTTTCATTAATAGTTAACGTTGCGTTATGCTAATGAGCTTGAGGCTATACTTAAGATCCCGGATACGGGATTGCTCGTCGCAACAGGTAAATTTGTTTGAGGCAACACATTTCCTCAAAGTTTTTAAGTACTGTTTACTTATCAGGTTTTACATTGTAGGCTTTTGATCTACTGGACCCCTTGAATCAAAACAGTACACCACAGACAGGAGGGCGTAAACATCAATGCCAGTGTTACAGTGCAAACACAATGCCCATACTATATTTTAGTTACAGAATAACTCTATAATACACATAACTGAGTAATTATGGACATAGCATAGCATGAGAGAGGAGGAGGAAATGGACAGAGTCAGAGAAGTAGAGAGCAAGAGCGAGAGCGAGAGAGCCAAAGAGAGGGACAAGAAAAAGAGAGAAAGAAAAAAGGAATGAAGGTTGTGTCATGTGTTCATCTAATCAGGTAGGTGCTAGCCATTAGCACAGAGGTCCCATATCAGTTACAGTACACCAGCCTCTTCTTCCTCTTCCCTCAATCCCTCTCTTCCTTCTCCTCCCTCTTCCCCTCCCTTTGCAGGTTTGCTTGTGAAATGTCCATTAAGGAACCAACACAGGGCCTCTCCTAGGTTCTCAACGGGCATGCTTTAAATCCTACACTGAGTGTACAAAACATTAGGTTACACTCCTTTTGCCCTCAGAACAGCCTCAATTCGTCAGGGCACGGACTCTACAAAGTGTCGAAAGCGTTCCACAGGGATGCTGGCCCATGCTGACTCCAATGCTTCCCACAGTTGTGGCAAGTTGGCTGGATGTACTTTGGGGGTGGACCATTCTTGATATACACGGGAAACTGTTAAGTTTGAAAAATCCAGCAGCGTTGCAGTTCTTGACACACTCAAACCGGTGCACCTGGAACCTACTAACACCCCCTGAATGGCACACATACACAATCCATGTCTCAGGGCATAAAAATCCTTCTTTAACCTGTCTCTTCCCCTTCATCTACACTTTTTGAAGTGGATTTAACAGATGACATCAATAAAGGATATTAGCATTCACCTGGTCAGTCTATGTCATGGAAAGAGCAGTTCCCAATGTTTTGTACACTCAGTGTATTATTAGTACATGTCTGCCAGGATATACACTCTAGCCAAGTATTGGGTCAAATACAGAGAATATGAAGTTTGTATGACTATGGGGATATGACCCTAAACATGGAATATTCTATTTAATTTCATATCATATTCATGGTTAGGCTGATACAAATGAAATGTTTATACTGTTTTATAACTGTTGTATAATGCTCATAATGATGGGTTGGTACCATGCGTTGAAAGAAGGGGTGGGTTTTATGTGTGCGTGTGTGTGTTGTTATTCTCCTAGCCTTTCAGTAACCCCTCTGTTTGGCAGTATGCTTTTGCCCATAAGACTTGTCTATTATTGAATACTACGTCTCAGGCATCAGTGGCGTTCAAAGTTGTACGTTGTTTCGTGAGACAAATAAACCAAAGAATGAAGAAACTGAATTGCGTGAGATGACTCCATTTCCTTTGCAGCCTTCCCAAAATCAATGTCCTCACCTAAAGTAAACAGAATATCCTTCACTTTGGATACAGTTTCCCTTTTCTCCTCTCTGAATGCATTTGAACACATATTATTAGCATATATTTTCAAAGCAGCGGCTCACATAACAGAATAATACACAAACACACATTGTATTGGTCCCACTGTAATGCCTATAAGCAAAGCCATGGTTTTGAGAGAAGCTAGGAAAAATGGTTTATGACTAAGATCAAACCACAAAATCCCAAAAGAGCTCAGTAACTGCATAATGCCTCCAAATCCAAGACCTAAACCGCAATTTTTTTTACTGTACACTCACTAAACTGTATACACACATATGTGTGCACATGCACATTTACTGTTTTTAAAAACCCTATTTCCCTTGCACTCACATACACGGAAACGCGCATTTAAAAAAATAATAATACCCTATTTCCCTTACAAACACACACTCTCTCACTCACACACATCCACAGACGTATAATTTAATTTGCTGCACCTAGTGGGAGAAACACAGACGCCCTTTGTGCAGTAGAAGATGGCCGTCATATGGACACATTTGGGGCAAATTTAATCTCTATAAATCAGTAGAGTCAAGGTAAATATGAGAGTGGGAGATGAAATCCCATTTAATTGGGGTTGGAGGATGAGCAATGAGCCAACAACATTCCCTGAGATTTGATTTCCAATTGCATCATGTAACATTGGCTTGTGGTGATTTTACGAATGTTGAGGATAAACGGCCCAAGGCGCAGTGTGAGTTTAGTTCCACATATCTTTATTCTCCGTGAAACAAACAAAACAATAAAGAAACAACGAAACGTGAAGTCATGACGTGCACACAGGCAACTAAACACAAACAATATCCCACAAAACACAGGTGGGAAAATGGCTACCTAAATATGATCCCCTATCAGAGGCAACTATAAACAGCTGCCTAATTGGGAACCATATTAGCACCAACATAGAAATAGACATACTAGAACACCCCCTAGTCACGCCCTGACCTACTACACCATAGAGAACCAAGGGCTCTCTATGGTCAGGGCGTGACAGTACCTCCCCCCCCCCAAAGGTGCGGACTGCGGTCGCAAAACCTGAAACCAAATGGGGAGGGTAGGGGGGTGATTAGTGTCGGTGGCGGCTCCGGTGTAGGTCGTAGCCCCCGCCCAGACCCTGGTTCCGGCCATGGCGCTGGGCTGAACACCATGCCTGGACTGGTCATCGGCGCAGAGGAGGGCTCCGGCCATGGAGCTGGGTTGGACACCGTGACTGGACTGGGCACTGGCGAAAAGGAGGACTCTGGCCATGGAGCTGAGCTGGACTCCGTGCCTGGACTGGGCACCGGTGCAGAGGAAGGCTCCGGCCATGGAGCTGGACTGGACGCCGGTGCAGAGGAAGGCTCCTGCCCTGGAGTGGGACTGGACACCGTGCCTGGACTGGGCACCGGCGCAGAGGATGGTTCCTGCCCTGGAGCAGGACTGGACGCCTTGCCTGGAAGCTCCGGACCGTTGACCCTCGCTGGAAGTTCCGGACCGTCGCTGGAGGTTCCGGACCGTGGAGGTTCCGGACCGTCGCTGGAGGTTCCAGACTGTGAACCGTCGCTGGAGGTTCCGGACTGTGAACCGTCGCTGGAGGTTCCGGACTGTGAACCGTCTGGAGGTTCTGGAGGTTCCGGACTGTGAAACATTGCCGGAAGCTCTGGACTTGTGAACCGTCGCCGGAAGCTCTGGACTGTGAATGCACACTGGAGGCCTAGTGCGTGGAGCCGGTACAGGTGGCACTGGACTGGTGACACGCACTTCAGGGCGGGTGCGGGCAGCTGGCACAGGATGTACCGGACTAGGAAGGCACACTGGAGCTCTGATGCATGGAGCGAGCACAGGTTGCACCGGACTGGTGACACTTACTTCAGGAAGGGTACGGGAGCTGGCACAGGACTCACCAGACTGCTGACAGGCTCTTCAGGTTGGATGCCGTGCAGAACACACTTACATAACATTTCTCTCTCTCCCAACTTCTCCATCGCCTCCCTGACGGTCTCTGGCACTTTCCGAGCCAGCTCCATGTGCCCCACCCAAAAAATTATCTCGGGGTTTCTTTGTCAGCGGACTGACGACATGTTCCTCATGGCGAGTGCGAGGAACCGGCACAGGACATATCGGACTGGGGAGGCGCACTGGAGATCTGGTGCGTGGAGCCGGCACAGATGGCACCGGACTGATGACCCGCTCTTCAGCCCGCCTGTGCTGCAGCCTACTCCTTGCTCTCTCCCTCTCTCCGGTATCCTTCCTCACATTGTTCCATGGACTCCCAGACGGGCTCTGGCACTCTCCTCGGCTCGACCGGCCACCCCTCGTGCCCCCCCACCCAAAACAATCTTGGGGTTTCAGTGGCCGTGGTCCATGGCGTTATCGCTGTCCTTCCATGCTCCTTGGCGATTCCCTCCTGTCCTCCCATGTCCAAAACACCTTCTCCTCCATGGCACGCTGCTTGGTCCTTGCGTGGTGGGATATTCTGTCACGATCGTGAGGATAAAAAAAATCCTGAGAATTATGTCATGGCTTTAGAAGCTTCTGATCGGGTAATTGACATCATTTGACTCAATTGGAGGTGTACCTGTGGATGTATTTCAAGGCCTACCTTCAAACTCAGTGCCTCTGCTTGACATCCTGAGAAAATCAAAAGAAATCAGCCAAGACCTCAGACAAAATATTGTTGACATCCACAAGTCTGGTTCATCCTTGGAAGCAATTTCCAAACGCCTGAAGGTACCACGTTCATCTGTACAAACAATCGTACACAAGTATAAACACCATGGGACGACGCAGCTGTCCTACTGCTAAGGAAGCAGACGCATTCTGTCTCCTAGAGATTAACGTACTTTGGTGCGAAAAGTGCAAATCAATCACAGAATAACAGTACAGCAAAGGTCCTTGTGTAGATACTGGAGGAAACAGGTACACAAGTATCTATATCCACAATAAAACAAGTCCTTTATCCACATAACCTGAACGGTCGCTCAGCAAGGAAGAAGCCACTGCTCCAAAACCACCATAAAAAACCAGACTACGGTTTGTTACTGCACATGGGGACAAAGATCGCACTTTTTGGAGAAATGTCCTCTGGTCTGATGATGGCTTAAGGACAACAAAGTCAAGGTATTGGCTTGGCCATCACAAAGCCCTGACCTCAATTCTATAGAAAAGCTGTGGGCAGAACTGAAAAAGCATGTGCGAGCAAGGAGGCCTACAAACCTGACTCAGTTACACCAGCTCTGTCAGGAAGAATAGGTCAAAATTCAACCAACTTATTGTGGGAAGCTTGTGGAAGGCTACCCGAAACGTTTGACCCAAGTTAAACAATTTAAAGGCAATGCTACCAAATACTAATTGAGTGTATGTGAACCCACTGGGAATGTGATGAAAGAAATAAAAGCTGAAATAAATCATTATTTCTACGATTATTCTGACATTTCACATTCTTAAAATAAAGTGGTGATACTAACTGAACTAAGACAGGGAATTTTTACTAGGATTACATATCAGGAATTGTGAAAAACTGAGTTTAAATGTATTTGGCTTCGGTGTATGTAAACGTACGACTTCAACGATACATTCTAAAAAGTAGATTGGAAAAACGTACAGCACTGACATCTCTGATTACATAGCTAAATGCTAAGGTTAGAACACACACATTTGCTGTATTTTTCAGGACACATTTTCCATTGCAACAACAGAATAGACTCACTCAACTACTCAGTTCACTTGCCCTGAGTAAATTTAAATGAATGTTGAATATTTGCAACATCTCACTTTCTGTTATTAGATGACTGATGCTTTAATAAACTGTACCCCAACCCAGGAAATACATCATAATAATAACAATAATAATAATGATACATTCTAGTTGTCAGACGCCTTTCAAGACACTGAAGGACACCGTACATTTACAGTACCTAAACTCTATCGCAATTTCCTATCCACTATTATTAGAATTCATTAGATTTAGGTAACTGTCTCTTCTGATTACGATACAATTATTAATAAAACAAACACGTACAATTGTTTACAAGCATATATTCACTTCGTGATTCAATGAATTCAAATATGACTGGTTATTCCAGCAGACCATTTAGGCAACACAAAAACGTATTACCTGGAAATTGCCTCGCTATTTATATTGAATGAATTAGTCTTTCAATTTGAACCAAGCAAGCTGTTAAAACGTTCAGTTTATATCTAAAAACAAGCACTGGCTGCTATATCTACCTAAGAAAAACGTTTGAATCACACACAGAAACTCAGATTTCAGTCAGTAACATAGACCCAATGCTATTGAAATTACAAATAAATCCTGAAAATAACAATTATAGTAAAAAAAAACATAACTTCTGTTCACAGGGAAGCAACTTTAATCACCATGTTATCTCTTGTTTCACTGGTTGTACTTTCCCACATGATGCCTGCTCTACCAGTGTACTAATGTGGTGATGTTTGGCATATTTTTTACGCCGATAACAAATTCACTACATTTTGTATATACTGTCAAATTTAATATGTTACCTATCATCCACTGTCCTTGATTCTCACAAGGATTATTCAACCCCAAAATCTGCCAAGGAGCATGGTTGATCCAAGCTTTCTGACCTCACAAAGGCAGTCTAAAGTTGGCTAGCTTACTAGCTACTTAAAGGCATAAACAAAAAAAACACATCCTCACTCTGACCATTCTACTCACCCTAGCAGGGCTGGTTAGGCTTTTTTCATGTTTTTCAAAGTGTTGGTGACTAACTGTGCTGCTGGCAATAATTTAATTATTTTTTCCCCTAATGTTTACTGACACCGTGTCAGAGATATGCGGCTCTCGCACTGAGAAGGAGAAGCTTTGGAAACTCCTTTTCACCCAAACATAATTATAAAAGTGCCACCAGAAGCAGTCAAAACAGTCAACTGTGCCCATATTTTTTTGCATTGATGGGCACTACTACCACATACCAGTTACATTGCTACAGCACTCTCACTAACGGGTGCAACAAATGTAGACTGTTGCAAGGCATGCCTCAAAATATGTTAATGAGACAGAAATAGCAATACCATGCACCCTCTAGTGGTCAAAAGGTTTTTGGTGATCTAAAAATACGGTACTGTACTGTATTCTGTGGCATGGATTTACAGTGCCATTTGAAATATTCCTTCCTCGCCCATAACATTTTCTCACAATGCACCATAATTTACAATATACTGCAGAAAAACATTTCCCAGTATTTAACTTTTGATAGTACACAAAATGACCATATAAATTACAGTTTGCAATTACAGTGTAGGCTAGTTTTTAGCGATCCGCGAGTAACCTCCTATCATTGCTATGCAGACGACACACAATTAATCTTCTCCTTTCCCCCTTCTGATGACCAGGTGGCGAATCGCATCTCTGCATGTCTGACAGACATATCAGTGTGGATAACGGATCACCACCTCAAGCTGAACCTCGGCAAGACGGAGCTGCTCTTCCTCCCGGGGAAGGACTGCCCGTTCCATGATCTCGCCATCATGGTTGACAACTCCATTGTGTCCTCCTCCCAGAGCGCTAAGAACCTTGGCGTGATCCTGGACAACACCCTGTCGTTCTCAACTAACATCAAGGCGGTGGCCCGTTCCTGTAGGTTCATGCTCTACAACATCCGCAGAGTACGACCCTGCCTCACACAGGAAGCGGCGCAGGTCCTAATCCAGGCACTTGTCATCTCCCGTCTGGATTACTGCAACTCGCTGTTGGCTGGGCTCCCTGCCTGTGCCATTAAACCCCTACAACTCATCCAGAACGCCACAGCCCGTCTGGTGTTCAACCTTCCTAAGTTCTCTCACGTCACCCCGCTCCTCCGCTCTCTCCACTGGCTTCCAGTTGAAGCTCGCATCCGCTACAAGACCATGGTGCTTGCCTACAGAGCTGTGAGGGGAACGGCACCTCAGTACCTCCAGGCTCTGATCAGGCCCTACACCCAAACAAGGGCACTGCGTTCATCCACCTCTGGCCTGCTCGCCTCCCTACCGCTGAGGAAGTACAGTTCCCGCTCAGCCCAGTCAAAACTGTTCGCTGCTCTGGCCCCCCAATGGTGGAACAAACTCCTTCACGACGCCAGGACAGCGGAGTCAATCACCACCTTCCGGAGACACCTGAAACCCCACCTCTTTAAGGAATACCTAGGATAGGATAAGTAATCCTTCTCACCCCCCCCCCCTTAAAAGATTTAGATGCACTATTGTAAAGTGGCTGTTCCACTGGATGTCATAAGGTGAATGCACCAATTTGTAAGTCGCTCTGGATAAGAGCGTCTGCTAAATGACTTAAATGTAAATGTAAATGTAACCTAGTTTTAAAACAGCCCGGGACATGGTTTATTTAGCAATTGCTTCCCACAAATTCCAAAAAACATATCTCGCGTAAAATGGATCATATCTTTTGAACGGTTTTGGCTAGAGACCACGGTTTTCAGTAAAATGTTTCTCTACGGCATACTGCCTAGCGTGTAAGTGAGGTGCCGTTATGGAAACTCATATCATAAGTACATCCTGCAATCTCGAAATTCTTCGACCATCAAAAGGTCTGGGGCTTGACTAAAAACATTCAGGGATGCAGTCCTGGAAGCCTAATGTCGACCAATGGTTTGAAAATGGTACTGGGATGACTCCCACTACCCCTGCCTGTACCACTGCAAGTGTATTACCTGTTTTGAGGATAGTGTAGCCAAATAAAATGGAAAGGCCTTTCCCATTCAAGTCAATGTTGTGTGATGGGTGGAACCTTCTATTCCTATGTGTGTAGCCTTGCTGTTGATGTTTAGCCATGATCAGCCTTTCAAAGCACTTCATGGCTACCGACGTGAATGATACGGGGCAATAATAATTTAGGCAGGTTACCTTCACTTCCTTGGGCACAGGGACTATGGCGGTCTGCTTGAAACATGTTGGTATTACAGACTCGGTCAGGGAGAGGTTGAAAATGTCAGTGAAGACACTTGCCAGTTGGTCTGCGCATTCTTTGAGTACACGTCCTGAACAGCTGGTGCTCTTGTGCATGCTTCAGTGTTGCTTGCTTCGAAGCAAGCATAAAAGGCATTTAGCTCGTCAGGTTGGCTCGCGTCACTGGGCAGCTTGCGTCTGGGTTTTCCTTTGTAGTCCGTAATAGTTTTCAAGCCCTGCTACATCCAGCGAGCATCAGAGCCGGTGTAGTAGGAATCAATCTTAATCCTGTGTTGATGCTTTGCTTGTTTGATGGTTCGTTTGAGGGCATAGCAGGATTTCTGATAAGCGTCTGGTTTAGTGTCCCTCTCCTTGAAAGCGGCAGCTCTAGCCTTTAGCTCGATGCGGATGTTGCCTGTAATCCATGGCTTCTGGTTGGGTTTCTGAATGTACATATGGTCACTGTGGGGACATCGTCGTCAATGCAATTTTTTTGATGAAGCCGATGACTGAGATGGTATACTCCTCAATGCCATTGGATGACTCCCGTCTGTGCTAGCAAAACAGTCCTTTAGCATAGCATCCAAGTCATCTGACCACTTCCGTATTGAGTGAGTCACTGGTACTTTCTGCTTTATAACTCGGAATCAGGAGCATAGAATTATGGTCAGATTTGCCAAATGGAGAGCGGGGGAGAGCTTTGTAGGCATCTTTGTGTGTGGGGTAAAGGTGGTTTAAAGATCTTTTTCATGTGGTTGCACATGCTGGTAAAAATTTGGTCAAACTGATTTAAGTTTGCCTGCATTAAAGTCCCAGGCTTCTAGGAGCACCGCCTCTGAATGAGCATCTTCTTGTTTGCTTATGGCCCTATAGATTATGTTGAGTGTGGTCTTAGTGCCAGCATCGGTCTGTGGTGGTAAAAAGATGGCCATGAATACTATAGATGAGAACACTCTTGGTAAACAGTGTGGTCTTTGGCTTATCATAAGGTACTCTACCTCAGGCAGGCAATACCTTGAGACTTCTTTAATATTAGACATTGCGCACCAGCTGTTATTGACAAATAGACACCCCCCACCACCCCTCATCCTACCAGACGTAGCTTCTCTGTTCTGCCTGTGCATGGAAATTCCTGCCAGCTCTATGAATGAATGAATGAAATTTTATTTTTGTGTCAAATCGCCTATTGGCAACCCATCCCTTATGGGATTAATTGACACATTAATAAACATGACAATAATTCACTATGGTAATTACATGATAAATTATTCTTCTTCCGGAGTTCTCTGAATTGTGCATCACATAAAGAGTAAAAAAACTAAAATACATCAATACATAACAGTCAATAAGGTTATCCAAACAATAATTACATCACTAGAGCAGTACAATAATTGACATACAAAAACACTTCATACATACATACATACATACATACATACATACATACATACATACATACATACACACACACACACACACACACACACACACACACACACACACACACACACACACACACACACACACACACACACACACACACACACACATACATACATACATACATACATACATACATACATACATACATACATACATACATACATACATACATACATACATACATACATACATACCAATAACAGACAAATAAATACAGAAAAAAAAGAAACAGAAGTCACTTGAACCCAGTCTGACAAAGAGAAGATTCATATGGAAGACAAGCCTGTACACAATCTATATACACACACCATTAACCACATACAGTACAGTTGAAATCGGAAGTTTACATACACTCAGGTTGGAGTCATTAAAACTCGTTTTTCAACCACTCCACAAATTTCTTGTTAACTAACTATAGTTTGTCATTTTTCCAACAATTGTTTACAGAGAGAATATTTCACTTATAATTCACTGTACCACAATTTCAGTGGGTCAGACGTTTACATAAACGAAGTTGACTGTGCCTTTAAAACTTCTTATGGCTTGAGGGAAGTATTTCAAAATCTGGATGAGAAGCGTGCCCAAAGTAAACTCCCTGTTACTGAGGCCCAGAAGCTAGGATATGCATAAAATTGGTAGATGTGGATAGAAAACACTAAAGTTTCCGAAACTGTTAAAATAATGTCTGTGAGTGTAACAGAACTGATATAGCAGGCGAAAACCTGAGGAAAATCCATCCAGGAAGTGGGATTGTTTTGATATAGGTACTTTTCAATTGAATGCCTCTAGAGTATCTAATAGTTTAGGACCCAGAATGCAGTTCCTATGGCTTCCACTAGAGTCTTTAGACATTGTTTCAGACTTGTTATCTGAAAAATGAAGAAGAACAAGACCTTTTTGTCAGTGGACTGAGGGAGAATGCAGAGCTGGTTTGCCTGTGTGTCCGAGTGCGCGCCCTTCGTTGTTTTTCCTTTCTATTGAATACGCTATTGTCCGGTCTAAATATGATCAATTATTTAGACAACTGACAACCCGAGGATTAATTATAAACATCTTTTGACAAGTTTCGATGAACTTTACCGGTACTATTAGGACGTATTCCTCTGCATGTTTTGACCGCCTTTGAGCCAGTGGATTACTGAGCAAAACGCGCCAACAAAACAGAGTTTTTGGGATATAAAAGAGGGAATTTATTGAAGAAAACAAACATTTATTGTGTAGCTGGGACTCTTGTGACTGCAACCATATGAAGATCTTCAAAGGTAAGTGATTCATCTTGTTGCTATTTATGACTTTTGTCATTCCTTTACTTGGTTGTAAAATGTTTGTATACTTTTGTATAATATACATTTTTGTTCTTCCCAGGTGATGATGAGGAGGCCATATCACAAGAGGAAAACAATGCAATGTAAAACACAGCGTGCCAATAAGAAGACCATTGTGCAATGCCAAACAGGAGGTGCATTAAGAAGGCTGTCCTCTCAAAGGTGTGATTGAAGGGGGAACCACAAAAGCAAAAACAGTAAACTACCCCGTTACCTTAACATCCCCCAATACATTACCCACCACCCTAATGTGTGAATAAAAAATAAAGAAAACATGTTAACCAATATCTGTACAAATGTATTTAGCACACATCGGCAGTTTTTGGGCAGACAGAAGGGTCTCACTCGAAAGCGGATGGAGTGGACACATGCGGCGTTAAAAACAACTGGGAACTCAGAAAACAACTTGGAACTCGGGGGGGGAAACGACCTCTGACTGGGAAAAATATTTTTGAAAGGTTATCCAACTCGGAATTCCAAGTAGGAAGCTCGGGTATCTTCTAGAGCTCCGACCTGAAGATGACTGACGTCATGATTTGACCTCAGTTTTTTCCAAGTTCCCAGTTGTATTGAAATCAGCTGTTGATGGGCCCTCGAGTGTCAGCTCTGTCGCAGGGCTATCCACAATGCCATCCCCCTCCAACAAGCAGATGACGAATACTTTACAATACATTGCAAGTAATCTCAAAATATCTCCATGGGCTCCTTTGAGTTAAAATACATCTCAATATAACACACACAAATAAACACACACACACACACACACACACACACACACACACACACACACACACACACACACACACACACACACACACACACACACACACACACACACACACACACACACACACACACACACACACACACACACACACAAACAGGGTCTGTTTTCAGATGTTTGAACTCGCCCTCCTATTCTTTATCATAACATCACATTTCTCACAATTTCTCACATCCAGGTCTGCGAAACATAAGATCACAGACACACACGCCGTACAAAAGGACTCAGCTGTTTACCAGAGTATATACTGTATCTAGCATGTTGGTGTCTGTCTGACGATGTTTCACATAAACACGAAGCCAACCCAGTTGTCGGACAATAGGTGCGACACACACACCAGCGGCAGCAGCCCCACTCCTCGTCTCATTCACCTTTTTCAGATTGCGAACATAACGGTCCCAAATGGTTCTCCATTTTCCTTTGATATCGGTATCGGTGTTCAACCTTCATGATATCTCCTTCCACCTTTTATCTTTTGCGCTCTTGTCTGAATACAACTTCAAGAAAGGATTGTAGAGGTTAGGACATAATCTCTCCTCCCCAGCACAGTGGGCCCCTTTGTGTAGGGCCCTGGTTTATAACACCTTAACTCTCCTCTTCCCACTCTCCTTTACAGTATCCTCTTTCTGCTCTCCACCACTCCCTCCCTCCCTATCCCACCACAACAGAAACACTTTCATGCACAGAAATCAAACTTCTGCCAGGCTTTTACTGAAGGGCAGGCATCAGTCAATCTTTCCACAGAGTTCGGAAGTGTGTCGTGAACTTTCTCTTTCTCTCGGTGCTCTAATTCCTGAGCTTTCAAAAAAGAAAAAGAAATATAGCTTTGTTCTGGGCGTCCACAATAGTGTACTTCCCTGTGGTGTGTAGGATGGCTTGGACCCGGCCAAGATGTTTGAAAGTATGAGTCAATAAGTCAAAACCATTATGATCCCTATACTGTGCTACCGCTTTAGCATTCCTTTTCTTTTTACTTTATTGCGTTGTAGTTAGCCAACTACACACCTCAATCCCTGTCAGAGACACAGTGTCATCTCTAGTGGTGGATGGTGACCTAAAAGTTCGAAAGAATTAGGGAACGTTTTATCAATACAATGTGATGCAATGTTGAATATGATGTTTGAATGTTTTGGTTGTGTCCTCAAATTTATGATGTAGACCATCCTCCTCTTGCTGTCTTAGAGAGCCTCCTCTGGCATATTCTATGTCCAGCACTCTCTCCATCCTCTACATTTCTGTTCTCTAACCCCTCCTCCATCTCTTTCACCCCTGTTCCATAATAGAGACATACAGCGCATCTCTCTGAGGTATTGTTGCACGGGCACATAAGAAGTTGCACGAACTCTCTCTGTGTGCAATAGTAGTGGTTAATGTGATTTTTTTGTGATTACCCAATATATCTACCCAATAGATACAATTATCTGTAAGGTCCCTCAGTCGTGTAGTGAAGTTCAATCACAGTTTCAAACATAAAGACCAGGGAGGTTTTCCAATGCCTCACAAAGAATGGCACCAATTGGTAGATGGGTAAACAAATAAAAAGCAGACACTGAATATCTCTTTCAGCATGGTGAAGTAATTAAATAAGCTTCGGATGGTGTATCAGTACCCTCAGTCACTACAAAGATACAGGCGTCCTTCCTAACTCAGTTGCCTGAGAGGAAGGAAACCGCTCAGGGATTTCACCATGAGGCCAAAGGTGATTGATCCATCCTCACTTTTCTCCTATCACAGGCATTAAACTTTGTAACTTTTTAAAATCAGCACTAAAGTAATACTGAAACAAATGTGGCAAAGAAATTCACTTTTTATCCTGAATACAAAGCATTATGTTTGTGGCAATCCAACACAACACATCACTGAGTTCCACTCTTCATATTTTCAAGCATGGTGGTGGCTGCATCATGTTATGGATATGCTCGTCATCGGCAAGGACCAGGGAGTTATTTGGAGGGGATAAAAATAAATGGAATAGAGCTAAGCACAGGCAAAATCCTAGAGAAAAACCTGGTTCAGTCTGGTTTCCAACAATCTCTCCTGGACAGATGAACAGAGAATGATGTGCAGTTTGGGGTTTTTATCATTGATTATTTGGACGAATTAGGTTTGGGTGAAGTTAGTGCTCAAACTGGTGCAGTGATTTTCAAGCCCGTGTGCGGATGATAAACAAACATTTTCCACTAGATTCCACAGCCACAAAGTCAAAATTGGCAATATCGTAAAAATTCCTGAAAACAAACATTTCCTTTTTGTCCATGATAAACACGTGTGAACTTGTAAGAAGGGAGGGGTTTGTTGGCATACGGTTTCCATTTGTGAGGGAGGAGACTTCGCTTCCTTCCTATGCACAAACTTAATCACAATTGTTAATGTCATTCCACCCAGATGTAAAACAGGAAATGAGAAACTTTTGCGAGAAAATTGTTCTTCTGGGTAACCGAGATTAGCAGGACAATAACCTAAACTCAAGGCAAATATACACTTGAGTTGCTTACCAAGAGACATTGAATGTTCCTGAGTGGCCTAGTTACAGATTTGGCTTGAAAATCTATGGCAAGACCTGAAAATGTCTGTCTACCCTAGTAAAACAACAATCGATTTGAGTAATCCACTCGTTCAACATGCAGAGAAAGGAATCCAAACATCTGGCGTGGTGGTCCTTCTGTAGCTCAGTTGGTAGAGCATGGCGCTTGTAACGCCAGGGTAGTGGGTTCGATTCCCGGGATCACCCATACGTAGAATGTATGCACACATGACTGTAAGTCGCTTTGGATAAAAGCGTCTGCTAAATGGCATATATTATTATTATATTATTATCTACCACTAAAATGTGTTAAAACAAGTCAAAATAAATTTCTATTGACTCCTCAGATACCCTAAAATGTAATCAAACTATAATATGTTATATGGAAAGAAATATGTTCAATAGGAAAATGATATTAGCAGGTGCGTCTTGTCTTCATCGCGCGCGCATACACGAATTTCCAATGGTGTGTCCCTGTAGTAAAACGTATTATTCTTACTAGTTTTGGATGAAACAAGCCTGAAACCTTGAACATAGAGTGCTGACACCCAGTGGAAGCCATATGAATTGCATACTGGGAGCTAGATTGAATTATTTGAGCATGGGCTCTCAAAAAAAAGACATTCCGGTTGGTTCTTCTTTGGATTTTTTTCAGGGCCTTAGCAACAGGCAGTCTACTTAATGCAAGTCAGTCAGTTGGGAAATTTAGAAAAAAGGACCAAAGCCTGAAGAAGTTTTAAACAAGCACCTTATAAAATACATTTTCACCAAAAACCCTGTTGTTTCGACAAGTGGCAATAAATTAATCATATTGATAAGGGTTGTATGTGCTGTTCAACTAACACAACTCAAAAACCACACGGAAACTGGAAATATTGTTTGCATCACTTGTTAGAGGAAAACCGTCTGAAGACAACCAGCTATATTTTGTAGTGATGCCAAAATTGAAAGAGAAACTCAAGACTTAATTGTAAATCACTCATATTGATACCACTTTGAAATCAACAAAACAAGCGAGGGGAGCACATCCTGTTCAAACTAATTTTACTAAAATAACACACGAAATCTGGGAATAATATGTATCACTGGTTAAAGGATAACTTGTAGAAGACAGCCAGCTACATTTTGGATTGTTGCATTTAGTTTCAAGTGGGTTGCCAGCGCTGAAAGGTAAATGCAACACTATTTTGTGCATCACTCATATCGATCTCAATTTGTAGTCAGTGGAGCAGGGGCAAGCGTTTGTTTTGTATGCACTCTTTAACTTCTTGCGTCGAGCCATCCCGGATCCGGGATCGTGAATACAGCCTCAAGCTCATTGCCATAACGCAACGTTAACTATTCATGAAAATCGCAAATGAAATGAAATAAATATGCTAGCTCTCAAGCTTAGCCTTTTGTTAACAACACTGTCATCTCAGACTTTCAAACATATGCTTCTCAACCATAGCAAAACAAGCATTTGTGTAACAGCATTTAGCGTTAGCATAGCATTTAGCATTAGCATTCAGCAGGCAACATTTTCACAAAAAACAGAAAACCATTCAAATAAAATCATTTAGCTTTGAAGAACTTCGGATGTTTTCAATGAGGAGACTCTCAGTTAGATAGCAAATGTTCAGTTTTTCCTGAAAGATTATTTGTGCAGGAGAAATCGGTCCGTTTTCTGCGTCATGTTTGGCTACCAAAAAAACCCGAAAATTCATTCATCCAAACGCCAAACTTTCTTCCACATTAACTCCATAATATCGACTGAAACATGGTAAACGTTGTTTAGAATCAATCCTCAAGGTGTTTTTCACATATCTCTTCATGATATATCATTCCTGGAAGTCTCCTCTCTGTCTCAATCACATGGATGAATGCGAGCAGCTTGGAGATTACGCAACAATTTCAACAAAGGACACCGGGCGGACCCCTGGTAAATGTAGTCTCTTATGGCCAATCTTCCAATGATATGCCTACAAATACGTCACAATGCTGCAGACAACTTGGAGAAACTATAGAAAGGGCAGGCTAATTTGTGGCGCTTTCACAGCCATATAAGGAGACAATGAAAGTTTCATCTTGGTTTCGCCTGTAGCATAAGTTCTGGGGCACTCACAGATAATATCTTTGCAGTTTTGGAAACGTCAGAGTGTTTTCTTTCCAAAGTTGTTATATGCATAGTTATATGCATAGTCGAGCATCTTTTCGTGACAAAATATTGCGCTTAAAACGGGCACGTTTTTTTTATCCAATAATGACATAGCGCCCCCATAGGTTGAAGAGGTTAAGCTAACACTATTCAATGGCCACAGTGGATCTGAGAATAATTTGTATATCAATGGTTAGTAGAGGATTTGCTGAAGATGGTCATTTAAGTTCTAGAATGACAGATGGAAGTTTTGAAAGGCTGCCGAAACGCGGAAGGAAACAAATCAGTTGTTTTGTTATTTAAATTAAACTAATCACAACCCGCCATAGGATATCAACAGTGACACGGGTTGGCTTTTATTTGAGTGATAGTTTGCCTGTCAAATCCATGCATTGGTGTGAGGCCAGCAACTTTTGTGCAGAGAGTACCCCGTATTTTCCCTGCCATTTGAGTTTGAAATTGTAAGTAGAATTCTATGTCCTAAAACCGCTGGCGCTGTAACTGTAACTGGTGGCAGAGATGTCAGATGTCAGAGTGCAGAACTGGGTGATAACTTGGGATGACCCGGAGGGCGATGTGCAGGGCAATCTGGACGGAGACGGTGGAACTCCCGCAGCATTGAAGGGTCCAGCACGTCCTCCACTGGAACCCAGCATCTTTCCTCCGTACCATACCCCCCCCAGTCCATGAGGTACAGAGCAGGACACTGGGGGGGAGTGGGCTGTGCACGTAGCGCCTGCTCAATGTCCCACACTACCGGTGCCACCAGGCAGGAGGCCGGGAGTATGGGAGTGGGATCCATGGGACAATGCGTCTGCCTTCACATTCTGGGAACCTGGTCTGTAAGAAAGGGTGAAAACAAAACAGGTGAAAAACATGGCCCACCTTGCCTGGCAAGGGTTCAGTCTCCTTGCCGCCCGGATGTACTCCAGATTGCGGTGGTCAGTCCAGATGAGAAAAGGGTGTTTAGCCCCCTCAAGCCAATGTATCCACGCCTTCAAAGCCTTGACGACACTTCGGTGGCGTACCCGAGCTCTGAGAGAGCATGGCTCCTATCCTAGCCTCAGACACATCCAACTCAACTATGAATGCCAAAGAGGGATCCGGATGGGCCAGCATGGGTGCCGAGGTAAACAGAGCCCTCAGGTGACCAAAAGCCCTGTCCGCCTCAGCCGACCACTGCAAACGTACCGGTTCCCCCTTCAGCAGTGAGGTAATGGGAGCCACTACCTGACCAAAACCCCGGATAAACCTCCGCTAGTAATTAGCAAACCCTAGAAACCGCTGCACCTCCTTTACCGTGTAGGAGTCGGCCAATTACGCACAGCTGAGATGCGGTCAAACTCCATCTCCACCCCTGAGGTGGAAATGCGAGGTCATGCTCCAACAGTCGACCAAGCACCTTGCGCACCAGGGACACATGCTCTGCGCGTGCAGCGGAGTATATCAGAATGTCATCAATATACACCACTACACCCTGCCCGTGCAGGTCCATGAAAATCTTGTCTACAAAGGCTTGAAAGATTGATGGAGCATTCATCAACCTGTACAGCATGACAAGGTACTTATAATGGCCTAAGGTCGTACTGAACGCCGTCTTCCACTCGTTTCCCTCCCGGATACGCAACAGGTTGTAAGCACTCCTGAGATCTAGTTTGGTGAAGAAACGCACCCCGTGCATTGACTCAATCGCCGTGGCGATAAGAGGTAACGGGTAACTGTACCTCACCATGATCTGATTTAGGCCTCGGTAGTGAATACACGGGTGCAGACCTCCCTCCTTCTTCACAAAAAAGAAAATCGAGGAAGCGGCTGAAGTGGAGGACCGAATGTACCCCGGATGCAGGGATTCGGAGACATATGTTTCAATAGCCACCGTCTCCGCCTGTGACAGGGGATACACGTGACTCCTGGGAAGTGCGGCGTATACCAGGAGATTTATCTCACAATCCCCCCGTCGATGGGGTGGTAATTGAATTGCCTTCTTTTTAGAGAAGGCGCGAGCCAAATCGGCATATTCGGGGGGAATGCGCACGGTGGAGACCTGCTCTGGACTTTCCACCATAGTAGCACCTACGGACCCCCTAATCACCTCCCCGGGCACTCTCGCGACCACCCCGTGAGAGCCCTCCGTTGCCATGAAATAGTGGGGTCATGACAAGCTAACCAGGGTAGGCCTAGCACCACGGGAAGCGCAGGAGAGTCAATGAGAAAGTGACTGGTTCTCTCCGTGTGACCCCCCTGCATCACCATGCCCAGAGGATTGGTGGCCTAACTTCTTAGGGATAGGGGGCAGCATTTCCACTTTTGGATAAATAGCGTGCAAAATTTCAACTTCCTGCTACTCATGCCAGGAATATATTATATGCATATGATTAGTAGGTGTGGATAGAAAACACCCCTAAGTTTCTAAAACTGGTTCAATCATGTCTGTGACTATAACAGAACTTATGTAGCAGGCAAAACCCTGAGGAAAAACCGTTCAGAATTATTATTTTTTTGCCACTGACCGTTCCCTCAGTTGTCTTTGCCAAGGGATATTTGATTAGCGACCATTTGACAGTTCCTACGACTTCCACAGGATGTCACCAGTCTTTGGAATTGGGTTGAAGTTAATCATTGGAACAACGTTACACTGTTGAAAGTTACGCAAGAGGAAAAATGGTGCATGTTTTGAATACAGATTGCCCCGTGTACAATTTGATTAGGTTTAAAAATACCTAAAGTTGTATTACAAAAGTAGTTTGAAATATTTTGGCAAAGTTTATAGGCAACTTTTGAAATGTTTTGTAGTGACGTTGTGTTTTGGCAAACTGTTTTTTTACGGATCAAATCTACTTTATAAATGGACATTTTGGTTATACATGGACGGAATTAATAAAAAAAAGGACCAATTGTGATGTTTATGGGACATATTGGAGTGCCAACAAAGAAGCTCGTCAAAGGTAATGCATGCTTTATATTTTATTTCAGCGTTTTGTGTAGCGCCTGCTACGCTAGTTCTTTTGTTTACAACTGGTTCAGGTGCTATCAGATAATAGCTTCTCATGCTTTCGCCGAAAAGCATTTTTAAAAATCTGACATGTTGGCTGTATTCACAACGAGTGTAGCTTTAATTGAGTATCCTGCATGTGTGATTTAGTGAAAGTTTTATTTGAATTTGGCGCTCTGCATTTCCCGAGGCTATTGGTCACTTGAGACACTTGAGGTTTTAACCCTGACCTTAATGGTCGACTGTCTAAAGCGTGAACTGGGAAGGGAATAGCCACAGGAATGATGGGGATCCCTAAACTACATGCAAATGATCTGTCTATAAAATTCCCAGCCATGCCTGAATCGTTGAGCGCCGTATGCTGGAAATGCGGGGGAAACTCGGGAAAAGTAACAAGCAAAAACATGTGTGCAACAGACGGTTCTGGGTGAGAATGGTGCCTTCTCACCTGGGGTGACGCCAGAGTGCCCTGCCTGCTGCCTCGACCCCAGGAGGAACCAACCCAGCACCGACCGGCAGTGTGACCTCTGCGGCCACAGACGGTGCACGAGACAGAACCTCCTCCGGTCTTCCTGAGCGCAGTATCTCTAAACCCGATGGACATCGGAGCGGTGGTGCTCCGACAGACCCCGCTCTGGACGTCCGTGGGTAGCCAGCATGTTATCCAGCCGAATGGACAGGTCCACCAGCTGGTCGAAGTTGAGGGTGGTGTCCCTCAGGCCAACTCTCAACGGACGTCCTCACGCAAACTGCAACAGTAGTGGTTGATCAGGGCCCTGCCGTTCCATCCCACAGGGTCCGAAAGTCCAAAAGCGATCTCCTGTACACTCCTCATCCCCTGCCGCAGGTGGAAAAGACGTTCGCCCGCCGCTCTACCCTCGGGCAGGTGGTCGAAGACTGCCCAGAAATGACGGGTGAACTCCTCAAAGTGGTCCAGCACCGCATCTCCTTCCACCCACAGGGCATTGGCCCACCCCAGGGCTTTCCCCGAGAGGCATGAGACGAGGGCGGACACCCTTTCACGGTCCGAAGGAGCCGGGTCAACGGTTGCCAGGTATAATTCCAACTGAAGTAGGAAACCCTGGCAGCAAGCATCCGTCCCATCGTACTCCCCGGGGGGGACGAGGCGAATCCCACTGGAACCGGGCGCAGTGAGAGCGAGTAGTGGAGGCCCCTGTTGTGCTGGTGGAGGTGCCGTAGGAACTCCCTGTCTCTCCCAGCGGTCCATAGCTTGGACGACGCGGTCCATGGCGCACCGAGATTGTGGAGCATCACTGTGTGTTCCTGGACACGCTCCTCAACTCCTATACCAGGGGCACCTGCTCCTTCTGACTCCATAGATTCGGTGTGGAATTCTTTAAGGGGTGTGTAACTGGTGGCAGAGACATCAGACGCAGGAGAGCAGAACTGGGTAATAACCGGAGCCGTTTAACTTGTTTGGGACAGGGGGCAGCATTTTCACTTTTGGATTTTAGCATGCCCAGAGTGAACTGCCTTCTACTCAGTCCCAGATGCTAATATATGCAAACACTCTGAAGTTTCTAAAACTGTTTGAATTATGTCTGTGAGTATAACAAAACTCATTTGGCAGGCAAAAACCTGAGAAAAAAATCCAAACAGGAGCTGGGAAATCTGAGGTTTGTAGTTTTTGAACTCACCCCAATCGAATACACAGTGGGATATAGGTTATTTTGCACTTCCTAAGGTTTCCACTAGATATCAACCATCTTTAGAACTTTGTTTCAGGCTGCTCATGTGAAGGGGGGCCGGATGAGAGCTGTTTGACTAAGGGGTCTGCCTACAGCCTCGTTCTCAGTCATGCGCTTTCACATGAGAGCGACCTGCATTCCATTGCTTTTCTACAGACAATGGAATTCTCCGGTTGGAACATTATTGAACTTTTATGATAAAAACATACTAAAGATTGATTCTATACGTAGTTTGACAAGTTTCTTCGACCTGTAATATAACTTTTTGAGGCTTTCACCCGACGTTGGATGGACCTGAACGAGCCTTTGAATATGTGTACTAAACGTGCCAAAAAAAGTAACTACTTCTACTTCGAACAAATTAAGCATTTATCGTGGAACTAGGATTCCTGGGGGTGCATTCTGATGAAGATCATCAAAGGTAAGGGAATATTTATAATGTGATTTCCGATTTCTGTTGACTCCAACATGGCAGATAATTTTAATTATTTTCTGAGTGACGTCTCAGATTATTGCATGGTTTGCTTTTTCCGTAAAGTTTTTTTGAAATCTGACACAGCGGTTGTAATAATAATAATATATGCCATTTAGCAGACGCTTTTATCCAAAGCGACTTACAGTCATGTGTGCATACATTCTACGTATGGGTGGTCCCGGGAATCGAACCCACTACCCTGGCGTTACAAGCGCCATGCTCTACCAACTGAGCTACAGAAGGACCCGGTTGTATTAAGGAGAGGTACAGTATATTTATAATTCCATGTGTATAACTTGTATTGTCATCTACATGTATGATGAGTATTTCTGTTGAATTGATGTGGCTATGCAAAATCACTGGATGTTTTTGGAACATGTGAACGTAAACTTTGTATATAAATATGAACTTTATCAAACAAAACATACATGAATTGGGTAAGATGAAATCCTATGAGTGTCATCTGATGAAGATCATCAAAGGTGATCAAAGGTGATTAATTTTATCTCTATTTGTGCTTTTTGTGACTGCTCTCTTTGGCTGGAAAAATTGCTGGGTTTTTCTGTGAGTTGGTGGTGACCTAACATAATTGTTTGTGTAGCTTTCACTGTAATGCATTTTTGAAATCAGACACTGTGGCTGGATTAATGAGAATTGTATCTTTAAAATGGTGCCTAATACTTGTATGTTTGAGAAATTTGATTTATGAGATTTCTGTTGATTTGTTTTCGAGCGCCCTGCAATTTCATTTGCTGTTTGCGAGGGGTTCCACAGTCCTAGACAGGTTAATATACAAAACCATCGGCATCTTGATTAACAACATATGGGTACATAACCCGTAGCCCACCAGACAACAATGTGCACAAGCACTTACAACAAACAATTTCGCACAAAAACATGGGGGAAACAGAGTGTTAAATACACAACATGAAACGAGGGAATGAAAACCAGGTGTGTGGGAAAACAAGACAAAACAAATGGAAAATGAGAAATGGATTGGCGATGGCTAGAAGACCGAACAAGGAGAGGAACCGACTTCGGTAGACGTTGTGACAGGCGCATATGACAAAACCAATGATATTGATCTGTTTAAGCAATTGATTTTGTGTCATTGTGATTGCTATAAATGTTTATGCTAGTATCACTAATCTGAGGAAAAAATGATGTGTAATTACCCTCAATTCAATGTGGTCAAAATGTGAGGTTGTGTAATGTAGTAACACATACTGTCCAAGTACAGAGCTACCTCTGTTCCCCCTCCGCCAGTCAAATGGTTGCATGTGGTCTTCTGTGCAGTTTATAGCCTGTACAACAACACACAGCTCGACATGCAGCCCCAGCCAGGCAGAGCTTAACAGAAAAAAAGCTAGTAAGAAAAGACGAGAGTAATGTGAGAGAGAGGTCAGTGGGGAGATTGACAACAGTTATTAAAACTGGTGGGGAATCTCCATCTCACTCTATTTACTTTTCTCTTTCTCTCTCTCTTTCTCGGTTGCAATGCTCTCCCTTATTCTTCTCTCCCTCCATCATTCTCTCTCTCACTCCCCCTCCATCTTGGTGTGTTGAATATGAGTGACATGCACTCTATACAGGTAAAGAGGGAGAACAACACCTACCCTGTTAGTAGAGGTCAGGGGCAGGATGGGACAGAACGTTTCTCAACAGGAACGTCTTAAAACGAAGGTGTGCTGTGTGCAGGTGCGGGAAGGGGGGGGGTCTGTCTGGGGGGAGGGGGGGGGGTCCTTTTCTCTTGTAGTCCCTCACAGCCTTCTTGACTGGTCTGAATCATGGACACGTAATGGCTCTGAATCCAGGATTGGTCTGGTGATGAGGGATGAGAGAGTGTCTGTCTGTCCACCCCCCTATGTTATTTTCCCACAGTGTGACACCGTGAGAAGGAGTGACAGTTGTTTTTTTTGGAAGCCCTCACACCTTTAGGCAATCATTCGCTCTCTTTCTCTCTGTTGTTCCCTTTTTTTCTCTCCTGTTCTCTTCTCTTTCTTGATCGTAAACCGTCAACAGTGGTTGAATCAGAACCCTTGCTGAGTGAACTAGGTCAGCCAAGTACTGCTACAGGTCATCGGGTTTGTAAGCCAGAGAGTGAGAGAGCAATTAAACAGTTGCTAAATAAAGACTGAGAAGAGAAGGGAACAGGACAAAAACAACCCTTTTAGTGTGTCCCAAATGGCAACCTATTCACAATATAATGCACTACTTTTGACCAGGGCCCATAGAGCTCTGGTCCCGATTTCCCAAATGCATCATAACGCTCCTTTCATCGTTAGAACCATTGTCTAACGATGAACTTAGCATTAAGATGCTTTTGGGAAACCAGGCCCTGGTCAAAAGTAGTGCACTGTATAGGGCAGTGGTATTCAAGGGGAACTAGGGGAACACCAAAATGATTTTTTTTAATATTACATTTTGTTGGATTTTTTTTTTTTACAATACAATACAATACTGTAATTGTATGGGACAAAATGCAAACATTTTTGAGAAAGATCATTTGAAAAATAATTTTTTTAATGAGTAAATGCATTTGTTGTTTTCTTTCATTTATATGAAAGTGCATTGATTTGAAGTTTATTTGTTGGTGTAGATATCCCAATTCACAGTTTTTAAGGTTGTGTCATTAGATTTGGGGTGAATACCACTGGACAAAAGGATGTCATTTGGGACATTTTTTTTCCTAAAGGTAAGTCCTCAACTGCCTGCTCTACCCAGCTGGGGTAGAACGTTTAAAACGTTTGACTGTTTCTCACCTGTTTTGCATGATATGAAACCTTTAACAAGTATAACAAGAACCCTTGAAACTAAACTAAACTTTTTCAGATGAGACTGTACATAAGCAGCTGGAGTATTTTAATTGTCGAGTAAAATCAAATAAAAAATCTATTTTGTGTGATTGTTTTGAAAAGTGACAAACTATTTCCGTCATAACAAAAAAAGGAGGACAGTCAGAGTTTGATGAGTTCTGAATTTGTGTGGTGTCATGTCGCAGGTCATAGGGGAGGGGAGGGGTAGAAAGGTGTTAATTGTCGGTTTCTTTACACAGGTAACAGTGCTGGTGAAGAATGGCGTGTTGATTCGATTGGTGCATCCCCTTGTGGTGATATTGTGTGCTGTGTAAAAGTGGCTCTTCGTCAGCAGACACACACTGCAGGGCCTTCTCCTCTGCACAATGGCCCACAATTCCCTTGGCAGTTCTCCCATACTGCCCTGCTCCACTCACCTGAGGTGTACCAACCTGCTCCAGAGTTACACACACACACACACACACACACACACACACACACACACACACACACACACACACACACACACACACACACACACACACACACACACACACACACACACACACACACACACACACACACACACACACACAAGCGTGCACGCACACACACACACACACACACATAAATTGTAACAAACATACCATATACCTTATTTCCCACATACCTTTTGTAATTCAATGGAAATCCCCACTTTTGCATGTACACACATGCACACAGTAACATGAACATACACTTAAACACTTATTGTGCACCCAACTGTGTAAAAAATGAAATATGTACCCTGCTGTAGAGTAACTTTTTTGTATTTTATTTTGCCAATCAGAAGCTTTCCCTGTTGGGCATCTCTCCACTTGGAGCCAATCAGAGACCTTCCCTCTTAGACATTCTCTCCAAGTGCTCAGGGAACACACTCTCAGATTGCCGAACATTAAGCCCAGCAACCAAACACCAAACATCGCTCAGATACACATGCTATCCCATTACACCTCTCTCCTCTTCTCGCAAGGTAATATACCGTAGCTTGCGACCAAAATGGCCCCCTGTTCCCTATAGTATACTACTTTTTACCTGGGCTCTGGTCAAAAGTAGATCCCTATAAGGAATAGGGTGCCGGGGCCATGGTCAAAAGTGGTACACTATAGAGAGTAGAGTGCCATTTCAGACTCATCCTAGATCAATTCATCCTGGCCAATTAGCATCGTCTGTGGGCCTCACGTCCCTGTAACACTGGATTACTTTTGATACATCAAAATGCTCCTTTTCATCAAGTCAATTGACTGAATGTTGGCAGTAAAAACTTGAGGCTGGGATTCAACATGCCTACTCACTCATTCACCTAGACACACACACACACACACACACACACACACACACACACACACACACACACACACACACACACACACACACACACACACACACACACACACACACACACACACACACACACACACACACACACACACACACACACACACACACACACACACACACACACACACACACACACACACACTGCAACAGGGAAAGCTTTATAAACTATTACACTCTCTGACAGGCTACTCACTGATTGATGAAGTTAACGAGGACCCCCATTTAACACTCCCCATGACTGTTTCCCTGACAACCTGACAACAGGCAGGGAATCTTTGACAAGAGAGCACAGAAGAATCCCATAACAGTACCCAGAAAGACTGGACGTAGTAGGGATGAAATTAAGGGATGAAATTAAGACCTTAATTTATTTACCTCAAGATTGTTTGAGTAATTCGATTGTCTTGGAGCGACGCTATAATTGTGTAGCTAAATCATTATACTCCATTTTCCTCCGAAGTGGGGTGGTGGTGGAATGTTTATTAAAAAATCATGATCTTGAATCACAGCTCTGTGATATGATAGAGAATTAATATTGCTCGATCAGGGTGTTTTCATTTCAGTTTCCGGCATGTCTTATTGGGTTGTGTCAGACCTTTATTTATAAGTGGGAGTCCTCCTTTTTTATAAAGTGACATAATTATACACAGTTCTTCACCTGCCAACAGATGAACAGCGCACCCTATCCACGATTTACTGTCTTCTCTACTGGAAAGATAGAGGGATGACATGGAGCGAGTGAGAGAAAGTGAGGAAAGAGATGGGAGAAAAAAAGGATAGGGAACAGGGAAGACAGAGATGACGTATTCCATGTGAGGAAAGTGATGTAAGATTAAGCTCCTGGGAGTGTGAGGCCTCGACATATGGATCTCCACACCGTCCTATTCTGGGCCAGGTCCCAGGCTGACGTCGTGTTGTCCCAGGTTGTGTAGGCTGTCATTGAGCTGGTTGGACAACCTGGCTCTCTGTCTTCCTGTTGGGCATGGCCAGTTTGGAGATGGCTCCTTAAGGATGAGGGCAGGCTCCAGAGGAAGATTCGATTTTGCCAGGTGACCAAACAGAGTCGGGAGGCTCTGACCAGGGTGGAGACAGGTGGTTGGTCCTTCTTGCATTGCAAATCAGGATAGGTACACACGTGGATTTCCCATCAAGTTTGTGTTGGATGGATCTTGAAACTGGCAGCAGCAGCAACCTTTCATGAAGTAAGTATCTAGATATTTTGTTTTCTATTATAAGTAAAGGACATGCTATTCATGGGTTGTATGCTTCCTCACAATATTCTATGCTTCCACACAACATTTAGCAGACGCTCTGGATAAGAGCGTCTGCTAAATGACTTAAATGTAAATGTAATTGTGTAGAATGTTCCTCGACTGAGATCAACGGAATGAACATTCTAGTACTCAATCGATGTATTCTCTGAGCCATGTGCTGAAGATTTTGTCTATTGCAATATAGTGTTGTATTCTAGCTTGAAATACACTTATTCATGTTACCATACATGTTACGATCAACTAGGAGTGGTGGGTGGAATCAGGCGCAGAGAGCAGGGTTCAGTCTTTCTTTCAAATTTATTCCCCAGCGCAACAAAACAGTCACGCCAACACACAGGGCGTCATATAAGTTGCCAGTCCAAACAACAGGACAAAATAGTCCGGAGAATAAATACACGAATAACTCACACCATCAAACACAGAGTAACACAAACAAGCCCACACAAATACCCAGCGGGGCTAGTGCCCTTAAATACCCTACAAACAAACCCTAATACAAAACAGGTGTACCCAATTACCCAATAACCCAAAACAAATGGAAAGGGAATCGATGGCAGCTAATAGGCCGGCGACGACGACCGCCGAGCACCGCCCGAACAGGAAGAGGCACCATCTTCGGCGAGGTTCGTGACAATACTAGAACTTATTGATTACTTTCCATGTATAATGAATGTACACTACCGTTCCAAAGTTTTGGGTAACTTAGAAAAGTCCTTGAAAGAAAAACAATTTTTTTTGTCCATTAAAATAACATCAAATTGATCAGAAATACAGTGTAGACATGATTAATGTTGTAAATTACTATTGTAGCTGAAAACAGCAGATTTTTTTATGGAATATCTACATAGGTGTACAAAGGCCCATTATCAGCAACCATCACTCCTGTGTTCCAATGGCACGTTGTGTTAGCGAATCCAAGGCTAAAAGAAAACCCTTTTGCAATTATGTTAGCACAGCTGAAAACTGTTCTTCTTATTAAAGAAGCAGTAAAACTGGACTTCTTTAGACTAGTTGAGTATCTGGAGCATCAGCATTAAACGGCCAGAAACAAAGCGCTTTCTTCTGAAAGTCTATTCATGTTCTGAGAAATTAAGGCTATTCCATTCAAGAAATTACCAAGAAACTGAAGTACAACGCTCGTACAACGCTGTGTACTACTCCCTTCACAGAACAGAGCAAACTGGCTCTAACCAGAATAGAAAGAGGAGTGGGAGGCCCCGGTGCCGAACTGAGCAAGAGGACAGGTACATTAGATTGTCTAGTTTGAGAAACAGACACCTCACAAGTCCTCAACTGGCAGCTTCATTAAATTGTACCTGCAAAACACCAGTCTCAACGTCAACAGTGAAGAGGCGACTCCGGGATGCTGGCCTTCTAGGCAGAGTTGCAAAGAAAAAGCCATCTCAGACAGGCTAATAAAAATAAAACATTAAGATGGGCAAAAGAACACAGACACTGGACAGAGAAACTCTGCCTAGAAGGCCAGCATCCCGGAGTCGCCTCTTCACTGTTGAGGTTGAGACTGGTGTTTTGCAGGTCCTATTTAATAAAGCTGCCAGGTAAGGATTATAAAATGGAAGATTGTTACATTGCAAACAGGTTGATCATTTTTAGCTACACAATTCCCTTCCATTCATGATCTCCTTTCTTATGTGCTAAAGGATCATCGCTGAGGAAGGCCGGCAGGATGAGGAAGACCATGAGGTCATGGACTTTTTGAAGGAAGATGTATTTAATTAGTAACTATAATAATAATATAATATATGCCATTTAGCAGACGCTTTTATCCAAAGCGACTTACAGTCATGTGTGCATACATTCTACGTATGGGTGGTCCCGGGAATCGAACCCACTACCCTGGCGTTACAAGCGCCATGCTCTACCAACTGAGCTACAGAAGGACCGCTAACTACTTTGTGAAGATGAGGGCAAATAGTATGAGCCACACACACAGGACAGACAGATGAACAATGACTGTTAGAGAAGCAGCTGAACTGGTCCCGCCCCCCTCCCAACCCTCCTAGGTGGCTGCTGTACATACTGTACCAAGCTTTGTGGTGCAGGTTGTAGAAAAGCTCTAGCCTGGTCCCAGATCTGTTCTTGCTGTTTTGCTAACTTCTAATGTATGATAGCTGTCATGCCATGTTACCATAGCAGTTGGCTATATATAGGAGTTGGCTATATAGCACAAACAGATCGAAGAAACTGATTGTCAGAACAGAAAGAGTGAAACTTCAATGTACTTAGGTTAGGGTTAGGGTTAGTCTAGGGCTACTCTAGAAACTGTTGGCTTTGTTATAGGAAATATTCAAAGGAGAATATGACACGGTTTGCTTGTGTGGCACCTGAATGAGAGGTCAAGCAGTTGTGTATGATTTTATGGTTATGATAGTGATGTAACTTTTTCAGGTTTGAGTGTTTCAGCCAATCATCAGTCGTTCGTGTCAGTGCAGCACATGTTGAGTGCCCTTCTCTATAAGCATGCTGAAAGAGGAGCAGAGCAGGAGGAAAGAGAAGAGGTACTGAATAGCAGAGGGAGAAAAGAGATATAGCGAGAGCAGAGAGGAGGAAACCGGGAGCAGGGAAAGAAAAGAGAGGAAGCTCTAAGGAGCATGCGTTAGTCACAAAGTAGCTCTAACTCCAGCAGTGACCAGCATAGGGAGAGACTTCTCAACACACACAACACGGCCAGCACAGGGGTGACTTCTCAAAAGCAGCTGACTAACGGGGAGAGTTGGGTAAGACAGGCGAGACTGATGAAACGTTACACTGTAGACATGTAATTTGTCCATCTCCTATTCTCTCGGAGGGTCTCTCACAGGGTTTGTCCCAATGACTGTATTTATGAATGGGCAAAACCATCAATCACGTGACACCATTCATTACTATGTGAAGAGTCAATAGCGTATTTGAAGCCAAGGAAGTCGGTTAGATTGTGTCTCGTGGGAGATGTATGTAGACATTTTAAGCTACTCCAGGAAGTGACGTTGCAGGCTAGCTCAGTGCTGCCGCCTCTACATTTACATTTAAGTCATTTAGCAGACGCTCTTATCCAGAGCGACTTACAAATTGGTGCATTCACCTTATGACATCCAGTAGAACAGTCACTTTACAATAGTGCATCTAAATCTTAAAGGGGGGTGAGAAGGATTACTTATCCTATCCTAGGTATTCCTTAAAGAGGTGGGGTTTCAGGTGTCTCCGGAAGGTGGTGATTGACTCCGCTGTCCTGGCGTCGTGAGGGAGTTTGTTCCACCATTGGGGGCCAGAGCAGCGAACAGTTTTGACTGGGCTGAGCGGGAACTGTACTTCCTCAGTGGTAGGGAGGCGAGCAGGCCAGAGGTGGATGAACGCAGTGCCCTTGTTTGGGTGTAGGGCCTGATCAGAGCCTGGAGGTACTGAGGTGCCGTTCCCCTCACAGCTCCGTAGGCAAGCACCATGGTCTTGTAGCGGATGCGAGCTTCAACTGGAAGCCAGTGGAGAGAGCGGAGGAGCGGGGTGACGTGAGAGAACTTGGGAAGGTTGAACACCAGACGGGCTGCGGCGTTCTGGATGAGTTGTAGGGGTTTAATGGCACAGGCAGGGAGCCCAGCCAACAGCGAGTTGCAGTAATCCAGACGGGAGATGACAAGTGCCTGGATTAGGACCTGCGCCGCTTCCTGTGTGAGGCAGGGTCGAACTCTGCGGATGTTGTAGAGCATGAACCTACAGGAACGGGCCACCGCCTTGATGTTAGTTGAGAACGACAGGGTGTTGTCCAGGATCACGCCAAGGTTCTTAGCGCTCTGGGAGGAGGACACAATGGAGTTGTCAACCGTGATGGCGAGATCATGGAACGGGCAGTCCTTCCCCGGGAGGAAGAGCAGCTCCGTCTTGCCGAGGTTCAGCTTGAGGTGGTGATCCGTCATCCACACTGATATGTCTGCCAGACATGCAGAGATGCGATTCGCCACCTGGTCATCAGAAGGGGGAAAGGAGAAGATTAATTGTGTGTTGTCTGCATAGCAATGATAGGAGAGACCATGTGAGGTTATGACAGAGCCAAGTGACTTGGTGTATAGCGAGAATAGGAGAGGGCCTAGAACAGAGCCCTGGGGGACACCAGTGGTGAGAGCGCGTGGTGAGGAGACAGATTCTCGCCACGCCACCTGGTAGGAGCGACCTGTCAGGTAGGACGTAATCCAAGCGTCGGCCGCGCCGGAGATGCCCAACTCGGAGAGGGCGGAGAGGAGGATCTGATGGTTCACAGTATCGAAGGCAGCCGATAGGTCTAGAAGGATGAGAGCAGAGGAGAGAGAGTTAGCTTTAGCGGTGCGGAGCGCCTCCGTGATACAGAGAAGAGCAGTCTCAGTTGAATGACTAGTCTTGAAACCTGACTGAAACCTCATTGAGTATCTAGAGTTGAAGGCCGACCAGGTGCTGCAGGTCACATTAGCTACTAAATTATCCACATAGTGGATAACATAGTCTACATTTCATATGTTACTGACACTGGGAGAATATCGGCTTGGCAATGTCTTATTCAAGATAGAAAGTAGAGCTTCTTCTGCAACTTGGGCAGAGGTACATCTGTTTATCATACCCATTTTGAAGGCAAAAGTGTAGCTAAGCTAATGACACTGCAACATCCTCAGTGTGTTTTGACATTGTTATATAATTATACACGGTAAGGCATTCTGCAGAGTATCACTATTTACAGTTTTTTCCCAACTGCTTACACACAAAATCTTTTCATGTCACACGATTACAGTAATGTACTGTAAAATACGTATGACTGCATAGTATTGCATAAACATTTGTAACTCTAAGCCATCCATGTACTGCACTGCATTGAATGAATGAGGTCGGTTATCATGCTGTACTACATTTTTTTGTACATTGTTTACAATTCCTATGCTGAAACATACTGTGTTTGAATTCGGAACAGAGTGGAAAGGCAAAGACATCATGGAGGACGAGGACGCTTGTTTACAGATGTACAAGAGACTGCAATTATAAATATGGTTTTGGCCAACAATGCAATTAGGATTCGAGAGATAAGAGTGCATATCTTGAATAATGACACCATATTTAACAACATCAATGCTGTAAGCCTGTCGACCACACAACGCATCCTCCAACGGCACCGAGTGACGATGAAACAACTTTACAAGGTGCCATTTGAGAGAAACTCTGACAGAGTCAAGAATATCCGACATGACTGTGTAGAGGTATGTATGCAACACTACTTCCAGTACTTCAGACATACCATATTTACTCATCTGTATATCCTTTTGTCTGTTACTGAGAGTAATTGGAGCTGGATGCCCATGTAATTCGCCATGAATTTATTTATGTGGATGAGGTTGGCTTCAACCTCACCAAAAACCAGGCGCCGTGGAAGAAATGTAATAGGACAGAGGGCAATTACCAATGTCCCTGGACAGCGTGGGGGTAATATAACTATGTGTGCTGCCATCACTCAAAACGGGGTCCTCATTCACAACCCCACACTGGGTCGTACAACACCGGCCATATGCTCACTTTTCTGGATACAATTTACACAATGCTTGTCCCTGATCCAGATCAGGAGCCTGCTAGGTTTGTGGTTTTATGGGACAATGTTAGTTTTCACCGGGCTGTTGTGGTCCAAAACTGGTTTGCCACCCATCCACAATTTGTAGTTTTGTACCTACCCCCATATTCACATTTTCTAAATCCCATAGAGGAATTATTCTCAGCCTGGCGCTGGAAAGTGTATGATGGCCAACCCTATGCCCGCATGCCACTTCTCCAGGCAATGGAGGACGTATGTGGGGACATAGAGGTTGCCTCTGTCCAAGGTTGGATACGCCATACTAGGAGATACTTCTCTCGATGTTTCACAAGAGAAAACGTATCTTGTGATGTAGACGAAGTATTGTGGCCAGACCCAGGCCGGAGAAGAGGCCGGAGAAGAGATGAATCACTGGTGACTGCCGCCCCCCTCCCCTACCAATTCCTGGACTGCCCCCCCGGGACCCCACACACACAATTGTGTTCTTTACTGTATTCTAAAGAATATACTTTTGGTTTACATATGTTTATGGTTTTGTTGTATGCTACTGTATACAACAGTAATGTTTGGCTTAATAAATATTTTCTGTTTCTACATTGCATTGGTGTTTACAGTGTACTTTTTACCCCTCTCAGCAGATTACTTTCACTGTAGAACATTGTATTGAAATGTAGATATAAGCCTATGAAAGACCAAGGAGCTTTAGATTTAGAACAACAGTGTTTACATGGTATATCCAAAAATGTACTATTATGAAAGCAGTGTTTGCCATTTGATGCAAACGCTTCACTCTGACATGTGTTTATGGCATTTTGAATGCAGTATTACATTTTGAAGGAGATGTGAGGCATTTTGCATTTTGTGTGTGCAGTTTTGGGAATTGTGTGTAGAGTTTTGAAAAAAAGGAGATAGTTTTGAAAACTTGTGTAAGCAGTTGGAAAAAAACTGTAAATGATATGCAATGATAAACGTACATCTGCCCAAGTCACAGCAGGGGCTCTAAACCTATAGCTTGAATAAGACATTCCCAGCTGATTTGCTCCCGGACTGGTGTCAGTAGCATATGAAACGTGTTGCATGTGCATCGTTGCGACTGTAACAATGTTTCCATCCCCAAAAATATATGCAAGTAATGTACCTGTCAGATAAAAAAAAAAACTCAAGACAGGCCTGATGGAAATAAAATATTGCCGGTGAACTTTCCTATATTTCAACAAAACAAAATATGTGTGAGGTGATAAGGTTGGACCCAGGTGCAGAGAAGAGGCCAGATGAGGAATCAGTGGTTGAGGATAAACATAATACTTTACTCGAACACACACGGTAAACAATTCAAGCTTCTGCAAAGAACCACAGAAAACACATCTCTTTTCACAGGGACAAATCATGAAATAACAAGACACTGAACAAGACACCAATGAAAGTCTCTAATAAAAGTCTCTGGTGCCAGGAGGAACCATGACAATATGTTTGCGAACTTTGGATAATTTTTGCAAAAAAAGATTTTCTAAATATTTTTTTGCACAGTACTTTTTGTGGAAAAAACATCAGCAAAGATAAAAATAGGATGGAAACCGAAATAATAATCGGTGAATGAAAAGTAATATGAAAAAGTGCTTTTTATGTCCACTACGTCATCACACACAGCGTGTTATTCGCAACGAGCCTATTTGATGTAAACACACCTCTGCCTTTATAATGAGCTCATCTTTTTGTGCAAATATTAAAATATTTGCTTGAAAATCATTTGACAAAAAATGTGTGGAAACATAAGCTTTTGGGAAAGAGAGTGTTTGTGCTTTTGCTTTCTGTGAACTGGCTGGTTAAGCGTGAAATAAAATGTATTCGTCACATGCTTCGTAAACAACAGTTTCTGAAGCATGTGGAGTCATGTTACCATCATACCTAGGCACTGGCAGGCCCTGCGGCCCTTCTCTCTCTCCTTCTCTATCCTCTTCACTTCTCTCTCTCTCTCTCACCTCTCTAAAAGAAATACGCTCCGGGACGGAATTACATATAATAAATAATACGGTGTTGAAAACTCTTCAGTCAAGTTGTTATTCTTAGCAGTGTGCCCTAACTTGTCAAAGTCATTGTGCCTTCTCAGGAGTTAATGTGCGGGAGCTCCTATTGAGTGCTAATCTCCTCTGTCTGCCTTCCAACAAGTCAGAACAGCTCAGGAAGGTGTATGTTTGTGGGGTAAAGATGTGGTAAACAGGTGTGGGTTTGATTATTTTTTTCTCCTAGTATAATCAGTGGAATCCTTCTCTTTAGCCAAGGGCTGAAGGCACATTTTTACTGTATTAAATAAATCCCTTCGAATTCACCTAAAGCCTTCATCTTTAGGTGACAGGTGATGGAAATGTCCCAACTGAAGCTCAAAATAAGACAAAGGTTGAATTTACAAGATGAAGAAATCGGTTCTTGTTGCTACATTATTTGGGTTTTTAGCACTTTTTGTTTAGCTGTTTCAGGTCTGAACTTTTGAGTGTCCTGTGATTGCTTCCCAGGAACACTCATATGAAAGGTGTGAGGTAATGTGAGACATGAAATCAATGAAATGTCATCACAGTTACACGCCTTTACTCAGCTTTTGATGAGAGAGGGATAATACGTGCACATACCTGTCATGTCATCACAAAGTTATGTGAGTGTGTACAGTTTTAGTGAGGTCTGAAAGGGAGGGGGAGGGAGGGGGTAGGTACTCATTAGTTTATGATATTGTTGTCATGGAGGACTGATTGAGCTCATTGGTTTGAGTTGACAAAAAAATCCTGCTCTCACTACCGAGTGCTCAAAGTGCTATTTGCATCTGAAAAATGTATGCCATATGCTACATTTGCTATAGGCCTTTTGTTAGCATTTTTGTTGGTAACACTTTGATATACAGATTATTGGCAGCTGTTTACATTAAAGTGGCTTGCGAAAGTATTCACCCCCCTTGGCATTTTTCCTATTTTGTTGCCTTACAACCTGGAATTCAAATGGATTTTTGGGGGGTTTGTATAATTTGATTTACACAACATGCCTACCACTTTGAAGAAATAACACAAAAACAGAACATTTGAGCGTGCATAACTATTCACCCCCCAAATGTCAATACTTTGTAGAGCCACCCTTTGCTGCAATTACAGCTGCAAGTCTCTTGGGGTATGTCTCTATAAGCTAGACACGTCGAGCCACTGGGATTTTTGCCCATTCTTCAAACTCCACCAGCTCCTTCAAGTTGGATGGGTTTCACTGTTGTACAGCAATCTTTAAGTCATACCACAGATTCTCAATTGGGTTGAGGTCTGGGCTTTGATTAGACATTCCAAGACATTTAAATGTTTTCCTTTAAACCACTCGAGTGTTGCTTTAGCAGTATGCTTAGGGTCATTGTCCTGCTGGAAGGTGAACCTCTGTCCTAGTCTCAAATCTCTGGAAGACTGAAACAGGTTTCCCTCAAGAATGTCCATGTATTTAGCGCCATCCATCATTTCCCAGTCCCTGCCGATGAAAAACATCCTCACAGCATGATACTGCCACAACCATGCTTCACTGTGGGGATGGTCTTCTCGAGGTGATGAGAGGTGTTGGAATTTGCACCAGACATAACATTTTCCTTCATGGCCAAAAATCTCAATTTTAGTCTCATCTGACCAGAATAACTCTTCCATATGTTTGGTGAGGCTCCCACATGTTTTTTTTTTAAGCATGGCTTTTTTCTGGCCACTCTTCCATAAAGGCCAGCTCTGTGGAGTGTATGGCTTAATATGGTCCTGTGGACAGATACTCCAATCTGTGCTGTGGAGCTTTGCAGCTCCTTCAGGGTTATCTTTAGTCTCTTTGTTGCCTATCTTAATAATGCCCTCCTTGCCTGGTCCTTGCCTGAAGCTTTGGTGGGCGGTCCTCTCTTGACAGGTTTTTTGTGGTGCCATATTCTTTCAGTTTTTTAATAATGGATTTATGGGTGCTCTGTGGATTGTTCAAAGTTTCAGATATTATTTTATAACTCAACCCTGATCTGTACTTGACCTGTTTGGAGAGCTTATTGCTTTTCATGGTGCCACTTCCTTGGTGGTGCCCCTTGCATAGTGGTGTTGCAGACTCTGGGGCTTATTAGAACAGATGTATATATACTGAGATCATGTGACACTTAAATAAAGTCCACCTGTGTGCAATCTAAATAATTATGTGACTTCTGGAGGTAATTGGTTTCACCAGATAATTTTAGGGGCTTCGTAGCAAAGGGGGTGAATACGTATACACGCACCCCTTTTCAGTTTTATTTATTTATTTATTTTTGAAACAAGTTAATTTTTTTCACTTCACCAATTTGGACTATTTTGTGTATGTGCATTACATGAAAAAAAAAATGTATATTTAAATTACAGGTTGTAATAAAACAAAATAGGAAAAAAAACAAGGGGATGAATACTTTTGCCCTTGTAAGTCTATCAAAAGTGGGTGAGTTTGTAGAAGTTTTTGGAAATGTATAAAAGAAAAAAACAGAAATACCTTATTTACATAAGTATTCAGACCCTTTGCTATAAGACTCGAAACTGAGCTCAGGTGCATCCTGTTTCTATTGATCATCCTTGAGAGATGTTTCTACAACTTGAATGGAGTCCACCTGCAATAAATGAATTGATTGTACATGATTTGGAAAGGCACACACCTGTCTATATGAAGTCCCGCAGTTAACAGTGCAAGTCAGAGCAAAATCCAAACCATGAGGTACTTTCCTAGAGCTCGCCGCCCAACCAAACTGAGCAATCGGGGGGAATAGGACCTTGGGCAGGGAGGTTACCAAGAACCCGATGGTCACTCTGATAGAACTTCATAGTTCCTTTGTGGAGATGGGAGAACCTTTTACTTTTTGACCTGAATGCCAAGCGTCACGTCTGGAGGAAACCTGGCACCATCCCTACGGTGAAGCATGGTGGTGGCAGCGTCATGCTGTGGGGATGTTTTTCAGGATCGAGGGAAAGATGAACGAAGTAAAGAACAGAGAGAGATCCTTGATGAGAACCTGCTCCAAAGCGCTCAGGACCTGAGACTGGGGTGAAGGTTCACCTTCCAACAGGACAACAATCCTAAGTACACAGTCAAGACAACGCAGGAGTGGCTTCGGGACACTTTTCTGAATGTTAATGAGTGACCCAGCCAGAGCCCAGACTTGAACCCGATCTAACATCTCTGGAGAGACCTGAAAGTAGCTGTGCAGTGACGCTCCCCATCCAACCTGACAGAACTTGAAACTCCACAAATGCAGGTGTGCCAAGCTTGTAGCATCATATGCAAGAACACTCAAGGCTGTAATCGCTGCCAAAGTTGCTTCAACAAAGTACTGAGTAAAGGGTCTGGATACCTTTCTAAATGTGATATTTAATCATAATTTTTTATATAAATTAGGTAGAATTTTAAAAAATGACTGTTTTTGCTTCGTCATTATGGGCTATTGGGTGTAGATTGTTGAAGGAATAAAACCATTTAATCCATTTTAGAATATTGGCTTTAACGTAACAAAATGTGGAAAAAGTCAAAGGGATCTGAATACTTTCCAAATGCACTTTATACACATTTAAAATACACACATACAGCCATCCACAATAACCACAATCCATAAGTAGCAAATAGCTAAATGAGATTGCCGCAGTGTGATTTCAATAATGAGTGATATCCGGATTGTCTGTAGGCTACACCACTGCTGTTATCCTTACCTCAAAGTGTTTATTCAAGTTGGATAATCTTTGGATGCCGACAGCAATCACACCATTCGAAGAAATAGATTAGACCAGTGGAGGCTGGTGGGGGGACCTATAGGAGGACAGGCTCATGGCTGGAATGAAATAAATGGATTGGAGACCATTTACATATCTTTGATGTGTTTGATACCGTTCCATGTATTACATTCCAACCATTACAATAAGCCTGTACTCATATAGCTCTGCCCACCAGCCTCCATTAGCTTAGAGTGTAGACTGTAGCCTGAGCCAATTCCTGCTCTTAACCTGTGATCCATCAAAATGCATTTGGTGTGTCATCATAGTGGTATTTGACTTGTGGTCAGGCTCACTCAGGCGGAACAAACTTAAAGGGATACTTTGGGATTTCACAATGAGGCCCTTTATCTACTTCCTCAGAGTCAGTTGAACTCGTGGATACCATTTGTATGTCTCTGTGCCCAGTATAAAATAAGTTAGAGACAATACTAGCTAGCATTAGCGCAATGGCTGGAAGTCTATGGGTGTCTGCTAGCATGACCTCGGTATCCTCATATTTAAGGTCCTGAGTGTGCACTGTACTGTATTGTAGGCCTATGTGTTACATGTGTCCAATGGTCGTCCAAAACAATATGCTCTGCGATGTGCTCTATGGCTTCATTGCTGCAGCCAATCAGATCAGGATACAGCTCTTCTCAAAAGTTCAAGTGTCGTAAGACAAGACAATATAGTACAGCTGGCGCCAACTGTTTAGCAACACAGATAACCATTTATCATCTAGAAAACTATCTTGTTTTTTTTTTCCATTTAGCCTCTCTCTCTCTGTCTCTCTCTTTGTCTCTGTCTCTCACACACACACATACAAGTGTGCTGTCTTTTTTTGGAGGGTCACACAGGGATAAATCCTAAAATCCTATCTTTGAGATGTACATGTGTAACTCCCCCCCCCCCAAAAAAAATCAAGAACTCCCCCATTGACATCCATGCATGCAAGGTTCACACACATTTACCAAATTTTGGATTTCACCCAGAGCGAGAGAGCATTGGGGAATTTTGACTCTGACCACTTAGGGCTACTACAGTTAATTGCACAACGTATCCATATACAGAAATGCACAACAAACAATAAAGAAAACGTGCAACGTGTCTAAATGTGCAAAGCTTTGTGTCAAAAGTTTTAAAACAGACTAAAATGACATCACAATGAAAGACAACATTTGCAGAAATTCTAAAGATCATCCATGCTTATAAACAATGCTTTATCAAATAATTTAATTGGCGAAGTTATCCTTACAGACAGACCCCTTAGGCATAAATCACAGCTTGAATATGTGAGAAAGGATACATGTGTTTTGTGGAATCAATACAATTTCATGGCTAGTAATGAGGCTTTGAGCATTCCTGTGTTCAAATACTGTTAAAAAAAGAATCATAATAATTTTAGCGTTGGCTTTAGTCTGCCTGGAATGCCAGATAGGCTGAGTTTGCACCTTTGGGACTATTATGTTTGTTCTATTACATCAGACAAGCTCAATCAAGCCCAGATAAGGGTATTTGAAATGATTTCAAATAGTATTTGAACCCAGGTCTTGCTTTGAGTATAGGTCTCTCCCCTTCATTCACTAAAGTTCCTGAGGCAACACTTGTTATCAAATGACAGACTTCCACACAGAGCTAACTGAAAACAGTTGTTTGTGCTGGTCTGGGGAAGACACGTAAAGCTGAATTATGACGGAGACAACAAAAACATGGCTTGGTATGGGAAAGGGCATGCTTTGAACCAAGGTTGTATGAATTCAGGGTATTTTCAGGAGACTGAGAAGGCAGGCAGGGAAGTGAAGTGAACAAAGCTGCACTCCAATCAGGCTATTGTTAATTCAACTTAATTAACCATATGCCCTATAAAGAAGCATAAGATCTGGTTTCTGTGTGCTCTTAAGCTTACCTTTCCTTCTTCCCCTCAGCTCAGACCCCAGCTCAGACCCCTCAGCTCCTTCACATATTTTACCCCCTCTCTCCTCTGCTCCAATTGGCTCCCACACTAAGGCACAGACACAGCTCTCTGAAATCTAAGTGGGGGCCACACTTTGGTGAATGAGGTGAGTTTCCCCCTTACATTACATGTTCATCACTTTCTTTATTTCTTTCTTTATCTTTGTTTCTTTCTTTCTTGAATCATCTTTGTTATTGTGCTTTACCATTCCCAGAGGAAACCGGGGCAACCGTGGAGCAATGCTGGAACTACCAATGCTGCACTGAGGGACACAAAACAGGAATACACAGTGGGGCACAGTGTCAACACCATGATACACACAATCAGCCACTCGCCAACCCAGGGAACCTGCACCAACACATCACAGCACCACCATCTCACTGGTGACGAAGCTTGACGCCACATCCAACCACAACAGGAACTGAGTTTGACTTTTAGCGCTGAATTAATTGCTAATTAAAGAAAAAGGAAGAAATGGTAACGCTTGCAGTGTCATACCCAAGAACGTAATAGCTGCCAAAGTTGCTACAACAAAGTACTGAGTCAAGGGTCTGGATACTTATGTAAATGTGATATTAATTCTTATTTTTTATATGTATTTTTATACATATATTTAAATGTTATAATATATATAATTTATATATATATATATATATTTTATATATTTCTTGCGAATGCCCATACAAAAAATTCACGCATGACTGTAAGTCGTTTTGGATAAAAGTGTCTGCAAAATGTTATATATTATATTATATTTCACTAAAACATTTATAGGATGGCCTAGCCTCTTTCCCTCTTGGGTGCATAGTCAATATTGGATCTGACCTCAACTTCCTCCAAGATGCTGTGCTGCAGGATGACACACACTCTAAAGTGCAGTCGCAAAAACCAACAAGCACTATGATGAAACTGCCTCTCAAGAGGACCGCCACAGGAAAGGAAGACCCAGAGTTACCTCTGCTGCAGAGGATAAGTTAATTAGAGTTACCAGCCTCAGAAATTGCAGCCCAAATAAATGCTTCACAGAGTTCAAGTAACAGACACATCTCAACATCAACTGTTCAGAGGAGACTGTAGGAATCTGGACTTTGAATTGCTGCAAAGAAACCACTACTAAAGGACACCAATAAGAAGAAGAGACTTACTTGGGCCAAGAAACATAACCAATGGACATTAGACCATTAGAAATGTGTCCTTTGGTCTGTCCAAAATGGAGATTTTTGGTTCCAACTGCTGTGTCTTTGTGAGACGCGTTGTGGGTGAATGGTTGATCTCGGCATGTGTATTTCCCACCGTAAAGTATGGAGGAGGAGGTGTGATGGTGTGGGGGTGCTTTGCTGGTGACACGGTCTGTGATTTATTTATAATTCAAGGCACACTTAACCAGTATGGCTATCACAGCATTCTGTAGCGACACACCATCCCACCCGGTTTGGGTTCAGTGGGACAATCATATGTTTTTCAACAGGACAACGATCCAACACACCTCCAGGCTGTGTAAGGGCTATTTTACGAAGAAGGAGAGTGATGGAGTGCTGCATCAGATGACCTGTCCTCCACAATCACCTAACCTCAACCAAATTGAGATGGTTTTGAATGATTCGGACCGCAGAGTGAAGGAAAAGCTGCCAAAAAGTGCTCAGCATATGTGGAAACTCTTTCAAGATTGTTGGAAAAGCATTCTAGGTGTAGCTGGTTGAGACAATGCCAAGAGTGTGCAAAGCTGTCATCAAGGCAAAGGGTGGCTATTTGAAGAATCTGAAATATAAAATATATTGTGATTTTTTAATAACTTCTTATGGCTTGGGGGCAGTATTTCGATGTTTGGATGAGAAGCGTGCCCATAGTAAACTGCCTGTTACTCAGGCCCAGAAGCTAGGATATGCATATTGGATAAAAAACACTCAAAAGTTTCCAAAACTTTAGGAAGTGGAAGTGGGACTGTTTTTATGTGGGTAGTTTCAATTGAATGCCTATGGACTATCTAATGGGTTAGGACCCAGATTGCAGTTCCTATGGCTTCCACCAGATGTCAACAGTCTTTAGACATGGTTTCAGGCTTGTTTTCTGAACAATGAAGCAGAATGAGACCTTTCTGTCAGTGGACTGTAGAATCATGCAGCGCGAGTGTGCGCCCTCGTTTTATTTCCTTTCTATTGAATAGGCTATTGTCTGGTTGAAATATTATCGGTTATTTAGACAATTGACAACCTGAGGATTAATTATAAACATTACATGTTTCAACGAACTTTACCGGTACTATTAGGATGTATTCGTCTGCGTGTTTTGACAGCCTTTGAGCCAGTGGATTACTGAACAAAATGCGCCAACAAAACAGAGTTTGTAGGATATAAAGAGGGACTTTATTGAACAAAACAAACATTTATTGTGTAGCTGGGACTCTTGTGACTGCAACCATATGAAGATCTTCAAAGGTAAGTGATTAATTTTATCGCTATAACTGACTTTTGTAATTCCTTTACTTGGTTGTAAAATGTTTGTATGCTTTAGTAAGCAAGGTGCTGTCCTCAGATAATCGCACGGTACGCTTTCGCCGTAAAGCTTTTCAAATCTGACGAAGCGGCTGGATTGACAAGAAGTGTAACGGTTTTCTTCCTGGGAAGGAGAGGAGGACCAAAATTCAGCGTGGTTATTTATAAACATCTTTAATGAAAGATGAAACTGTGAACACTATACAAAATAAGAAAACGTGGAAAAACCTAAACAGTCCTAACTGGTACAAAACACAGAGACAGGAACAATCACCCACAAGATACCTAAAGAATATGGCTGCCTAAATATGGTTCCCAATCAGAGACAACGATAAACACCTGCCTCTGTTTGAGAACCACTCCAGGCAACCATAGACTTACCTAGAACACTCAACTGAACACAACCCCATAGACTACAAAACCTCTAGACAAAACAAGACACATAAATCACCCATGTCACACCCTGGCCTAACCAAAATAATAAAGAAAACACAGAATACTAAGGCCAGGGCGTGACTTTAGGGCCAGAGTTACAGGCAATTAGATTTGGGTATGTCATTTTAGGCCAAAATGTAGGAATTAAAAGCAGATATGAATATAATTATCTACAACCACCACAGCTTTTCAAAACTGCAAAGTAAGTCAGTTGGTTGTATGGTTGGTTTGGCTCGCTAACTAACGAGCTGGATGATTTGATTTGATTTGAATGTGAGGTTGAGGTTAAGGAGAGAAGCCTGAGGCAAGAGACGGCAACTGAGATGACAGAGAACGTGTGCAGATGCTCGGGAGTACTACAAGGCTACTGACTATTGCCAACGTGCAATGAGCTTTCAGGCGTCCCAACAGCTGCCAGCGTATCGTCTCGGTGGTGGTCAAGGAGTAGCTGGCTAGCTACCGGCAACAGAGATAGACCAGTTGCGCTGTTGACTACAGTCATCATCAAAACCTTACTATAAGGTCTGTGTATGGCCCTGGTGTGTGCACACATGCACAGTAACTGAGGACATCCACCCTGTTTCCACACCACTTTCCCTCTGACAGTGGGCTGCATGGAGTTGGTCCAGAACCAATGACAGGACCAGAGAACCCAAGGCTGTGTTCCAAATGGCACTCAACTTCCTATATAGTGCACTACTTTTGACCAGTGGTGGAAGGATTACCCAATTGTCATACTTGAGTAAAAGTAAAGATACCTTAATAGAAAATGAGTCAAGTAAAAGTGAAAGTCATACCAGTAAAATACTACTTGAGTAAATATACTTAAAGTAAGTATCAGCAGTAAATGTAATTGTTAAAATATACTTAAGTATCAAAATCCTTATATTAAGCAAACCAGACAGCACAATTTCTTCTTTTTTTTACCGATAGCTAGGGGCACACAGACATATATTTTTTTAAACTAAGCATTTGTGTTTAGTGAGGCTGCCAGATCTGAGGCAGTAGGTATGATCACGGATGTTCTCTTGATAAGTGCTAAGCACTAAAATGTAAGGAGTACTTTTGGATGTCAGGGAAAACATATGGAGTAAAAAGTTGTTTTTTCTTTCTTATGTAGTGGAGTAAAAATAAAAGTTAAATGAAAAAAATATAAATAGCAAAGTACAGTATAGATACACAGAAAAAGTACTTAAGTAGTACTCTAAAGTAGGGACTCTGATTTAAAAAAAAGTACCGCACTATGTAGGAGAATAGAATACCATTTGGGACGCAGACAGAGACAAGAGCCAGAGCCTCTACTGTCACATCAGAGACAGGCTCCATGACACACAGTGACAGAGGGATTCCACTCAGTAAAACCCCAGGAACATGTATGCTGACGGTGTTTAGTTTAGACACCTCTCAAACGACGTGTCATTTCCTGTCTGTAACTCACTAACTCATCCCTCCATCCCCTTCCTCTAACTATTCTTCACCTCCAATGCCTCCATGAGTTGAATGTGTGTGTTTGGGGGTGGAGCTGAGTTGAGCACTGGAAACAGGGCCTTTTATCAATTAGATTTGCCAACTCCTGCATCCCCGATGGACATCACAAGTGTCCTTAATGAAAGGTGTCTATCGAGGAGGGGAGGACACTCTTCCGTTTGCCTGCCAACGAATTGATACACTCCTCGACCATTTATCGGTTTCTAGGTCACGGAGGACAGAGGATGGAGGAGAGAGGACAGAGGACAGACTTTTGCCCAAACGAGAAAACACCAGGGTGACAAACAGAGCCACACAGATACAGCACTACAGACATAAGGAACAGCCAATGGGCTCTGTCACTAGGTGGTGCTAAGAGGTACGATTCATAGAAAGATAATTAGAATAGAACGGCTTCTTCTATTTCTATGGTGCAGTAGGCTCAGGAGCAAAAAACAGCAATGATGAATATCGCCTCAAGTTTTTCCAGACTTTTGCATCTGACTTGGGAAAACTCTCAACGGTTAACACCCTCTTACAAACAATTATGTGTATTATGCAGAGGTTGTTGACTCTTCTCTTTCCAAGTCATAAGAGTGACTGTAGGTGATGGTCCAGATTCATAATTTCATTGAATAAAAGTTACATGGCAGTTCTTGAGCTCTTAGTATACTTTGAGCTGTTCATCTGTAAAGGGGGAAACAGCACCACTGTTCACCCCAGCGCCTTTGTTATTGTTTGTGTTTTGTTGATGAAACTGAGGAGAGGAGCATCCAGCATCTCGCTAAAAAAAAGTTGCAGTACGTATTCTGCTGTTCTGTTACGCGTGCAAGGATGTCCGAGCGGGGAAAAAACTGTCTTTGTTGTTGTACAGTAGGTGGGTTCAGGGGCATCTGTATCAGTTCTGAACAGAGATATTAAACTTTCCCACACTGGTGCAAGTTAATAACCAATGTATCTCTTAGATTAAGGCTGATTTGAAAAAAGGAAGTATTTAATTTTTTATTTAAAATTGATGTGGCAAAGCAAACATTCAAAATGAATGATTAATCTTGTTTACTGCACTTAAACAAACATATTCCCTGATATGATCTGTCTCGCAGTGACTATAACCTAAAGTGCCCTTCAGTTTCATATGAGCGAGACACATCCAAATAGCTCGAAGTTAACCAAAAAAAAGGAAAAAGAGAAAAGAATTAACAAAGCTTGAGCTAACATGCTCCTAATTCCAAGAATAGACTGTTCGGGCTTGGATCCAAGCGATAAGCCGGTCATATGAGCTACGTTCCCTATCAGTGCAGTGCTGTGACCCCGCTGAGCGAGAGCAGCAATAACAATGCTTGCTCTCCAGTAGGGCCCCTGGGTGCGTTTACTCAGTGGCATAATGTTTGTGCTCTCAGGCCCTTGCAGCTGCCTTGAAGGCTCCCCTTATCTGGGGCCCCAGCTTGGCTTGGTCTGGGCCAACATAGCACAGTCCTAACTCTGAGTTCCAGCTATGCTGATATTGAATATGCCACAATGTGTACACTACCACTACAAACAAGCCTCACACAAAGGAAAACGATGTAGAGAAAGAGAGAGAGAGAGAGAGAGAGAGAAAAGAGAGAGAAGAGAGAGAGAGAGAGAGAGAGAGAGAGAGAGAGAGAGAGAGAGAGAGAGAGAGAGAGGAGGTGAAAAGGAGGGAAAAAAACAGACAAGAAGCCAAAAAGGCTAAAGAAGGGCTGGGTTTTTGTTGATTTCCATGAGGGGCTCCCAGGGTGGGGAGGGTTCATTCCTAACTTTGTGCCCGGGAGGGGAGCCGGCTTTTGCTGCTTTGGCTGCAGCCGGGGAATGGAGGCAGGCCTAAGCCCCCGCAGGCACGCATGCCTTGGCTGGCTTCAGCTCCTTAAGACTGTCAGCAGGACCTGGGGCCACCTCCATCTGCAGCGGATGTGGCTGCAAAGACTGACTCCTGCCTGAGTGGCTACTTGGGGGGTTACTGTCTATTTTCTCTGATTCCTGATCCATCTTAGTACACCGGAACAGCAAGACATAACCATAACACCAATTGGAAGCATGAGACAATTGCCATAATCTGACTGTATAGAGAGGGGGGAGGGGTAGTAAGAAAGAGAAAGTGAGAGGGAATGTGTAGTTTAAGAGAAAGTGTAATAAGAGAGCGGGAGGGAGGGAGTAAAGAGACATTCTGCACCCCAAAAGTCACACAACTGAAGTAGTTGCAGCCGCTGGTGAGTCACAGTGGAAGTCTATCCAAAAAGAGAAGGAATGGTCCTCATTTCCCATCCTTTTTTCTCCTGCCCTTTATGTTCTCCTCTCACTGGACTTGCACAGAGGCACCAGGCTGGCATTGACATGGTAATTTCCAGCCCTGCTGTTCTTTCTCAAAACACTCCTGAGAATAGTCCTTAATGTCATGAAGCTCTGAGGCCCATTACGGCTAATTGAAAATATCAAGTCTATAAATACACTGAGACCACCGCACAACATTAATCTGTTATTTCAAAAGGAAGAAATGCAGTCCTTTTGATGCATTTAATCAGGTATCCTACAATAAACTGAAATAGTCTCAAACTGATATTTGTAAATTGATGAACTTCACAACCTCAAAAATTGTTGCAATTGGATGCAAAATTGCAATTAGTTGTTATATGCTGAAAAATATATCCCTCACCCTCCAAACACACGCAAACATATTCCAGCCTTTGGATCCCAGACAGTGCCAAAAGAAGACAGCCTTTTGTGTCACAAACCCATACCACTGTCAGAATATACCATCCATCCAACCCCTCTAACTCCCTCCCTCAAAACCAAAATCAAGACATAGTCACAAATCAAAGATTATTTGTAACATGCACAGGATACAGCAGGTGTAAACAGTACAGTGGATGATTACTTGCACTCTCCTCAATGATGCAGTAACACTAATACTAAGTCATATAAAATCAATACACACAAGAAATAAATGGGTGCACATGAGAATAGAAGAAATACAAACAGGAATTTCATACACAAGGTCAATACCAGTACCAATGTCAATGCCAGGGTACTGGTGACATATGAGGTAAGCTATTTAAGCAATAAGGCACGAGGAGGTGTGGTAAATGGCCAATATACCACAGCTAAGGGCTGTTCTTAGGTGCTTTAGTGGCTGGATGTGTTTTGGGTGGTGGATCATTCTGGATACACACGGGAAACTGTTGAGTGTGAAAAACCCAGCAGCGTTGCAGTTGTTGGCACAAACCGGTGAGCCTGGTTTCTACTACCATGCCCCGTTCAAAGGCACTTACATTTGTTGTCTTGCCTTTTCAGCCTCTGAATGGCACACATACACAATCCATGTTTCAATTCTATGGTGATTGTATGTGTGCGTAATGTGTGAGCCTGTGCGTGCATGTAGTGTGTTAGTGTGTGGAAGCCTCAGTGTATGAGTGTGTGTGTTTGTGTGGGGGGTGTATGTGTGTGGTGTGTGGATAGAGTCGTATGAGTGTGTGTAGGTATAGTCAGTGCAAATAGTCCATGGGTGATTCGCTTGGTAGAAGGAGGTAGAAGCTGTCTCGGCGCCTGGGCCATCCACACCACTCTCTATAGAGCCTAACGGTGGAGGGCGGTGATGCAGCAAGACAGAATGCTCTCAATAGTGCATCTGTAGAAGTTCCTGAGGATCGGAGGGGCCATGCCAAATCTCTTCAGCCGCCTGAGGTAGAAGAGGCATTGCTGCACCCGCTTCATTTGACTGCGCCGGTGTGATGGGTTAATGTGCCGGTGTGAAGGGTCCAAGGAGAGGGCCAAGAACTTTAAGTTCTTGACCCTCTCCACTGCATCCCTGTCAATGTGGATGGGGACTTGCTCCCCATCTGCTTCCTATAGTCCACGATCACCTCTTTCGTTTTACTGACATTGAGGGAGAGGTTGTTGACCTGGCACCACATTACCAGGTTTCAACCTCACTGTTAAGCTCTCATTGTTGCTGTTGATCAGGCCCTGCCACTGTGGCCTCAAAACTGAAAACTGTTTTAGACCCTGAAATCAAGAGATATTTTCTTTCTTTCTTTGGGTCTCCAAATGTGGACTATATAGGAATGTTAAGCTTATCCCTGAGAAGATTAGGCGGCTCTTCGATACAGCAAACGGCCCTGGCAGATCAAAGACTGGTGTCTGATTTATTGGTCCTTAGCTGTGGCTTATCCTAAAATGCCTTCAACCCCCAATACTGATCCCCTCCCTCATTATCCCCTAGCCCAGCACAGTGCACCAGAACTGCGTTCAAAAACTAATAGATATCTTTCAAATACATTTAGAGTTTGCTAAAATACTTGGCTGTAGTGCTGGATGGACAGGGTTTGGATTTTGTGAATATTGGTTCCATTGCGCCAGGCAAGCTCAATCAAACCCAGCTAAAGTACTGGAAATTGTTTCAAATGGTATTGGAACCCAGCTCTTCAGTGCACCCCTCACTTCGGAAAGAGTGTGGAAACAGTGTGCAGAGAGCTCTGGAACAGGATAGGGATATTACCCCCCCCGAATGGAAGGCCTCTTCTCTTACTTTCTCTCTGTTATCGAAAATCTTGAAAAAATGTACACTTCCTCAATCACTCTAATGTGGAGTGTGGACTACAAAGTGCAAGCACACACACACTCTATTTTACAGACTGTTTCGACAGTTTTCCCACACATTAATAGTAGTCACTCTGCTCTCTATAGAAACGCAATCTCCAAATTAATCATTTCTTTTACATCAGTAGGTACAGTTGACGTCGGAAGTTTACATACACCTTAGACAAGAACATTTAAACTCAGTTTTTCAAAATTCCTGACATTTAATCCAAGTAAAACTTCCCTGTCTTAGGTCAGTTAGGATCAACCACTTTATTTCAAGAATGTGAAATGTCAGAATAATAGTAGAGAGAATTATTTAATTCAGATTTGATGTATTTCATCACATTCCCATTGGGGCAGAAGTTGACATACACTCAATTAGCATTTGGTAGCATTGCCTTTAAATTGTTTAACTTGTGTCAAATGTTTTGTGTAGTCTTCCACAAGCTTCCCAAAATAAGTTGGGACAATTTTGTCCCATTCATCCTGACAAGCTGGTGTAACTGAGTCAGGTTTGTAGGCCTCCTTGCTCGCACACACTTTTTCAGTTCTGCCCACACATTTTCTATAAGATTGAGGTCAGGGCTTTGTGATGGCCACTCCAATACCTTGACTTTGTTGTCCTAAAGCTATTTTGCACAACTTTGGAAGTATGCTTGGGGTCATTGTCCACATAATCCACATAATTTTCATTCCTCATTAAGCCATCTATTTTGTGAAGTGCACCAGTCCCTCCTGCAGCAAAGCACTCTCACATGATGATGCTGCCACCCCTGTGCTTCAGGGTTGGGATGGTGTTCTTTGGCTTGCAAGCCCACCCTTTTTCCTCCAAACATAATGATGGTCATTATGGCAAAACAGTTATATTTTTGTTTCATCAGACCAGAGGACATTTCTCCAAAAATTACAATCTTTGTCCCCATGTGCAAACCGTAGTCTGGCTTTTATATGGCGGCGTCTTCCTTGCTGAGCGGCCTTTCAGGTTATGTCGATATAGGACTCGTTTTACTGTGGATATAGATACTTTTGTACCGGTTTCCTCCAGCATCTTCACAATGTCCTTTGCTGTTGTTCTGGGATTGATCTGAACCTTTCACACCAAAGTACGTTCATCTCTAGGAGACAGAACGCGTCTCCTTCCTGAGCGGTACGGCGGCTGCGTCATCCCATAGTGTTTATATTTGCGTACTATTGTTTGCACAGATGAACGTGGTACCTTCAGGCGTTTGGAAATTGCTCCCAATGATGAACCAGATTTTTTTCTGAGGTCTTGGCTGATTTCTTTTGATTTTCCATAATGTCAAGCAAAGAGTCACTGAGTTTGAAGGTAGGCCTGGAAATACATCCACAGGTTGACCTCCGATTGACTCAACTTATGTCAATTTGCCTACCAGAAGCTTCTAAAGCCATGACATAATTTTCTGGAATTTTCCAAGCTGTTTAAAGGCACATTTAACTTAGTGTACGTATTCTTATGACCCACTGGAATTGTGATACAGTGAATTATAAGTGAAATAATCTGTCTGTTAACATTTGTTGGAAAAATTACTTGTGTCCTGCACCTAACCGACTTGCCAAAACTATAGTTTGTTAACAAGACATTTGTGGAGTGGTTGAAAAACGAGTTTTAATGACTCCAACCTAAGTGTATGTAAACTTCTGTCTTCAATTGTACATCAGATTAATTGAAAACACATTAAGTGGTAGAACAAAGAAGTCAAAAGGGACAGTAATACAAAGAGTGAATATAATGAATGTAAAGCAATACTTTCTTTCTCTGCTCATGCTGTTTTTCATCATTCTGCTTTTTCTTTCCCATATTTTCCCTGCCTTTGTTTACAATGCTAAATGTGAATTTGTTGGTCCTCTGCTTTCTGGAAAGTATTTATTCGAGTGGCTCCTTACCAAGTGGGTTATAGGCATATTTATACCCGTTGTTTATAAAAACAAAGGGGCCATCTGGATCCAAACATTTACAGTATATATTGTTTTTTGAAATATAAATAATTACCTCAGATATGTGGCAGGCTGCAGGGGGTGTGCAATTAGTATCCAGCACAGTCTCTGGGGGAAGGCAAGGCTGTTAGCCCTCCACCGTATTGTAATTTAACCAAACAATCTCCCTATTAGCAGAGAACAGTATATGTCCCCCATTATCTCTAACTCCATCCCCCACCAGTCTCAATGGAGCAATGCACTACTAAATTGCACTATTAGTTCAAGTGTTCTAAATTGGCACAGTTAATTAACCTTTTCACTTGTGAGTCCTAAATATCTCCAACGTTCCCCCCCAACATGAGTTTTTTTTATGCGTGAAATGTCAGAATGAACTCATTAATCACATTTGCCATCCACATTATGCGAGTAAAGTCACACCGTATAAAATAAATAGTGACAGCTGTGATGGAAAAGGGTAGTTTCGGTACAATTTTTATAAATGAAGACCGATAATTTGTTCGTTCAACATGGTGAGATCTTTTTGTGTCGGTAAAATTCATCGTGCACGAAACGGTGGTGGCAACGCCTGCAAATATTGATTTAATAACCATCATATCGAATCAAACTTGGAGTCACGCAATCATATGGTGTATGTTCCTCCCAGTATGACTCTGGAAACCATGCAGTTTATTAGGCTACTGATGAAATAAGTTTTGATGAACTTCACAGGGTGGTGGACGAGCATAGTGATCTTGATGATCCTTTCCAATAAATATCGAGGGTGTTATTCTGGTGACATGTTCGAGACTTGACAAAATAAAAACATTCTCACTCTCATCAATAATAATCTCATAGTGTAGACAAGCACTCTTGCACAATATCTGCAAGCTGTTGGCTAGAGCACACGTGCCAAGACCAGAGTAGGCACATTTGCTATTTAAAGCAACAGTTATTGTGACAAACAATCAGTAGAGTTGAAAATGTGATGGAAACATTGATTTTTAAAAGCTTTTTATTTGGTAAATATTATTTTTGGTTAAAAAGTACATTTTGTGTGCACCAAGTCATCATGCACTGACTTTTACCTGCAAGTCCGTTTGGTGGAAACGCGCCACTGGTGGGAAATTGGGCATATTTTCTTTATGCAGATTTTATTATATTTGCATGAAAATCTGTCACAAATTGGATGGAAACCTTGCTAGTGTTCCAAAATGTTATTGTTATACAACAAGACAATGTGCTCTGCCCTCAAATCAAGGCTATGTTTCAGCTTGTCAATTTCTAATTATTCTCAAACCCGTTTTGGTCCCGCTTTATAAAGGGTTCATAAATGTGGCATAACTGAGTGACATTACCACCACTGTCAAATGTGACATAACCCAATATGACACATATGACATAAACCTTTGCTTTATACAAGGTGGCATAGGCAGCTTCATAAAGGCCTTATCAAGCCTATTCAATTGAAGCTTCACAAAGCATTTACAGTATTTCCCTGTCATGCATCTTGGTAGAGCACTGCAACCCCACGATTTTGGGTTGGATTCCCTGGACCAAACATACATAAAAATGTATTCACGCATGACTGTAAGTTGCTTTGGATAAAAGTATCTGCTCTTTTGTATAAATTAAATGATATTTCACTAAAACATTTCTAGGATGGCCAAACCTATTTTGCTCTTGGGTGCAGGATGGCACACACACTAAATTGCAGTTATGCACATAAAAAACGTTGATAGGGCCTTTTTGAAATCAGTTTTTATTTTTGCCTTCTGTTTTTTCCCCAATTCAGTTTTCTTGGTTATGCCTCTTGGACCTTGACTTGGCGCTCCGGTACCGTTTGCAGTGCGGCAGCAGAGAGAACAGTCTATGACTAGGGTGGCTTGAGTCTTTGACGATTTTTAGGGCCTCCTCTGACACCGCCTGGTAAAGAGGTCCTGGATGGCTGGAAGCTTGGCCCTGGTGATGTACTGTGCCGTACACATTACCCTCTGTAGTGCCTCGGTGGCTGAGCAGTTGCCATACCAGGCAGTGATGGAACCCGTCAGGATGCTCTCGATGGTGCAGCTGTAAAACATTTTGAGGATCTGAGGACCAATGCCAAATCTTTTCAGTCTCCTGAGGGGGAATAGGTTTTGTCGTGCCCTCTTCACAACTATCATGGTGTGCTTGGACCATGTTAGTTTGTTGTTGATGGTGGAAGCTAAGGAACTTGAAGCTCTCAACCTGCTCCACTACAGCCATGTCGATGAGAATGGGGGCGTGCTCGGTCCTCTTTTTCCTGTAGTCCACAATCATCTCCTTTGTCTTGATCACGTTGAGGGAGAGGTTGTTGTGCAGTATCTCCAGTAGGAAGAGAAGCAATAACCGTTCATCCGCCAGTTCAGGGAGACACTACACTATTCACAGCCCTGTGAAATGTTCAATGTAATTGTATTGCTGAACTTTAAACTTCATGCATTTGTATTATTTAAAACATGTACAAATAAAAGGCAATGTATGGTTTAAACATGTCCTTCATGTTAATTTTTCCTAATTGTTAATACATTTGTGTTTATTTCATTAAGTCTTTATGCATGTGTTATAAATTGCCAAAGGGGTCTGACTTTAAATTAAGCATCTTGTGCTATAGAGTGTTTATGGATATGTTATGTCTCTCACGTCAAACTAAGTTTTACAGGATACTACATGAAGCGTCAATAAATAGGTTTTTTACGTTCTGCTGATTTATGAAGGTTCTCTCGTGATCCGCAGGTTACAGTAGGGTGTGAGAAGTATTTAAATGGGTTGATGGACTTGCAAAGCAAGATGAGCAAGATGATTTGGAGTAGTCCATCTTAAGACTACCAGGTATTCCTCTTCGGTTCCCATGCTGGAGACACAGGGCTTGGTTGCAATCTCTTCCAATTTTGTAAGCTGATCCTTCAGAGGGGGAGTGGGTGAATGACTGGGCCCAGAACCGCGTGGTGTAGCTAGTTTTTTATTGTGTGCGTGTTTGTGTACTAAGAAACATGTAACTTAGTTCCAGAAGTAAGCCACTTTTAATTTCTTTAGGTTGGCGGCTTTCATAAAGGTAGGTGTTTATTGATGTAAAGTTGTCCCCAGGCTATTGCACACTAAGCTCATAGAACCCAAGTGGATTTTTTTTTTACTATACTTAAATCATACTTCATTAACATATTTTAAATATATTTAAAATAATCTAAATTGGAACATTTTTAAATACATTTAATGTAAATTTTATTAGTATTTTATTAGCATTTAAGTATATTAAATACATGTAAAATTATCTAAATTCATACACTTTATTTGTACATAAGTATATTATTAGTATAGTAGATAAAGAGCAAAACAAATATACTTTGAATACACCTTAAGTACATTTTATGTATATTTCTCATAAATTAGAAATATAATAAAGTGGTATTTGAAATAGAATTCCTGTATTTCTTTACAAAAAAGTGTATGCATAGCGTGTTTCATGTATTGTCAACTTTCTCTGCACTCTTCTGAACATGAAATTCAGAAAGTACTTAAAGGGATCGGCCTTCCATCAACAGGGCAGTTGTAAATCATGCAGCGTGTTATATCAAGATCGCAGATTTTAGAGTAACAACAAATGTCGGTACATAGAAATGTCTTATAGAAATGTCAGCTGAAAGCTTAAATTCTTGTTAATATAACTGTACTGTCCAATTTACAGTAGCTATTACTGCGAAAAAATGCCATGTTATTGTTTGAGGAGAGCTCCTAACAAAACACTTTTTTTCAACGCGATAGGTTTGATAAATTCACCTCTGAAGGTGAAATGTGTACTTTCATTCTGAAATCTTGCTCTGATTTATCATCCAAAGGGTCCCAAAAATAACATGAAGTGTCGTTCTGTTTGATAAAATAATTTTCCATATCCTAAAAAGGTCCATATAGCACGCACAAACGATTTTGTATTTCCACTTGTTCAATCGGAAACCATGTATATGTCGTAAAATGCTTCTAACCTTGTACGACGGCATCCCTTTTCATTTTGGACAAAAAACATAAGGATATTCAGAATTATGAATTTATGAAAACTGGTTGTTTGGCAAATGTTGAACTTATAATATGGCTACAAAATACTTGGAAGGCTAAATCAAAGTCCAAGTATACAGATTTGACAATATTCTTGCAGAAAAATAGAATATGAATGTGAATGTGTCCTTCACGATTTGCCCAAATGTACATGGGGATCAGTTATCCATCTGAAACTTTGCACATACACTGCTGCCATCTTTTGGACACTATCGGAATAACCAGAGTGTTGGCTATAACAAAAAACACTGGTTGTTTTTTCTTTGCATTTTCTTCTTCCAGTTTATTGTGTTATATTCTCCTACATTAAATTCACATTTCCACAATATTCAAAGTGCTTCCTTTCAAATGGTACCAAGAATATAAATATCCTTGCTTCAGGGCCTGAACAACAGGCAGTTAGATTTGGGTATGTCGTTTAGGTGAAAATTGAAAAAAAGATGGCTATCTTTAAGAAGTTTTAAAAACTCATTATTGCACTGAAAGTACAGTGCCTCGCAATAGTCTTTATTCCACGGTAAGGATCGACACTTGTAGAGACGAGAAGCAGGTACAAGGAGTGAATATTTAATGGCAACAGACATGGAACAGGACAGGAGAGTGTTTGGACATGAACACATAATGGCATTAATGCAGACACAGGGAACAAATGGGGGAGCAGACAGTTATAGGCGGGGCATTCAACAAAGGGAAGGAGTCCAGGTGAGTCCAATGAGCGCTGCTGCACATAATGATGGTGACAGGTGTGCGTAATGAAGGGCAGCCTGGTGCCCTCGAGCACCAGAGAGGGAGAGCAGGATTTCTTCACATTATATTGTTACAAAGTGGGATTAAAATGGATTTGAAACCCCGAGGACATACCATTCTGATTTTGTTTTGAGGTCACTCTCTTTTCAATGGGTTTCATTGGAAATCCAGATTTCTAAGGGACTTGCTTGCAGTTCCTACCACTTCCACTGGATGTCACCAGTTTTAGAAATTGGTTGAGGTTATTCCTTTGTGTAATGAAGAAGTACGGCCATCTTGAACGAGGGTCACTTCGTGTGTACTGTTTGATAGAGGCGCGTGACCAGAAAGCATGCTTCAGTTTGTTTTCTTCCTGTATTAAACACAGATCATCCCGTCTTCAATTTTATCGATAACGTTGTATTACAAAAGTAGTTTGAAATGTTTTGTCTGAGTTAACAGGTAACTTTTGAGATATCTTGTAGTCACGTTGTGTTAGTTGGAACCGGTGTTTTTCTGGATCAAACATGCCAAATAAATGGACATTTTGGATATATATGGACGGAATTAATCGAACAAATGGACCATTTGTGATTTTTATGGGACATATTGGAGTTCCAACAGTTGAAGCTCGTCAAAGGTACGGCATGATTTATCTTTTTATTTCTGTGTTTTGTGTCTCGCCTGCAGGATTGAAATATGTTTTCTCTCTTTTGTTTATGGAGGTGCTATCCTCAGAATAGCATAGTTTGCTTTCGCTGAAAAGCCTTTTTGAAATCTGGCATGTTGGCTGGATTCAACATACATGTAGCTTTAATTTGGTTTCTTACATGTGTGATTTCATGAGTTTGATTTTTATAGGAACTTATTTGAATTTGGCGCTCTGCATTTTCTTTGGTTTTGGCGAAGTGGGACACTACCATCCCACATATCCCAGAGAGGTTAATAAACAGATCACTGACCATTTCGAATCCCACCATACCTTCTCCGCTGTGCAATCCAGTATCCGAGCTGATCACGGCTGCACCTCAACCACGCTCAAGGTACTAAACGATATCATAACCGGCATCGATAAAAGACAGTACTGTGCAGCCGTCTTCATCGACCTGGCCAAGGCTTTCGACTCTGTCAATCACCGTTTTTATCGGCAGACTCAATAGCCTTGGTTTCTCAAATGACTGCCTCGCCTGGTTCACAACTACTTCGTAGACAGAGATCAGAGTATAAAATCGGAGGGCCTGTTGTCCGGACCTCTGGCAGTCTCTATGGGGGTACCACAGGGTTCAATTCTCGGGCCAACTCTTTTCTCTGTATATATCAACAATGTCGCTCCTGCTGCGGGTGATTCCCTGATCAACCTTTCTGTGGCCTCCAACTACTCAAAACCAAATGCATGCTCTTCAACCATTCGCTGCCCGCACCCGCCCGCCCGACTAGCATCACTACTCTGGACGGTTCTGACCTAGAATACGTGGACAACTACAAATACCTACGTGTCTGGTTAGACTGTAAACTCTCCTCCCAGACTCATATTAAACATCTCCATTCCAAAATCAAATCTAGAATCGGCTTTCTATTTTGCAGCACGCCGCCAAACTTACCCTAGTAAAACTGACATTCCTACCGATCCTCGACTTCGGCGATGTCGTCTACAAAATAGCTTCCAATACTCTTCTCAGCAAATTGGAAATAGTCTATCACAGTGTCGTCCATTTCTTTACCAAAGCGCCTTATGCCACCCACCACTGCGACCTGCATGCTCTAGTCGGCTGGCCTTCGCTACACATTCGTCACCAGACCCACTGGCTCCAGGGGTCTATGCTAGGTAAAGCTCCGCCTTATCTCAGCTCACTGGTCACGATAACAACACCCACCCATAGCACGCACTCCAGCATGTATATCTCACTGGTCATCCCCAAAGCCAACACCTCCTTTGGCCGGCTTTCCTTCCAGTTCTCTACTGCCAGTGACTGGAACGAATTGCAAAAATCGCTGAAGCTGGAGACTTACATTTCCCTCACTAACTGTAAACATCAGCTATCTGAGCAGCTAACCGATCGCTGCAGCTGTACATAGTCCATCTGTATATAGCCCACCAAATCTACCTACCCCATCCCCATATTGTTTTTATTTATTTTGCTGCTCTGTTGCACACCAGTATCACTACTTACACACCATCATCTGCTCATCATCATCTGCTCATCTATCACTCCTAGTGTTAATCTGCTAAATTGTAATTACTTTGCTACTATGGCCTATTTATTGCCTTACCTCCTCATGCCATTTGCGCACACTGTATATAGACTTTCTCTTTTTCTATTGTGTTATTGACTGTATGCTTGTTTATTCCATGTGTAACTCTGTGTTGTTGTTTCCGTTAAACTGCTTTGCTTTATCTTGGCCAGGCCGCAGTTGTAAATGAGAACTTGTTCTCAACTAGCTTACCTGGTTAAATAAAGATGAAATAAATAAATAATAAATAAAAATTGTGCAATGTTTGCCCATTATTCTTTTCATAATTCTTCAAGCTCTGTCAAGATGTTGGGGATCATAGGTAAACAACAGTTTTTCAAGATTAAAGTCGAAACTGATCATTCACTGTCTACTTGGTAAGCAAATCCAGTGTAAATTTGGCCTTGTTTTGTAGGCTATTGATGTAGCCACTACCAGGCTTGAAAATAAAGGGACAGTTACTCAGTGATGTGTTGGATTTGCCCCAAACATAAGGCTTGCATTTAAGAAAAAAGGTGTATTCCTTTGTCGTGTTTTTTTTTAGCAGTGTTACTTTAGTATTATGCATATTTAACCCCTCATTTTTTGGGGCACAAAACTACCTCCATCCTTCCATTTGTTTGTATGGGTTACCTTCAGACGAGTCCCTTGACACTTCATGTTGAGCAAAACGGAGAACACCGTTGTGTTTGTGAGAAAGGGGGTGTGTCATCTACCCTCATACACTTCCGGAAATGTTCTCGAAAGACGAGTAAACCGTCCCTTCACCTCATTTTGCTATAACATCTTTGGTCTGACGTGACACCCTGTTGAATGATGTCAACGAACATGGCTCCACACATATCCGGAAAATAGCTTAGTATTAGCTCACCACAATCAGTTCAACCTTCAAAAAAGTATTTTACACACATCATATGTGTTTATTACAATCTATGTAAGAAATGGAATACATGATTTGTCACCAGACTTGAAAACGTGAATAAAACATTAAATAAACAAATTATTACGACACAAACCATTTTCTGAATGTGATTTATTGGTAACACTTTACTTGACACCCTGTGTCATAACACATTATGACATGGTTGTAACCATGTCACAATATGTCATAACACTGTCATGACTCATATATTGACACCTGTTGTGACATATATTTTGTTATTTAATTTTATGGCTGGTTATGACACCGACATAACAGTGTAAAAATCCACATTTATTCTAATGAGTTTTTCCCTGCTTCCTTTTGTTTCTTAAAGCTACATTCCGGGATTTCAGCAAAACGACAGGCCCGCCCGCCCGCTTCTTGATTTTGTATTCCCATATCCAAGATTGCAGTCCCCTATAGATACACTCCAACCAACTGACAAAAAAAAGAGCTGACCACAGAAAGACAGATTGCTTCCTCAGGTATATAAAAGCATAAGGAAGCATAAAGAGTACATCCATCCAGCCATCCAGGTGTTGAGTGTGTTTGCTCAAGGCTAGGCGATGCCAGCCATGAGGTGGAGTGGGCTGTAGGTTTATGTCATGAGAAGTACATACACCTGGGTAAAGGAGAGAGATTAAAACCGTTTGAACAACTACTCTCTGTTAGGTCAATAGTGCAATCTTTCTCCTGGCTGCCCTATGCAGAATGCTATCGCTATCCGATCTCGGGAACAATCCAGCTCTTATTGCTTATTGGTTCTGATTTCACTCATTTGAGCCAATTAGGAGATCGCTCCCTCTCAGAGTGAGCGGTTCTTGCCTGGCAGCAGCGGGCCACTGTACGGTTGCTCTGGTTCCTGTGCTGTTCAGGCAGGGAGGCCATCAGGGGAGTTAAGAGTTCAGGAATAATCACTCGACCGCTGTGCAGTGTGCTCTTTCCCAGACATTGAAGCTTCATGCTCATGCCAGTCCTCTCTAGAATGCAATATTAGTCTTCCTAGTAGCATCATGATGCAAGGCGAGGCCCAGACACAGGAGGCAGATGGTTGAAGTCTTACAATGTTTATTAATCCAAAAGGAGTAGACAAGAGAATGGTTGTGGACAGGCAAAATATCAAAATCAGATCAGAGTCCAGGAGGTACAGAGTGGCAGACAGGCTCGTGGTAGAGGTAGGCAGAATGGTCAGGCAGGTGGGTACAAAGTCCAGAAACAGGCATGGGTCAAAACCAGGAGGACTAGAAAAGGAGAAATGCAAAAAGCAGGAGAACGGGAAAAACGCTGGTTGACTTGGAAACATACAAGACGAACTGGCACAGAGAGACAGGAAACACAGGGATAAATACACTGGGAAAATAAGTGACACCTGGAGGGAGTGGAGACAATTATAGGGACAGGTGAAACAGATCAGCGTGTGACAAGTAAGACTCTGCAATAATGAAGTGGTGTGTACGTGTCATCAAGGCAAAGGGTTGCTGTTTGAAGAATGTAAAATCTATTTTGATTTGTTTAACACTTTTTTGGTTACTACATAATGCCATGTGTCATTTCATAGTTTTGATGTTTTTGCTATTATTCTACAGTGTAGAAAATAGTAAAAATAAAGAAAAATCTTTGAATGAGTAGGTGTGTCCAAACTTTGACTGGTACTGTATGTCAAACCTTTTTTGATGTACTCAGAGGATCATTACTAGCATATTTGAACCATTCCTATAAAAATGGTAGATTATCAAATACTCAACAAGAAGGTCTGATTTCACTATTACTGAAACAGGACCCAGGTGGTAAATATAAAGAGCCACACCATTAAAGAAATTGGAAGCTCCCTCCACTTCAGTGTTGTGATGCAAAGATTCTAGCAAAATGCATTGCCTGGGAAACCAGGCCTGGTATTAGCTGACATTCCAAGGGCTATTAATAACGTATGTGTCACGTTCTGACCTTAGTTCCTTTTTTATGTCTTTGTGTTAGGTTGGTCAGGGCGTGAGTTGGGGTGGGTAGTCTGTTGTCTTTTTTCTATGTTGATATATTTCTATGTGTTTGACCTAGTATGGTTCTCAATCAGAGGCAGGTGTCGTTCGTTGTCTCTGATTGAGAATCATACTTAGGTAGCCTGGTACTGTATACACATATATAGTCACACGGGGAACCAGTATGAAAATGTATTCATCCACTACTGTAAGTCAATCTGGGTAAGAGAGTGTGTGTTTTTATTGTTTGTTTTCATGAATATATATATATTTTATTTATGAAAACAAACAATAAAAACACCCATTTTGCAAGTGCCATGCGAGAGTGGGCATCCAGCCAGGGTGTGTTGTGCCGGCTCATCGTGTCTGGTCTCCGGTACGCCGTTTTGGCCCAGGGTATCCTGTGCCGGCTCTGCGTGCTGTGTCTCCGGGGCGCTGGGAGGGTGCAGTGTGTCCTATGCCTGCGCTCCGCCCGTGCTGGGCGAATATGGGCATTGAGCCTAAGGGAGAGGTGCGAGTAGTATGCACCAGATCTCCAGTATTCACCCACAGCTAGATTCAACCTGTGCCTGCACTCTGGATGGTCCGGGCTAAAGTGCTCATCCAGCCTGGAGGAGTGGTGCCAAGGCTGCGCACCAGAGCTCCAGTGCTCCCCCACACCCCGGTCCATCCGGTGCCTCCTCCATGCACCAGGCCTACTGTAGGTCTCCCCTGGTGGGTCCTGTGGCAGCCCCACGCACCAGGCTGTCTTTCCGTCTCCTCCCTCCAGGTTTGCCCGTCGGTCGTGAGATGCCGTAGCCGCCCGTCCTTAGCTGCTGGAGCCGCCCGTCTGTCCTGAACTGCCGGAGTCGCCTGTAATAATAAATAATAAATAATAATATATGCCATTTAGCAGACGCTTTTATCCAAAGCGACTTACAGTCATGTGTGCATACATTCTACGTATGGGTGGTCCCGGGAATCGAACCCACTACCCTGGCGTTACAAGCGCCATGCTCTACCAACTGAGCTACAGAAGGACCTGTACAGAAGGGCCTGTCTGTCCTGAACTGCCGTAGCCGTCCGTCTGTCCTGAGCTGCCAGAGCCGCCAGTCTGTCCTGAGCTGCCGGAGCCGCCTGTCAGTCAGGAGCTGCCAGAGCCGCCTGTTAGTCAGGAGCTGCCGGAGTCGCCCTTCACAACGGCGCTGCCCGATTCGCCCTTCACTACGGTGCTGCCGGAGTCGCCCTTCAATACGGCGCTGCCGGAGTCTCCCACCTATCCGTCGCTGACGGAGTCTCCCATCTATTCGGGTCCGGCTGCAAGGGCACCCAGTCCGAGTTCGGCGGCGAGGGTCACCGCTCCAAAGGCGATACTTAAGCGGGCAAAAACTATGGTGGAGTGGGGTCCACATCCCGCGCCGCCACCGCGGACAGACGCCCGCCCAGACCCTCCCCTATAGGTTCGGGTTTTGCGGCCGGAGTCCACACTTTTGGGGGGGTACTGTCACGTTCTGACCTTAGTTACTTTTTTATATATTTGTGTTAGGTTGGTCAGGGCGTGAGATGGGGTGGGTAGTCTATGTTCTTTTTTCTATGTTGTTATATTTCCATGTGTTTGGCCTAGTATGGTTCTCAATCAGAGGCAGGTGTCGTTCGTTGTCTCTGATTGAGAATCATACTTAGGTAGCCTGGTACTGTATACACATATATATTCACACGGGGAACCAGTATGAAAATGGATTCACCCACTACTGTAAGTCGATCTGGGTAAGAGAGAGAGTGTTTTTATTGTTTGTTTTCATGAATATATATTTTTATTTATTTATGAAAACAAACAATAAAAACACATGAATATATATATATATATATAAAAAAAACACTCATTTTACCACAACTTTGGAAGTATGCTTGGGGTCATTGTCCATTTGGAAGACTAATTTGCGACCAAGCTTTGACGTCTTGACTGATGTCTTGAGATGTTACTTCAATATATCCACACACTTTACATTCCTCAAGATGCCATCTACATTGTGAAGTATACCAGGCCCTCCTGCAGCAAAGCACCCCTACAACATGATGCTGCCACACCCGTGATTCACAGTTGGGATGATGTTCTTCGGCTTGCAAGCCTCCCGCTTTTTCCTCCAATCATAACAATGGTCATTGTGGCCAAACAGTTCTATTTTTGTTTCATCAGACCAGAGGACATTTCTCCAAAAGTATGATCTTTGTCCACATGTGCAATTGTAAACCGTAGACTGGCTATTTTATGGCGGTTTTGGAGCAGTGGCTTCTTCCTTGCTGAGCGGCCTCTCAGGTTATGCAATATAGGACTGGTTTTACTGTGGCTATTTGTAACTGTTTCCTCCAGCATCTTCATATGGTCCTTTGCTGTTGTTCTGGGATTGATTTGCACTTTTTGCACTAAAGCACGTTCATCTCTAGGAGACAGAATGCGTCTCCTTCCTGGCCTGTATGACTGCATGGTCCCATGGTGTTTATTACATACTATTGTTTGTACAGATGAACGTTGTACCTTCAGGCTTTTGGAAATTGTCCCAAAGATGAACCAGACTTGTGGAGGTCTACAATTTTTTTCTGAGGTCTTGGCTTGATGTCAAGCAAAGAGGCACTGCGTTTGAAGGTAGGCCTTGAAATACTTCCACAGGTACATCTCCAATTGACTCAAATGACCTTAATTAGCCTACCAGAAGCTTCTTAAAGCCAACTTCTGTCCCACTGGAATTGTCATACAGTGAGTTATAAGTGAAATAATCTCTGTAAACAATTGTTGGAAAAATTACTTGTGTCATTCACAAAGTAGATGTCCTAACCGACTTGCCAAACGTGTAGTTTGTTAACAAGAAATGTGTTGAGTGGTTGAAAAAGTGTATGTAAAAAGTGTATGTAAACTTCTGACTTCAGCTGTAACTGTCTTACCTTATCATATCCCAAATATCAGGTTTGCGTTACTCCATTGTATATAACAGGAGCATAAACCATGTATAGCTTCAAAATATGTTCAAAAGCTGTCAACTACCATGCCCATTTTCCATCTGAGTAGGGAGGCCTATTGCCGCGTTCACTTGCTAGTCTGAAACAGGAAACTTTGACATATCCGACTTACTAACTGGTTGTACATGGCATGTGGCCTACTAACTACAACCGGCTAGCAAGTCTGAAATTTCAGAGTTTCCTTGTTCCAACTAGCATGTGAATGCAACACATGTATTAGGCTAGGTCACCTGTACGATTAAGGAGTGGTTTCACGGATACACCTAGTCCTTGAACAATTTTAGATTGTTCCTGCTTTTTCCGTGTCTTGGAAAGCCTCCCCATACTGTTTAAAGGCCCAGTGCTGTCAAAAATGCAATTACCTGCGTTTTATATATATTTCCACACTATGAGGTTGGAATAATACTGTAAAATTGTGAGAAGTCTGATGATGCCCTATTAGTGAAAGAGCTGTTTGAAAAGAGTGGCTGAATATTTAGCCTGTTTTGGTGGGATAGAGTTTTGGCCTGCCTGCCAGTCAACAAATGAGTTAATAGAACAAAAAGAAACATGGTTTTCTCTTTCCTGTTACCTACTCAGACCACTCCCAGACAGTCCTAGCTAAAATCTTGCTTGGGAAAATGCTTTCTGCTAAGAGAGTTTTTTTTTTTTTTTTTTTTTACTATTTTAATTGAAAACAATAACAGTAAGGTACTTAATTGTTACCCATAACAGGGCAACAATATAATGGTGGCACCCATTTTACAGCAATTGTGTGTACTGTTACAGTGCTATATGTACACTACCGGTCATAGGTTTTAGAACACCTACTCATTCAAGGGTTTTTCTTTATTTTTAAAGAATAATAATGAATGTGTTAAACAAATCAAAATATATTATATATCTCAGATGCTTCAAATAGCCACCCTTTGCCTTAATGACAGCTTTGCACACTCCTTGCATTCTCTCAACCAGCTTCGCCTGTAATGCTTTTCCAACAGCCTTGAAGGAGTTCCCACATATGCTGAGCACTTCTTGGTTCCTGTTTCTTCACTTTGCGGTCCGACTCTTCCCAAACCATCTCAATTTGGTTGAGGTCGGGAATTGTGGATGCCAGGTCAACTGACGCAGTACATAGCCTTACATAGCCTGGTGGTGTGTCTGGTCATTGCCCGTTTGAAAAACAAATGATCGTTCCACTAAGCCCAAAACAGGAAGTGTGTTGGGTCATTGTTCTGTGGAAAAACAAGCGCAAACCAGATGGGATGGTGTATCGCTGCAGAATGCTGTGGTAGCCATGCTGGTTAAGTGTGCCTTGAATTATAAATAAATCACAGAGTCACCAGCAAAGCACCCCCACACCATAACACCTCCTCCTTCATGCTTTACAGTGGGAAATAAACATGCAGAGATCATCCATTCACCCATACCGCGTCTCACAAAGACACAACGGTTGGAACAAAAAATCTACAATTTGGACTAAAGACCAGAGGACAAATTTCTACCAGTCTAATATCCATTGCTTGTGTTTCTTAGCCCAATAAAGTCTATTCTTCTTATTGGTGTCCTTTAGTAGTGGTTTCTTTTCAGCAATTCAACCATGAAGGCCTGATTCACATAGTCTCCTCTGAACAGTTGATGTTGAGATGTGTCTGTTACTTGAACTCTGTGAAGCATTTATTTGGGCTGCAATTTCTGAGGCTGGAACTCTAATGAACTAATCCTCTGCATCAGAGGTAACTATATGTCTTCCATTCCTGTGGCGGTCGTCATGAGAGCCAGTTTCATCATAGCGACGGATGGTTTTTGCAACTGCACTTGAAGAAACTTTCAAAGTTCTTGAAATGTTCCGTTTTGACTGACCTTCATGTCGTAAAGTAAGTATGGACTGTCGCTTCTCTTTGCTTATTTGAGCTGTTCTTGCCATTATATGGACTTCATCTTTTACCAAATAGGGCTATCTTCTGTATACCCCCTACCTTGTCACAACAGAATTAAGGCTCAAACGCAATAAGTAGGAAAGAAATTCCACAAATGAACTTTTAAGGAGGCACACCTGTTAATTGAAATGCATTCCAGGTGTCTACCCTCATGAGGTTGGTTGAGAGAATGCCAAGAGTGTGCAAAGCTGTCATCAAGGCGTGGCTATTTGAAGAATCAAAAATATAAAATATATTTTGATTTGTTTGACACTTTTTTGGTTATTACATGATTCCATGTGCTATTTAATAGTTTTGATGTCTTCACTATTATTCTACAACATAGAAAATGTAAAAAAAAAAAAAAAAAAAAAACCCTTGAATGAGTAGGTGTTCTAAAACTTTTGACCGGTAGTGTATGTTCGTACCCTGGGTGTTTAATAACCAGCAGCATACCACCCTGCATCCCACTTCTGGCTTGATTCTGAAGCTAAGCAGGGTTGGTCTTGGTCACTCACTGGATGGGAGACTGGAGGTGTTGTAGGAGGTACCCTTTTCTCTGGTCTAAATAAATATATATCCCAGGGTGGTGATTGGGGACAGTACCCTTTGTAGGGTGCCGTCATTTGGATGGGACCTTAAACAGGTCTCCTGACTGTCTGTGGTCACTAAAGATCCCATGGCACTTATTGTAAGAGTAGGGGTGTTAACACTGGTGTCCTGACTAAATTCCCAATCTGCCCTTCATACCATCATAGCCACCTTATCATGCCCATTTTACAATTGGCTCATTCATCTCCTCTCCCCTGTAACTATTCCCCAAGTCGTTGCTGTAAATTATGTGTTCTCAGTCAACTTGCCTGGTTAAATAAATAAATAATACCCCCCCCCCCTCCCCTAGTGGGGGGTGCTGAGGAGTATTTATGTCTGTAATAAATCCCTTTTGTAGGGAAAAACTCATTCTGATTGGCTGGGCCTGGCTCCCCTATGCCCTCGCAAATCCACCCATGGATGCCCCCCTGCACAGCAATGTTAAATTTATGGCCTAATTAATTAATTTCAATTGACTGACTTCCTTATATGAACTATAACTCAGTAAAATATTTGAAATTGGTGCACGTTTCGTTTATATTTTTGTTCAGTATAGATCACATAATTACTTTTAGGAAGACGTGTTTGATAACTAGTATAAAACATATAAATAATTGAGCACATCCTCCTATAATTCTTTGCCTTCACTATTCATTTACAGAGTTTATAGCGTTTTCACTAGATAGCACAGCAACAAAGCCCTGCACTTACACAGTTCGGTGCGAGACAACCATTAGACCCAATTGATTACGTGTTAATGTGCATATGCTAGCCAACATCGCCATGACATCGCCTACAAGCGTGATGTTCTATTGGAGAAGCAGTTTCTTGCTATCTTTATACCGTATTATCTTTGGTTCCAGTCTAAAAGCCCACTTTCGAGGACAGCGTGTGGGAACAGACATTTAGCTTGTAGTCTTTTGAGGTGAGTGGATACTGCACTCGGCCTGGTTTCCCGATAGCAATGGAAATTAGGCTTACGAATTGTTACCGGTTTTGGTTTTATATTTATATTTCGAGGTAGCACGTTGGCACATAGGGCTCACAGATTGGTGTCATAGCGTTAGTAAGTATGTGTTACATCTGTGCTGTCTTGTCCATCTCGTTAGTCGGAAGGTGTTTCACTTGCGCTAGCCCAGGTGATATTTAAGAATGGCTGGCCCAGTGCTCAGGTGAGCTTGAGAAATGTTGGGAGAAATACACTTCATGTCAGCTGAGGTGCGATTTCGAGTTCAACCTATGAAAGAAGACCGACTTTTGGTGTGTCCGCTGTTTGTTTTGTGCCACAGTTCCATCTAACCAGCTATTTAGCTATGTTTGAGCTAACTAGCTATACATTGCTTTGACTCAGCTGGCCAATGTTATCAACCAGAGAGACATTCAGCTAGAAAGAATCCTAGCTAGTTGTCTTAACTATGTTAAAGTTAGCTTTAACCAGCTGAGTTGACTTTCCTTTTCAAATAAGCCTTGATGAGCATCATAGCTAGCTATTTTATTTGTGTTTAATCTCACAAACTTTAATCTGTTGGTTTGGATTCTAGATGTTGGGAGAATGGAAAAGAAGAAGCCGTCCTCCTGTCCCCCAGCCAGCCTAACATTTCCAGGGAGGTTAAACAGACCCAGAGCAAAGCCCCCCTGAAGGTCCCCTTGTCCAGCAGAATGTTGCAATGTCCCTGTTCCTGGAGAGCTACCCTCTTTAGGTTTTTTGCTCCAACCCTAATCTAGTCCATCTGATTCTAATAATTAGCTGGTTGATAAGCTAAATCAGGTTAGCTAGATCGAAAACAAAATATCATACCCCCAACAATGCGAACCTACCCTGTTATTGTAATGGTGAGAAGTTAGCATGTCTTGGGGGTCTGTAACCATCTCACTCATCAATATTCACAATTCATTCAGGACTATCAGTAATCATAGTAGCATCCACATTAATGTAGTGTTTAGAAACATATTCTTATTTACAATGGAATTTACTCCAAAATGACACAATACATTATTTACCATTAATTTCTATTGGGCACAAAGTCAACTGAAACACAACTAAAACAAACAGTAAATGCAAATAACTTTGTAGTCACAAGCTTGATGTAATCATTGTCTCTGAGAAATATGGGATCAAATGCTAAACTTTAGACTACTTTAATACACATAAATGTATTTGTCCAAATACTTTTGGTCCCCTAAAATAGAACTGTACAAAATGTGCTGTTATTTCTAAATGGGCCACCTGATATGGATGAAAATTCCCTCAAATGAAAGCGCATAGTCATTGTATCATTTAAAATCCAAATTGCTGGAGTAAAGAGCTAAAACACCCCAAAAAATGTACTGTTCCAATAGTTTTGGAGCCTTGTTATTATCTATTGTGTTACTATTTTCTATTTTTGTCACTCATTTTCTTACTTTTTAACTATATTCTTACTTTTTAACTGTATTGTTGGGAAAGGGCTCGAAAGGAAGCATTTCACGGTAAAGTGTACACCTGTTGCATGTGAACAAATATTTATTTTATTTTATCTTTAATTCCACTTCTATAATAACTAAGATTTCTCTCCTTCAACAAAGATGTTAGCATTTGCTATTTTCCCATGTTAATACCAATCCTGAGTTAGCAAAAATTCATTTTGACTGAGAAAATAAAAACTAGAAGATTAGATTTAATCACATCAAAACACCTTTGACCTTTGGTCATAATTAAAATGTTTATGTGATTCCAATGTCACTGTTAACAATTTTGTGGAATTTCTTGAAGGTCATCTGAAAAATCGTACATTAGGAATGCTAATATTTAATCCCTTCATCCTGCAAGATAACGAGCGAGTTGATTGCAGCGCCATCTGGTGACTATTTAGGGAATGGTATTTTCTGTTTGGTGTGCATATTTTCATTACAGGAATATGTAGGATTGCCGGAGAAAAGAGAACAGGGGAAAAGTCAATATAACATGCAATGGTCAATCAAAACAAATATAGACACTACTATCATAGGTGGTCAGGAAGATCTGATCAGTCAGATCGTCGTAACCTATTAGTGCTGAGAGATTAGTGCTTTTGAGGTTGTTTCTGTTTGATAATTCTTTAATAATCACGGAATTCGGTTTTGATTATTTGTGTTGAATGCTGTAACAGAAAATAAAACAACAAATAAAAGTCCCATGATGGTTATGACTGCCCTTTACTGCTTATCACTTATTATCCATTATTTATTCACATTACTTTAATTTACTAAAATATTTAAGTTGTTGAGTATATTCCCTGTACTCATCTCATCCCTACAGAGCTGCTGCCTATGCTGGGTGACAAAATCACTATTTTGAAGATCTTCAAAGTAAATAAGGCATACTTTTATGACTACTGAATACCAACTGTCAATCACTTTGATCATGTATTTTAAGGTAGCGATACATTGCAAAGCAACAGCTGCTCTCTATCCACTCACGACCGTGCATTCGTGTCTCTTCCTTAGCAGGCATAAAAGAAACAGACTGGACAAGTAGATGTGCAATGGATTATGGTCATTGTAGTTAATTACCACATTTTATGCACTACACTACATTAGTATGTGGACACCTGCTCGTTGAACATCTCATTCAAAAATCATGGGCATTAATATGGAGTTGGTCCATGCTTTGCTAAACAGCCTACAACCTTCTGGGAAGGCATTCCACAAGATGTTGGGACTTGCTTCCATTTAGCCACAAGAGCATTAGTGAGGTCGGGCACTGATGTTGGGCGATTAGGCCTGGCTCGCAGTCTGCATTCCAATTCATCCCAAAGGTGTTCAATGGGGTTGATGTCAGAGCTCTGTGCAGGCCATTCAAGTTCTTCCACTCCGATCTCGACAAACATTTTCTGTATGGACCTTGCAATTAGTTGTTTAAAAAAATAAAATAAAAATTGTTGGTTATAATCGCTCAGCACTAACACCTACAGCTGAAGTCGGAAGTTTACATACACTTAGGTTGGAGTCATTAAAAATGTATTGTTAACAAACTATACTTTTGGCAAGTCGGTTAGGACATCTACTTTGTGCATGACACAAGGAATTTTTCCAATTGTTTACCGACAGATTATTTCACTTATAATTCACTGTATCACAATTCCAGTGGGTCAGAAGTTTACATACACTAAGTTGACTTCGCCTTTAAACAGCTTGGTAAATCCCAGAAAATGATTCCATGGCTTTAGAAGCTTCTGATAGGCTAATTGACATCATTAGAGTCAATTGGAGGTGTACCTGTGGATGTATTTCAAGGCCTACATTCAAACTTGACATGGGAAAATCAAAAGAAATCAGCCAAGATCTCAGAAAAAAATTGTAGACCTCCACAAATCTGGTTCATCCTTGGGAGCAATTTCAAACTGACTGAAGGTACCATGTTCATCTGTATAAACAACAGTACGCAAGTATAAACACCATTCGACAACGCAGCCGTCATATCGCTCAGGAAGGAGACACATTCTGTCTGCTAGAGATCAACATACTTTGGTGCGAAAAGTGCAAATCAATCCCGGAACAATAAAGGACCTTGTGAAGATGCTGGAGGAAACAGGTACAAAAGTATCTATATCCACAGTAAAATGAGTCCTATATCGACATAACCTGAGATGCCGCTCAGCAAGGAAGAAGCCACTGCTCCAAAACCGCCATAAAAATGCCAGACTACGGTTTGCAACTGCACATGGGTACAAAGATCGTACTTTTTGGAGAAATGTCCTCTGGTCTGATGAAACAAAAATAGAAGTGTTTGGCCATGTTATGTTTGGAGAAAAAAGGGGGATGTTTGCAAGCCAAAGAACACCATCCCAACCCTGAAGCACGGGGGTGGCAGCATCATGTTGTGGGGGTGCTTTGCTGCAGGAGGGACTGGTGCACTTCACAAAATAGATGGCATCACGAGGAATGAAAATTCTGTGGATAAATTGAAGCAACATCTCAAGACATCAGTCAGGAAGTTAAAGCTTGGTCACAAATGGACTATGACCCCAAGCATACTTCCAAAGTTGTGGCAAAATTGTTTAAGGACAACAAAGTCAAGGTATTGGAGTGGCCATCACAAAGCCCTGACCTCAATCCTATAGAAAATGTGTGGGCAGAACTGAAAAAGCATGTGAGAGCAAGGAGGCCTACAAACCTGACTCAGTTACACCAGCTATGTCAGGATGAATGGGCCACAATTCACTGAACTTATTGTGGGAAGCTTGTGGTAGGCTACCCGAAACATTTGACACAATTTAAACATTTTAAAGGCAATGCTACAAAATACTAAGTGAGTGCATGTAAACTTCTGACCCACTGGGAATGTGATGATAGAAATAAAAGCTGAAATAAATCATTCTCTCTACTATTATTGTGACATTTCACATTCTTAAAATAAAGTGGTGATCCTAACTGACCTAAGACAGGGATTTTTTATTAGGAGTAAATGTCAGGAATTGTGAAACTGAGTTTAAATGTATTTGGTTAAGGTGTATTTAAACTTACGACTTCTACTGTATCTAAAGGTGTGAGCAAATCAGAATGTGATCAAGGACGCATTATAAAACCTGGTGTAAACTGGGCTTCTTCAGACAGACATACAGATTTTGTAAAAGCAGCTAATAATTAAAGTAGGTATTAGTAATAATAGGGCCGATCACATATCAGGAAGGATATAGGCCTACAATAAACCCTCTGTTATCAGTTGTGCTGCTTTAATCTTACATTTTTAGATTGCAAGTCAGACAATGTACATCACAGTCATTCAAATGCATACAGTACATCTAAAGTATGACATAACCGAGCCAAGTATTTTTAGCCCTGTACTGTACCCCACTCTTTTATGCTCTCTCTCTCTCTGTCTTTTCCTCTTGCTCTCCCTTTTTTCTCTCTTGCTCTCCCTCCCCCTCTCTCTCTCTCTCCCTTCTCTCATATAAAGGTGTCCTCTGTGTTGTGTAAGTTCTGTGGTTTGGCATTGCAGTGCAGAAAACCAAGAAGTTCCTGTTGTGGTAAGCACTACTATTACTTCGCTTCACTGCTGGGTGAAAGAAGGTGGTGGGAGAGAGAAGAGAAGGAAGGGATAACGATGAGGTAGAGAGAGAGAGAAGAGTGGGGAATTAGAGAATATAGAGAGAACAGCTATGAAAACCGATAGACATCTCGGTCTGTCTTTCTTCATTTGTATCACCACATTTTTTTTGCCTAGAATGCAATGTATTGCCTTATGCATCATGCCACGTGATCAATATAACTTTCTGCTAAAGTGTCAGACTGATTGTTGAGACATCATCTTCCTAATGCATTTCTCTAGGCATCAATAGTGAGACAATAATCTCCTCCCTCGTGAATGTAATGTGTTCCCTTAGGGATCATGTCCGTGAAGCCTTTCTCTCGGCATCCATAGTGTGATGCTAATCTACCCCCTCATTGGATGCAATTGATTCACATAAGCTTCATGTTCCTTTGAAGCCAATCTTTTTGCATAATCATACCAGATTGATGCTTATCAATGATATCATGATGGAGCTTAGGGCAGGTGCTGAAACTTCCTAGAGAAACTTCCCTCTGTTTTGACACAACTCCAACTCTATCATTATTGGTCTAAAGTTAGGATTCTGTGATAACTTACATTGCATTTTATCCTATAAAATGCTATCAAATACTTACATTGTACAGTTACATTTCTATAACTTACTTGACATGATATATGCCATTTAGCAGACGCTTTTATGTTTTCCAATATAAATTATATGAAATAGTTACATATTACAGTTAATTAATAACACAGTCCCGGCAAAGTGAACATCCCACTACTGGTGGGATGTTCACTTTGAAGTGGGATGTTCACTTTGAGTTCACGAGGAGAGTCACATAAAATTAGGCTTGAACTGTAGAACTATCATGTTTCCTCCATATATATATTTTTTTATCTTTCCCACTCTTTCTTTCTGCTTCTCTCTTTGTCTTACACACACACACACACGTTTTAATGTTAAGAAAATGAAAACAACTTCGACAAGAGCAACTTGGTCTCAATTTACCCACTTAATTTAAGTACCTAATGGTTCTTGAACATCTGAATCATCTCAGTTCTGGATGAGACATTTATATTTTACTCACATACTGGGCCTACCCTCTCAAATTCCATTCAATTGTTATGGTCAAATGTAATTTAGCCACCCCAAATGAATCCAGGCCACATTGTTGGATTGACAGTTAAGCAACATAATAACGACAAATCACAAACACTGTATCGTCAAGGGATGTGTGTGTGAGTGTGTGTGTGCATGCATACGTGGCTGTGTCTGGTTTTCTGTGCGTATCTTCACATACTGTATGTGTGTTTATGGGGAGACCGGGCCAATGATGAGCATGAGATGGGGCCCCAGGGGTCGGCTCCTGGTCTGAATGCATGGAATCTACCCACTCGGGGTGAACTTTAACCTAGTGCCCTCAATCGTCACCTTTCCCAGGTGTGCTCCCCTCGGGTCAGCAGTGAACCTGTGTGTGGATGGCCCCCGGGGTTCACCCCAGCGTGGTCACCCAGCTCCATGAGCACCAATCTGGGCCTCTCCCCACCTCTCCTCTCTATCTCTCCCCCCACCCCCCCTCTTCTTCAGACATCCATGTAATGAACCCTTAATGAGCCTGTCACTTTTAGCTCATCTGGGAAAATAGGTGAAGGAAGGGGAGGTGGAGCAGTACTAAGCGATAGGGAGAGAGATATAGTAAAGGTTAGACAGACATACTGTACATACATACATACTGTATAGCCAGATAGCAACAATCAAATAAAATTGTATTGGTCGCGTACACAGATTTGCAGATAGTACTGCAGGTGTAGCAAAATTATTGGGTTTCTTGCTCTAACAGTGCAGTAATACCTAGCAATAAAAATAAAACATTCTGGTGGCAGAATCATGCTATGGGGATGCTTTTCAGAAGCAAAGACTGAGAAACTGGTAAGGATAAAGGGAACGATGAATGGAGCCAAATACAGGCAAATCCTTGATGAGAACCTGCTTCAGAGTGTAAGCGAAGTTTTACGTTCCAACAGGACAATGACCCCAAGCATGCAGCCAAAGCAATGCTGGAATGGCTTCAGAACAAGGATGTGAAACTTGCAGACTTGTTTTCGAGTTGCTGTGCATTTTGTTGCCAACTTATTTTGCTACCTGACAACTTTACGGTTTTTACTTTTTAATTGCCGTTTATGTTTTAGTTTTTTTTTCTCAACTTTTTCACTCCGGACGCTTTATCTGGACACGATTCGTCAGGACCTCCAACAGCCGAAGCTAAGTAGTAACATTAACATGATGCCTTCTAATTGCAGTCGCTGTACTCGCCTTAAAGGCGAGGATAGCTGTGCTACAAGCCCAGCTTCAGACGCAATCGTTAGGCAAGGGTAATTTCAGTGTAGGAAAGAATGAAACAGCGTCTGTGCCACCAGTAAGTACAGATAGTAGTATAAATCCCCTGGCACAGTCCCCGCAGCCGGACAACTTTCTCACGGTTTCTGGAAGGAAATGCTGTAGGAACACTCAACCGGTGTCGCTCATTCAGCCGACAGACACTTTCAACCGGTTTTCCCCATTAAGCATTAAGCAGCGGGTCGGAATCAGAGGCCGAGTCTTCTCTGGTCTCTACACCTCCCGTTACTGCCACCCATATTACAGGGGCTGAGTCACTGGCTTACTGGGGCTCTCTCATGCCGTCCCTGGAAGGGGTGCGTCACCTGAGTGGGTTGATTCACTGATATGGTCATCCTGTCTGGGTTGGCGCCCCCCCCTTGGGTTGTGTCGTGGCTGAGATTTTTGTGGGCAATACTCAGCCTTGTCTCAGGATGGTAAGTTGGTGGTTGAAGATATCCCTCTAGTGGTGTGGGGGCTGTGCTTTGGCAAAGTGGGTGGGGTTATATCCTTCCTGTTTGACCCTGTCCGGGGTGTCCTCGGATGGGGCCACAGTGTCTCCTGACCCCTCCTGTCTCAGCCTCCAGTATTTATGCTGCAGTAGTTTATGTGTCGGGGGGCTAGGGTCAGTTTGTTATATCTGGAGTACTTCTCCTGTCCTATTCGGTGTCCTGTGTGAATCTAAGTGTGCGTTCTCTAATTCTCTCCTTCTCTCTTTCTTTCTCTCTCTCGGAGGACCTGAGCCCTAGGACCATGCCCCAGGACTACCTGACATGATGACTCCTTGTTGTCGTCAGTCCACCTGACGGTGCTGCTGCTCCAGTTTCAACTGTTCTGCCTTATTATTATTCGACCATGCTGGTCATTTATGAACATTTGAACATCTTGGCCATGTTCTGTTATAATCTCCACCCGGCACAGCCAGAAGAGGACTGGCCACCCCACATAGCCTGGTTCCTCTCTAGGTTTCTTCCTATGTTTTGGCCTTTCTAGGGAGTTTTTCCTAACCACCGTGCTTCTACACCTGCATTGCTTGCTGTTTGAGGTTTTAGGCTGGGTTTCTGTACAGCACTTTGAGATATCAGCTGTTGTACGAAGGGCTATATAAATACATTTGATTTGATTTGATTTGATTTTGAGTGGCCTAGCCAAAGCCAAGACTTGAATCCCATTGAAAGCTGTGGAAAGACTTTAAGATTGCTGTTTACCGCCACACCCCATCTAACTTAACAGAGCTTCAGAAAATCTGCAAGGAAGAATGGGAGAAAATCCCCAAATCCAAATGTGCAAAGCTGATGCAGACATACCCAAGATGACTCAAAGATGTAATCACAGCCAAAGGTGCTTCTACAAAGTATTGACTTAGGGGTGTGAATGCATAAGCAAATTAAATATTTCTGCTTTTCATTTTCAATAATTTGCTGAAACTTCTAAAAACATGTCTTCACTTTGTCAATAGGGGTAGTGTGTGTAGGTGGGTTTTGAATTAAGGCTGAAACACAACAAAATGTGGAATAAGTCAAGGAGTATGAATACTTGTTGAAAGTACTGTAGGTATTCATCTTGTCCAGGGGGGATAGGGCAGTGTGCAATAAAATGGTGATTGCGTTGTACGTGGATCTATTGGGGGATTTGCGAATTGTAGTGGGCCTAGAGTTTTAGGTAAGATGGAGATGATATGGTCGTTAACTAGCATCTCAAAGGACTATGATGACAGAAGTGAGTGCTACGGGATGATAGTCATTTACTTCAGTTACCTTTGCTTTATTGGGTACAGGAACAATGGTGGGCCTCTTGACGCAAGTGGGGACAACTGACTAGGATATGGAGAGATTGAATATATCCATAAACTCTCCAGCCAGCTGGTCTGCACATGCTCTGAGGACGTGGCTAGGGATGCCTTCTGGGCCGGCAGCCTTCCATGAGGTTAACATGCTTAAATGACATACGTCGGCCAAGGAGAACAAGAGCACACAGCCGTAAGCATCGGGGGCCCGATTTGGTGCTCAGTGTTTTCCTCGACGCGGTATACAGAAGATAGCCCTATTTGGGCTAGAATAGCTCAAATAAGCAAAGAGAAACAAGTCCATCACTACTGTAAGACATGAAGGTCAGTCAATCTGGAACAATTCAAGAACTTTGAAAGTTTCTTCAAGTGCAGTTGCAAAAAATATCAGGCGCTATGTTGAAACTGGCTTTCATGAGGACCGCCACAGGAATGGAAGATCTAGAGTTACCTCTGCTGCTGAGTATAAGTTCATAAGAGTTACCAGCCTCAGAAATTGCAGCCCAAATAAATGCTTGACAGAGTTCAAGTAACAGACACATCTCAACATCAACTGTTCAGAGGAGACTATGTGAATCAGGCCTTCATGGTTGAACTGCTGCAAAGAAACCAAGAAAAAAATCAAGAGAAAACTGCAAGACTCAATAGAAGACAAAACAAGGAACAAACCAAAAAAGACAGGCTTTTGAAAAAGTAACTATTTTTCATAAAATTGTACAGTTATCTTAGCTAGCTGAATTGCTAGCAGAATTGTTTACTTGTTGCTAAGCAGTTGCTAGGGACTCTCCCGGAAGAAGCTAGCTAGCTTACAAAGAATAACAACAAAAAATATCTAGTTAACAGAAGAAAGGAAGACAAAATAAGGACAAAAGAAGGACAGAAGAAAAAGGAAAAGAAAGAGGACAACAAAGTGAAACAGTCAGCCCTTCTATTGCAACTTCGTATTTCGTCGTCCTAACGTAGTCTACACTGCTATCTGCCCAGCAGCTAGCCAGCTAGCAAACGTCCACCGTCTACCGAATAGCAGCACTGTAGAAACTATTACACTCAACTGAACGACTTGATTAGTGTAGTGTTAGCTAGCTACATAGTTGTCTTTGCTGTCTTCGTATCCAAGATAATTGTGTAGTTTAGAGCGTGTAGTCTTAGAGTGATTATCTTAATTTACCGAGGTTAGCTAGCCAGCTATTTGTCGTCCTTAACGTAGGAGACACTGCTAGCTAGCCAACAGCTCGCCAACGTCTACTGAATAGAACTTCCGCACTCAACAACCCGGTCGCATTCCGCTTCGCTCCACAGGTAGTATCACATTTTCATTTCATTACAGCACAACGGTTTGATTTGTTTGATCGTAGCTAGCTACATAGCTAGCTACATAGCCGTCTGTGTATCAAAGATAATTGTGTAGTCTAGAGCGATTTTCTAGGTTAGCTAGCCAGCTATTGTCGTTCTTTTAACGCAACGTAACGTAATCAACACTGCTAGCTAGCCAGCTAGCCCCCGAATAGCAGCACTGTAGAAACTATTACACTCAACGGAACGACTTGATTAGTGTAGTGTCAACAACGCAGCCACTGCCAGCTAGCCTACAAAGTCAACAACGCAGCCACTGCCAGCTAGCCTACTTCAGCAGTACTGTATCATTTTAATCATTTTAGTCAATAAGATTCCTTGCATTTCTGAACATTCGAGACGTGTAGCCACTTCTGTAGCCTCTTCTGTAAACTATGTGTCTGTCTATCCCTGTTCTCTCCTCTCTGCACAGATCATACAAACGCTCCACACCGCGTGGCCGCGGCCACCCTAATCTGGTGGTCCCAGCGCGCACGACCCACGTGGAGTTCCAGGTCTCTGGTAGCCTCTGGAACTGCCGATCTGCGGCCAACAAGGCAGAGTTCATCTCAGCCTATGCCTCCCTCCAGTCCCTCGACTTCTTGGCACTGACGGAAACATGGATCACCACAGATAACACTGCTACTCCTACTGCTCTCTCTTCGTCCGCCCACTTGTTCTCGCACACCCCGAGAGCTTCTGGTCAGCGGGGTGGTGGCACCGGGATCCTCATCTCTCCCAAGTGGTCATTCTCTCTTTCTCCCCTCACCCATCTGTCTATCGCCTCCTTTGAATTCCATGCTGTCACAGTTACCAGCCCTTTCAAGCTTAACATCCTTATCATTTATCGCCCTCCAGGTTCCCTCGGAGAGTTCATCAATGAGCTTGATGCCTTGATAAGCTCCTTTCCTGAGGACGGCTCACCTCTCACAGTGCTGGGCGACTTTAACCTCCCCACGTCTACCTTTGACTCATTCCTCCTTCTTTCCACTCCTCTCCTCTTTTGACCTCACCCTCTCACCTTCCCCCCTACTCACAAGGCAGGCAATACGCTCGACCTCATCTTTACTAGATGCTGTTCTTCCACTAACCTCATTGCAACTCCCCTCCAAGTCTCCGACCACTACCTTGTATCCTTTTCCCTCTCGCTCTCATCCAACACTTCCCACACTGCCCCTACTTGGATGGTATCGCGCCGTCCCAACCTTCGCTCTCTCTCCCCCGCTACTCTCTCCTCTTCCATCCTATCATCTCTTCCCTCTGCTCAAACCTTCTCCAACCTATCTCCTGATTCTGCCTCCTCAACCCTCCTCTCCTCCCTTTCTGCATCCTTTGACTCTCTATGTCCCCTATCCTCCAGGCCGGCTCGGTCCTCCCCTCCCGCTCCGTGGCTCGACGACTCATTGCGAGCTCACAGAACAGGGCTCCGGGCAGCCGAGTGGAAATGGAGGAAAACTCGCCTCCCCTGCGGACCTGGCATCCTTTCACTCCCTCCTCTCTACATTTTCCTCCTCTGTCTCTGCTGCTAAAGCCACTTTCTACCACTCTAAATTCCAAGCATCTGCCTCTAACCCTAGGAAGCTCTTTGCCACCTTTTCCTCCCTCCTGAATCCTCCCCCCCTCCTCCCTCTCTGCAGATGACTTCGTCAACCATTTTGAAAAGAAGGTCGACGACATCCGATCCTCGTTTGCTAAGTCAAACGACACCGCTGGTTCTGCTCACACTGCCCTACCCTGTGCTCTGACCTCTTTCTCCCTCTCTCTCCAGATGAAATCTTGCGTCTTGTTACGGCCGGCCGCCCAACAACCTGCCCGCTTGACCCTATCCCCTCCTCTCTTCTCCAGACCATTTCCGGAGACCTTCTCCCTTACCTCACCTCGCTCATCAACTCATCCCTGACCGCTGGCTACGTCCCTTCCGTCTTGAAGAGAGCGAGAGTTGCACCCCTTCTGAAAAAACCTACACTCGATCCCTCCGATGTCAACAACTACAGACCAGTATCCCTTCTTTCTTTTCTCTCCAAAACTCTTGAACGTGCCGTCCTTGGCCAGCTCTCCCGCTATCTCTCTCAGAATGACCTTCTTGATCCAAATCAGTCAGGTTTCAAGACTAGTCATTCAACTGAGACTGCTCTTCTCTGTATCACGGAGGCGCTCCGCACTGCTAAAGCTAACTCTCTCTCCTCTGCTCTCATCCTTCTAGACCTATCGGCTGCCTTCGATACTGTGAACCATCAGATCCTCCTCTCCACCCTCTCCGAGTTGGGCATCTCCGGCGCGGCCCACGCTTGGTTGCGTCCTACCTGACAGGTCGCTCCTACCAGGTGGCGTGGCGAGAATCTGTCTCCTCACCATGCGCTCTCACCACTGGTGTCCCCAGGGCTCTGTTCTAGGCCCTCTCCTATTCTCGCTATACACCAAGTCACTTGGCTCTGTCATAACCTCACATGGTCTCTCCTATCATTGCTATGCAGACGACACACAATTAATCTTCTCTTTCCCCCTTCTGCCAGGTGGCGAATCTGGCAGACATATCAGTGTGGATGACGGATCACCACCTCAAGCTGAACCTCGGCAAGACGGAGCTGCTCTTCCTCCCGGGAAGGACTGCCCGTTCCATGATCTCGCCATCACGGTTGACAACTCCATTGTGTCCTCCTCCCAGAGCGCTAAGAACCTTGGCGTGATCCTGGACAACACCCTGTCGTTCTCAACTAACATCAAGGCGGTGGCCCGTTCCTGTAGGTTCATGCTCTACAACATCCGCAGAGTACGACCCTGCCTCACACAGGAAGCGGCGCAGGTCCTAATCCAGGCACTTGTCATCTCCCGTCTGGATTACTGCAACTCGCTGTTGGCTGGGCTCCCTGCCTGTGCCATTAAACCCCTACAACTCATCCAGAACGCCGCAGCCCGTCTGGTGTTCAACCTTCCCAAGTTCTCTCACGTCACCCCGCTCCTCCGCTCTCTCCACTGGCTTCCAGTTGAAGCTCGCATCCGCTACAAGACCATGGTGCTTGCCTACGGAGCTGTGAGGGGAACGGCACCTCAGTACCTCCAGGCTCTGATCAGGCCCTACACCCAAACAAGGGCACTGCGTCCATCCACCTCTGGCCTGCTCGCCTCCCTACCACTGAGGAAGTACAGTTCCCGCTCAGCCCAGTCAAAACTGTTCGCTGCTCTGGCCCCCCAATGGTGGAACAAACCATTGGGGGGCCCTCACGACGCCAGGACAGCGGAGTCAATCACCAACTTCCGGAGACACCTGAAACCCCACCTCTTTAAGGAATACCTAGGATAGGATAAAGTAATCCTTCTCACCCCCTTAAAAGATTTAGATGCACTATTGTAAAGTGGCTGTTCCACTGGATGTCATAAGGTGAATGCACCAATTTGTAAGTCGCTCTGGATAAGAGCGTCTGCTAAATGACTTAAATGTAAATGTAAATGTAAACCACTACTAAAGGGCACCAACACGAAGAACAGACTTGCTAGGGCCAAGAAACATGAGCAAGGGACATTATACTTGTGCTCTGATGAGTCCAAATTTGGGATTTTTGGTTCTAACCGCTGTGTCTTTGTGAGACGCAGAGTAGGTGAATGGATGATCTATGCATATGTGGTTGCCACCGTGAATTATGAAGGAGGAGTTGTGATGGTGTGGGGTTGCTTTGCTAGTGACACTGTCAGTGATTTATTTAGAATTCAAGGCACACTTAACCAGCATGTCTACCACAGTATTCTGCAGGGATACGCCATCCCATCTGGTTTGCTCTTGTTTTTCCACAGGACAATGACCCAACAAACTTCCAGGCTGCATCAGAGGACCTGGCCTCCACAATCACCCGACCTCAACTCAATTGAGATGGTTTGGAAAGAGTTGAACCGCAGAGTGAAGGAAATGCAACCAACAATTGCTCAGCATATGTGGTAAGTGTCACACCCTGATCTGTTTCACCTGTCTTTGTGATTGTCTCCACCCCCCTCCAGGTGTCGCACATCTTCCCCATTATCCCCTGTGTACTTATACCAGTGTTCTCGGTTTGCCTGTGGCCAGGTCGTCTTGTTTGTCAAGCCGACCAGCATTTTTGTGTTAGCTCCTGCTTTTCCCCAGTCTGTCTTTTCTCGTCCTCCTGGTTTTTGACCATTGCCTGTCCTGACCCTGTACCCACCCGCTCTGCCTGCCCCTGACCCTGCCTGGGCTCCTGTATCTTTGCCCCTGGTGCAGTAATAAACATTATTACTTCGACACGGTCTGCATCTGGGTCTTACCTTGATACCAGATATTACGAACTAGCCATGACTGACCCAGCTGACCTGGGCCAACTGTGCAATGCCATCTCCACCCAGGGAGCCACTATCGGTATGCCAAAGGAATTGCTTCATGACCTTGTGGAGTGGGTCCAAATGTTGGCTGAATGCCATGACCAGGCGTTGGGCAGTTTGCTAGAGAAATTCCACAGGTTGTCTGGGAGGCCACCTACCACGATGGTAACCCCACAGCTCCTCAGCAACATAGATGCTAGCAGCGCCGTCTCATCTGTCACTCCACCTTCTCGGGACCCCCACATACCTCCTCCGGAATTCTTCAATGGAGAGCTGAGCACCTGTCAGGAGTTCCTAGCTCAGTGTGCCCTTGTCTTCGAGCTTCAGCCCTCCTCCTTCCCCTCGAATTGCTCCAAGATAGCCTACCTCATGCTGATGTCCGGGAGGGCTCTCACCTGGGCTACTGCCGTGTGGGAACAACAGCCGGCCATATGCGCTAGTCTGGAGGGGTTTGTGGGAGAAGTGAGCAAGGTCTTTGATGACCCGGATTTCTGCACGTTGGCAGTGGAGAGTGCTTGGAATCAAGAGGCATGATATGTTCCTGCACGGTGTCTTGGAGGAGGTCAAGGACAAGCTTAAAGCCTGGGAGTTATTTACGGAGCAGGATTCCCTCATCGCTTTGACCTTCCATATCGATGGGCGATTACCGGAACAACGGAGGGAGAGGAATTTGGATTTCACTGACACTCCCAGGGATCCCATCTTGCCTCCGAGTCATCCCGGAAGCTCTTGATGGTCTCGCTGCCGAGAGAACCCGAGACTTCCCGACCTGTTCCAAGGGCTGCTGAAGACGGCCGAGTCACCGCTTCCTGAGCATATGCCACTATGCAGAGCTGGGCTGTCCTCCAGCGCAACGGCAATACAGGATTGACACAATTTGTTGTCTGTACTGCGGGACATTTTGTGTACTCTTGTACTTTAAAGAAACAAGGCTCACTCTGCTGGGCCACATGGAGGACGTTCCTGCTTCTCCTGCTCGTAGCCCTTTTCATGCAATTCTGCTGTGGGGAGACAGGTCCAAATTTCTCTGGGTTCTCATTGACTCTGGGGCCCGACAAGAGCTTTTTGGACGCTACCCTGGCATCCGAGCTGAACATCTCCACTCAGCCCCTCTTAAGTCCCATGGATGTTAGAGCACTGGACGGGCACTCTATAGGCCGAGTCACCCACAACAGTACTCCCACAATCCTACGGGTGAAGGGGAACCATAGCAAGTCTATCCAGTTCCTGAATCCCCTCTGATTCCCGTGGTATTGGGATTCTCCTGGCACCAACGACACAATCCTCTCATTAACTGGTCTACTGGTGCCATCATGGACTGGAGACCGTTCTGCCACGCCCATTGCATGAAGTCAGCACAACCTGCCATGGGACGTATTCCTGGGGGCTCAGAAGGTGCCCCGGACCTCTCCACAATCCTGCAGAGTACCATGACCTAGACCAGGTCGTTTCCGCCGCATCGACCCTATGACTGCGGGATTGACATTCTCCCTACCACCACGCCGCCCCGGGGACGTCTGTACTCTCTGTCAGGACCGGAGACCAAGGCTATGGATACCTACATTGGGTAATGTTCATTCCGTTTTTTTGGGCTCCGTTATTTACTTAACCTCTCTTGGTAGGGGGCAGTATTTTGACTTCCGGATGAAAAGCGTGCCCAAAGTAAACTGCCTGTTACTCAGGCCCAGAAGCTAGGATATGCATATAATTGGTAGATTAGAGCACTCTATAGTTTCTAAAACTGTTCAAATTATGTCTGTGAGTATAACAGTGCTGATATGGCTGGTGAAACCCCGAGGACAAATCTGGGACCTTTTGGAGTGCCAACAGAAGAAGATCATCAAAGGTAAGACATTTATTATATATTTATTATATATATTTCTGACTTTCGTGGCTCACCTGCCTGGTTACAATATGTTTTTCATGCCTTTGTACGTGGGGTGCTGTCCTCAGATAATTGCATGGTGTGCTTTTGCCGTAAAGCCTTTTTGAAATCTGACAAAGTGGCTGGATTAACAAGACGTTAAGCTTTATTTTAATGTATTACACTTGTGATTTTATGAAAGTTAAATATTTATAATTCTGTAGTTTGAATTTCACGCTCTGCAATTTCACCGGATGTTGGCCAGGTGGGACGCTACCGTTAACCTCTATCGTCGAGCAATCCCGTATCCGGGGGCGTAATCATAGCCTCAAGCTCATTACCATAACGCAACTTTAACTATTCATGAAAATCGCAAATGAAATTAAATAAATATATTGGTTCACAAGCTTAGCCTTTTGTTAACAACACTGTCATCACAGATTTTCAAAATATACTTTTCAACCATAGCTACACAAGCATTTGTGTAAGAGTATTGATAGCTAGCATAGCATTAAGCCTAGCATTCAGCAGGCAATATTTTCACAAAAACAAGAAAAGCATTCAAATAAAATAATTTACCTTTGAAGAACTTCGGATGTTTTCAATGAGGAGACTCTCAGTTAGATAGCAAATGTTCAGTTTTTCCAAAAAGATTACTTGTGTAGGAGAAATCGCTCCGTTTTGTTCATCACATCACTAAGAAAAAAATCTGAAAATGCAGTCTCTACAACGCCAAACTTTTTACCAAATTAACTCCATAATATCGACAGAAACATGGCAAACGTTGTTTAGAATCAATCCTCAATGTGTTTTTCATATATCTATTCGATAATAAATCATTCGTGGCAGCTGTGTTTCACCTCGAAGCAAACGAAAAAAACGCAATAATTGCAACGGAGGACACCAAGCGGCCACCTGGTAGATGTAGTCTCTTAAGGTCAATCTTCCAATGATTTGCCTACAAATACGTGACAATGCTGTCGACACCTTGGGGAAACGACAGAAAGTCTAAGCTCATTCGTGACCCATAAACACAGCCATATAAGGAGACATTGGAACACAGCACATTCAAAATCTGGGGCACTTCCTGTATGAAATTTCATCTTGGTTTCGCCTGTAGCATTAGTTCTGTGGCACTCACAGACAATATCGTTTCAGTTTTGGAAACGTCAGAGTGTTTTCTTTCCAAAGCTGTCAATTATATGCATAGTCGAGCATCTTTTCGTGAAAAAATATCTTGTTTAAAACGGGAACGTTTTTTTATCCATAAATTAAAAGAGCGCCCCCTATATCCAAGAAGTTAACAAATAACACTAAATAATAACACTCAAAATGTGCACTTATAAATCATAACAATTGTAATCGAAATACAGCTGTAGACAAAAGTCAACGATCAAACATCACACATACAACTGCAAAATAGGAAAGTGTCCAAGTTATTGTCTTATGCTTGCCGTCAATCCTTAGTGATATCAGTCCTACGTCATTACCTTCTACTCATGAGACCAAGCCCATGCAAACACAGCTATACAAACAGTAGTTTCAGTGTTATCTAAAGGCTCAGCAGAAATGTCCACTCCCCAAGTTAATTTATAGTGGTATGTCTGAATAGTCTCTTATCTCTTTCACTCCCCTGCAGGGTTCTGTGTTTATCTTTGAGGTGCTTTCTCACAGACTCCTGTTTTGACTACAATTACTCACACATCTCTCAGACCATTTCTTGATAAGAAGCGAAGACTAGAAAAGACTGTGGAACAATATTAAACCTCTTATTGAATATATATATTGTTAATCTGTAGTTTAGGACCCTATAAATGTGGCGCGGGAGGGGTCTTATAGCCCTTCCCCTTCTATTAATACAACATGAGCATAATCAATTATTATAATAAATCAAACATTTGGTGCAGCCCCTATCATGACCCCAAGTTGACCCCATCAGGACTCCCCAGCTACTGGATTTATCTGTCCCTCTTCCTCTTCTGCCGGCGCAGGGTTCTTCTTTGTGCGGAAAAAGGACAAGACCCTTTGCATTGACTACCGGGACCTCAATGACATTACAGTTAAGAACCATTGCCCACTATCACTCATCTCCTTGGCCTTCGAGCCACTCCAGTGGACCACTGTGTTTTCCAAGCTGGATTTACGTAACGCCTACCACCTGGTGCGGATATGAGACGGGGGCAAGTGGAAGACCGCCTCAACACAGCCAGTGGCCACTATGAGTATCTGGTCATGCCATTTGGCCTCACCAATGCCCCTGCTGTGTTTTAGGCTCTGGTGAATGATGTCCTCCGTGACATGTTGAACTGGTTCATCTTCGTCTACATTGATGACATCCTTGTCTTCTCCCGCTCCCCTCAAGAACACGTGCTCCACGTCCGGCAGGTCCTTCAATGCCTTCTGGGGAATCAGGTGTTTGTGAAGGCGGAGAAGTGAGAGTTCCATTGCTCCACCATCCCCTTTCTGGGTTACATAATCTCTGCTGGGAGTGTCCAGATGAATCCGGGGAAGGTGAGAGAAGTGATGGATTGGCCTCAGCCTACGTCCAGGGTACAGCTGCAATGTTTCCTGGGGTTCGCCAACTTCTATCGCTGATTTATCCGGGGCTAAAGCACCCTGGCTTCCCCCTTGTCAGCACTCACCTCGCCCAAGGTATTGTTCACATGGTCTCCAGCTGCTGACTGGGCGTTCCGGGACCTCAAACATCACTTCACCACAGCTCCCATCCTGGTTCACCCTGACCCATCTCGTCAGTTTGTGGTGGAGGCCGATGCTTCGGATGTCGAGGTGGGGGCTTTCCTGCCCCAGGGTTCTGCGCTTGACCTCAAGCTACAACTCTGAGCTTTCTTCTCCCATTGCCTCAACGCCACAGAAAGGAACTGATAATAGGAACTGATCGTTCCTGACGCCATCCGCTACACGGCACTGGAGTGGGGCCACTCCTCCAGGCTTGCCTGCCTTCCTGGGCGACGTCGGACCCTGGACTTTGTGCAACAGCACTTTTGGTGGCCTACTATGGTTCCTGATGTGTCCGCATTCGTCGCCACTTGCACAGTGTGTGCACAGAGCAAGACTCCTCGGCAAGCCGGCTGGTCTTCTCCAACCTCTGCCTGTCCACCACCGTCCCTGGCCTCACAGCTCCCTGGACTTTATCATGGGTCTTCCCCGTCTGATGGCAACACCACCATCTTGACTGTGGTGGATCGGTTTTCCAAAGCCAACCACTTCATTCCTCTCCCCAAACTACCCTCTGCCAAAGACACGGCCCAGCTCATGGTGCTCTTTGTGCGGAAAAAGGACATGGTCTCCGACCGGGGTCCTCAGTTCTCGTCTCAGTTATGGAAGGTGTTCTGTACCCTCATTGTGTCATCGGCCAGCATGTCCTCTGGGTTCCACCCGAGTCCAACGGCCCAACGGAGCGAGCCAAACAGGACCTCAAAACTACCCTGCTCTGCCTGGTCTCCGACAACCCCTGGTGTTGGTCGAATACGCCCGCAATACCTTTCCTGCTCTCCCTTTGAGTGTTCCCTGGGGTATCAGCCCCACTCTTCCCTGAGCAGGAAGAGGTTGGCATACCTTCTGCCCAGATGATTGTCCACCGCTGTTGTCATACCTGGAGGAGGGTACCTCGTCGATGGCCATCCGGCGTACATGGTGAGACGCCTCGAGGGTTCGACCACGGGGCAGGGGTTTCCAGCACCTAATTGACTGGTAGGGTTATGGCCCGTAGGAGAGGTGCTGGGTCTCCACTAGAGACATCCTGGACCCAACCCTCATCGCCAACTTCCACCGCCAGCACCCTGGTCAACCAGGTATGCGCCCAGGTAGGACGCCAGGTGGCGCCCCTAGAGGGGGAGGGGGCCTATCATACCCTGATCTGTTTCACCTGTCTTTATGATCGTCTCCACCCACCTCCAGGTGTCACCCATCTTCCCCTGTGTATTTATACCTGTGTTCTCTCTTTGTCTGTGGCCAATTTGTCTTGTTTGTCAAGCCAACCAGCGTGTTTGTGTCAGCTCCTGCTTTTCCCCAGTATCTCTTTTCTCATCCTACTGGTTTTTGACCATTGCCTTTCCTGACCCTGTACCCACCCCCCTGACCACTCTGCCTGCCCCTGAGCCTGCCTGCCGTCCTGTACCTTTTCCCATGTTGCTGTAATACACATTGTTACTTCGACACGGTCTGCATCTGGGTCTTACCTTAATACCTGATAGGAAATCTTTCAAGACTGTTGGAAAATGCTTGTTTAGCTATGGTTCAAAAGCATATTTTGAAAATCTGAGATGACAGTGTTGTTAACAAAAGGCTAAGCTTGAGAGCTAATATATTTATTTCATTTCATTTGCGATTTTCATGAATAGTTAACGTTGCGTTATGCTAATGAGCTTGCGGCTATAATTACACTCCTGGATACAGGTTTTTTTCGTAGCCAAACGTGATGAACAAAACGGAGCGATTTCTCCTACACAAATAATATTTTTGGAAAAACTGAACATTTGCTATCTAACTGAGAGTCTCCTCATTGAAAACATCCAAAGTCCTTCAAAGGTAAATTATTTTATTTGAATGCTTTTCTTGTTTTTGTGAAAATGTTGCATGATAATGATCTTGAGGCTATAAATAGGATCCCGGATACGGGATTGCTCGTCGCAACAGGATATACAGTGCATTTGGACTTTTTCCAGATCTGCAGAGAAGAATTGTATGGTTTTCTTCCGTTGAAGGAGAGGAGGACCACAAAATGCAGCGTGGTTAGTGTTCAACATCTTTAATATATACGATGAACGAGAACACTACAAAATACAAAACAATAAATGTGAAAATCGAAACAGTCCTATCTGGTGCAATGACACAAAGACAGAAGACAACCACCCACAAAATACCCAAAGAACATGGCTGCCTAAATATGGTTCCCAATCGGAGACAACAATAAACACCTGCCTCTAATTGAGAAACAATCTAGGCAACCATAGACTTACATAAACACCTAGACTAGGGGACACCCCATAAATAAACAAAACCCCTAGACCAGGGAAACACATCATGTCATACCCTGACCTAACCAAAATAATAAAGAAAACAAAGATAACACTAAGGCCAGGGCGTGACAGTACCCCCCCTAAAGGTGCGGACTTCCGGCTGCACACCTAAATCCATAGGGGAGGGTCTGGGTGGGCGTCTGTCCACGGTGGCGGCTCTGGCACGGGACGTGGACCCCAGCATAGTCTTAGTCCTCCTCCTAGGAATGGCGACTTAGGATTGGCAACCCTACTAAATGGCCCCACTGGACTGAGGGGCAGCTCCGTACTGAGGGGCAGCGCCATACTAAGGGGCAGCTCCATACTGAGGGGCAGCTCCATACTGAGGGGCAGCTCCGGACTGAGGGGCAGCTCAGGACTGAGGGGCAGCTCAGGACTTTTATTTTATTTTTTATTTTACCTTTATTTTACTAGGCAAGTCAGTTAAGAACAAATTCTTATTTTCAATGACGGCCTAGGACCAGTGGGTTAACTGCCTGTTCAGGGGCAGAACGACAGATTTGTACCTTGCCAGCTCGGGGATTGCAACCTTTCGGTTACTAGTCCAACACTCTAACCACTAGGCTACCTTGCCACCCCAGGGTAGCCTAGGGCAGCTCAGGACTGAGGGGCAGCTCAGGACTGAGGGGTAGCTCAGGACTGAGGGGCAGCTCAGGACTGAGGGGCAGCTCAGGACTGAGGGGCAACTCAGGACTGAGGGGTAGCTCAGGCTGGTTGACGGCTCTGGCAGCTTCTGGGTGACTGACGGCTCTGGCGGATAATGGCTGAATGGCGGTTCTGGCGGCTCCTGGCTGACTGGCGGCTCCTAGCAGACTGGCTGCTCCTGGCAGACTGGCGGCTCTGGCGGCTCCTGGCCAGGCGGGAGACTCTAGCAGCTCTGGACAGGCGGGAGACTCTAGCAGCTCTGGACAGGCGGGAGACTCTAGCAGCTCTGGACAGGCGGGAGACTCTAGCAGCTCTGGACAGGCGGGAGACTCTAGCAGCTCTGGACAGGCGGGAGACTCTGGCAGCTCTGGACAGGCGGGAGACTCTGGCAGCTCTGGACAGGCGGGAGGCGGGAGCACCTGTAGGGCTGAGACTGAGAGACAGCCTGGTGCGGGGGGCTGCCACCGGAGGGCTGGTGCGTGGAGGTGGTACTGGACAGACCGGACCGTGCAGGCGCACTGAAGCTCTTGAGCACTGAGCCTGCCCAACCTTACCTGGTTGAATGCTCCCGGTCGCCCTGCCAGTGCGGCAAGGTGGAATAGCCCGTACTGGGCTGTGCTGGCGAACCGGGGACTCCATGCGTAAGGCTGTTGCCATGTATGCCGGCCCAAGGAGACGCACTGGAGACCAGATGCGTAGAGCCAGCTTCATGGCACCTGGCTCTATGCTTACTCTAGCCCGGCCGATACGAGGAGCTGGTATGTACCGCACCGGGCTATGCACCCGCACTGGGGACACCGTGCGCTCCACAGCATAACACGGTGCCTGCCCGGTCTCTCTCGCCCTCCAGTGTAAGCACAGGAAGTTGGCGCAGGTCTCCTACCTGGCTTCGCCATACTCCCTGTGTCCCTCCCACCAAGAAATTTTTGGGGCTGACTGTCGGGCTTCCATTCGCGCCGCCGTGCTGCCTCCTCATACCAGCGCCTCTCTGCCTTCGCTGCCTCTAGCTATTCTTTGGGGCGGCGATATTCTCCTGGTTGTGCCCAGGGTCCTTTCCCGTCTAGGATCTCCTCCCAAGTCCATGTCTCTAAATAGTGCTGCCTCTCCTTCTGCTGCTGCTGCTGCTTCTCCTGCTGCTGCCTGTTACCACGTCGCTTGGTCCTTGGTTGGTGGGTGGTTCTGTAACGGTTTTCTTTCTGTTGAAGGAGAGGAGGATCAAAATGCAGCGTGGTTAGTGTTCCACATCTTTAATATATATGATGAACGAGAACTCTACAAAATACAAAACAATAAATGTGAAAACCAAAACAGTCCTATCTGGTGCAATGACACAAAGAGAGAAGACAACCACCCACAAAATACCCAAGAACATGGCTGCCTAAATATGGTTCCCAATCAGAGACAACGATAAACACCTGCCTCTAATTGAGAACCAATCTAGGCAACCATAGACTTACATAAACACCTAGATTAGAATCACCCCATAAATATACACAACCCCTAGACCAGACAAAACACATACATTCCCCATGTCACACCCTGACCTAACCAAAATAATAAAGAAAACAAAGATAACTAAGGCCAGGGCGTGACAATAATGGTAAAAACTCCACAAATACAGGTGTGCCAAGCTTGTAACATCATATCCAAAAAGACTCGAGGCTGTAATCGCTGCAAAAGGTGCTTCAAGTACTGAGTAAAGGGTCTGAATACTTTTTATTTTGTATACATTTGCAAACATTTCTAAAAACCTGTTTTTGCTTTGTCATTTTGGGGTAGTGTGTGTAGATTGATGAGGAAAATAAAACAATGTAATCAATTTGAGAGGCCGTAATGTAACAAAATGTGGAAAAGGTCAAGGGGTCTGACTACACTCCGAATGCGCTGTATTAAACTATCTGGTCTGATTTCTTTGATAGACTATATCAACCTTATTAGATTCACAAATAACTACACTAAGACTACTACACTTTTACTAATAAGGAATTCAAAAAGATTTTTGCTATCAATTTGGGATAGAAATAGGATGGTGCATATAGTGGAAGATGTTTAGAAGTTTGTGTTGAAGAAATGTTGTTGTAGTTGAAGTTTTTAAAGTTTTAATTGAGCTAAGTAGCAAAATATAGTCCAAGTTAATGGTTGAGTAAGTTAGGATTTTGTCAACAAATGTACCCACATTTCTATATGTAAACAGATTATGATCAGTGAATGCCAGAATGTAGTTTTTTTTACATACTTCTTCCCTTTTAGCTAAAATCGTATCTTTTCGAAACTATTTTAGCTGTCGTGCTAGCTTTTTTAACCCCCCTTGCACTTGCCTGGACAGGCCTGCTCCATCCGTGGCTAAAGCCAGTGTCAGAAATGTGTTAAACGTTTGTGCTATGAAACTAGACACATTCTGCACTTTGTCTAGTGTTAGACTAAGCAAGGAAAGTGAATTTAAATACTAATTTAATTTTATTGGAATTTGCAGCTGTTGATAAGTAATGAATCTGCTAGCTTCTGATGACTTACTGCATCGAAATATCTGGTCTGATTACTTTGACAGATTACAATATCAACCTTATTACTTTGGAGTGTGGGGCACTTAGATCGCATAGTACATCACAAATTACTACACTCAGGCTACCATCACAGAATATGTAAACTGTAATAATAGAGTACAGAAAACAATAAGGGATTGGTTAAGTTATATAGAGGGATAAGTGGGAAAAGGGAGGCACTGGCCGGAGAAGGGCCCCCCCTTCCCTCGGAGCACTATTTTCCCCAGGGACACACAGTCAACAGAGCTTAACATACATCTGAGTTTCATTATATCAAATGCAAGCTATAGATTTTTTTTTACCATGAACTTGTGTAGACCATCAAAATGTAATTCTGCTTTCACAACACACCGTATTCTCCACCTGGTACTCCGCTACCATTTTCTCAACTGCCCTGATGCTGATTTTGAGTTTTTTATGTATCATTATGATTACACCTTTAGCTTTGTTTCGGGCTGAGCAGCCAGTTTGTACAAACGGTTCTCTATTCTATGTGTGTCCTTTTGGAGCAGTTATGTTTCTTGGAGCTTTGCTATATCAGTACGGTTTCTTGCTAGGATATCAAGACAGCTGGAGCATTTAATAGGACTATTAAAGCCTTTAAAATGTCAAAAAATAATATATTATTAATCATGCAATTGTTATCTTTAGTGTTGATAAGACCATAGATGTGAAACAAAAAGCACGACGCACAGGGAAACCCACTCATTGGTCGTTCCCCCACTTTAAAGCATTCCACCGGTTGTACAAAAGTGATAATGCCCTCGACCTCGTCTCGGGCCTAACAACCCCCGTCTCTGGCATTATCACTTAATTAAGTGCTCCCCATTGTTATAATTTGAATGTTCTGAAAAACGCAGTGGCAGTTAATTCAACAGTGGGAAGTTGGCTAAATGACTTGATGTGGATACTAAAACAGCTGTACCTCTTGATTAGTAGTAGATCATTCTGTTCTGATTCCAGATTTAAACTGCAGAGAAGTAGATCAAGATTGTCATCTATGTTTTTGCCTAAAGTGCTGGGAAAGTGGTCCAAATTTCAGTTGTTTGTAAAAGTTGAGACAAAGTACTTGATGTGGTTACGAAAACAGCTGACATATTTTGATTGGTAGAAGATAATTCTGTTCTGATTACATATTTGAAAAGCAGAGGCATAGACCGAGATGTCATCCCTCAAAGTTTTTGTTTGAAAGTGCTGGGTAATTGGATAAAATGTCTGTATTTTCTAATAAATTGAAGAGGTAAACAACATACAGTTGAAATTAGAAGTTTATTTACACTTAGGTTGGAGTCATTAAAACTCGTTTTTCAACGACTAAACAAATTTCTTGTTAACAAACTATACTTTTGGCAAGTCGGTTAGGACATCTACTTTGTACATGACACAATAACCTTTTCCAACAATTGTTTACAGACAGACACTTTCACTTATAATTCACTGTATCACAATTCCAGTGGGTCAGAAGTTTACATACACTAAGTTGACTGTGCCTTTAAACAGCTTGGAAAATTCCAGAAAATTATGTCATGGCTTTAGAATCTTCTGATAGGCTAATTGACATCATTTGAGTCAATTGGAGGTGTACCTGTGGAAGTATTTCAAGGCCTACCTTCAAACTCAGTGGCTATTTGCTTGACATCATGGGAAAATCAAAAGAAATCAGCCAAGATCTCAGAAAAAAAGTGTAGACCTCCACAAGTCTGGTTCATCCTTGTGAGCAATTTCCAAATGCCTGAAGGTACCGTGTTCATCTGTATAAACAATAGTACGCAAGTATAAACATCATTCGACAACGCAGCCGTCATAACGCTCAGGAAGGAGTACTTTGGTGCGAAAGGGCAAATCAATCCCAGAACAACAGCAAAGGACCTTGTGATGATGCTGGAGGGAACAGGTACAAAAGTATCTATATCCACAGAAAACAAGTCCTATATCGACATAACCTGAAAGGCCGCTCAGCAAGGAAGAAGGCACTGCTCCAAAACCGCCATAAAATAGCCAGACTACAGTTTGCAACTGCACAATGGGGACAAAGATCATACGTTTTGGAGAAATGTCCTCTGGTCTGATGAAACAAAAATAGAACTGTTCAGCCATAATGACCATCGTTATGTTTGGAGGAAAAAGGGGGAGGCTTGCAAGCCAAAGAACACCATCCAAAATGTGAAGCACAGGGGTGGCAGCATCATGTTATGGGGGTGCTTTGCTGCAGGAGGGACTGGTGCACTTCACAGAATAGATGGCATCATGAGGGTGGATAATTATCTGGACAGTTTGAAGCAACATCTCAAGACATCAGTCAGGAAGTCAAAGCTTGGTCGCAAATGGTTCTTCCAAATGGACAATGACCCCAAGCATACTTCCAAAGTTGTGGCAAAATGGCTTAAGCACAACAAAGTCAAGGTATTGGAGTGACCATCACAAAGCCTCAATCGTATAGAAAATTTGTGGGCAGAACTGAAAAAGCGCGTGCGAGCAAGGAGGCCTACAAACCTGACTCAGTTACACCAGCTCTATCGGGAGGAATGGGTCAAAATTCACCCAATTTATTGTGGGAAGCTTGTGGAAGGTTACCTGAAACATTTGACCCAAGTTAAACAATTTAAAGGCAATGCTACCATATACTAATTGAGTGTATGTAAACTTCTGACCCACTGGGAATGTGATGAAAGAAACAAAAGCTGAAATAAATAATTCTCTCCTCTATTATTCTGACATTTCACATTCTTAAAATAAAGTGGTGATCCTAACTGACTTTAAGCAAGGTTATTTACTCAGATTAAATGTCAGGAATTGTGAAACTGAGTTTAACCTCTCTTGGGGGTGTGGGGCGGTAGCGTCCCACCTGGCCAACATCCAGTGAAATTGCAGAGCGCCAAATTCAAAAACAGAAATACTCATTATAAAAATTAATAAAACATACATGTGTTTACATCGGTTTAAAGATTCACTTCTTGTTAATCCAACCACAATGTCAGATTTCAAAAAGGCTTTACGGCGAAAGCATACCATGCGATTATCTGAGAACAGCGCCCAGCAGACAATTCATTGCAAACAGTTATCAGCCAAGTAGAGGAGTTACACAAGTCAGAAATAGCGATAAAATGAATCACTTACCTTTGATGATCTTCATATGGTTGCACTCAGAATACTCCCATTTACTCAATAAATGTTCATTTTGTTCGAAGAAGTCCCTCGCGCGTTTTGTTCAGTAATCCACAGGCTCAACGGCAGTCACAGCAGGAAGACTAAAAATCCGAAAAGTATCAGTAAAGTTCGTAGAAACATATCAAACGATGTTTATAATCAATCCTCAGTTTTTTTGTCATAATAATCAATAATATTTCAACCGGACAAAAGCTTTGTCAATATAAAAGGAAAACAAGAAAGGCGTGCTCTCGGTCGCGCGCAGGGAAAACCTCTGGGACACTGAATGGTCCACTCATTCAGAATGGTCTTACTCCCTCATTTTTCAGAATACAAGCCTGAAACCATTTTTAAAGACTGTTGCCATCTTAGTGGAAGCCATAGGATGAGCAATTTGAGTCCTAAATCAATGGAATCTATTTTGGCAGTCTATGGAAAACTAGAAACATTTTTAAAAATCTCAGGTTTTCGCATGCCATATCAGTTATGTTATACTCACAGACATTATTTTGTGTTTTCCATCCAGATATATGCATATCCTAGCTTCTGGGCCTGAGTAACAGGCAGTTTACTTTGGGCACACTTTTTATCCGGAGGTGAAAATAGTGCCCCCTACCCTAATGAAGTTAAATGTATTTGGCTAAGGTGTATGTAAACATTCCGGATTCAAATGCATGTGTTACCTAAAACAGCTGTATCGTTAGATTGGCAGCATAAATCTTTGATCTAATTTCACGCTCTAGCAACACCTTGTTGGGGGCCGGGCGCCTGCAAGCTGAAAATAAAAAGTGGATGGAGGACAAAAAGAGTTGTCAACTTTTTAAGAGTAGCATGCTAAAGATTAACTATAATAAAGTCAGATATAAGTGGTACAAGCCACACTAATAACATCCTATGAACGCCATGCTACTGAGTCCCACTTGTCCGTGCATGCCTATGCATTAATGTTTGTGTGTCTGAGTACCATCGTGGATCACCATCCATCGGCCTATGGCGCTGAGAGCTAAACCAGGCCAGGAGGAAAGCAAACAGTGTTTGGGAGATGGAGGGACGAGATCCCTTACAAAGAAACGCAAACTATTCTGCCCGAAGAGAACACACACTGAGTGTGACTGACCAGGTGAATCCAGGTAAAAGCTATGATCCCTTCTTGATGAAACCTTTTAAATCAGTGTAGATGAAAGGGAGTTGACAGGTTAAAGAAGCCTGGATACAATTAAGACATGGATTGTATATTTGTGCCATTCAGACGGGGAATGGGAAAGACAAAAGATGTACGTGGCTTTGAACGGGGTATGGTAGTAGGTGCCAGGTGCATCGGTTTGATTGTGTCAAGAACTGCAATGCTGCTGGGTTTTTCATGCTCAACAGTTTCCCGTATGTATCAAGAATGGTCCACCACCCAAAGGATTCAGCCAATTTGACAACTGTGGGAAGCATTGGAGTCCTTGGTGAATGCGGAATTCTTTCAACACCTTGTAGAGTCCATGTCCCAAGGAATTAAAGCTCTTCTGAGGGCAAAAGGGGTGCAACTAAATATTAGGAATGTGCTCCGTGAACATTAGACAGGCCTTTCACTTTTAGAATAATAATATCTCTACAAACAGAGAACGTTGCAAATTCAGCTGTAGAGGCTGGTAGAGGCCAACATGCAACTCTACTACTCTCTTCTCCTCTCTTTCTTCTTCTTTGGGGTTGAAGCGCCAGGTCTGATGCCTACAGCTGACAAATCCAAAGAAAGAACACAAAACAATCATGACTTTTAAATAAATATTTTTTTTCTGATTTAGACTTTGCTTTTATTTATTTTTCCTCATCCTTGGTTTTGGTGTGGCCTGGCTTGATAATATCAAATATTTATCCATTCCTCGGAGCTGATCACTCACTCTCTTACTGGTGTGGGTTTCGAATACACACACCACGCTGACGTGTGGAGCTGGAGCGAACACAACACTTTTTTTTGTTGCTCTGTACAAGAACACATCAATCTCACCAGCAGTGCTATGACACAATGGGGATTTCAAAGTGATAGAAAGCATTAGTCACCACCAGTCTCCATCACCCCCAGTCTCCCCACTGATAAGGAAGAAGGGCGGCAGGCCTTTCTAGCAGTGAGTCCATGGGATGTGGTCATGACCAAGGCTCCAGTGGGTCTTTGTCTGAGCATGGGTGTGTGTGTGTGGGTCTTCGTCTGAGCGTGTGTGTGTGTGTGTGTGTGTGTGTGTGTGTGTGTGTGCCCATCCACATGAAAAAATATTACATTATTATTATAGAATACTACAGTACTTACTATATAATTCTGTAGTAAACTGTAGTATGATACTATACTACACATTGTATCCCTCGATCATGTGTAGTAGTTACTATAGAATGTTGTAGTATACTGTTAAATACTACAATATTATTCACAAAAAACACACTAGTAAATACTACATTAACGTCTGCAAGAAACACTAGTCTAATAAAAAAACATATTATAGTAAATACTACAGTATTTAATGTGCATATAACCTACCCATTCCCCTCCCCCATTTCCCAATTTGTGCCACCCATAAGTGAGAAACCTATATGCCAACTATAGATCATACTTGTTATAGAAGTTACAGAAAAATGCAGATTCTCTGAACTATCTGTTCAGACCCCAGTTTTATCTACCTACAAGTTTTGGAAAATGTGTTTTTTTTCTCCAGTAGGTTTCCTGAAGAAGAAAGCCTACAGTTCTATGTCAAATATAATGAAACAAAAACACTATACTAAGTACTACAGCATACTGCAGTCTGCAGAACACTACAGTAAATACTACAATATAAACTGAGTGACTAGAGTTCTGAATGCTGATTCGCTGATAGCTGTGATATATCTGACTGTACTAAATGGGTATGACAAAGCATTTATTTCCACTGCTCTAATTATGTTGGTAACTGGTTTGTTGTATATGGCCAATATACAGCTAAGAGCTATATCCAGAACAGCCCTGAGCCGTGGTATATTGCTTAAGTATACTATTCCAGAAATACTACAATATACTACAATCGGCAAAAACACTACATGAATTACTATACTACAGTTTTATTTAATTTTTATTTAACGACAGTAATTATACTATAGCTAACTGTAAATACTACATATACTACAGTGAAAAACACTAAAGTGGATACTATACTATTTACCATAGTATTTTTTCATGTGGGTATTCATGCATAAATCTTTGTGTGTGTGTGTTTTTCCATAATATCATCTTTATCTTGCACACAGACTGACTGAGCCTTATACCAGGGTATATGGAGACCATTGCACTGCCCCTTTCATGTCCTATTTACTTTCATTTTTTTTTCATTAATCGGCAGTGTATTTAAGAAGTCTACAGATCAGTCTGATTTTATTATTTTCAAGAAATTGAGAAATTAGGTGAGCAAATGATTAATGAGACAAAGTGGTCATACTTTTGACAAAATTGAAGAACACAGGAGCAATCCAAATAAAATTGGGTACTCTCTGAAAGAGCTGGGCCACAGCAAATGGCTCAAAACCAAATCAAGTAATGTCAGTCTGAGCAAAAATCTGGAGATTTTATTGATGATAAGGACATTTGTTTTGTCAGAGTGGTTAGAGGGACAATAGAGTCCTGAGTACCATGACATTAGGACCTGATGGTTGTTAGCAAGTTGGGTACTACCAACACATGTCCAGAGAGCATAAGAGAGAATTATCGTGACTCAACGGTCAAGTGGAATTTTACTGCGGTCATGACTCATGACTGCGGTAACACGGTCACTGCAACAACCCTGGGTGTTCCTAATGTTTTGTACACTCCGTGTTTATCAATGACATGAAATCAGCTTTTTCCTGTCAACTTTTTTTATTTTTGCAGATGTTTCAGCTCTTTTGGTCTCTCACTAAGACAAGAGTATGGCTGAGAGCCAAATTAGTGCACAACTACCAAGTATCAGTAACTGGCTGTCAGACAACAAGCCATCTCTTAATTTGGGGAAAACAGAGTACACATTATTTGCCTCTAAGATTGGGCTAGGTAGATCACCAGGCTTTAAAGTCACGGTTGGTGACACAGCAGTTATAGCCAATAACTCTGTTGAATACTTAGGAATACTCCGGTTCCTGACAGGAGAGAGCATGGGGCAGAAAGTAAATGCCAATGTCAACCAGAAAGTAATGTTTATGTCCAGAAAAGCCACATTTCTAGATAAAGGGACCCTTGCAACAGCGTTAGTGCAGCCTCACTTTGACTACGCATGCACTACCTGGTACAGTAAATAATCAAGAACTAGCTACAGGCAGCTCAGAATAAAATGTCAAGGGCCATTGAATCTTAGCCTTTGGGTTCATATTGGGCCTTCTCATCTCAGTGAACTGGAGTGGTAATCAGTTGATAAAAGGGTCATTCAGCTGAAATTGGAATTTGCCCATAATATCGGGTATGGTACAGTAGGGACTCTCATTCCTTTGCCACGTGAGGCAGTGCCACAGATTTTGTGCCATGTCGATTCAAGAGTGGTACTGTCCAGAACACGTTTTTATATGCGGTAGTGGTAGAGTGGAACAAACTCCCAGCTGACATGAAAACAGTTTATTCCAGTTGTAGGATCAAACACTCCTGCACGGTTTGGTTAATGATGAGATAGCTTCCTAGCCAAGTGTAAAGCCCTGGAGTGTTTTGCTACATGTGTATATATATTTTTATATATATAAATACAGTGGCAAGAAAAAGGATGTGAACCCTTTGGAAATATCTGGATTTCTGCATAAATTGGCTATAAAATTTGATCTGAACTTCATCTAGGTCACAACAATAGACAAACACAGTCTGCTTAAACTAATAACACACACACAATTATATGTTTTCATTCACATTCACAGTGCAGGGTGGAAAAAGTATGTTGAACCGTTGGTTTTAATAACTGGTTGACCCTCCTTTGACGGCAATAATCTCAACCAAAAGTTTTCTGTAGTTGCGGATCAGACCTGCACAATGGTCAGGAGGAATTTCGGACCATTCCTCTTCACAAAGCTATTTCAGTTCAGCAATATTCTTGGAATGTCTGGTGTGAACTTCTCTCTTGAGGTCATGACACAGCATCTCAAATGGGTTGAGGTCAGGAATCTGACTGGGCCAATCCAGAAGGCGTATTTTCTTCTGTTGAAGCCATTCTGTTGTTGATTTACTTCTGTGTTTTGGGTTGTTGCATCACCCAACGTCTGTTGAGCTTCAATTGGCAGACAGGTATTCTAACATCCTCCTGCAAAATGACTTGATAAACTTGGGTATTCATTTTTCTGTCGATGATAGCAAGCTGTCCAGGCCCTGAGGCAGCAAAGCAGCCCCAAACCATGATGCTCCCTCCACCAATGTTTTTTTTTTGGTCAGCAGTGGCTTCTACCGTGGTGTCCTCCCATGAACACCATTCTTGTTTAGTGCTTTACATATCGTAGACTCGTCAACAGAGATATTAACATGTTCCAGAGATTTCTGTAAGTCTTTAGTTGACACGCTAGGATTCTTCTTAAACTCATTGAGCATTCTGCGCTGTGCTCTTGCAGTCATCTTTGCAGGACGGCAACTCCTAGGGAGAGTAACAACAGTGCTGAACTTTCTCCATTTATAGACAATTGGAATTACCGTGGACTGATCAAGGCATTTAGAGATACTTTTCTAACCCTTTCCAGCTTTATGCAAGTCAACAATTCTTAGTCTTACGTCTTATGAGATCTCTTTTGTTCAAGGCATGGTTCACATCAGGCAATGCTTGTTGTGAATAGCGAACTCAGGGCAAGGCAGCTCTAACCAACATCTCCAATCTCGTCTCATTGATTGGACTCCAATTAGCTTTTGGTGAAGTCATTAGCCTAGGGGGTTCACATACTTTTTCCAACCTACACTGTGAATTTTAAATTATTAATTCAATATAGACAAGAAAAATACAATAATTTGTGTGTTATTAGTTTAAGCACACTGTTTATCTATTGTTGTGACTTAGATGAAGATCAGATCAAATTTGATGACCAATTTATGTTGAAATCCATGTAATTCCAAAGGTTTCATATACTTGTTCTGTATATCTAAATATGTGGACATTGTGTATGATTTAATATATGGCACAGAGTGCCCATGTCACCATATTTCGCCTTTCAGCCACTTTCCCACCATTAGAGGACCACAATGGAAACAAGTCTGACTTTTTGTGTACGTAAACCTCTGCAATTTTGATAAATGTATTGGTTGCCTGGTGTGGCTTCTTTATGCATTTTAAATTGCCGCCCCCAAAAAAAAAAAGAATGACGACTGAATTGCGCATCGCAAATATTCATCCAAGACATATTTTTCCATATCTGGTTTACATACCCATTCTTACCCTAGATATAATGTACTGGTAGATATCACAAGTCTTTCCCCGCTGCCGATGACATTCAATTCTGTGAGCTGCTCCGTGTCACAACCAGCTGAGAGCTGTGCGCTCTTGCAGCCTGATATTCTGCTGAAACTATCTATGTGTGCAGCGTGTACGTAAATATAAACTCAGCAAAAATAAGCAACAGTCCTCTCACTGTCAACTGCGTTTTGTTTTCAGCAAACTTAACATGTGTAGATATTTGTATGAACATAACAAGATTCAACAATTGAGACACGAAACTGAACAAGTTCCACAGACATGCGACTAACAGAAATGAAACAATGTGTCCCTGAACAACAACATTTCTGGGGGGAATGGCCATAGCCATCACCCTCCGATCCAACAGGTCCCAGACATGCTCAATGGGATTGAGATCCGGACTCTTCACTGGCCATGGGAGAACACTGACATTCCTGTCTTGCAGGAAATCACGCACATAACAAGCAGTATGGATGGTGGCATTGTCATGCTGGAGGGTACCATATGAGGGAGGAGGATGTCGTTCCCTGTAACGCACAGCATTGAGATTGCTTGCAATGACAACAAGCTCAGTCCGATGATGCTGTGACACCCCACCCCAGACCATGACGGACCCTCCATCTCCAAATCGGTATAACGCTCATTCCTTCGATGATAAACGCGAATCCGACCATCACCCCTGTTGAGACAAAACCGCAACTCGTCAGTGAAGAGCACTTTTTGCCAGTCCTGTCTGGTCCAGCGATGGTGGGTTTGTGCCCATAGGCGACATTGTTGCCAGTGATGTCTGGTGAGGACCTGCCTTACAACAGGCCTACAAGCCCTCAGTCCAGCCTCTCTCAGCCTAGTGTGGACAGTCTGAGTACTGATGGAAGAATTGTGCATTCCTGGTGTTACTCGGGCAGTTGTTGTTTCCATCCTGTACCTGTCCCGCAGGTGTGATGTTTGGATGGACCGATCCTGTGCAGGTGTTGTTACACGTGGTCTGCCACTGCGAGGACGATCAGCTGTCCGTCCTGTCTCCCTGTAGCGCTGTCTTAGGTGCACCACAGTACGGACATTGCAATTTATTGCCCTGGCCACATCTGCAGTCCTCATGACTCCTTGCAGCATGCCTAAGGCACATTCACGCAGATGAGCAGGGATCATGGACATCTTTCTTTTGGTGTTTTTCAGAGTCAGTAGAAAGACCTCTTTAGTGTCCTAAGTTTTCATAATTGTGACCTTAATTGCCTACTGTCTGTAGGCTTGTTCATTAATTGTTTATGGTTCATTGAACAAGCATGGGAAACCGTGTTTAAACCCTTTACAATGAATATCTGTGAAGTTATTTGGATTTTTATGAATTATCTTTGAAAGGCAGGGTCCTGAAAAAGGGCCGTTTCTTTTTTTGCTGAGTTTATTTAATGTGCTCTGTGATTGCGTTGGCTACTTTGTGCATGATTTCTCTATTGTACTGCATAATTGATACAGCGTATTTCTACTTTGATACACATCAGTGAGGATTAAGAAGTGAGAATATGCCATGTCCACTGAAAAAAAGTGTGTATAAGTCACCTGCATATAGCCCCAAGTACACCACTGATGGACAGACCTCAGTCTTTTCATATTCTCACGTCTCTGTGCACTGTGCACACACACAAACACGCACATACTCACTCAACCATACACGTGATAAACACTCACATGCACACACACTCACTCACTATGTACACAGTTGTCAAAAGTCTACCTCTTGCGCAATGGAGGTTTTAGTCATTTACAAACAGAACGGGAAAGTTCCTCCTTATAGGTCCAAGTCTCTATAAGGCTAGGATTAGAGCCACATCATCAAACAAAGTGTGACATCAATTACCTCCTAAAGCAGACGGATCACTTCAAGAGACCTCTCATTTTTCAGGAGCCTTGCGCAACTCCTTGTGTAAACGTTGCACTATGCAAGACAAGCACATGTCACTGTAATGGATGGGTTTACTCGTCTCAGCTTGAAGAGTTGCTCTTGGGTTGCTATAAATAAGACAGCAACACATTGTGTTACCAAGGGTTTACATCAGTAAGCATTTAATAATACAGGTTCATTTTAGTGTAGATTCTTTATAGAGATATGTCACATCACACTTATTTATTCTTTACATGCTAGAACATGGTACAGGTCCAAGTGTAAGCTAGTTCAATTGGTAACCTTAGCCACAGCATCGAATTGCTCTCTATTAGGTGGTGTAGCTGGCTATTGTTGTCAAGGGTTGTAAAACAGGCTATGGCGGTCAGTGCAGCTGTGCGCACACATGGCTGCTTCTCATTACAGGTAATCCTTCATTGCCCACAGTGAAATGTGTTATTTTCCATTATAGTGCACACCTCCTCCATCCCTCCTTTCCTGACGGGGGATCTGGGGGTATGATAGATGGTGTTTCTCCCTCTGTTTAGCTCACCATGTTTAGGCCTTGGCCTCTGTTAACCAGCATGAGGCTGCCATTGCTCGATGGCACATCCCATGTGGGGGTGCTGGGCGGTGGGATGTGCAGGGGATCTGTGGGGTGTTTTGATTTGGTAGGCGGAGGCTGATATGTAGGCTGAAGTAACTAGCTACAGTGTATAACTCTAGTCCAAGGTATGAGATGTGGCTTCGGGGTCAGGGTGCTGGGCTATTAGAGGGATGGTGTGCTGGGGAGGGAGAGGGTATTTTGTGCTGGGATTTCAGCATTGTTATACAGTAATGATCATTATGTAAAGACCCTTCTCAACGTGAATCAGAAAATAAAGTTAAATGACCACAAGGAGAATGAAAATAACAGACATCTACTGTAGTATTGTACCTGCAACCCTAACTGAAAAATGACCACATTCTTTCCTAAGAAGCACCTTTTCTAATCTAATCGTATGAGGTACAGCATTTACTGTACCCTTGCTCTCTTTGTTGGATGAGGCTGAGGCCTGGCCTAAAGGTATGCAGTACTGGACATATTTGATAACCCCGTGGTCATAGACACACACAGACTCACTAGGACTGGCCCCTGTAGGCCCGATAACGCATTGGCGCCACAGGACCGCTGGTTTCACGTGGTGGAGCTCGGGGGAGAGAGAGACTGTCAAACATTCTCAGACTAAACAAATTACTCCACCTCCCTCCCCCTCAACCCCTATCATTCATTCTGACTTTCTCACTACATCTCTCTCTCCCTCACACTCTCTCTTTCTCTGTCTCTGTCTCGCACTCTCTCTTACACACACACTCACACATACACCCCCCTCCCCTCCTCTGTGCCCTCCTGTTGCCCTAGTCTGGGCTGATGGAGTGGGGTTATCAGGCCAAACACCTCCCTGCTCTCCTGGGGTCCAGCCTGGGAGTCTGGAGGAGTGGAGCTGTTAAAGTAGTGTGAACAAACCGGAGCTGTTAGTGTGCTTGAGAATAGACTGCTTCTTTATCCGTTTTTCTTTATGAATGCCAATTTATCTGACTGGCTAGGAGAGAGAGTGGAAGTTAGACAGGGTGATCATCAGACAAGCCCATACTCTACTGGAATGTACATGCATGCCCATACACAGACACATTCAGCGATGTCGAAACTATAAAATATGCATTTATGGCTGAATCCATCCACATACTGTATTTCTGACTTTTGCGTATGAAATTAATTCTGTATGGTACACTGTAAAAACAATCCTGTTGTTTTTACAGTCATTTACCTGTAAGTTACTGTACAAAAAGGAACAGTATGTGACCGTACTGTATTTTATGGTATCCAATACTGTTACTGTAATTGATTTACAGTACCAATAATGCTACTGTAGTCATTTTACAGTACCCTACTCTTACTGAAAAGCCTGCTTTGTATATTTCCCAGATTGCCTTGCCTTTCGAATGATTTGTAACATGGTTATTGAAACATGGTTGTTGCATTCATCCATGTTCAGTCCTATGGCCTACACCAAGTGAGATACTAAGTGAATATGTTATCATTAACATTTAGTTATTGAACACAATACAATATGTATTTCACAAGGCCTTATTTTGAGAGGTTAACGTTAATTCGGTGGCCTTAAGTGGGATTTCAAAATTCCAGTAACTTTCCCCAAATTCCCAGATTTTCCAGAGATCCTGGTTGAAGGATTCAAGATTTCCAGCTTATTCCTTCCCGTTTCCAGGAATCTTCCAACAGGGATTTCTGGAAAACCTGTACACTTTGGGGAAATACCAGAATTTTGCAGCCCTACCTGAAAGTCACATTATGCTAGCTTGCAAAGTGAAATGTAATTCCTATTGGAATCCAGCCAAAGTTAGGATATCCAACAAGGTATTTATTCACCCGCAACCTGCATTGAGAATAACTGCTAGGAACATTGTAAGGTGACAACCTAAGTCAGGGGTTTCAAACTCATTCCACGGAGGGCCATGTCTGCAGATTTCTCCTTTCAATTCATTTCCTTACTAATTATTGACCTTAATTCATAAACCAGGCAAGAAAGGTGCAGCGAAAACGCGCAGACACTCAGCGGAATGAGTTTGACACGTGACCTAAGCCTTTTAAACTGGAACAACCATTTCAGTAACAGGTGCAAAAAAATCTGATTGGATTAGTTTAGAAACATGACTGTTATTTATCTTTGTGTAGCATAAGATAGGCAATCAATCAAAGTACAGTACATGCAAAAAGGCAGATATTAAAAACAATTCTAAACAATTAACCTGCAGGAGAGCTTTTCTTGGAAATATGATCAAGTTAATGATTACCTCCGTTTTACAGTAACTGGCTGCCAGTAAATTAACGTAAACAAAACACAGTCTAACTGTACAAATGCCGTTAATTTATTGACGGTAGCATTATTGCTACTGTAATATATTGTAACGATTGGGGCAGGGAAGAGTAGTTTGAAATCAGTCTAAGTGATGTTGCAGTTCAACAATTTCCACAAGGGGCCTGCGTTTCACTTGTAGCTCCTATTATGTGTGATTTGACTTCCGGCGCCGACAGAGATGGCCGCCTCGCTTCGCGTTCCTATGAAACCCTTTTTGTTTTTTTACGTGTTATTTCTTACATTGGTACCCCAGGTCATCTTAGGTTTCATTACATACAGTCGAGAAGAACTACTGAATATAAGAGCAGCGTCAACTCACCATCAGTACGACCAAGAATATGACTTTCGCAAAGCGGATCCTGTGTTCTGCCTTTCACCCAGGACAACGGAATGGATCCCAGCTGGCGACCCAAAAAATAAACTTCGTAAAAGGGGGAAACGAAGCGGCTTTCTGGTCAGACTCCGGAGACGGGTACATCGTGCACCACTCCCGAGCATTCTTCTCGCCAATGTCCAGTCTCTTGACAACAAGGTTGATGAAATCCGAGCAAGGGTAGCATTCCAGAGGGACATCAGAGACTGTAACGTTCTTTGCTTCACGGAAACATGGCTCAATGGAGAGACGCTATCGGAGTCGGTGCAGCCAGCTGGTTTCTCCACGCATTGCGCCAACAGAAACAAACATCTTTCTGGTAAGAAGAGGGGCGGGGGCGTATGCTTTAGGGTTAACAAGACGTGGTGTGGCCACAACAATATACAGGAACTCAAGTCCTTCTGTTCACCTGATTTAGAATTCTCTTCGATTATAATCACAGCCGAATATATTCCCCCCCAAGCAGACACATCGATGGCTCTGAACAAACTTTATTTGAATCTTTGCAAACTGGAATCCATATATCCGGAGGCTGCATTCATTGTAGCTGGGGATTTTAACAAGGCTAATCTGAAAACAAGACTCCCTAAATTGTATTAGTATATCGATTGCGCAACCAGGGCTGGAAAAACCTTGGACCATTGCTATTCTAACTTCCGCGAAAAGCTGACCACGACTGCATTTTGTTGATCCCTGCCTACAGACAGAAACTAAAACAAGAAGCTCCCGCGCTAAGGTCTGTTCAACGCTGGTCCGACCAAGCTGATTCCACACTCCAAGACTGCTTCCATCATGTGGACTGGGATATGTTTCGTATTGCATCAAACAACAACATCGACGAATACGCTGATTCGGTGAGCGAGTTCATAAGAACGTGCGTTGAAGATGTCGTTCCCATAGCAACGATAAAAACATTCCCAAACCAGAAGAGATGGATTGATGGCAGCATTCGCGTGAAACTGAAAATGCGAACCACTGCTTTTAATCAGGGCAAGGTGACTGGAAACATGGCCGAATACAAACAGTGTAGCTATTCCCTCCACAAGGCAATCAAACAAGCTAAGCGTCAGTATAGAGACAAAGTAGAATCTCAATTCAACGGCACAAGAGGTATGTGGCAGGGTCTACAGTCAATCACAGATTACAAAAAGAAAACCAGCCCCGTCACGGACCAGGATGTCTTGCTCCCAGGCAGACTAAATAACTTTTTTTGCCCGCTTTGAGGACAATACAGTGCCACGGACACGGCCCGCAACCAAAACATGCGGACTCTCCTTCACTGCAGCTGACGTGAGGAAAACATTTAAACGTGTCAACCCTCGCAAGGCTGCAGGCCCAGACGGCATCCCCAGCATCCTCAGAGCATGCCCAGACCAGCTGGCTGGTGTGTTTACGGACATATTCAATCAATCCTTATCCCAGTCTGTTGTTCCCACATGCTTCAAGATGGCCACCACTGTTCCTGTTCCCAAGAAAGCTAAGGTAACTGAGCTAAACGACTACCGCCCGTAGCACTGACTTCCGTCATCATGAAGTGCTTCGAGAGACTAGTCAAGGACCATATCACCTCCACTCTACCTGACACCCTAGACCCACTCCAATTTGCTTACCGCCAAATAGGTCCACAGACGATGCAATCTCAACCACACTGCACACTGCCCTAACCCACCTGGACAAGAGGAATACCTATGTCAGAATGCTGTTCATCGACTACAGCTCAGCATTCAACACCATAGTGCCCTACAAGCTCGTCATCAAGCTCGAGACCCTGGGTCTCGACACCGCCCTGTGCAACTGGGTACTGGACTTCCTGACGGGTTCGCCCTCAGGTGGTGAGGGTAGGCAACAACATCTCCACCCCGCTGATCCTCAACACTGGGGCCCCACAAGGGTGCGTTCTGAGCCCTCTCCTGTACTCCCTGTTCACCCACGACTGCGTGGCCATGCACGCCTCCAACTCCATCATCAAGTTTGCGGACGACACAACAGTGGTAGGCTTGATTACCAACAACGACGAGACGGCCTACAGGGAGGAGGTGAGGGCCCTCGGAGTGTGGTGTCAGGAAAATAACCTCACACTCAACGTCAACAAAACTAAGGAGATGATTGTGGACTTCAGGAAACAGCAGAGGGAACACCCCCCTATCCACATCGATGGAACAGTAGTGGAGAGGGTAGTAAGTTTTAAGTTCTTCGGCGTACACATCACAGACAAACTGAATTGGTCCACCCACACAGACAGCATCGTGAAAAAGGTGCAGCAGCGCCTCTTCAACCTCAGGAGGCTGAAGAAATTCGGCTTGTCACCAAAAGCACTCACAAACTTCTACAGATGCACAATCGAGAGCATCCTGTCGGGCTGTATCACCGCCTGGTACGGCAACTGCTCCGCCCACAACCGTAAGGCTCTCCACAGAGGGTAGTGAGGTCTGCACAACGCATCACCGGGGACATACTACATGCCCTCCAGGACACCTACACCACCCGATGTCACAGGAAGGCCATAAAGAACATCAAGGACAACAACCACCCGAGCCACTGCCTGTTCACCCCGCTATCATCCAGAAGGTGAGGTCAGTACAGGTGCATCAAAGCTGGGACCGAGAGACTGAAAAACAGCTTCTATCTCAAGGCCATCAGACTGTTATTAAACAGCCACCACTAACATTGAGCGGCTGCTGCCAACACACTGACTCAACTCCAGCCACTTTAATAATGGGAATTGATGGGAAATTATGTCAAATGTATCACAAGCCACTTTAAACAATGCTACCTAATATAATGTTTACATTCCCTACATTATTCATCTCATATGTATACGTATATACTGTACTCTATATCATCTACTGCATCTTTATGTAATACATGTATCACTAGCCACTTTAACTATGCCCATCTCATATGTATATACTGTACTCAATACCATCTACTGTATCTTGCCTATGCCGCTCTGTACCATCACTCATTCATATATCTTTATGTACATATTCTTTATCCCCTTACACTTGTGTCTATAAGGTAGTAGTTTTGGAATTGTTAGCTAGATTACTTGTTGGTTATTACTGCATTGCCAGAACTAGAAGCACAAGCATTTCGCTACACTCGCATTAACATCTGCATGTGACAAATAAAATGTTATTTTATTTGATTTGGTTAATTTTAGCAATGGAAAAGTATTTATTTGTATGATGTGCCTTTCTGATTGTGTATTATTTTCTATAATATAAAACAGCACAGCCAAAACCAAAGCAATACATTTAAAATATAAAGACAAGTACCAATTAACTAATAAGAAGCAAGAGGATTATTATATTTTCTTCTGATGTGCTTTGATTATGTTGCCGTTGTACTTTTTTTTACAGTAGATGCTACTTTAAAAACCCACTGCAAATCCAAGTGACTGGTTACAGTCCGTGGGAACCAGTAAAATGGCCATATAATCAAACAGGCAAAGCATCAATACAGGATTAAGATTGAATCCTACTACACCGGCTCTGATGCTCGTCGGATGTGGCAGGGCTTGCAAACTATTACAGACTCCAAAGGGAAACCCAGCTACGGGCTGCACATTGATGAGAGCCTACCAGATGGGCTAAATGCCTTTTATGCTCACTTCGAGGCAAGCAACACTGAAGCATGCATGATAGCACCAGCTGTTCCTGAAGACTGTGTGATCACACTCTCCGTAGCCGATGTGAGCAAAACCTTGAAACAGGTCAACATTCACAAGGACGCGGGGCCAGACGGATTGCCAGGACGTATACTCAGAGCATGTGTGGACCAACTGGCAAGTGTCTTCACTGACATTTCCAACTCTCCCTGACTGAGTCTGTAATTCCTACATGTTTCAAGCAGACCACCATAGTCTCTTTACCAAGAAAGTGAAGGTAACCTGCCTAAATGACTACCGCCCCGTAGCACTCAAGTCAGTAGCCATGAAGTACTTTGAAAGGCTGGCCACGGCTTACATAAACACTATCATCCCGGAAACCCTAGAACCACTCCAATTTGCCCAACAGATCCACAGATGGCGCAATCTCAATCGCACTCCACACTGCCCTTTCCCAGTTGGACAAAAGAAACATCTATGTGAGAATGCTGTTCATTGACTACAGCTCAGCATTCAACACCATAGCGCCCACAAAGCTTATCACTAAGCTAAGGATCTTGGGACTAAAACACCTCCTGGACTTCCTGACGGGCCACCCCCAGGTGGTAAGGGTAGGCAACAACACATCTGCCATGCTGATCCTCAATACGGGGGCCCCTCGGGGATCCAGGCTTATTCCCCTCCTGTACTCCATGTTCACCCACGACTGCGTGGCCAAGCACAACTCCAACATCATCATTAAATTTGCTGACGACACAACGGTAGTAGGCCTGATCACCGACAACAACGAGACAGTCTAGAGGGAGGAGGTCAGAGACCTGACAGTGTGGTGCCGGGACAACCTCTCCCTCAAAGTGAGCGAGACAAAGGAGATTATCCTGAACTACAGGAAAAGGAAGGCCGAACACGCCCCATTCACATTGATGGGGTTGTAGTGGAACGGGACGAGAGTTTCAAGTTCCTTGGTGTCCACATCACCAACAAACTATCATGGTCCAAACACACCAAGAAAGCCATGAAGAGATAACAACAACGCATTTTCCTTCTCAGGAGGCTGAAAAGATTTTGCATGGGTCCCCAGATCATCAAAGGTCTACAGCTTCACCATCGAGAACATCCTGATCGGTTGCATCAATGCCTGGAATGGCAACTGCTCGCCATTTGACCATAATGCGCTACAAAGGGTAACGCGTACAGCCCAGGACATCCCTGAGTGCCAAGCTTCCTGCAATCCAGGACACATATACAATACGCGGTGTCAGAAGAAGGTCCAGCAGAGCGCCAAGTCTAGGTCCAAAAGGCTCCTTAACAGCTTCTACACCCAAGCCTTAAGACTACTCAACAATTAATGAAATGGCCACAGGGACTATTTGCATTGACAGTAATGATATATAGTCGACTGCAGAGGAAGAATATTTTCTGCCAGATTGTGCTATTCATAACCACAGTGTCTACAGTACATGTCCTTATGGTTTCAATCCATTTTTCTACATAAGGTGAGTAAAACTGCGTTTGTGTTTACACTCCACCACTGCAATTGATGTTTTCATAACACAAGAAACAACAATTCCATATCGTTTGTTTTGAAACATCTCGCAGGTTGATGAGAGAATGGCCAGACTGATGTTACTGATACACAAATAGGTACATTATAAAGAAAGTATATCTTTCCATCTGTCCAGTGGGATTATTTCCCATCTATTTTCACCTAATGCTGCTCACACATTATGTTGTTTGAAAATTTACTTTCATATCACTGAGAGTGGTCAGTAGTTGTGGTCAGTAGTTGTGTGGTTATGGTCAGTAGGTTAGGTCCATAGTTTTAGTCAGTAGTTGTGTGGTCAGTAAATGTGTGGTTGAGGTCAGTAGTTGTGATCAGTAGTAAGTACTGTGGTGTGGTCAGTAGTTTGGCAACTAGTGTGGTTGTGGTCAGGGGTTATGGTCTGTGGTTGTGTTGTTGTGGTAAGTAGTTGTGTGATCAGTACCTGTGTGGTTGTGGTCAGTAGTTGTGGTTTGTAGGTTAGGTCAGTAGTTGAGGTCAGTAGTTGTGTGGTCTGTAGTTGTGGTTAGGAGTTGTTGTCAGTTGTGTGGCACAGTGTTGGTCAGTAGTTGTGGTCAGTAGTTATGGTCTGTGTTCGAGTTCCAGGTCTCCGGTAGCCTCTGGAACTGCCGATCTGTGGCCAACAAGGCAGAGTTCATCTCAGCCTATGCCTCCCTCCAGTCCCTTGACTTCTTGGCACTGACGGAAACATGGATCACCACAGATAACACTGCTACTCCTACTGCTCTCTCCTCGTCCGCCCACGTGTTCTCGCACACCCCGAGAGCTTCTGGTCAGCGGGGTGGTGGCACCGGGATCCTCATCTCTCCCAAGTGGTCTTTCTCCCTTACCCATCTGTCTATTGCCTCCTTTGAATTCCATGCTGTCACAGTTACCAGCCCTTTCAAGCTTAACATCCTTATCATTTATCGCCCTCCAGGTTCCCTCGGAGAGTTCATCAATGAGCTTGATGCCTTGATAAGCTCCTTTCCTGAGGACGGCTCACCTCTCACAGTTCTGGGCGACTTTAACCTCCCCACGTCTACCTTTGACTCATTCCTCTCTGCCTCCTTCTTTCCACTCCTCTCCTCTTTTGACCTCACCCTCTCACCTTCCCCCTACTCACAAGGCAGGCAATACGCTTGACCTCATCTTTACTAGATGCTGTTCTTCCACTAACCTCATTGCAACTCCCCTCCAAGTCTCCGACCACTACCTTGTATCCTTTTCCCTCTCGCTCTCATCCAACACTTCCCACACTGCCCCTACTCGGATGGTATCGCGCCGTCCCAACCTTCGCTCTCTCTCCCCCGCTACTCTCTCCTCTTCCATCCTATCATCTCTTCCCTCTGCTCAAACTTTCTCCAACCTATCTCCTGATTCTGCCTACTCAACCCTCCTCTCCTCCCTTACTGCATCCTTTGACTCCCTATGTCCCCTATCCTCCAGGCCGGCTCGGTCCTCCCTCCCGCTCCGTGGCTCGACGACTCATTGCGAGCTCACAGAACAGGGCTCCGGGCAGCCGAGCGGAAATGGAGGAAAACTCGCCTCCCTGCGGACCTGGCATCCTTTCACTCCCTCCTCTCTACATTTTCCTCCTCTGTCTCTGCTGCTAAAGCCACTTTCTACCATTCTAAATTCCAAGCATCTGCCTCTAACCCTAGGAAGCTCTTTGCCACCTTCTCCTCCCTCCTGAATCCCCCTCCTCCCTCTCTGCAGATGACTTCGTCAACCATTTTGAAAAGAAGGTCGACGACATCCGATCCTCGTTTGCTAAGTCAAACGACACCGCTGGTTCTGCTCACACTGCCCTACCCTATGCTCTGACCTCTTTCTCCCTCTCTCTCCAGATGAAATCTCGCGTCTTGTGACGGCCGGCCGCCCAACAACCTGCCCGCTTGACCCTATCCCCTCCTCTGTTCTCCAGACCATTTCCGGAGACCTTCTCCCTTACCTCACCTCGCTCATCAACTCATCCCTGACCGCTGGCTACGTCCCTCCCGTCTTCAAGAGAGCGAGAGTTGCACCCCTTCTGAGAAAACCTACACTCGATCCCTCCGATGTCAACAACTACAGACCAGTATCCCTTCTCTCTTTTCTCTCCAAAACTCTTGAGCGTGCCGTCCTTGGCCAGCTCTACCGCTATCTCTCTCAGAATGACCTTCTTGATCCAAATCAGTCAGGTTTCAAGACTAGTCATTCAACTGAGACTGCTCTTCTCTGTATCACGGAGGCGCTCCGCACTGCTAAAGCTAACTCTCTCTCCTCTGCTCTCATCCTTCTAGACCTATCAGCTGCCTTCGATACTGTGAACCATCAGATCCTCCTCTCCACCCTCTCCGAGTTGGGCATCTCCGGCGCGGCCCACGCTTGGATTGCGTCCTACCTGACAGGTCGCTCCTACCAGGTGGCGTGGCGAGAATCTGTCTCCTCACCACGCGCTCTCACCACTGGTGTCCCCAGGGCTCTGTTCTAGGCCCTCTCTTATTCTCGCTATACACCAAGTCACTTGGCTCTGTCATAACCTCACATGGTCTCTCCTATCATTGCTATGCAGACGACACACAATTAATCTTCTCCTTTCCCCCTTCTGATGACCAGGTGGCGAATCGCATCTCTGCATGTCTGGCAGACATATCAGTGTGGATGACGGATCACCACCTCAAGCTGAACCTCAGCAAGACGGAGCTCCTCTTCCTCCCGGGGAAGGACTGCCCGTTCCATGATCTCGCCATCACGGTTGACAACTCCATTGTGTCCTCCTCCCAGAGCGCTAAGAACCTTGGCGTGATCCTGGACAACACCCTGACGTTCTCAACTAACATCAAGGCGGTGTCCCGTTCCTGTAGGTTCATGCTCTACAACATCCGCAGAGTACGACCCTGCCTCACACAGGAAGCGGCGCAGGTCCTAATCCAGGCACTTGTCATCTCCCGTCTTGATTACTGCAACTCGCTGTTGGCTGGGCTCCCTGCCTGTGCCATTAAACCCCTACAACTCATCCAGAACGCCGCAACCCGTCTGGTGTTCAACCTTCCCAAGTTCTCTCACGTCACCCCGCTCCTCCGCTCTCTCCACTGGCTTCCAGTTGAAGCTCGCATCCGCTACAAGACCATGGTGCTTGCCTACGGAGCTGTGAGGGGAACGGCACCTCAGTACCTCCAGGCTCTGATCAGGCCCTACACCCAAACAAGGGCACTGCGTTCATCCACCTCTGGCCTGCTCGCCTCCCTACCACTGAGGAAGTACAGTTCCCGCTCAGCCCAGTCAAAACTGTTCGCTGCTCTGGCCCCCCAATGGTGGAACAAACTCCCTCACGACGCCAGGACAGCGGAGTCAATCACCACCTTCCGGAGACACCTGAAACCCCACCTCTTCAAGGAATACCTAGGATAGGGTAAGTAAGGGTAAGTAATCCTTCTCACCCCCCCAAAAAATTTTTTAGATGCAAGTGGCTGTTCCACTGGATGTCATAAGGTGTATGCACCAATTTGTAAGTCGCTCTGGATAAGAGCGTCTGCTAAATGACTTAAATGTAAATGTAAATGTAAATGTGCTGGTTTTTCTACGCATCTTCAATACCGGACAGCGGACTCGGGTAAGTCGAAGGAGGAGGGGTATGTGTCCCTTTGTTAACAACAGCTAGTGCGCAATCTCTAATGTTAAGGAAGTCTCAGGTTTTTGCTCACCTGCGCTAGAATACCTCATGATAACCTGCAGGCCATACTATTTACCAATAGTTTATCTATTATTTTCGTAGCAGTCTATTTACCACCACAGCCTGGTGCTGGCACTATTTTTTGTACTGCATGTATTTTGTGCAGAGAGTAAGATGATGATCTGGGTGGCTGCATTGCATAACATGCTATTCGTGCTGTTTCTTGTCAGATACATTGTTGAAATTAGAATTATATTGTGCATTGTAATTTTCATGTAAACCTATTGTAAACTTGTATTCTTTTTGGAAACCATTGAATCGGCCCAGTCAACATTGTCAAACCAGCACGTATGCAGAGAGTAGGATGATGATATGTGGTGTCTATTGCCTGATGTGCTATTCATGCTGTTTCCTATCAGATAATACATCCATAACTGGTGCTACATGCTGGACTCTTTGTCGATGATTGTTCACAACGCAAGAAGAGTACTGTTACAGTGGTGCTGTGACCGTTCTTCTGGATCATCCTTCGCTGGGCTTCCATTCCATAAGTTTGACCGTGGTTTCCATTGGAGAATCAGATAAGAGTTTGCTAGTGCAGTTTGACCTGTACCTCATTTCGCTCCAGGTGGGCACCAGTGCCTTATCTTTCTCAGTACTGAAGTGTTTTGATGATTTTTGCTATTGAGACACTTGCTACATTCATTGGGACTTTAACTTCACTGATAAGTCATATAATCTTCATTGTATTTGTTTATTTACAATTCTAATGTATATATTATATAACTAGGGTGGGTTTTTATCAGTGTAGTTGAGATTTTTGGTAACACTTTACTTAACACCCAGCATCATAACACATTATGACACAGGGATAACCATAATTATGATATAACTTGTCATAATATGGTCAGAACACTGTCATGACTCATTTACACATGTTGTGACATACAGTACCGGTCGAATGTTTGGACACACCTACTCATTCAAGGGTTCTTCTTCATTTTTACCATTTTCTACATTGTAGAATAATATTAAAGACATAAACTATGAAATAACACATAACACAAAACCTGGATGGTAAATTGCTGATGTTGGTAACGAAATACATTGTGACTCCTGTTTGTCACACCTTCAATTTTAGCCAAGAACAAGACATGGCGGGAGGCAAAGGTCATTCCGCTACCCAAGAAAAGCAGAGCACTCTTTAATGGTTAAGTTATTTTACAGAAAACCAAATTAACACACACAGCCCCCGGTCTCAAGAATCCCAAGATAATTTGTTTTATTGGGTGTGCTCACCTAGTCAATAGTTGTTAGGATAATTTCCGTAAGGGAAATACTATGTTAGTAAAGTACCATGGATAAGGTCGTTAATACTGTGAATGTAAAAAAATGCATTGTGCTTTTGTCAGTATTTGTATTTATTATGGATCCCCGTTAGCTGCTGCCAAAGCAGCAGCTACTCTTCCTGGGGTCCAGCAAAATTAAGGCAGTTTATACCATTTAAAAAACATTACAATACATTCACAGATTTCACAACACACCTTAGGCCCCTACTCCACCACTCCCACATATCTACAGTACTAAATCTATGTGTATGTATAGTGCGTATGTTATCGTGTGTGTGCATGTGTCTGTGCCAATGTTAGTGTTGCTTCACAGTCCTCTCCGTTACATAAGGTTTTTCAATGTTATATAATGTTTAGATTAGTGTATTATATTATCCACACCCAATAGCCAACTCTAGTGCACTATATACCCTGTAAAGGGGTTACTGTAAATTTGACAGTAGTTTACAGGCAGCTCGGTGGAAAGTAAAATTCTTTATTTCATGTTACAGTACACCCATTGTAATATAAATATGGTATCAAAGCAAGTACTGTGTAATAACATGCAGTACCATAACATTGGCAGTATTATACTATAAGAACGTACATTGTACCGTAATCCAAATTAATTAATGAATGGATGAATTAAATTCATTGAAGGGATGGGTTTGTATTTTACAGTATTTTACTGACATTTCAAGGGTTGGTGCAAGCAGGTTGGCTGCGAGGTACATATTCATATTTGCACTTCTAGAGGCCTTAACAAAGGCTTACAAACTGGCAGCGACTACAGGGCAAAACACAACAAAAGGTTCAAGACTTGCTGCCACTCCAATCTGTCCCCTCCACAAATGAATGAGGCACTATAACCACATAGGAATTAAATTGGCACAGCATTCCACTCAAAGGTGCAACAAATATAGCCTCTTACAAGGCACACCTCAAAATATGTTAATGAGCCAGAAACAACAATACCATGCCATGCACCCACTAGAACTGGATTCTGAGGGGTGGAATTACAGTACTAAATACAGGAATGATTTCCCTGCCCACAAACCTTTCCCACAATGCACCATAATTTATAGTATGCTGCAGTAAAACATTTGAGTATTTTACTGTTAATAATAAGAACACGACTGTATAATTTACAGTTTTCTTTTACAGTGTAGGGAATAGGGTGCCATTTGGGACATAGCCTGGGTCAAGAATCACCTCCTGGTTCCACTTAGAGCTTTGTTTCATTATTTCAGATGTATCACTGGTCCGTTCGCCTGTATTCTCTTTCATATACCTTTAGTGTAATTCATGGCATACAATCATGCAACTAACTGTGACTTGCTGACACTGAGTTATTCCATTTTGGAGTTGTTCCCAGACCTTGAAACTGGGTAGTGACATGGGGCACCAGCCAACAGGAGACGGATGGTCAGTCCCAGGAGAGGACACGGCAGGGTTTGACCAAAAGCACACTCACCCAGGGTTGCAGTGTTCAGCTGCCCAATGCTGGCTGGCACTCATCCAGACTGGTAGTCTGGTACCTCTGCAAACCCCTCAGACTGCCACTGCACAAGACTGACCAACCAGTGGGAAACAAAGGGAAGATTTTCATTTCTGCAATGCCAGGCCTGCAAATGGAGGAGCGGAAACAATGGTCAAAGTGATCACATGGATAAATTGTTGTTATAATTGTGCTGACCTGAACAAAATCCAAATCCATGTAAGTGGACAATAAAGGTAATGTAATCTGATCCAATTTAATCATTCATATTTGTTATCCCTTATCTCTCCCTACAAAAAACATTTGTTTTTGTTGATGTCCTGAATAGAAAGTATTATGTTTGGGAAATCCAACACATCACTGAGTACTACTCTTCATATTTTCAAGCATCGTGTTATGGGTATGCTTGTCATCAGCACGGGAGTTTTTTATGATAAAAATAAATGGAATAGAGCTAAGCACAGGCAAAATCCTAGAGGAAAACCTGGTTCAGTCTGCTTTCCAACAGACATTGGAATACAAATCCACCTTTCAGCAGGACATAACCTAAAACACAAGGCCAAATCTATACTTGAGTTGCTTACCACAGCGGCATTGAATGTTCCTGACCTGCCTAGTTACAGATTTGACTTAAATCATCTTGAAAATCTATGGCAAGATGTGAAAATGGCTACCTAGCAATGATCAACAACCAACTTGACAGAGCTTGAATATAAAAAATAATGTGCAAATATTATATGTGCAAATATTGTACAGTCCAGGTGTGCAAAGCTCTTAGAGACTTACCCAGAAAGACTCACTGCTGTAATAGCTGCCAATGGTGATTTTAACACGATTCTGTCCTATGTAGCAAAATTTGAAATTGTGTTTTTTACATTGGATAAAAGTAAACTTGCGGCCTCCCGGGTGGCGCAGTGGTCTGCATCGCAGTGCTAGCTGTGCCACCAGAGACTCTGGGTTCGAGCCCAGGCTCTATCGCAGCCGGCCGTGACCGGGAGGTCCATGGGGCGACGCACAATTGGCCTAGCGTCGTCCAGGTTAGGGAGGGTTTGGCCGGTAGGGTTGTCCTTGTCTCATCGTGCACTAGCGACTCCTGTGGCACTAGCGACTCCTGTGGCGAGCGCACAGTGGACGCTCTGGCCGAGGAGTAGGGTTGATCCGAGCATTCTGACCTAACAGTCATGCACCCAAGCTAACTGGCTAACGTTGGCTAGCTTGCTAGCTACTTCCAGACACAAATGAGGGAACAGCTCACTCTGACCATTTTACTTGCCCTTGAGGAGCTGGTTAGGCTGTTTTTATGTTATCCCGAGCATTGGTGACTGCAACTGTGCTGCTGGCAACAATTTAATGACACTTTTTTGCCAACTTTTACTGACACCGGCCATATTCAACGAGTGTTGAGCGTTCGTAAATTTGTCAGTTATTCTGCACTCTGGTGCATCTCTGGTACACTCAAACTAGAGTGCTCTGAAATCGGAGTAGGCAGCCAGAGCAAATTTACCAGCCACGTCTATCGACAATTTTCGCAGTGACATCATGAACATTATTGAAATGGTTACTTGCATAGTGGAGTCTTTTGTTTAGACATGTAGTTAGCTATTTAAACAATAAACCATAATCCCAACTCGTAAATGTACTACCCTGCATGAATCTGCAGGTAGCTAACCAACCAGGTTCAATGTTAGCGAGCTAACATTAGGCTATAACTAGCAATGCAAAATCTCTGAGATACAAATAATATTACTACACTGATCATACATGGAACCTTAGCTAGCGAGCCAGCCAGATAATGTTAGCTGGCTAGCTAAAAGTATGCTTTTAACTTGATATGAAAACAACTTTCTGACAAAATTAGAAATGTGTAATATTGGAAAATGTAGCTAATTAGACTATCTTACCCGTATACATGGACGTACGCTTCTCCCTTTCTGTCACGGATGCCATGGTTGCCTTGCACCATGCCCAAACCGGACGCACGTGAAAATTGATTTTGTCCCCCCACACCCAACGCGATCACGACACACAGATTGAAATATCAAAACAAATACTGAACCAATTATATTAATTTGGGGACAGGTCGAAAAGCATTAAACATTACAGTTGCTAGCTAATGTGTCCTATTTAGCTAGCTTGCTGTTGTAGATAATTTGTCCTGGGATATCAACGTTGAGTTATTTTACCTGAAATGCACAAGGTCCTCTACTCTGACAATTAATCCACACATAAAACGGTCAGCCAAATCTTTTTTAGTCATCTCTCCCCCTTCCAGGCTTTTTCTTCTTTGGACTTTATATGGCTATTGGCATCTAACTTTCATAATAAGGTGTATTACCACAACTGACCAACCGACCTCAGTTCATCTTTCAATCACCCACATAGGTATAATAACCAATGAGGAGATGTCACGTGGGTATATACTTCTATATGCTTGCACCGTGTTCAGCGTTCAACATCTATGTGTACATTTATTTTGCAACACTCGCGCACATGACGCGAGTGGTGTGGTCAGCATATACATTTGAAGATGTAATCCGGAGACGGGTGTTTTAAACAACAGTTTGTGTTCTCCTTTCAACTCTGCATATTTGCAATCAAACACCATTTTCTCAATCTCCTTAGCTGGCATACTCTAATTCCACTGTGCATTCCACTAATTTCAAAACTCGGTCTTTCAGAAAGTGGAGAGCAACATTTTTGCAGTTTTACTACGTGATCTCTTTCAAAAAAGACTCGTTAGATATGATTACCTACACATACTGACCAGCTCATGTTATAGACAGAAGTGTGCTAGATGGCAGACCAATCCGAAGTCCTCTCGGCATGTCCAGCCCACCCATTATTTCTGCCAATCATGGATAGTAGGAAGGTTCCTCACTTTTTCTGTGGCTAAACCAACTCGGCTTGTATTTGAACAATTTTATTTATACAGATGGCATAGCAGTTTGTTATTAAGGTACATGAAAGTTTACATATTCCAGAAGGCACTTCAGCCAAAAAAACGCATTTACGTTCAGTTTACGTTCAAATGTCTCTCCTGTGATGTAGTGACACTCGACATTCGCCTAGTTTCCTGAAATGAGAAATATTTTGTTGACAAAAAAATGACAGTACATTGTAATCCAACTTTGTAACACATGTTGGGGGAAAAGTAAAAGGGGGGTGAATACCTTCTGAAGTCACTAAATATAATTGTATTATTATAATAAAATAAATAATTGTGTGAGTGGACCTGACTAAACTGATCAATTGCCCTGGGTAGGTGAACTGAAAAAAGTTCCTGATGTAAACACACCCAGAGTTGAGCTAGAGGGCTCAATTGATATTCTCCCAGAACCCCCTAGGGGCCACAGCCCACTGCCGTGTTGTGACATCACCAGCCGGAAGCACTGAGCAACAGGGATAACTGGAGACTTTATCTGGGAAGAAGTAACGAGAAGGGAAAGAAAGCTTGGATTCATCCTTGATTACCATAATAGAATTAGCCTTGGACAAACAAAGCAGGCATTAGTGCACCCGCGGTGGCATTTGGAGGAGATCCATCCATCTTTTCTCTCTTTGCAGGCCCTTGCAGCTAAAGCAAAGGAAAAACTTCCCTTTGTTCCCCTTTCATGAATCATGCAGGATTTCGACAAGGGGCTCAGATCCTCAAACGTATGGACACTTACACACACGCTCACGTACACGCACGTACATACATACTCGCGTAAACCCACATACACACCCACCCACGACTACACACACTGATGTACACGCACATGCACACACGCTCTTACTGGTCCGTTCTGTGCCTATGAGCTGTATTGCTGCAAATTCTTCCCTCTCTCAGACACACAACACATACAGACAGGAAGCATGTACTGCCCATCAGTGAAGATACCATCTACAGAACTCCAATAGTAACTTGGATTTGATTTGAACAAGCCACTGTCCAGCACTGTGGTCATTTTCTCTGTCTCCCCGTCACTTTCTCCCTTTCTTCTCAGTCTCGTCTTGTCACCCTGTACTCCCCCCATTTCTACTGTCTATTTTGTTATTTTGAGAATGCCATGCTGTTGAAATGCTGGAACCCAGGGATGGTCCACCCCATTTAGACAGGAACCTCAGTAGCACCCCAGTCCCCCAAAAGAGCCGAGACATGGCAAAATTGTGTTCAGGGCATTATCATGCAGTAAGGGAAGTTTCATGTCTTCTGGACAGTATCATGCAGAGCAGTGTGTGCGTATATGAGCACTTCTCTAAACTCTCTAAATCTGATGTGAAATTCAGAATCAAATAACATTTTATTGGCCACATACTTCGTAAACAACAGGTGTAGGTTAACAGTGAAATGCTTACTTACGGTTCCTTTTCCAACAATGTAGAGTTAAAGATAAAATAAAAATACAAATAGTGACATGAGGGATAAATACACAGTGAATAACAATAAAAAGTAAACAATAACATGGGTATATGCAGGGAGTACCAGTACCGAGTTGATGTGCAGGGGTATGGGGTAATTGAGGTAGCTATGTACATAATGGGGTGAAGTGACAGGCAACAGGATAGATCATAGATCACAGAGCTCACACTCTGTGTGTAGACCATGTTAATTCCTTAGTGATGTGGACAAGAGGAACTTGAAGCTCTCGACCCGCTCCACTACAGCCCCGTCGATGTGGATGGGAGCATGCTCACCTCTGTTTCCTGTAGACCACAATCAGATCCTGACATTGAGGGAGAGGTTATTGTCCTGGCACCACACTGCCAGGTCTCTGACCTCCTCACTATAGGCTGCCTCATCATCATCTGTGATCAGTCCTACTACCATCGTGTCGTGAGCAAACTTGATGATGGTGTTGGAGTCGTGCGTAGCCACACTGTCTTGGGTGATCAGAGAGTACAAGAAAGGACTAAGCACACATCCGAGGGGCCCCTGTGCTGCCTGGGGGTGGCCTTTCAGGAAGTCCAGGATCCAGTTGGAGAGGGAGGTGGTCAGTTCCAGTATCCTGAGCTTGGGTATGAGTGTGAAGGGGACTATGGTGTTGAATGCTGAGCTATAGCCAATGAACAGCATTCTTACATAGGTATTCCTTTTGTCCAGGTGGGTGAGGCCAGTGTGAAATGCTATAGATATTGCATCATCTATGCATCTGTTGGGGCGGTATGAGAATTGGAGTGGGTACAGGGTGTCTGTGATGATGGTGTTGATGTGAGCCTTGACGAGCCTTTCAAAGCATGACTACTGACCATAATTACTGACCACAAGTACTGCAAACAAATCCTGATCACAATTACTGGCCACAACCACACAACTAATGTCCACAACTATTGACCTCAACCACACAACTACCGACCACAACTACACCACTGCTGTCCACAACCATACAACTACTGACCCCAACTCCTGACCAAAACTACTGACTACAACTACTCAAAACTAGTACTGACATCGTCCATAGTGTACAGCCCAAAGACCCTGCTACACAACTGCTGACCACAACCATACAAATATTAAAATAAACAACTACTGACCACAACCACACAACTACTACCAACAACTACTAACCACACAACTACTTACCCCACAACTCCTGACCAAAACTACTGACCACAACCTCACAAATACTAAACACACAACTACTGACCACAACAATACAACTCCAGACCATAACTACTGACCACAACTACTGACCAAAACTGCGCCACACAACTACTGACAACAACTCCTAACCACAACTACTGAACCACAAAACTACTGAACCACAACCCCACAACTACTGACCACAGCCACTAAACTACTCAATCACTCAACTACTGACCACAACCACTCAGCTACTTTCCACAACTACTGACAACAACCACTCAACTACTGACCACACCTACTGACCACTGCTAACCACAACTACAACTACTGACCAGAACCACACAACAGGTGACCACACAACTATTGAACCACACAACTACTGACCACAATCACAAAATGACTGACCACAACCACTGACAACAACAACACATTTACATTACATTTAAGTCATTTAGCAGACGCTCTTATCCAGAGCGACTTACAAATTGGTGCAAACACCTATGACAACCAGTGGAACAGCCACTTGCATCTAAATCTTGTTGGGGGGGGTTGCGGCGTTCTGGATGAGTTGTAGGGGTTTAATGGCACAGGCAGGGAGCCCAGCCAACAGCGAGTTGCAGTAATCAAGACGGGAGATGACAAGTGCCTGGATTAGGACCTGCGCCGCTTCCTGTGTGAGGCAGGGTCGTACTCTGCGGATGTTGTAGAGCATGAACCTACAGGAACGGGACACCGCCTTGATGTTAGTTGAGAACGTCAGGGTGTTGTCCAGGATCACGCCAAGGTTCTTAGCGCTCTGGGAGGAGGACACAATGGAGTTGTCAACCGTGATGGCGAGATCATGGAACGGGCAGTCCTTCCCCGGGAGGAAGAGGAGCTCCGTCTTGCTGAGGTTCAGCTTGAGGTGGTGATCCGTCATCCACACTGATATGTCTGCCAGACATGCAGAGATGCGATTCGCCACCTGGTCATCAGAAGGGGGAAAGGAGAAGATTAATTGTGTGTCGTCTGCATAGCAATGATAGGAGAGACCATGTGAGGTTATGACAGAGCCAAGTGACTTGGTGTATAGCGAGAATAAGAGAGGGCCTAGAACAGAGCCCTGGGGGACACCAGTGGTGAGAGCGCGTGGTGAGGAGACAGATTCTCGCCACGCCACCTGGTAGGAGCGACCTGTCAGGTAGGACGCAATCCAAGCGTGGGCCGCGCCGGAGATGCCCAACTCGGAGAGGGTGGAGAGGAGGATCTGGTGGTTCACAGTATCGAAGGCAGCCGATAGGTCTAGAAGGATGAGAGCAGAGGAGAGAGTTAGCTTTAGCAGTGCGGAGCGCCTCCGTGATACAGAGAAGAGCAGTCTCAGTTGAATGACTAGTCTTGAAACCTGACTGATTTGGATCAAGAAGGTCATTCTGAGAGAGATAGCGGTAGAGCTGGCCAAGGACGGCACGCTCAAGAGTTTTGGAGAGAAAAGAGAGAAGGGATACTGGTCTGTAGTTGTTGACATCGGAGGGATCGAGTGTAGGTTTTTTCAGAAGGGGTGCAACTCTCGCTCTCTTGAAGACGGGAGGGACGTAGCCAGCGGTCAGGGATGAGTTGATGAGCGAGGTGAGGTAAGGGAGAAGGTCTCCGGAAATGGTCTGGAGAAGAGAGGAGGGGATAGGGTCAAGCGGGCAGGTTGTTGGGCGGCCGGCCGTCACAAGACGCAAGATTTCATCTGGAGAGAGAGGGGAGAAAGAGGTCAGAGCATAGGGTAGGGCAGTGTGAGCAGAACCAGCGGTGTCGTTTGACTTAGCAAACGAGGATCGGATGTCGTCGACCTTCTTTTCAAAATGGTTGACGAAGTCATCTGCAGAGAGGGAGGAGGGGGGGGATTCAGGGGGGGAGAAGGTGGCAAAGAGCTTCCTAGGGTTAGAGGCAGATGCTTGGAATTTAGAATGGTAGAAAGTGGCTTTAGCAGCAGAGACAGAGGAGGAAAATGTAGAGAGGAGGGAGTGAAAGGATGCCAGGTCCGCAGGGAGGCGAGTTTTCCTCCATTTCCGCTCGGCTGCCCGGAGCCCTGTTCTGTGAGCTCGCAAGGAGTCGTCGAGCCACGGAGCGGGAGGGGAGGACCGAGCCGGCCTGGAGGATAGGGGACATAGGGAGTCAAAGGATGCAGTAAGGGAGGAGAGGAGGGTTGAGGAGGCAGAATCAGGAGATAGGTTGGAGAAAGTTTGAGCAGAGGGAAGAGATGATAGGATGGAAGAGGAGAGAGTAGCGGGGAGAGAGAGCGAAGGTTGGGACGGCGCGATACCATCCGAGTAGGGGCAGTGTGGGAAGTGTTGGATGAGAGCGAGAGGGAAAAGGATACAAGGTAGTGGTCGGAGACTTGGAGGGGAGTTGCAATGAGGTTAGTGGAAGAACAGCATCTAGTAAAGATGAGGTCAAGCGTATTGCCTGCCTTGTGAGTAGGGGGGAAGGTGAGAGGGTGAGGTCAAAAGAGGAGAGGAGTGGAAAGAAGGAGGCAGAGAGGAATGAGTCAAAGGTAGACGTGGGGAGGTTAAAGTCGCCCAGAACTGTGAGAGGTGAGCCGTCCTCAGGAAAGGAGCTTATCAAGGCATCAAGCTCATTGATGAACTCTCCGAGGGAACCTGGAGGGCGATAAATGATAAGGATGTTAAGCTTGAAAGGGCTGGTAACTGTGACAGCATGGAATTCAAAGGAGGCGATAGACAGATGGGTAAGGGGAGAAAGAGAGAAAGACCACTTGGGAGAGATGAGGATCCCGGTGCCACCACCCCGCTGACCAGAAGCTCTCGGGGTGTGCGAGAACACGTGGGCGGACGAGGAGAGAGCAGTAGGAGTAGCAGTGTTATCTGTGGTGATCCATGTTTCCGTCAGTGCCAAGAAGTCAAGGGACTGGAGGGAGGCATAGGCTGAGATGAACTCTGCCTTGTTGGCCGCAGATCGGCAGTTCCAGAGGCTACCGGAGACCTGGAACTCCACGTGGGTCGTACGCGCTGGGACCACCAGATTAGGGTGGTCGCGGCCACGCGGTGTGGAGCGTTTGTATGGTCTGTGCAGAGAGGAGAGAACAGGGATAGACAGACACATAGTTGACAGGCTACAGAAAAGGCTACGCTAATGCAAGGAGATTGGAATGACAAGTGGACTACACGTCTCGAATGTTCAGAAAGTTAAGCTTACGTAGCAAGAATCTTATTGACTAAAATGATTAAAATGATACAGTACTGCTAAAGTAGGCTAGCTGGCAGTGGCTGCGTTGTTGACACTACACTAATCAAGTCGTTCCGTTGAGTGTAATAGTTTCTACAGTGCTGCTAATCGGGGGCTAGCTGGCTAGCTAGCAGTGTTGTTTACGTTACGTTGCGTTAAAAGAACGACAATAGCTGGCTAGCTAACCTAGGAAATCGCTCTAGACTACACAATTATCTTTGAAACAAAGACGGCTATGTAGCTAGCTACGATCAAACAAATCAAACCGTTGTACTGTAATGAAATGAAATGAAAATGTGATACTACCTGTGGAGCGAAGCGGAATGCGACCGGGTTGTTGTTGGCTAGCTGTTAGCTGTTAGCTGTTAGCTGTTGGCTAGCTAGCAGAGTCTCCTACGTTAAGGACGACAAATAGCTGGCTAGCGAACCTCAGTGAATTAAGATAATCACTCCAAGGCTACACACACTAAACTACACAATTATCTTGGAAACAAAGACAGCTATGTAGCTAGCTAACACTAGACTAATCAAGTCGTACAGTTGAGTGAATAGCACTACAGTGATGCTAATCTGTGTGCGTTAGCTAGCGCTTGCTAGCTCCTGGGCGAATAGCAGTGAAGGCTACGTTAGGGCGACGAAATACGATAATTATGCAATTATCTCTGATACAAGGACGGCTATGTAGCTAGCTAAGAAGAATTGCTAAGATTAGACAAATCAACCGTTGTACTATAATGAAATGTAATGAAAAAGTTATACAACCTGCAGAGCGAAGTGCGAATGCGACCGCTCGCTCCAACCCGGAACCGGAAGGCGCACGATATATATCCATGTCCTCATTGCAATCTACTGCAAAGATAGCCTGCAGAGTTCTGTCCTACTATACAGGTCTGTACCCAAACAATTTGAACTTCTACTTTTAAAAATCCACCTCTCTAAAAACAAGTCTCTCACCGTTGCCGCCTGCTATAGACCACCCTCTGCCCCCAGCTGTGCTCTGGACACCATATGTGAACTGATTGCCCCCCATCTATCTTCAGAGCTCGTGCTGCTAGGCGACCTAAACTGGAACATGCTTTTAACACCCCAGCCATCCTACTATCTAAACTTGATGCCCTCAATCTCACACAAATTATCAATGAACCTACCATGTACCTCCCCAAAGCCTTAAACACGGGCACCCTCATAGATATCATCCTAACCAACTTCCCCTCTAAATACACCTCTGCTGTCTTCAACCAAGATCTCAGCGATCACTGCCTCATTGCCTGCATCCGTAATGGGTCAGCGGTCAAACGACCTCCACTCATCACTGTAAAACGCTCCCTGAAACACTTCAGCGAGCAGGCCTTTCTAATCGACCTGGCCAGGGTATCATGGAAGGATATTGATCTCATCCCGTCAGTAAACATGCCCCATTCAAGAAATTTAAACCAGGAACAGATATAGCCCTTGGTTCTCCCCAGACCTGACTGCCCTTAACCAACACAAACACATCCTATGGCGTTCTGCATTAGCATCGAACAGCCCCCGTGATATGCAGCTGTTCAGGGAAGCTAGAAACCATTATACACAGGCAGTTAGAAAAGCCAAGACTAGCTTTTTCAAGCAGAAATTTGCTTCCTGCAACACTAACTCAAAAAAGTTCTGGGACACTAAAGTCCATGGAGAATAAGAACACCTCCTCCCAGCTGCCCACTGCACTGAAGATAGGAAACACTGTCACCACTGATAAATCCACCATAATTGAGAATTTCAATAAGCATTTTTCTACGGCTGGCCATGCTTTCCACCTGGCTACTCCTACCCCGGTCAACAGCACTGCACCCCCAATAGCAACTCGCCCAAGCCTTCCCCATTTCTCCTTCTCCCAAATCCATTCAGCTGATGTTCTGAAAGAGCTGCAAAATCTGGACCCCTGCAAATCAGCCGGGCTAGACAATCTGGACCCTTTCTTTCTAAAATTATCTGCCGAAATTGTTGCCACCCCTATTACTAGCCTGTTCAACCTCTCTTTCGTGTCGTCTGAGATTCCCAAAGATTGGAAAGCAGCCGCGGTCATCCCCCTCTTCAAAGGGGGATACTCTTGACCCAAACTGCTACAGACCTATATCTATCCCACCATGCCTTTCTAAGGTCTTCGAAAGCCAAGTCAACGAACAGATTACCGACCATTTCGAATCTCACCATACCTTCTCTGCTATGCAATCTGGTTTCAGAGCTGGTCATGGGTGCAGCTCAGCCACGCTCAAGGTCCTAAACGATATCTTAACCGCCATCGATAAGAAACATTACTGTGCAGCCGTATTCAAAAGCCAAGGCTTTCGACTCTGTCAATCACCACATCCTCATTGGCAGCCTTGGTTTCTCAAATGATTGCCTCGCCTGGTTCACCAACTACTTCTCTGATAGAGTTCAGTGTGTCAAATCGGAGGGTCTGCTGTCCGGACCTATGGCAGTCTCTATGGGGGTGCCACAGGGTTCAATTCTTGACTCTCTTCTCTGTATAGATCAATGAGGTCGCTCTTGCTGCTGGTGAGTCTCTGATCCACCTCTACACAGACGACACCATTCTGTATACTTCCGGCCCTTCTTTGGACACTGTGTTAACAACCCTCCAGGCAAGCTTCAATGCCATACAACTCTCCTTCCGTGGCCTCCAATTGCTCTTAAATACAAGTAAAACTAAATGCATGCTCTTCAACCGATCGCTACCTGCACCTACCCGCCTGTCCAACATCACTACTCTGGACGGCTCTGACTTAGAATACGTGGACAACTACAAATACTTAGGTGTCTGGTTAGACTGTAAACTCTCCTTCCAGACCCATATCAAACATCTCCAATCCAAAGTTAAATCTAGAATTGGCTTCCTATTTCGCAACAAAGCATCCTTCACTCATGCTGCCAAACATACCCTTGTAAAACTGACCATCCTACCAATCCTCGACTTTGGCGATGTCATTTACAAAATAGCCTCCAATACCCTACTCAAAAAATTGGATGCAGTCTATCACAGTGCAATCCGTTTTGTCACCAAAGCCCCATATACTACCCACCATTGCGACCTGTAACGCTCTCGTTGGCTGGCCCTCGCTTCATACTCGTCGCCAAACCAACTGGCTCCATGTCATCTACAAGACCCTGCTAGGTAAAGTCCCCCTTATCTCAGCTCGCTGGTCACCATAGCATCTCCCACCTGTATCACACGCTCCAGCAGGTATATCTCTCTAGTCACCCCCAAAACCAATTCTTTCTTTGGCCGCCTCTCCTTCCAGTTCTCTGCTGCCAATGACTGGAACAAACTACAAAAATCTCTGAAACTGGAAACACTTATCTCCCTCACTAGCTTTAAGCACCAACTGTCAGAGCAGCTCACAGATTACTGCACCTGTACATTGCCCACCTATAATTTAGCCCAAACAACTACCTCTTTCCCAACTGTATTTAATGTATTTATTTTGCTCCTTTGCACCACATTATTTTTACTTCTACTTTGCACATTCTTCCATTGCAAAACTACCATTCCAGTGTTTTACTTGCTATATTGTATTTACTTTGCCACCATGGCCTTTTTTGCCTTTTACCTCCCTTCTCACCTCATTTGCTCACATTGTATATAGACTTGTTTATACTGTATTATTGACTGTATGTTTGTTTTACTCCATGTGTAACTCTGTGTCGTTGTATCTGTCGAACTGCTTTGTTTTATCTTGGCCAGGTCGCAATTGTAAATGAGAACTTGTTCTCAACTTGCCTACCTGGTTAAATAAAGGTAAAATAAAAATTGTAAAAATAAAAAAAAATTCAGCCACGACTCTGAAAAACATAGGATATTACAGTTTTTAAGGTCCCGTTGACAGGATACCGTAGAACAGTGCTCATCTAGTTTGTTCGCCAATATAACAGAAGGCAATGATGGACTACTTGCTCGACGACATAGTCTAGGCAGGGTGCCGGCTCGCTTGCAGTCTTTTGCCGTCGCTTCCTCTTTCGAGTCCCGGGGATTAGGGTCTGGTACGGACTACGCAGAATGTCCGGAGCAGTAAGAGAAGTAAAAAAAGTTGTCTAATTCAAGGTTAGCGATCCCTGTTCTGATGTCCAGAAGCTGTTTCCAGTCATAGGAAATTATGTACAAAAGAAAGTAAAGATCAGTGTGAAATATTAGCAGAATTGGTCAGGACATCACAGAAGAAGGTTGGACTGGAGGGGTTGGGCAAATGTTTTTATTTATTTTATAATCTCATGTGTATGTGATGTAGCTGTCCTTTCGAATAAGAGTGGAATCCAATGTGAGGAATATGTTTGTGTCATTCAAATGATTATTTTTTGTTTACCATAAAGAATACGGTTGAACTAGCTAGTATTGAGAATTTAAAGTAGAGAGAATTACCGGACTGAGAATGTGCATGAACCTTAGAAGATTACCTCATACTCAGACTGAATTCTCCCTCACAACACTTACATTGCCACATAGCCAGACCTATGCTGCCCCCTAGTCGACATAATAACAATTTTAATTTCAGAATGGACAACACAAGATTCCATAGCCATAACTTTTCCAACCAAAACCTAAAAGCACAAACAGTTACAGTTTGACTTGGGTCTGATTGATTACCATCATAACTTCATAGCAGTTAAGATGCTTTCCTATGAAAGCCACCAGAGAATGGCAACCAGGGTCTGGTTGCGTTTGGCAGAATAACACACGCTAACCCGCAGGAGCGTGAGCCTGCCCTGGGCAACAGACTCTGTGTGTGTGTGTGTGTTTGTGCATGTACGGACAGCGGAACAGACCAGCCCAACACTCCTGTGCCTCCACCGTCCCTCACGTCCCCTCTCCACACAGCACTGATGTGTCTGCCTTGCTGCACAGAGATGAAACGTACTCCGCTTGACAAGAAACATAAACACACTACTCCTCTAGCTGCAGAACTACTCGGCACCAACACCGAAAAGAAGCCAATGTAGTGAGAGTAGGGTTCAGATACACACACACACATATACATTTACTTGCACATACACACCCCATTGTGGAAATTCTAACCAATAATGAGAAGAGTCAAGGTCAATCACTAATCAGGATATTACTTTATTCAAAACAATTAATTATTGCAATAATGAAGCTGGTGGACGACCCACCTGTAGGTGATTTGTTGAGAGCCCAACGAGCGGATTTGAGCCACAGCATTTCATAGCAAAGTGCTATAAATGTTAATGACAAATGTTCATGACAAACAACAGATGTATGGAATGAGTCAAAAGGTTAGGATTTAGGATTTGTAATTAAGATACTGCTGTGAAGACTGTTCTCATTGTGTAGAAACCACGGTCTGGCCCCCAAAACAAAGTTACTCTCATTGTTATCCATACCGGACCCATCTCCACCCCAATACCCCCCGGCACCTCCCAGCACACAAACACCAACTCATTCTATGGAATGTGGGCTCCGAGAGAGGACAAGACAAATTAATAAATAAATCAGTTACTAGAGTTAAATCTCAGAAACTCCTCTCACTTCACACAGAGAAAATAGAGTTCTAAGAACCCTATTTTGTTGCATAAAACAATAACAGTATTATCAACATAATCTTGTCATTTATCCACGATACACTCCCCCCTTTGCCCTCCATCCTTCCCTGAAAAGGAATACCCAATGGTGATGTATCGAAAATGACATTTTTGGCCGATACCAATATCCGATATTTTCCTTGCCCCAAAAAACGATACCGATATTTAACATTTTTGCGGCCTTTTAAGCATTCTAGTACAGTTAAATAGTTAACACACACACGGACGCAGCGGTCTAAGAAACTGCATCTCAGTGCAAGAGGAGTCACTACAGTCCCTGGTTAGAATCCAGGCTGTATCACATCCGGCCGTGATTGGGAGTCCCATAAGGCGGCGCACAATTGGCCCAGCATCGTCTGGGTTTGGTCGGGGTATCCCGTTATTGTAAATAAGAATTTGTTCTTAACTGACTTGCCTAGTCAAATAAAGATTACACACACAAATACAAACACACCCCACACTGACCAAAAAGTTTTTTTGTTCCACATAACCAGTAAAACATAATCAAAACCTATTTATTTCACTTACTTGCTGTGCAGTTTCGTTGTTCATTTGTTCAGTCGTTTCAGTCTAAACCAGGATTTCTCATATTATGGAACGCCGTTTGGTCTGTGAGTGTCAAAAAACATACACGTCAAATAACACTATTTGACTTGCCTAGTCAAACACAGCAAAAAAAAAATGTTTCAGTAGCTATCTAGCTAACTATATAGTTAGGTGCCATCATCTAAATAACCTTAAGAATAATGAAAATGACTTCAGTTTCTTCTGGTCACTGTTTTCAGGCTGGTTGTATTGGTGCTAGCTAGGTACCAAGCTAAAGCTAGCTACCCCAGAACTTGCGGTCAAACAAACAATGCTTTATTACCAACACGGTATTGTAAACACATCGTTCGTGGCCGGTGTTCGCAGACTTTTTTGTACAGCTTTAACAGTGTTACTGGCTACTGATGGTAGTGGTGGCCCTTGGCTGGCACGTGCAAATTCAGACAACAACCTATAATAGAATTGTGTTATTTGACATGTCAAATAAAAGCTTATTTAACGCATCAAATAGTGTTACTTGACTTGTCAAACACTGTTATTTGACATGTATCTTTTTTGACAAACAATGACCCAAACGGCATTCCATAGTAATGTCGTTAAGCTAATAGCAGTGACGCTATTACTGTGTATCTCCGGTGCGGCAACATCTGAAAAATAGCGTACTTGGTAGTGTGTACCGGTGCTCGACCAGTCAGTGAAAGCCAACATCACCCATGACAGAGAACGGTAGATTGTCAAGGGCAATGCATTCCATTGTCTTGGCGTTAATGGATTTCGCCTTTGAGTTGTCTTGCTGAAATGTTCTTACTCTTTCAAATGACGGCTCGACTTGTTGACTGCTCGATCCACACAGCAGACATTGTGGGCTAGGTATGGAATGCCGTGTTGCATGTGTAGCGCAAAATTTTACGAGGCGTCATTATGTTATGTACCGACGTTATATAGGTATGCACGTCAGCTTTGACATCGGTTTTGCACATCGGCGTTGAACTAGACAACCAGGCAGATAATGATGCTGGCATTTTTAGCTAATATCTTCTGATTCCGATATATTCACCAAAATATCGTACATCCCTAATACCCAATACCCTTATTTCTCCGGCTGTATGCCCAACTCAGGTTACTACAGTCCACGAGAGGCCATTTCCTTCATAATCATCCCATGTCCTCCCCTCCTCTAATCTCCCCAAGGACCGTGGAAATTAGCTCTGGGTTTTTTTTCTCTCTACCAGGAGCGTCTGAGGCATCTCTGTTACCTAGGGCGCATCTCAAATGGCACCCTATTCCCTACATACACAATGCATTACTTTTGACCAGGGCCCATATGGCTCAGGTCAAAAGTAGTGCACTTTGTAGGGAATACTGTGCAATTTGGGACGTAGCGCCTTAATGTCCAGACTGAAACATACTACTGCAACACACATATCCCCTCCCTAAGGCCCTCCTAAAAGTCAAAGAAAACAACATTTAGCAGCCTTTTGTCTTTCCATTGCCCTACGTGCTTACAACCTCTTTTGTTTAATTGTCTGTCCATATTTATGTCTCGCTCTCTTTCCTACCTCTCTTCCTGTCTTTCTAACTTTGTCTGCTTGTTATTAATTCACTTTATAGTGCTTAATGGGATCTCTCTGTTGTGTTGTTTACGCAACTAAACGTGCATGCATGCACTCACACAGTAAAAGTGAGTCTGTGTACTGTGTGTGTATGAGAGAGAGAGAGTGTATTTGGGTCTGGCAGTGATGTGTAGCTCAGTAAGTGAGTTATAAACCATATATATAACACTGTAGAAATAGGTAAGAGCCCTATACTGGAGCCAGAGACTATATGCTACAGTAATTGACAGAGGCAGTACCATACTCCCACTATAATGTCCCCATTGATTCCCGGGGCTTTTGTAAATAACGGGCTCCACCACAGTATGCAGGCGTGGCAGCCACAAAAGAGCCGTTTTAAAGACAGCGCAAGCAATTTGAAGATTATTCTGTCCACAAGTCATTACAGGGAGTTGACAACAGTGTGTCATCACATGGTAATGTTCCAGAAATTCTGTTGCTTGCTCCCCTATGCTTTGCCATTATTTTTTCCTCAACCCCCCCCCCCTCCCCCTTCTCCCAAGCAAGTCTTGAAGGAGGGTAGTGTATTGCTGTGGTAAGGTGAGAATATGGTTCACCGAGCACAGTGACATTCTGAATCTAAATGGCATCAGATAAGATTGAGGCATGAATAGCTCCAACATAAACATCACCTGCAGCCCCCAGCCCTGCCATCCACCGGCCCGGCCCCACAGCCAACCAGAATAGAGGAATAAAGGGGGCAACTGTGGGTCAGCCAATAAGAGGTGGGGAAAAGTCTCAGTTTTGACCAATCCAGAAGTGGAGAGCAGTGCAGGTGTATCAGATCAGGGCTGGTTTCCTGCCATGCCAGAAGATATCCCCAGATGTGGTTAAGGGAGGAGTGTCAGAAACGGATATGACCATGCCACATGTATCCGGTTCCCTGTAGTGGCCTAGGAGGAAAGTAAGGAAATGTTGTTAATAGAGTAGAAAAAACTAAGCACAGGAGAATAATCATCTTGATTTATGATGTGTGTATGGAGGTGGATGTTAAAAAAAAAACAAGTCGGAGAGAAAGGGTTGTAAAAACGTTAAATAGCAGGGGTGACGATAGAACAATTACACCCTGTGCTGTGGAAGGAAAGATGACGAAAAAAAGCAAGAAATAGGAATGATTCATTTTTCTGCAGGAGGAGTTAGACCTGCCTTACGTAGATAACGCTGTCTGTCAACACCAGTAGTGAGAGAATCTCCTCGTACGAGAGGGTCCAACTATACTTTACTGCAGCCCAGAGTATGCCTCAGTTGCACAGTGCTATATGCTTTCGCAAGCCACCTCCTAAGGGGGCCTATTGGATCGATCACCACTTGTATGGAGGGTTGAACATGCTTTAACGCTAGGCTATCATAATTGTTTGTTGATGAACCATATCAGTCTCGAGACCCGAGCAAAAGTCTGTTTTTCATTTATCTGACTGTCATTTATCTATATGTCCAGCCCTTATATTTAGCCTCACAAAGAAGTGTTTTTACAATTTTCTTTTCAGGACATCAAGGGCTTCAAGTAGACCACAAAACAATTTGACAAACAGTTGCATACATTTGAGTTTTATTGACAAATTAGGTCTTCCAAAGCAATTGTTTCAAAGCAACATCATACAAATAAATGTATATGAACGCTGTAAGTACAGAGATTGACTGCTCAGTGAGAAATATTAATATGCAACTAGTCCGTGACAACCGTGTGGAATTTGTGAAATCAACTATGTGAGCTTATTACAGTATTATAGAAAATATGTCCTTGGATTTCCTATAATCTTCTATGTAGACAAACCCCTTACCTTTTAACAAGTTGCATAGCTTGTGAGCGTCATAGAGCAAAGCATGTTAGATGTGAGTCTCAGCTTTTCATAGACAGCTTTTAATAGTTTGTAACTCAAACCATTCGATCTGCCATTGTCTCACAAACACAGCTCTAGCTCAGCCCCTGTTAATCACACAGAATAATGTTTGGTACCAACAGATGCAGGATAAATAGACAAATCCAATGGTACAACCCTGAAACAAAAGTGGTTCAAGTCCAAATCACGCCGGTGTCGCAGTGGGACTCATTGGGTAAATTATCATTGTAACAACGTAATCACCATGGTGTCATGACTTTACTGTCATTAATCTGATGACTGCTATTTATTTAATCCCCTAACTATGTTTAATTGTTACCCGATAACCCGATACCCGTTAACTTCTTGGTGACAGGGGGGCAGTATTGAGTAGCTTGGATGAATAAGGTGCCCAGAGTAAACTGCCTGCTACTCTGTCCCAGATGCTAAAATATGCATATCATTAGTAGTATTGGATAGAAAATACTCTGAAGTTTCTAAAACTGTTTGAATGAAGTCTGTGAGTATAACAGAACTCATATGGCAGGTAAAAACCAGAGAAAAATCCAACGAGGAAGTGGGAATTCTGAGGCTTGTAGTTTAAAAAAAACTCAGGCCCTATTGTAGATACAGTGGGATATTGGTTATGTTGCACTTCCTAAGGCTTCCACTAGATGTCAACAGTCTTTAGAACTTTGTTTGAGGATTCTACTGTGAAGGGGAGCCGGATGAGAGAGGAATGAGTCAAGTGTCTGGTAGATTGCCACAGGCTCTGAGGCGCGGTCACGAGAGAGTTAGCTCTCATTCCATTGCTTTTCTACAGACTTAGGAATTCTCCGGTTGGAACATTATTGAAGAGTTATGATAAAAACATCCTAAAGATTGACTCTACTTAGTTTGACAAGTTTCTACGGGCTGTAATGGAACTTTTTGAACTTTTCGTCCGATGTTAGGCTGGACCTGAAAGCGCTTTTGGATTTGTTTACCAAACGCCCTTATTATTCTTCTTATCTTATTATTCCAAGATGGCGTAGCAGTCGGACGTGTGTTTTGTCTTGTCCCGTCCTGTCTAGTGTAAATATAGTTTTCCTCGTTTTTTTTTCTGTATATATTTCGTACATATTTTAATCTCACTTTCCAACTAGAGCTGAATATACTCTCCTGCAACCCGCATCACCCAATGTGGTACGGATCTGCTTTTTCTATACTTTACTTTAGAACCGGAACCCCCATCAGAAGCTAGCCAGCTAACTAGCTACTAGCTAGTACTCAGTTAGCCACTGCTAGCGGTCTTCAAAGCTAACTAGGACACCAGCGCGACATCAACCCAGAGCATATCAGACTGCTTTTCTCTACCACATCTCCGGATTCCTACCGCAAGCTCTGAACCTTTATACCGGATCATCGCAACTAGCTAGCTGCAATCCGAGTGGCTACTCCTGGCTAACGTCTCTGTCCCAAAGCAAGCACCAGTTAGCCTTGAGCTAGCCTCGAGCTAAGCCCATCTCCCGACTAGCCGAAGAGGTCCAACAATACCTCTTTTGCCAATTGGCCTGGACCCTTTACTGCCGACACGGAGCCCCGCCGATCCATCACGACTGGTCCGCCGACATAATCGTCCGAGGTGGTTTCAACAGGCTTTTTCGTTGCGACATCGCCAAAGATCCATCTGCTGGCCAAGGCCCGCAAGCTTTCTGAATCGCTGTGTCTCCAGCTCACCTAGCGTACTAGAGCACCTGTAGCATACTCCTGGGCTACAATTACCCGGGCCCACGACCGGTCTGTCGATGTCACCGCATGAAGAGGAAAAAACAGACTCACCCCATCGCGACGTCCCCCAAAGGTTAACTCTCTAGCCCTCGCTATCTCCCTGCTTGCTAATTCGGCCTGCTAACGGCTAGCTTGTCTAGCCCGGGCCTACGAACTGTTAGCTTGTTAGCACAGGCCTGCTAACCATCTGAATCACCGCATCCCAAACACTCTGAACCCATTTACTTTCTATCTCTTTTTTATTTTTATTTTGTTTATACCTTCCGGAAACCTGCCTCACCCACTGTGATACGGAATCGCTATTACTTTTAATTTTTATTTTATTTTTATGACACACTCAAGAACCTCCAGACGCTAACCAGCTAACTAGCTACAAGCTATTTAGTCATTGTTAGTTTTAAAACCTGGATAACACTCGCCAGCCCAGCCCAGCTTCCCTGCCCATCCACCGCTGCCCCCTGGACACTGATCTCTTGGCTACATAGCTGACGCACGCTGGACTGTCCATTAATCACGGTAATCCATTCTGCTTGTTTGTTTATCTGTCGGCCCAGTTGCCTAGTCAACGCCATTTTACCTGCTGTTTGTTGTGCTAGCTGATTAGCCTCGCCTACTGTTTTTAGCTAGCTTTCCCAATTCAACACCTGTGATTACTGTATGCCTCGCTGTATGTCTCTCTCAAATGTCAATATGCCTTGTATACTGTTGTTCAGGTTAGTTATCATTGTTTTAGTTCACAATGGAGCCCCTAGATCCACTCTGCATACCCCTGTTACCTCCTTTGTCCCACCTCCCACACATGCAGTGACCTCACCCATTACAACCAGCATGTCCAGAGATACAACCTCTCTCATCATCACCCAGTGCCTGGGCTTACCTCCGCTGTACCCGCACCCCACCATACCCCTGTTTGCGCATTATGCCCTGAATATATTCTACCATGCCCAGAAACCTGCTCCTCTTATCCTCTGCCCCCAATGCTCTAGGCGACCAGTTTTGATAGCCTTTAGCCGCACCCTCATACTACTCCTTCTCTGTTCCGCGGGTGATGTGGAGGTAAACCCAGGCCCTGCATGTCCCCAGGTACCCTCATTTGTTGACTTCTGTGATCGAAAAGCCTTGGTTTTATGCATGTCAACATCAGAAGCCTCCTCCCTAAGTTTGTTTTACTCACTGCTTTAGCACACTCTGCTAACCCTGATGTCCTTGCCGTGTCTGAATCCTGGCTCAGGAAGGCCACCAAAAATTCAGAGATTTCCATACCCAACTATAACATCTTCCGTCAAGATAGAACTGCCAAAGGGGGCGGAGTCGCAGTCTACTGCAGAGATAGCCTGCAAAGTAATGTCATACTTTCCAGGTCCATACCCAAACAGTTTGAACTACTAATTTTGAAAATTACTCTCTCCAGAAACAAGTCTCTCACTGTTGCCGCCTGCTACCGACCACCCTCAGCTCCCAGCTGTGCCCTGGACACCATTTGTGAATTGATCGCCCCCCATCTAGCTTCAGAGTTTGTTCTGTTAGGTGACCTAAACTGGGATATGCTTAACACCCCGGCAGTCCTACAATCTAATCTAGATGCCCTCAATCTCACTCAAATCATCAAGGAACCCACCAGGTACAACCCTAACTCTGTAAACAAGGGCACCCTCATAGACGTCATCCTGACCAACTGGCCCTCCAAATATACCTCCGCTGTCTTCAACCAGGATCTCAGCGATCACTGCCTCATTGCCTGTATCCGCCACGGAGCCGCAGTCAAACGACCACCCCTCATCACTGTCAAACGCTCCCTAAAACACTTCTGTGAGCAGGCCTTTCTAATCGACCTGGCCCGGGTATCCTGGAAGGACATTGACCTCATCCCGTCAGTTGAGGATGCATGGTCATTCTTTAAAAGTAACTTCCTCACCATTTTAGATAAGCATGCTCCGTCACCAAAAATGCAGAACCAAGAACAGATACAGCCCTTGGTTCACTCCAGACCTGACTGCCCTCGACCAGCACAAAAACATCCTGTGGCGGACTGCAATAGCATCGAATAGCCCCCGTGATATGCAACTGTTCAGGGAAGTCAGGAACCAATACACGCAGTCAGTCAGGAAAGCTTTCTTCAGGCAGAAGTTTGCATCCTGTAGCTCCAACTCCAAAAAGTTCTGGGACACTGTGAAGTCCATGGAGAACAAGAGCACCTCCTTCCAGCCATGCACTGAGGCTAGGAAACACGTTCAATTTAACGGCTGGCCATGCCTTCCGCCTGTACTCCAACCTCGGTAGCCCTCACCCAAGCCTCTCCAGGTTCTCATTTACCCAAATCCAGATAGCAGATGTTCTGAAAGAGCTGCCCTGGACCCGTGAAATCAGCTGGGCTTGACAATCTGACCCGCTATTTCTGAAACTATCTGCCGCCATTGTCGCAACCCCTATTTACCAGCCTGTTCAACCTCTCTTTCATATCGTCTCAGATCCCCAAGGATTGGAAAGCTGCCGCAGTCATCCCACTCTTCAAAGGGGGAGACACCCTGGACCCAAACTGTTATAGACCTATATCCATCCTGCCCTGCCTATCTAAGGTCTTTGAAAGCCAAGTCAACAAACAGGTCACTGACCATCTCGAATCCCACCGTACCTTCTCCGCTGTGCAATCTGGTTTCCGAGCCGGTCACGGGTGCACCTCAGCCACACTCAAGGTACTAAACGATATCATAACCGCCATCGATAAAAGACAGTACTGTGCAGCCGTCTTCATCGACCTCGCCAAGGCTTTCGACTCTGTCAATCACCATATTCTTATCGGCAGACTCAACAGCCTCAGTTTTTCGGATGACTGCCTTGCCTGGTTCACCAATTACTTTGCAGACAGAATTCAGTGTGTCAAATCGGAGGGCATGCTGTCCGGTCCTCTGGCAGTCTCTATGGGGGTGCCACAGGGTTCAATTCTCGGGCCGACTCTTTTCTCTGTATATATCAATGATGTTGCTCTTGCTGCGGGCGATTCCCTGATCCACCTCTCTTATTCTCCCTATACGCAGACGACACCATTCTATATACTTTCGGCCCGTCATTGGACACTGTGCTATCTAACCTCCAAACGAGCTTCAATGCCATACAGCACTCCTTCCGTGGCCTCCAACTGCTCTTAAACGCGAGTAAAACCAAATGCATGCTTTTCAACCGATCGCTGCCTGCACCCGCATGCCCGACTAGCATCACCACCCTGGATGGTTCATCGACCTTGAATATGTGGACATCTATAGAGTACCTAGGTGTCTGGCTAGACTGCAAACTCTCCTTCCAGACTCACATCAAACATCTCCAATCGAAAATCAAATCAAGAGTCGGCTTTCTATTCCGCAACAAAGCCTCCTTCACTCACGCTGCCAAGCTTACCCTAGTAAAACTGACTATCCTACCGATCCTCGACTTCGGCGATGTCATCTACAAAATGGCTTCCAACACTCTACTCAGCAAACTGGATGTAGTCTATCACAGTGCCATCCGTTTTGTCACTAAAGCACCTTATACCACCCACCACTGCGACTTGTATGCTCTAGTCGGCTGGCCCTCACTACATATTCGTCGCCAGACCCACTGGCTCCAGGTCATCTACAAGTCCATGCTAGGTAAAGCTCCGCCTTATCTCAGTTCACTGATCACGATGGCAACACCCATCCGTAGCACGCGCTCCAGCAGGTGTATCTCACTGATCATCCCTAAAGCCAACACCTCATTTGGCCGCCTTTCGTTCCAGTACTCTGCTGCCTGTGACTGGAACGAATTGCAAAAATCACTGAAGTTGGAGACTTATCTCCCTCACCAACTTCAAACATCAGCTATCCGAGCAGCTAACCGATCGCTGCAGCTGTACATAGTCTATAGGTAAATAGCCCACCCATTTTCACCTACCTCATTCCCATACTGTTTTTATTCTGTTTTTTATTTTTTTATTTACTTTTCTGCTCTTTTGCACACCAATATCTCTACCTGTCCATGACCATCTGATCATTTATCACTCCAGTGTTAATCTGCAAAATTGTATTATTCGCCTACCTCCTCATGCCTTTTGCACACATTGTATATAGACTGCCCATTTTTTTCTACTGTGTTATTGACTTGTTAATTGTTTACTCCATGTGTAACTCTGTATTGTCTGTTCACAATGCTATGCTTTATTTTGGCCAGGTCGCAGTTGCAAATGAGAACTTGTTCTCAACTAGCCTACCTGGTTAAATAAAGGTGAAATAAAAAAAATAAAAAATAATAAAAAAGAAGCTATATGGACATTATTGAAAAAAAATACATTTATTGTGGAACAGCGATTCCTGGGAGTGAATTCTGATGAAGATCATCAAAGGTAAGTGAATATTAATAATGCTATTTATGCCTTCTGTTGACTACCCAATATGGCGGATATCTTTTTGGCTGCTTTGTTGTCTGAAAGCTGTACTCAGATTATTGCATGGTTTGCTTTTCCGTAAAGTTTTTTTGAAATTAGACACAGTGGTTGTATTAAGGAGACGTTTCTCTCTAATTCCATGTATAACAGTTGTATTTTCATGAACATTTATAATGAGTATTTCTGTAAATAGATGTGGCTCTCTGCTCAATCACCGCATGGTTTGGAACTACTGAACGTAACGCACCAATGTAAAATTTGAATTTTTATATAAATATGCACTTTATCGAACAAAACATACATGTATTGTGTAACATGAAGTCATATGAGTGTCATCTGATGAAGATCATCAAAGGTTAGTGATTAATTTTCTCTATTTGTGCATTTTGTGACTCCTCTCTTTGGCTGGAAAAATTGCTGTTTTTCTGTGAGTTGGTGGTGACCGAACATAATCGTTTGTGGTACTTTCGCTGTAAAGCATTTTTTAAATCAGACACTGTAGCTGGATTAACGAGAATCTTATCTTTAAAATGGTGTAAAATACTTGTATGCTTGAGGAATTTTAATTGTGAGATTTATGTTGCTTTGAAATTGGCGCCCTGCACTTTCACTGGCTGTTGGCGAAGTGGGACGTTACCATCCCACATATCCCAGAGGTTAATTATTTATTTACTAGTTAACTAAATAATAACACAGAATAAACATACACCTAATACATGAGGAAAAGTCCCTAGCGGACTAACATGACTGCTTGTTTACCAAAAGTGGGAGGAAGAGAGAAAGAGACTTATCGTTGATACATTTGGAAACTCCTCTCACAGTAATCATTTACTTTGCACATGAACCACGGCCCGTTTGGAGTAAGAAATCATGAATGTATTTACGTGTAAATAACTTTGTTTATCGTCTATCCCTGTCAAAACCAAATCTTCTTGGAAAGGGGTTAGGTTGGGTCTCCTCACGTGTAAGGCTCTGATTGTCCACAAGAGGTCACAATGCCCTCCTTCTTAGTTGTCCGGTGTCCATTGGGGTGTTTCCTCAGAACTTCATAGCCATACAAGTGATTATCTGAGAGGCGAGACAATCACTGGTATGGCAACGCACTTTATAGCCATTTCGTCCTGGTCTGGTAGGTGAGTTCATTTTCTTCACCTCGTGTTGAGGTTCAAAGATCCAACCATTTCAGACATGTAGTGACCGCTCCACGCTTTTCTGGTCTAATGTTCATTTTGTTACCAAGGCTTTTTATGCACTCTGGCCAAAGCGGACGGCTCCGTCCGTCTGACATGCTCTCCGACCTTACTCGGGGCGTGGCTACTTACTTATCCAGAGTTCATAGGAGATCAAATCAAATCAAATGTATTTATATAGCCCTTCGTACATCAGCTGATATCTCAAAGTGCTGTACAGAAACCCAGCCTAAAATCCCAAACAGCAAGCAAAGCAGGTGTAGAAGCACAGTGGCTAGGAAAAACTCCCTAGAAAGGCCAAAACCTAGGAAGAAACCTAGAGAGGAACCAGCCTATGTGGGGTGGCCAGTCCTTTTCTGGCTGTGCCGGGTGGAGATTATAACAGAACATGGCCAAGATGTTCAAATGTTCATAAATGACCAGCATGGTCAAATAATAATAATCACAGGCAGAACAGTTGAAACTGGAGCAGCAGCACGGCCAGGTGGACGGGGGACAGCAAGGAGTCATCATGCCAGGTAGTCCTGAGGCATGGTCCTAGGGCTCAGGTCCTCTGAGACAAAGAAATAACCCAGACAGGAAGATCACAGTAGTGACTCAACCCACTCAAGTAAAGCACCCCTCCTAGGGGCGGTATGAAAGAGCCCTAGTAAGCCAGTGATAGGCCCCTGTAATAGGGTTAGAGGCAGATAATCCCAGTGGAAAGAGGGGAACTGGCAAGGCAGAGACAGCAAGGGCGGTTCGTTGCTCCAGAGCCTTTCCGTTCAACTTCACACTCCTGGGCCAGACTACACTCAATCATATGACCCACTGAAGAGATGTCTTCAGTAAAGACTTAAAGGTCGAGACTGAGTCTGCGTCTCTCTCATGTTTAGGCAGACCCATAAAATGGAGCTCTATAGGAAAAAGCCCTGCCTCCAGCTGTTTGCTTAGAAATTCTAGGGACAATTAGGAGACCTGCGTCTTGTGACCGTAGCGTACGTGTAGGTATGGGGTAGCCTAGTGGTTAGAGCGTTGGACTAGTAACCGGAAGGTTGCAAGTTCAAACCCCCGAGCTGACAAGGTACAAATCTCTCATTCTGCCCCTGAACAGGCAGTTAACCCACTGTTCCTAGGCCATCATTGAAAATAAGAATTTGTTCTTAAACTGACTTGCCTAGTTAAATAAAGGTAAAACTTTTTTTTTAATGTACGGCAGGACCAAATATGAAAGATAGGTAGGAGCAAGCCCATGTAATGCTTTGTAGGTTAGCAGTAAAATCTTGAAATCAGCCCTTGCCTTGACAGGAAGCCACAGTGTAGGGAGGCTAGCACTGGAGTAATATGATCAATTTTTGGGGTTCTAGTCAGGATTCTAGCAGACGTATTTAGCGCTTTATCCGGGTAGCTGGAAAGGAGAGCATTGCAGTAGTCTAACCTAGTAACAAAAGCATGGATTCATTTTTCTGCATCATTTTTGGACAGAGGGTTTCTGATTTTTGCAATGTTACATAGATGGAAAAAACTGTCCTTGAAACAGTCTTGATATGTTCTTAAAATCAGATTCCTATCTTAAGAAAAATACTTTCATATTTGTTTCAAATTATATGAACAATGTATTGGATGGAAACTTGACAGATAAAGGGGATATACTTTCCAAGTTACAGTATTTAGTCTATACAGTTTTGCACCTCTCTGGGATATGTGAAAATGCAGAGCGCCAAATTCAAATAAATTACTATAAAAATCAAACTTTCATAAAATCACACATGTAAGATAGCAAATGCAGCCAACATGTCAGATTTCAAAAAGGCTTTTCGGCGAAATCAAACAACATTTACATTTACATTACATTTAAGTCATTTAGCAGACGCTCTTATCCAGAGCGACTTACAAATTGGTGCATTCACCTTATGACATCCAGTGGAACAGCCACTTTACAATAGTGCATCTAAATCTTTTAAGGGGGGTGAGAATGATTACTTTATCCTATCCTAGGTATTCCTTAAAGAGGTGGGGTTTCAGGTGTCTCCGGAAGGTGGTGATTGACTCCGCTGTCCTGGCGTCGTGGGGGAGTTTGTTCCACCATTGGGGGGCCAGAGCAGCGAACAGTTTTGACTGGGCTGAGCGGGAACTGTACTTCCTCAGTGGTAGGGAGGCGAGCAGGCCAGAGGTGGATGAACGCAGTGCCCTTGTTTGGGTGTAGGGCCTGATCAGAGCCTGGAGGTACTGAGGTGCCGTTCCCCTCAAAGCTCTGTAGGCAAGCACCATGGTCTTGTAGCGGATGCGAGCTTCAACTGGAAGCCAGTGGAGAGAGCGGAGGAGCGGGGTGACGTGAGAGAACTTGGGAAGGTTGAACACCAGACGGGCTGCGGCGTTCTGGATGAGTTGTAGGGGTTTAATGGCACATGCAGGGAGCCCAGCCAACAGCGAGTTGCAGTAATCCAGACGGGAGATGACAAGTGCCTGGATTAGGACCTGCGCCGCTTCCTGTGTGAGGCAGGGTCGTACTCTGCGGATGTTGTAGAGCATGAACCTACAGGAACGGGCCACCGCCTTGATGTTAGTTGAGAACGACAGGGTGTTGTCCAGGATCACGCCAAGGTTCTTAGCACTCTGGGAGGAGGACACAATGGAGTTGTCAACCGTGATGGCGAGATCATGGAACGGGCAGTCCTTCCCCGGGAGGAAGAGCAGCTCCGTCTTGCCGAGGTTCAGCTTGAGGTGGTGATCCGTCATCCACACTGATATGTCTGCCAGACATGCAGAGATGCGATTCGCCACCTGGTCATCAGAAGGGGGAAAGGAGAAGATTAATTGTGTGTCGTCTGCATAGCAATGATAGGAGAGACCATGTGAGGTTATGACAGAGCCAAGTGACTTGGTTGGCTTGGCTTATCTGAGGATAGCACCATAGTAAACAAAGAGAGAAGCATATTTCAACCCTGCAGACGTGACACAAAATGCAAAAATGCAAAAATAATTCATGCCTTACCTTTGATGAGCTTCTTTTTTTGGCACTCCAATATGTCCCATAAACATCACAAATGGTCCTTTTGTTCGATTAATTCCGTTGATATATATCCAAAATGTCCATTTATTTAGAGCGTTTGAACCAGAAAAACACTGTTCCAACTTGCGCAAACGTGACTACAAAATATCTCAAAAGTTACCTGTAAATTTTACCAAAAGATTTCAAACTACTTTTGAAATGCAACTTTAGGTATTGTTTTTATGTAAATAATCGATACAATTGAAGACGGGATGATCTGTGTTCAATACAGAAGGAAAACAAACTGTAGCTAGCTTTCTGGTCACGCGCCTCTATCTAACTGTACACTTCAAGTTACCCTCGTTCAAGATGGCCGTAAGTCTTCATTACACAATGGAAAAACCTTAACCAATTCATGAAGACTATTGACATCCAGTGGAAGCGATATGAACTGCAAGAAGGTCCCTTAGAAATCTGGATACCCAATGAAGACCATTGAAAAGAGTGACATAACATTTAAAAAAGAATCTGAATGGTTTGTCCTCTGGGTTTCGCCTGCTAAATAAGTTCTGTTATACTCACAGACATGATTCAAACTGTTTTAGAAACTTCAGAGTGTTTTCTATCCAAATCTACTAATGATATCTATATCTTATCTTCTCTTCTGGGGATGAGTAGCAGGCAGTTGAATTTGGACATGTATTTCATCCAAAATTCCAAATGCTGCCCCCTATCCTAGAGAAGTTAATGACATCACAAAATTAGTTCCCCACTGACAATTCCTCACATTATGTTAGAAATATTGTTCCGGTATTCACTTTTTGGATGTTAGAGTTTTTGGGCGGGAGACAAAGAACAATCCTTTAGACAATACTGGAGGGTAAAGAGAGAGTTCTCTCCTGCTTAATTTAAAACGGAGTGTGAGTTGTCAACCCGGCAGTTCCCTCCTCCCCACCCCCCTTTTGCGGGTTGGAGAGGGTCTGGTTATTGTCAACCATTGCCAAGCTGATCTGAGCAATGTTATCCTCACAGAACAGTCATGACAATGGTCACAGAAGACCATGGTCATGATTGAGCGAGTATTGAATAAATACTATAAATACACGATGCAACAGTGTCTGGAACAATGACTGTATACAGCTAAGCAAATTAGACCTGAACTGTTGGATCTGCTAGCCTTTGTAGAAAGGCAGAGGCATGAAGAGTTGAAAGAGGAGAGAAGGAAGAGAGGAAGGGAGTGATGTACGTTCTTTCAATCTCTGGAACTAAACAAGTCTTCCAGGAAACCAACTAAGAAAAACACAAAACCAATTCAATGTGTTGTGTGGTGCAGAAGCAAGTATTGGCTCTATGCTTTAGAGTTGAGGGAGAGCGAGAGAAGGGGAGAGAAAGCAAGAAAGAAAGCGATAGAGTGAGATAAAGCGACAAAGAAAGAAGGGCCACATCCAGGGTGGTAGATGGATCTGAGCAGTTCTGAGAAACAGCGGATGGGAGAGTGTACCGGGGATGTCAGGGTGAATACAGGACCAATCTGGCTTGAGGTACAGAAGAACAGTGGGGAGAATAGGTTAGCTGTGGCTCAGGCCCAGCCCTTTTAGGCCCTACAGCATACTGATGTTCCAGGGGTGCGTCCAAAATGATACCATATTCCCAACATAGTGCCCTACTTTTGACCAGAGCTCTATGGGCCCTGGTCAAAAGTAGTGCACTATAGGGAATAGGTTGCCATTTGGGACTAAGCCTGGTCTAACGGATGGGACCCATACCCAGCCACATTCTTTAAAGCACTAAACAGCAGCACACAATCAGGCTGTTTGTGTGGCCCAAAGACTGTTTTTCCTCTTTCTTTGTTCCATTTCACAGTAAAGAGAAGTAACAGAATGCACATGACTGAATAAATTGAGGTGAGAGAGAGCTAGAGAGAAGGCAACAGCACAAACTTGACATTGGATTTGATGCAACAACTCAGCACTTGCCACGAAAGAGGAACAGAAATGGGGGTCGATCAACCACAGCTCGGCCACTTAAACCCCCTTACACCTCGATCTCACCGACAGAGTCATTGCATTTTGGTACACCAGTAGCATTTCCAATGGAATGTTGCGTTTGCCTTGCAGCATTGCGATGCAGAGGCAGTTCCAGTGTGTTCTGGGTGGTGCATACATTGGATTTATCGAATTGACGTGTCAAACTGTACGCGTTGATGGCTTGACAGAAATGGTAGCAGAAGGTGAATTGAACTTTTGTTGCACACATATCCAGATGATGCTTCGTACCATTTTGCACAATGACTTTGTAGGTGTGATCAAGGAATTAGTCAGTGCGTCAATCTAAGTAACGTTAAAAAAAAAATCCCCATCAAAATCTGTCAGTTTATTCTGTCAGTTTATTCTGGGCTGCGTCTCAATGCACTTCATCCGCTTATGTCACCCTCTGGAATCTGCGGTGGAAAGTAGCAGAGCTACAGAGCCGTCTGTCGAAACCAGGAGACATCCCAAAAATTGGTCTTCCCACAAAAACATCTGCAGCATCCAAACGGTTTGGCCTACTAACTACTATGACCTAGGGAGAAAAGGGAGACTCTTCTCTGTTTTGCTCTACAACCCCCACAACTGTCATGGGACTAAATGTAACCCATACAAATGAATGTTATTTTTGTTGGCACGAAACTAAGGGGTTAAATGTGTGTAACAAAAAAATATATATTTCCTGATCGCCTAGGTATTTTTTTTTTATAGAATTTTAGTTAATTAACCTTTAACTAGGCAAGTCCGTTAAGAACAAATTCTTATTTATAATGATGTCCTACCAAAAGGCAAAAGATATGACATACACTCAAAACCTTATTCCTTTTTTGCCAATTATGAATGAATGTGTTATTCAATACATTTCTATGAGCTAGTAAAGGCCAAATAAAACATTTTATCCAATAACTAAAATATAGTTTTTCATACATAAAGGGGTCCTAAAATCCAAAATCAAATACCTAAACGATCCATGGTATTTTATTTAACCAGGTAGGCTAGTTGAGAACAAGTTCTCATTTGCAACTGTGACCTGGCCAAGATAAAGCGTAGCAATTCGACACATACAACAACACAGAGTTACACATGGAATAAACAAAAACATACAGTCAATAATACAGTAGAACAAAAGAAAACAAAAAGTCTATATACAGTGAGTGGAGTGCAAATGAGGTAAGTTAAGGAAATAAATAGGCCATGGTGGCGAAGTAATTACAATATAGCAATTAAACACTGGAATGGTAGATCGGCAGAAGATAAATGTGCAGGTAGAGATACTGGGGTACAAAGGAGCAAAAATAAATAAATAAATACCAGTATGGGGATGAGGTAGGTAGATAGATGGGCTGTTTACAGATAGGCTAAGTACAGGTGCAGTGATCTGTAAACTGCTCTGACAGCTGGTGCTTAAAGCTAGTGAGGGAGATATGGGTCTCAAGCTTCAGTGATTTTTGCAATTCGTTCCAGTCATGGGCAGCAGAGAACTGGAAGGAAAGACGACCAAAGGAGGAATTGGCTTTGGGGGTGACCAGTGAGGTATACCTGCTGGAGCGCGTGCTACGAGTGGGTGCTGCTATGGTGACCAGTGAGCTGAGATAAGGCGGGGCTTTACCTAGCAGAGACTTGTATATAACCTGTAGCCAGTGGGTTTGGCGACGAGTATGAAGCGAGGGCCAACCAACGCGTACAGGTCGCAATGGTGGGTAGTGTATGGGGCTTTGGTGACAAAACGGATGGCACTGTGATAGACTGCATCCAGTTTGTTGAATAGAGTGTTTGAGGCTATTTTATAGATGACATCACCGAAGTTGAGGATCGGTAGGATGGTCAGTGAACCCTGTGGCACACCCATAGAGACTGTCAGAGGTCCAGACAACAGGCCCTCCGATTTGACACACTGAACTCTATCAAAGAAGTAGTTGGTAAACCAGGCGAGGCAATCATTTGAGAAACCAAGGCTGTCGAGTCTGCCAATAAGAATGTTGTGATTGACAGTCGAAAGCCTTGGCCAGGTCGATGAATACGGCTGCACAGTAATGTCTCTTATCGATGGCGGTTATGATGTCGTTTAGAACCTTGAGCGTGGCTGAGGTGTACCCATGACCAGCTCTGAAACCAGATTGCATAACGGAGAAGGTATGGTGGGATTCGAAATGGTCGGTAATCTGTTTGTTAACTTGGCTTTCGAAGACCTTAGAAAGACAGGGTAGGATAGATATAGGTCTGTAGCAGTTTGGGTCTAGAGTGTTACCCCCTTTGAAAAGGGGGATGACCGCGGCAGCTTTCCAATCTTTGGGAATCTCAGACGATATGAAAGAGAGGTTGAACAGGCTAGTAATAGGGGTTTTTAGAAAGAGAGGGTCCGGGGACAAAATGGCGCCGGAGAGAACACAGTGTTTCAGTGAGCTCTCGTGGCATTCGTAAATATATATTTTTACATTAATCTCCTAGCTTGAAAAAGTGGTAGAATTGGCTAATTAAGTTACCATATAATGAGTCTTGACGGCTATTTCGCAAAAATCTCAGACAACATGCCCAATAGAACTACTAAGAAGTCGACCAAGACCACCACCCCTGTGGATGTGCATGAGGAGCTAGCTAACATTAGCGAAGCTAACACCTTTGCGGATCCAGGCACAATGGACCTGGTGATTCAAAGGATGACTGATCACATTACTAAAGTGATCGATGCTAAGATAAGAACGGTCTTGGAAGCAGTAGCAGGCCATTCAGCTGAAATACAGAGGGGTGTGAAACGTGTTGTTGAGGCGGAAGGAAGAATTTCTGCAGTGGAAACTTCAACTACATCTATGGACGCATCTATGGACGCTAAGATAAGAGCACTTGAGAAACAGGTGCGCGAAATGGCGGAGCACATTGACGACTTCGTTGTGGGACTCCTGGAAAATTCTGAAGGGACACGTTCAGTAAAATTCTTTGAGGAATGGATCCCTGGCTACCTACAAATGGACACTAAGGCTGGTCGTGTGAAGCTGGACAGAGCTCATCGCTCTCAAGCACCGATACCCGGTCCCAATCAGCGCCCACAGCCGGTGGTTATAAAGTTACACAACTTCACCGACAAGCAGCGCGTCATGGACGCGGCTAGAAGCATCGGCTCTGATGGTAGTCGATGTGAAAGTCCAAAGGTCTCATTCTTCAATAATTATTCCACTGCGGTTGTACGAAGACGCAAAGCGTTTGATGAGGCGAAGGCTCGACTCAGGAGAATGAAGATGGACTACGCACTGTTGTACCCGGCCACATTGAAGATTATGGTCAACGGATCACCTAAAAAGCTCACCTGAAGAGGCTGCTGCGTTTACTCTCTCGGGTAAATCATTTTAAGCTGCACCTCCACAGCATTGGATAACTTTGTTTATTTTTGGTTGAATCTGATCATGAAACAGTGGTGTGAGTCCTCACGTACTCCGGCTCAGTAATATTTGTATCTTTATTATTTTTCTTGCTAAAGTAATAGCCTCTATAGCTCAGGCTGAGATATGTGTGAATCCATATTGGTGCCCAGGCTTGGTTTTAGGTGGAAGAGCCTCAATCTATTGATTTTCTTTTCCATACATATAAAGGATTGAGCGCCAATGCGGACTTATGAGTCTACATTGGAGAGTTGAAATCCCCTGCATTTTAGCTAGTGGGAAACCCCCCTTTTGGATTTTTACATGTTTAATTTTTGGGTTTAAGTATAGTTGGAGTTCAGGGTTCATATTGTTTGTTTATGCTCTGTGAGATAGAGGAGAGTTCAACACATGGAAAAAGGTACCGCCCCACTTTTACAGTAGGATCCAGTCTGGATATTGAATGGTCAAGATACAATGGCAGGTAACGGACTGCGTGTATGTACATGGAACATTAGAGGGAGCCATAACCCCATTAAAAGGAAGAAGGTACTGCCTTTAAAAAAATATATATATATATATATATATATATATATATATAGATATTGCCCTGTTGCAAGAAACTCATTTGGATGATAAGGAGCACCTGAAATTACAACAAGGGGGGTTTGGTCAAGTGTTTTTCTCATCATTTACATCCAGAAGTAGAGGTGTAGCAATTCTGGTGAAAAATAACTTACCACTTAAGGTCTTGAATTGTGTGAAAGATACATTTGGTCTCTTTGTTATAATTAATGGTACTTTACAAGGGCAGAACATTTCCATAATGAATATTTACTTCCACCCTGCTCACCCCCCTGATTTCCTCACTAAGGTATTTCTAGACTTTTCAGAATTAAACACGGACACTGCAGTGGTTGGAGGAGATTTTAACTGCTTGTTGAACCCCCTTATTGATACGTTTCCCAGCGGTATAGCTTCACTCCCTCCTCAAGCTAAGTCACTTAAAGCTATTTGTGATGATCTGGGGTATGCGGATGTCTGGAGAGCTTTTCATCCCTCCAACAGAGAGTTCACTTTTTTCTCTGCACCTCATGGATGTCAGACTAGAATAGATTATTTTTTTTATGCCCAGGACGCCTTTGCAGTCTGTTTTATCCGCCAGGATAGTAAACATAGTCATATCTGATCATGCTGAGGTGATCCTGGACATAAAACTCAACGGGGCATTCAATCAGTCAAGACATTGGAGGTTGAACACAACCATTCTTAAAGACCATACATTCACATCATATTTTATTACAGAGTTTAAAGCATTTTTCTCTATTAACTCTCAATCAACAGATAACCCCTCGCTCCTTTGGGAGACCTGTAAAGCGTTAGCCAGGGGTCTGATTATGTCATACACAGCTACTAAGAGACGGAAAAAGCGCGAAAAGCAAAACATGTTAGAGGGTGATTTAGGAACTAAAGAGAAGGACTACATTAAAATGCCCACTCCTGCCCTATTAAAGGAAATATCAGTCATTAGATCAACGTTAGACTCTCCTAACACAGGACGCTGAAAAGAAAATGAGATTTGTCAGGCAAAAGCTATATGAACATGGCGATAAGCCAGGAAAGTACTTGGCATACCTAGCTAAAAAGAGAGCTGACTCTCAGTCAATTACTAATATTACTGATTCTGATGGTAATCATTTATATGAAAATAAATTGATTAGTGACTCATTTAAGAAACTTTATACAAACCTTAAATGCCTCAGAACTGCCAAAGGATGCACCCAAATTAATGGAGAACTTCTTTTGTAAGATTGAGCTCCCTACTATCTCCGAAGAGCAGAGGTCCCTCCTTAATGCCCCTATTACCAAGGAAGAGATAATGTTCGCAATTAAGAACCTGCAAAATGGTAAGGCCCCAAGACCAGACGGGTTTTGTAGTGAGTTCTATAAAGAGTTCCATGGCCTGATCCTTGAGCTATTGCGTGATATGTTTAACCACTCATTTTCAAATGACCAATTCCCTCAAACGCAGAGAAAAGCCAACATTTCACTTTTTCTCAAAAAGGGAAAATGTCCAGAGTCTTGTTCCTCGTACAGACCAATTTCCCTTCTGAATGTGGATAGAAAATTGCTTTCGAAAATTCTAGCCACAAGATTAGAGGACTCACTGCCACTAATTGTGAAAGGAGACCGAACTGGCTTGGGAGACAACTTTATAAAATGGGTGAAAGTTTTATATGATGATCCTGAGGCTGCTGTCCTTACTAATGGGCTAAGGTCAAATAGCTTCTCTATACACAGAGGTACCAGACAGGGCTGTCCTTTATCCCCCCTCCTCTTTGCACTCGTTATGGAACCACTGGCCGAGGCCATCAGGGTAACGCCTGCTATACAGGGGCTGCTCATTGGTGAGGTTCACCATAAAATAAGCTTGTATGCTGATGATGTCCTGATATTCATCTCTAGTCCCGAGACTTCAATTACATCTCTTATTAATATTATTGAATTATTCAGCGAATTCTCAGGCTACAAGATTAACCTTACTAAGTCAGAGGCTATGCCACTTGGTAGCCTACACTCTGTACCTAATACTTCTCCCCCCTTCCCTTTTAAATAGTCTCCCTCAGGTTTCATGTATCTGGGTATATTTGTAACTCCTAAATTCCAGCAAATGTACAAAGCCAATTTTGTTCCCTTGTTTGATACAGTAAGACAGGATCTGGAGCGCTGGAACTCTCCACCGATTTCTTGGTTGGGTAGAATATCCCTCTTGAAAATGAACATTTTACCTAGACTACTTTACCCAATCCAAATGATCCCAGTATTACTCTCCAATAAGGTAATAAAGGATGTAAATGGTTGGCGAAGTTCCTTTATATGGAGTAAACGCAAGCCAAGACTTAAGATGGCAATACTGCAGCTGCCAAGTTCTATGGGCGGCTTGGACCTGCCCAATATCAGGTTCTATCAAAAATGTGCCCACCTTTGCTATATTTCTGACTGGATCACAAAAGATGACTCCTCTTTTTGGTTAGACATTGAGACTTCTCGTTCAAAATACCCCTTACAGGATCTTTTATTTTTCAGAAGCTTCAAGTCTGTAGAAGATCACTGCAATAATCCCGTTACACTTAACACACTCAAAGTATGGAGGTCAGTTCAACGCTTCCTGGGAAGGTCCAAACTAACCTCTGCTCTTACCCCAATTCTTAACAACCCAGATTTCAGTCCAGGATTGCTGGGATGCTGGCTTTAACTTATAGCTTAATAAAGGCATACGCAGGCTAACTGACTTATTTGCTGATAAGATTTTGTTGTCATTTGAGCAGATGGTCGAGAAATATCGACTCCCAAAGCAGGACTTTTTCCACTTCCTACAAGTAAGACATTATATTCTGAAGAGCACCACCTTAATTGGTAACACTGATGTGTCTGTCATTGAAAGAATGCTTTTTTTCCCACAAAGGAAAATGTCTGTAAATCTGTTTTATGATACTTTAAGGTCCGTTTCTGCTGTCAACCCACAGAGGGTGAAACAAGTGTGGGAGAAAGAATTGTCTGTTACTATTGACGAAGAGATGTGGGAGGACATTTGGAGATATGCAAAAACAATATCTATGTAATCGTCCTAGAGCAATCCAATTAAGAATAATACACAGATTGCATATATCCCCAAATCGCAGACATGCTTTTAGCCCCACTTCCTCTTCCCCTGAGTGTCTTAAATGCAAAACTGATACAGGCACCCTAACACATTGTTTATGGTCATGTACCAAAATACGAAGATACTGGTCTGGTGTTCTGCAAGAAATTGAAAAGATCCTAGGGGTTGATCTAGAATTGGACCCAGTTTCTTTACTGTTAGGTCTCCCTAGTAGGCATGTTACTTCTGTGGGTAAAAGGAGGCGTTACAACATCCTTACCTTCGCAGTGAGGAAAAACATCCTTTTACAGTGGATTAGTGATAAGGTTCCTTCTATTAAAAGATTGGTATATGATACTATTTGAATGGGTGCCTCTGGAATATCTGACATGTACATTGCATTCTAAAACAGACCAGTTCTACAAAGTATGGGAACCTTATCTAAATTACCTAGAACCTGAGGTATCAGCTATTATGCTGCAAGGATTCTCTTAGAATGGCGGGGATCTATGTGTTTCAGAACTACACTGTACGTTCCATGTGAGGACCCTGACCGCTTGGTTTAAACTGAGCTTTTTTGTTTAATTTCTGTTTGTAAATTTGGGTTGGCCGTGGCGGAGATCTTTGTGGGCTATACTCAGCCTTGTCTCAGGATGGTAAGTTGGTGGTTAAAGATATCCCTCTAGTGGTGTGGGGGCTGTGCATTTGGCAAAGTGGGTGGGGTTATATCCTTCCTGTTTGGCCCTGTCCGGGGGGGTCCTCGGATGGGGCCACAGTGTCTCCTGACCCCTCCTGTCTCAGCCTCCAGTATTTATGCGGCAGTAGTTTATGTGTAGGGGGGCTAGGGTCAGTTTGTTATATCTGGAGTACTTCTCCTGTCCTATTCGGTGTCCTGTGTGAATTTAAGTGTGCTCTCTCTAATTCTCTCTTTCTTTCTTTCTCTCTCTCGGAGGACCTGAGCCCTAGGACCATGCCTCAGGACTACGTGACATGATGACTCCTTTGCTGTCCCCAGTCCACCTGGCCGTGCTGCTGCTCCAGTTTCAACTGTTCTGCCTTATTATTATTGGACCATGCTGGTCATTTATGAACATTTGAACATCTTGGCCATGTTCTGTTATAATCTCCACCCGGCACAGTCAGAACTGTGGCCACTCCACATAGTCTGGTTCCTCTCTAGGTTTCTCCTTAGGTTTTTCCTAGCCACGTGTTTCCACACCTGCATTGCTTGCTGTTTGGGGTTTTAGGCTGGGTTTCTGTACAGCAATTTGAGATATTTGAGATATCAGCTGAGGACAGCCTCGGTTTTTCGGATGACTGCCTTGCCTGGTTCACCAATTACTTTGCAGACAGAGTTCAGTGTGTCAAATCAGAGGGCATGCTGTCCGGTCCTCTGGCAGTCTCTATGGGGGTGCCACAGGGTTCAATTCTCAGGCCGACTCTTTTCTCTGTATATATCAATGATGTTGCTCTTGCTGCGGGCGATTCCCTGATCCACCTCTACGCAGACGACACCATTCTATATACTTTCGGCCCGTCATTGGACACTGTGCTATCAAACCTCCAAACGAGCTTCAATGCCATACAGCACTCCTTCCGTGGCCTCCAACTGCTCTTAAACGCGAGTAAAACCAAATGCATGCTTTTCAACCGATCGCTGCCTGCACCCGCATGCCCGACTAGCATCACCACCCTGGATGGTTCCAACCTTGAATATGTGGACATCTATAAGTACCTAGGTGTCTGGCTAGACTGCAAACTCTCCTTCCAGACTCACATCAAACATCTCCAATCAAAAATCAAATCCAGAGTCGGCTTTCTATTCCGCAACAAAGCCTCCTTCACTCACGCTGCCAAGCTTACCCTAGTAAAACTGACTATCCTACCGATCCTCGACTTCGGCGATGTAATCTACAAAATGGCTTCCAACACTCTACTCAGCAAACTGGATGCAGTCTATCACAGTGCCATCCGTTTTGTCACTAAAGCACCTTATACCACCCACCACTGCGACTTGTATGCTCTAGTCGGCTGGCCCTCACTACATATTCGTCGCCAGACCCACTGGCTCCAGGTCATCTACAAGTCCATGCTAGGTAAAGCTCCGCCTTATCTCAGTTCACTGGTCACGATGGCAACACCCATCCGTAGCACGCGCTCCAGCAGGTGTATCTCACTGATCATCCCTAAAGCCAACACCTCATTTGGCCACCTTTTGTTCCAGTACTCTGCTGCCTGTGACTGGAACGAATTGCAAAAATCGCTGAAGTTGGAGACTTTTATCTCCCTCACCAACTTCAAACATCAGCTATCCGAGCAGCTAACCGATCGCTGCAGCTGTACATAGTCTATAGGTAAATAGCTCACCCTTTTTCACCTACCTCATTCCCATACTGTTTTTATACTGTTTTTATTTATTTACTTCTCTGCTCTTTTGCACACCAATATCTCTACCTGTACATGCCCATCTGATCATTTATCACTCCAGTGTTAATCTGCAAAATTGTATTATTCGCCTACCTCCTCATGCCTTTTGCACACATTGTATATAGACTGCCCATTTTTTTTCTACTGTGTTATTGACTTGCTAATTGTTTACTCCATGTGTAACTCTGTGTTGTCTGTTCACACTGCTATGCTTTATCTTGGCCAGGTCGCAGTTGCAAATGAGAACTTGTTCTCAACTAGCCTACCTGGTTAAATAAAGGTGAAATAAAATAAATAAAAATGTACGAAGGGCTATATAAATACATTTGATTTGGTTTAAAATGTATGTATTGAGAGACGCAATGATGGTGACGGGGTGAGAGAAGCACCGAGCGGGAAGAGGAAAATGGTGTACATATGTATGGGTGTGTGTGCGTATGTATGCGTATGTGTGTATATGCATGGGCATATGTATGTGTGTGTATGTATATATGTGTATATATATATGCGCGTAGATATGTGTAAGTGGGTGCTGTTTTTCTATTTTTTTTCTGTGTGTTTTGTCTCTGTTGTTGTATCTCTTAATAGGGGTGAAAATTGTGAAACTCCAATAAAAAATACTGTTACAGAAAGAGAGGGTCCAGATTGTCTTGCCCAGCTGATTTGTAGGGGTCCAGATTTTGCAGCTCTTTCAGAACATCGGCTATCTGGATTTGGGTAAAGGAGAAATGGAGGGGGCTTTTGCGGGTTGCTGTGGAGGGTGCCGGGCAGTTGACCGGGGTAGGGGAAATGCTTATTGAAATGATCAATTATAGTGGATTTATCGGTGGTGACAGTGTTTCCGAGCCTCTTATTCTCCATGGACTTTACAGTGTCCCAGAACGTTTTTGAGTTAGTACTACAGATGCAAATTTCTGTTTGAAAAAGCTTGCCTTAGCTTTTCTAACTGCCTGTGTATATATGTTCCTAACTTCCATGAATAGTTGCATATCACGGGGGCTATTCGATGCTAATGCAGAATGCCACAGGATGTTTTTGTGCTGGTCAAGGGCAGACAGGTTTGGCATGAACCAAGGACTATATCTATTCCTAGTTCTGAATGTTTTGAGAGGGGCATGCTTATTAAAGATGGTGAGGAAGGCACTTTTAAAGAATAGCCAGGCATCATCTACTAACAGGATGAGGTCAATGTCATTCCAGGATACCCCGGCCAGGTCGATTAGAAAGGCCTGCTCGCAGAAGTGTTTCAGGGAGCGTTTGACAGTGATGAGGGGTGGTCGTTTGGTCGCAGACTCATTACGGATGCAGGAAATGAGGCAGTGATCGCTGAGATCTTGATTGAAAACAGCAGAGGTGTATTTGGAGGGCGAATTAGTTAGGATGACATCTATGAGGGTGCCCGTGTTTACTGATTTGGGGTTGTACCTGGTAGGTTCATTGATAATTTGTGTGAGATTGAGGGCATCAAGCTTAGTTTGTAGGATGGCCGGGGTGTTAAGCATGTCCCAGTTTAGGTCACCTAGTAGCACGAGCTCAGAAGATATATGGGGGGAAATCAGTTCACATATAGTATCGAGGGCACAGCTGGGGTCAGAGGGAGGTCTATAGCAAGCGGCAACAGTGAGAGACTTGTTTCTGGAAAGGTGAATTTTTAGAAGTAGAAGTTCAACTTGTTTGGGTACAGACTTAGCCTGCAGAGTTCTGTATTACTTTCTATCTTTGCAGTAGATTGCAACACCACCCCCTTTGGCAGTTCTATCTTGGCGTTAAACGTTATAGTTAGCAATGGAGATTTCAGGGTTTTTGGTGGTTTTCCTAAGATTCAGACACGGCTAACACATCAGGGTTGGCAGAGTGTGCTAAAGTAGTGGTTAAAACAAATTTAGGGAGTAGGCTTCTAATGTTAACATGCATGAAACCAAGGCTTTTACGTTTACAGAAGTCAACAAATGAGAACACCTGGGGGGTGGGAGTGGAGCTTGGCACTGCAGGACCTGGATTAACCTCTGCATCACCAGAGGAACAGAGAAGTAGGATAAGGGTACAGCAAAAGATTATACAAACTGGCCGTCTAGCACGTTCAGAACCGAGAGGAAAAGGAGCAGGTTTCTGGGCACAATAGCATAGATTCAAGGCATAGTGTACAGACAAAGATAAGGTAGGATGTGAGTACAGGAGGTGGAACAACATGGTTGGTTAAGGCATATTGAGCAGGGCTAGAGGCTCTACAGTGAAATAAGACAGTAATCACTAACCAGGACAGTAATGGACAAGGCATATTGATATTAGAGAGACGCATGCGTAGCCAAGTGAACATATGGGTCCAGTGAGTGGTTGGGCTGGCTGGGGACACGGCGATTCAGACAGTTAGCAGGCTAACAAGCTAACAGTCAGTAGGCCGGAGCTAAACAAGCTAGCAGCTAGTAGACCAGGGCAAGCTAGCAGTTAGCAGGCCGGGTTAACAAGCAAGCAGTTAGCATGGGCTAGCAGTTAATAGACCAGGCCAAGCTAGCAGTTAGCAGACCGGGTTAGCAAGCAAGCAAGCAGTTAGCAAGGGCTAGCAGTTAGCAGACCGGGCAGGCAAGCTAGCAGTTAGCAGACCAGAGCCCGGCAGTTTATCAGTTAGCAGACCGGGTTAGCAAGCAAGTAAATAGCAGGGGCTAGAAAATTAGCCTTTTGGGGGGGTCGCGATGGGGGTAAGTTTGTTTTTGCCTCTTCGTGGTAGCACAGGAGCCCTGGCCGGGCTAGCTTCAAGCTAAATTGGTACTTGCTCTGGGATGGAAACACTAGCCAGGAGTAGTCATCCGGGATTGCGGTTAGCTAGTTGTGAAGATCCAGATGAAAATGTTCAGTTTGCGGTAGGAAACCGGGGATAAAAATAACAGGTCCGTTATGCTCTGGTTAGAGTAACGTTGTTCGAACTGGCGAGAGCTTTCCGAGCTGAAGGTTAGCTGATGACAGCTGGCAATGGTTTGCTGACTGATATCTGGTAGTTAGCTGGCTAGCTTCAGTTGAGGGATTCCAGATCCGAAGTAAATATAAATACTTTAGGAGAAAAAAGCAGATCCACGCCACATAGGTTGAGACGGGTTGCAGGAGAGTATTTAGATGAGGTTTAGCAAAATATTTTAAAGGATAGGCGACGAAAAATATGTAAAACCATATATACAAGGGACACGACAGGACAAAGACGTCTGACTGCTACGCCATCTTGGATTAAATATCCTGTAATTCATCTCACGTGTAGTGGTCATTCATTGATGTCCTGAAGGGATTTCCCAAAAGTATTCCAGTCTGTCCATGGCTGTTTGATACACTTTTTTACTCACTTTGTCTCTCTCATGGTGTAACAGTGCCCTCATGTGATCAGAAAGAGAGATAGACACAATATAGGTAGATACTTTAAATGCTTTTATTGCTATCCATTTTCATTTTTTTTCCCAGAACAAGATTTATAAAGCGGATGTGAGGGTCACTCAGTGTAAACATGAGACGACAAGAAAAATAGGCAAAGCTTTTCCATTTTTGACACCGTCAAAATTATAATTGTCTTCAATCAAAACAAAAAGGCAGATTTTGTTCTATTATGTAGTTAATGTCTACGGTCACATACAATAACCCCTTAAAAGGCAGACAGTTGTTCTGTAAAGTTTAACAACAAAATTAAACAAAGCAGCAGTTGTTAATTCAAATCTACTTTAAAAGACACCAGAAGGAAGGGGTACAGTAGCCTCATTCCAGGTCTGTTTGTGCTGTCTTGCCAACTCCTATGTGCAGCAGTGGCAAGACAGCATAAATAGATTTGGGACCAGGCTAGGGGTACAGTGGGGGCCAATATTACTTAGACAATACTGTAGAACATGATTAGATCAAAATAAACAGATTCATATCAACTGATTGGATCTTTTAGACCATAGAAATAGTAAACCATAGAAATATAATCTATGGTTTGGACTCTAGTCCATTTCAGGCATAATGGAAACTAAAACTCCAAACACACTGAAACTACATGACATGGATATGTGGGAACTAAGCCATGTGTAATCCTCAAAATAAGCGTGGGTTACCATAGTGACATTGTCTAGGGTGGTCAACAACATCCCAGACTAGAACAGCACTCACGTTTCGGCAACAGAACGACACACGGATTTAGTTACAATTATCACTTCTGAACAAGAAAACATAATACAAGTGCTACTAAACACAGAATTACTTTTCATGTATATCATTCACATATTGTTTTTGTATATATTTTTAAAATAATTAATTTCTTTAATAGTTTTGACTTTGAACAAGACAGACGAGGCAAGGGGGAAAAAAAACAATATTTTACCCGCACTCCTAACACCCTATACGGAAGAGTTGACATGGGATTGGTCGTTTTTGGTGAGTGGTTTAAGAGCTATAGAGTTTTTGGTATGTGGGTGTGAGTCAATGGTTAGACTGGTTTAGCCTATTGATACAGTTGAAGTCGGAAGTTTACATACACTTAGGTTGGAGTCATTAAAACTTGTTTTTCAACCACACAAATGTCTTGTTAACAAACTATATAGTTTTGGCAAGTCGGTTAGGACATCTACTTTGTGCTTGACCAAAGTAATATTTCCAACAATTGTTTACAGATAGATTATTTCACTTATAAGTCACTGTATCACAATTCCAGTGGGTCAGAAGTTTACATACACTAAGTTGACTGTGCCTTTAAACAGCTTGGAAACTCCAGAAAATGATGTCATGGCTTTAGAAGCTTCTGATAGGCTAATTGACATTATTTGAGTCAATTGGAGGTGTACCTATGGAAGTATTTCAAGGCCTACCTTCAAACTCAGTGCCTCTGCTTGACATCATGGGAAAATCAAAAGAAATCAGCCAAGACCTCAGAAAAAAAATTGTAGACCTCCACAAGTCTGGTTCATCCTTGGGAGCAATTTCCAAACGCCTGAAGGTACCACGTTCATCTGTACAAACAAGTATAAACACCATGGGACCACACCGCCGTCATACCATTCAGGAAGGAGACGCGTTCTGTCTCCGAGAGATGAACATACTTTGGTGCGAAAAGTGCAAATCAATCCCAGAACAGCAGCAAAGGACATGGTGAAGATGCTTGAGGAAACAGGTACAAAAGTATCTATTTCCACAGTAAAACAAGTCCTATATCGACATAACCATTCAAAGGCCGCTCAGCAAGGAAGAAGCCACTGCTCCAAAACCGCCATAAAAAAGCCAGTCTACGGTTTGCAACTGAACATTGGGACAAAGATTGTACTTGTTGGAGAAATATCCTCTGGTCCGGTCTGATGAAACAAAAATAGAACTGTTTGGCCATAGTGATCATCGTTATGTTTGGAGGAAAAAGGGGGAGGATTGCAAGCCGAAGAACACCATCCCAACCGTGAAGCACAGGGGTGGCAGCATCATGTTGTGGGGGTGCTTTGCTGCAGGACGGACTGGTGCACTTCACAAAATAGATGGCATCATGAGGGGGGACAATTATGTGAATATATTGAAGCAACATCTCAAGATATCAGTCAGGAAGTTAAAGCTTGGTCACAAATGGGTCTTCCAAATGGACAATGACCCCAAGCATACTTTCAAAGTTGTGTAAAAATGGCTAAAGGACAACAAAGTCAAGATATTGGAGTGGCCATCATAAAGCCCTGACCTCAATCCCATAGAATATTTGTGGGCAGAACTGAAAAACCGTATGACTCAGTTACACCAGCTCTGTCAGGGGGAATGGGCCAAAATTCACCCAAGTTACTGTGGGCAGCTTGTGGAAGGCTACCCAAAACGTTTGACCCAAGTTAAACAATTTAAAGGCAATACACAATTAGTATTTGGTAGCATGTAAACTTCTGACGCATTGGGAATGTGATGAAAGAAAAAAAAAGCTGAAATAAATCACTCTGCTATTATTCTGACATTTCACATTCTTAAAATAAAGTGGTGATCTTAACTGACATTTTACTAGGATTAATTGTCAGGAAATGTGAAAAACTGAGTTTAAATGTATTTGGCTAAGGTGTATGGAAACTTCTGACTTCAACTGTACTTAGATACAGATTGTGTAATGCAGTTTGTGGATCTTTTAGAATGCAACCCTACAGTATGCGACAGGAAGTATTTGCTGATTGGTTCATTTTAGTCCTGAGCCTGGTACCAGCCAATGCCATGCTCCTGATGAGGGAGGACTTTTAGTGATCTTGACAGAACAGCAGTCAACTTCATGCTGATTCTGTCTTTTCTGGTCCACTAGAATGATTTGCTAAACATTATATATTTTTTTAAATATTTTAATGAGACATCCTCATACTTCACACATCAGAAAACACACAATAAAACTGACATCTTATGTCCTTATAGGGAAAAGCTGGAGATCAATCTGCAATCCAACTGTTGAATACTTCATGCCCACAATATATTAACCAAGAAGCCCTTATAGCTAACAGTGGTCAAATCCTCTCTTCTGTGTAGGGGTATAATATACTGTGTCTGTTAGCGCAAACAATCCTGGCTAACTAGACTAGAGGAAGAGCCTCATCAGTGTCCCTTCTGTAATGCAGGGACAAGTTGATGAATGCAGTCCCCTGTGCTAACTATGCCTGGCTTTGGTCAGTCTTAATAGAGCTGCTCTATACCACCTACTCTCAGTCACGACACAGCAGACCGGGGCTCACATACTACCACAAATGCTTGACTGAGCTTGCTTGTTGCAATATAACCAATAGATACGTCTCAACCGTGCAAACCACGCTCATCTGGCACTCCAAGCAGGCTAAAGCAAACACTCAAAAGTATTTGAAGGATTTCAGGTCAGGTACACTGTGTGGGTTGTCTGGGACATTGGTCTGCTTCATGTCTGAGCTACAGGGAATGGACACTCACTCGAACTTAATGTCATTCATTCAAACATTTAAACATTAATTTACACTAACACCAGCATTAAATAAAAGGGAATGCATCATGCAGAATGTTGAAGGATAAAAGGTTGTGCCACTTTTAACTGCTTTAAACGGTAATAGCAGTACATCGACAGTCAGCAAACTCTGATTGAATCTTCCACGGAAGAGTCAGATCGTTAAAAAAACACTCAAAATAAAGCTAACTGACCATTCAAAACCTCAAATCAATAAACAAAAACGGATTAATCTCTTAATCTGTTCTTAATAACCATAAATTGATGCATTAGATGAATGTCTGCATTTGCTGTGCGAGTGAGTGTGTGGTTCCATTTGGCCTGCCACTGGGGGAGAAATCGACATGCATACACATACACTGATCACGTGATGAATCAGAACACACAAAAGCATATTCACAGACATGGCAATCTCCAGTGACAAACACTTCCTCTCCTCTCCCCCTAAATTGCCCCTAGAACACTGATCCAAGATCAGTTTTGCATTTTCACCTGTAATAGTTACAATTAGGAGGGGGTGAGCGTTAAGCTGATCATAGATCTTTGCTTATGGGCAACTCCTCCCCTCTGCTCCACACTCAGGGATCACTCTGTGTTCTCCAGGCCCTCCGTTTCCTCGGGCACTGCCCCCTCTCCCTGGAAGAGTTCTTCCAGCAGTTGCTCTCCGGCACCCCCTGCCCGCGATGCCCAGAACGCGGCGCTCTCCCTCAGGCCCAGGGTGCGCAGTAGTCGGGCGTAGTCCACGAACGCAGCCCCGATCAGCTTATGTGGCGACACATAGGTCAAGGAGAAAACACTGGGAAACAGACAAACCCCAATGCACAGTAAGATCTGGTTGGATAAAGGAGGTGAAGTGTTCAGCCTGTAGTTGAGTGTTAACACTTCTGGCTCTGCACATACTGTGTACCACAACCCCGGAGACTGGGGTTCAATCACCGCCTCAACCCTTCATACTGTTTCACCTATTCATCAATCTCCCTCTTCTGTCTGAATTAAAACATCAAAGTACAAAAGGTAGTGTGGTGTCCACTCTTCAGGTAAAGAAAATAAAGCATGTGAACTGTACTATAAAAGGTACAGTAAGTCCATTCTGTTCCAGACTGCTGTAGTATTAGACTAGACAAACTTTATGTGGGAAAGATTGAGAATAACCTGATTAGCACAGCCAGACTGTATGATGTCTTGACTTTGAAAGGATATTGGTGGAATCGTTGGCCTCCATCACTCCGTACTTCAGACAGGCTTCAATGAAGAGCGCCGCACGGTCAAAGTACCTCATGCTGTCACAGTTGAGATTGATGGATGGATGGGAGAAAGAGGTAGAGAGACAGGAGGGAGAGAGAGAGAGAGGAGGGTGGGGGGGAAGAGACATCAGAGAGAGGTGTGCATCATCACAACTTTCATGTCTCTGTTTTTGAAGCTTCACGTCAACCTGCCAGCCACACGCCTTTCTAAGGTGTCATGGGGAGAGGCACAGTAAAATGCAGGCTGCTACTGAGACAGCAGGTCTAACTTACACAGAGCAGATCAATATTGAATGTGGCGAGAGAAGCAAGGTAGGAGAGCACCACCACACCTTTGAAAATGCTCAAAGTTAGACAATGAGGACCAATTTGGAGTGATGGATAACACAGAGCTGAGCAGAAAGCAGAATAAAGTCCCAGAGGAGCTGCTAATGGGGGAACATGAGAGAGAGAGAGAGAGTGGCTGTTACTGTTACCTTTGTAGCATCTCTCCTACTTTATGGAAGCAGCCCAAGGATAGCAGCACTAGGATGGCCTTAGACTTCTGGTTGACCTGGGGGGAGCAGAGGTGCTCTGCCCAACGCTTTAGCACATCTGAGCTCTCTGCCGGGTTCAGACGCACCTGACACACAGTTGCAGGCACACGCGCATATAGAGGCACAAATAAGCGATCAAGTTATAATTTCAATTATGTTTTATAGGCTTTATCTGAACTACCACTACATTTTATATTACTGTACAGTCTTGATTTGCAACGAACCATCTCCTTGACTCCAGCCCAGCAATATGTTTTGAGAGTTTCTCTGGCCCTAATACTTTAAATGGGATACTGATGATGGACAGATGAGTGAAAGATAAGTTACCTTAGCCAGCCAGGCAGCGCGGTTCCACTCTCCATAGGTCTGCAGGTATCGGCATGCGTCCGCAGCCTTGTCAATCAAACACAGCAGTTGCACTCCCTCTGACAGACGGGAGAAAAAGACAGACAGAGAGAGTGATGGAGTGTGTGAGATGAGGGGGGTTTAGGATTGATTACTAAGGGAAGCTATAACTGTGCTACAAGGCCTTTTTTATGGGCTGTGGAGTTAAACTACCTGTTATGTGAGCTGCTGGGCTGCAGAAGGGGACCGTGGTAATAATACACTGCATAATAATACACTCAACACACTACCTACTCCATAGAACTAGAGGTGGTGGTGTGCAATGGCAGAGGCTCTGCCTAGGCTGGGTATTAGAGCCAAGGTTGGAAGAGCCCATGGCATACACCACAATGGTACCACAGTTGAAACAATAGTCTCTTTGTTGCCACCTGCGTAGATATACAGTATAATACTAGAGTGACTGACATCATCAAACTTAATGGAATTAGTGTTCTATTTAGCTTTATGGCCACCAGTACATGCCAGATTTCCTTTGGCGATCATGATTGTGACCACCAGTTGCTCTGAGAGGGCAGCTTAGAAATAAAATACTAGAGTGGCAGATGTCATATACCTTCCATAAACTAGAGCTATATTTAATTATATGGCTTCCAGTTACCTGCCAGTTTGCCGTTGGCGATCATGTTGGTGGCCACTAGTTTGATGGTGCTCTGGGAGGGCCCTGAGGAGGTGATGGTGGTCACCAGACACGCCTTCAGTGAGTCACAGTAGTAACTGGGGTTGTCAGCACTAGTCTCCAACAGCAACTGCACCGCTCGGTCCGTCTGAGGGAGAGAAGACAGGAGAAGAAAAATGTTAGAAGATTGTTATTTTAAAGGAGGCACTGCCTCCCAAAGCTTGCAACTCTTTTCATTCCTTAATTGGGGATAAAGACCATGAGAGAGAGACAGGGAAGTTGAAGTTGAAGTCTTTCGAAGTCAAGTAAAAATCCAATTAACTTCACAGATCTTCATTGTAAAGGCTTTAAACACAGTTTCCCATGCTTGTTCAATGAACCATAAACAATTAATGAACATGCACCTCTGGAACGGTCGTTAACTTCTTATGGCTGGGGGCGCTATTTTCACGTTCGGATGAAAAGCGTACCCAGAGTAAACTGCCTGCTACTCAGGCCCATAAGCTAAGATATTATTAGTAGATTTGCATAGAACACACACTGAAGTTTCTAAAACTGTTTGAATGATGTCCGTGAGTATAACAGAACTCATAAGGCAGGCGAAAACCTGAGAAAAATCCAACCAGGAAGTGGGAAATCTGAAGTTTGTAGTTTTTCAAGTGATTGCCTATCCAATATAAAGTGTAAAATTTGGTCTGATTGCACTTCCTAAGGCTTCCACTAGATGTCAACAGTCTTTAGAACGTTGTTTCAGGCTTCTACTATGATAGGGGAGCGAATAAGAGCTGTTTGAACCAGTGGTCTGGCAGGGTATCTGTATGGTGGCTGAGCGCTGTACTCAGATTATCGCATGGTGTGCTTTTGCCATAAAGCTTTTTTGAAATCTGACACAGCGGTTGCTTTAAGGAGAAGTTTATCTTTAATTCTATGCATAACACATGTATCTTTCATCAACGTTTATGATGAGTTCCTGTAAATTGAGGTGGCTCTCTGCAAAATCACCGGATGTTTTGGAGTCAAAACATTACTGAACATAACACGCCAATGTAAACTAAGATTTTTGGATATAAATATGAACTTTATCGAACAAAACATACGTGTATTATGTAACATGAAGTCCTATGAGTGCCATCTGATGAAGATCAAAGGTTAGTGATTAATTTTTGACAATGCCACCAGCCATACTGCTCGTTCTGTGCGTGATTTCCTGCAAGACAGGAATGTCAGTGTTCTGCCATGGCCTGCAAAGAGCCCGGGTCTCAATCCAATTGAGCATGTTTGGGACCTGTTGGATTGGAGGGTGTGGGCTAGGGCCATTCCCCCCAGGAATGTCTGGGAACTTGCAGGTGCTTTGGTGGAAGAGTGGGGTAACACCTCACAGCAAGAACTAGCAAATCTGGTGTAGTCCATGAGGAGGAGATGCACTGCAGTAGTTCATGCAGCTGGTGGCCACACCATATACTGACCGTTACTTTTCTTTTGATTTTGACTCCCCTCTTTGTTCAGGGACACATTATTACATTTGTTTGTCACATGTCTGTGGAACTTGTTCAGTTTATGTCTCAGTTGTTGAATCTTATGTTCATATAAATATCTATACGTTAAGTTTGCTGTGAGAGGACGGCTCTTTTTTTGCTGAGAGATGTGTGTGTGTGTGTGTGTGTGTATATATATATATAAAAACTTAAACATTTCATAAGTACTCAGTACTTTGTTTTAGTACATTTGGCAGTGATTACAGAATCGAGTATTCTTGGGTATGATGCTACAAGCTTAACACACGTGCAGATCCTCTCAAGCTCTGTCAGGTTGGATGGGGAGCGTCGCTGCACAGCTAATTTCATGTCTCTCCAGAGATGCTCAATTGGGTTCTATTCCGGGCTGTGGCTGGGCCATTCAATGACATTTAGAGACTTGTCCCGAAGCCACTCCTGTGTTGTCTTGGTTGTGTGTTTAGGGTCATTGTCCTGTTGGAAGGTGAACCTTCACCCCAGTTTGAGGTCCTGAGCGCTCTGGAGCAGGTTTTCATCAAGGATCTCTCTGTACTTTGCTCTGTTCATCATTCCCTCGATATGACAATCCGCTTGGAGTTTGCTAAAAGCACCTAAAGACTCTCAGACCATGAGAAACAAGATTATCTGGTCTGATGAAACAAAGACTGAACTCTTCGGCCTGAATGCTAAGTGTCACGTCTGGGGGAAACGTTGCACCATCAATACGGTGAAGCATGGAAGTGGCAGCATCATGCTGTGGGTATGTTTGTCAGTGGCATAGACTGGGAGACTAGTCAGGATTGAGGGAAAGATGAACGAGACAAAGTCCAGATAGATCCTTGATGAAAACCTGCTGGAAAAGTGTCCTCCATTCGCTATTTAAGTGCAGAGATTACATGTATTTTTTCACCTGCCCCCGTTTCAAGTCAGGTGCATGTTAATGGTCAATTCTAAATTAAAACGAGCTTCACACATATATTATTTAGTATATGTAAAGCCAAGATTAAATCAAGAATAGTCTGTTGGGTTCTGTAGCTCAGTTGGTAGAGCATGGCGCTTGTAACGCCAGGGTAGTGGGTTCGATTCCCGGGACCACCCATACGTAGAATGTATGCACACATGACTGTAAGTCGCTTTGGATAAAAGCGTCTGCTAAATGGCATATATTATTATTATTATTATTAAAATTAGCCTATCACTTACGAATGTAAGGGAACTCCCCCCTGAAATGGACAAAAATGAATGGGAACATATTGGCACTGTAACAACCATATACACGGTGTCCAATACCACTCAATTTGGCGTTGTTTCATTCAAAGTTGATTGCAAATGCTATACGGCAAATGCCAAGTGTAACACTGCAAAAATCCAACAGATGGCGAGTGCGCTCCACCGTGATTTTTCATATTGCAAATGTAACACAAGTCAAGACCCAAAAGTACAATTTTGAAAAATTGAACATTTTTTAAAAACTTATTTAAAACCCCCCCTTGGAAATTGTTTTGATTTTTTTTCTTCAATAACACATGTATAAGAGCTGTATCAACATACTTTAGTCATATTTTATTATCATCATTTAAAAAAAAACTTGTGCATAAGGCATATATTTTTGCAATATGATTTCATAGGAAGTCAAAAGTCAAAGTCGAGTCACTTTTTTTTTTGGCCAAATGCCATAAGAAATGTCCAAATGCAATTTGAAAGATTTGAAAGTGTCAAATCAGGATGTTATTTGCCATGTACTATCAATGGAAGTCGGTTTACAAACGCAAAAGTCAGTGAACCATGTCCAAAAGGCATTTATACTGCCAAAATGATATATAGCACTATGTTAAGCCATGAATCAACCTAGATGGTATATTTGTCATGTATGATGAGGGAGAAGTGGGACTGTTTTTTTACAGATTTTTTGAAAAACGTCTAAAATGACAAATGACTATTGGATGGGCACGGGTGGGGGGTGAATGTCATTTTGGTGATGGTACCTCACTGTTTAAACATATTGCAAATGGACAAAAGTCAGCCAGCAAGTAAACGTCCATCAGTCAATTAGATGTCATTCTGACACCAAACTGATACAAACTGACACCACACCAACATTTTCCAACTAGTTTAGAAGCCAACTATCACATAGAACCTTCTGGAGCCACATAACTCACCACACACTATCGACCTGAGCGCTAGAACAGGTTTCTAAAGTTTCAGAACTCTAGGTCTGATGGTTCTTTAACTGTTCGAACAAAGGTAACTATTGCAGGCACTGTCTGTCTCTACGCACCACACTGTGTCCCTCCGTCCAAGCTGTGTGTGTGTGTGAGAGAGAGAGTTTTTCTTGGAAATTTTATGGGAGAAATGACTGACTTACAGTTCATGAGGGTTGCCTAATCACACATATAAAGTTTTGAAAAGATCTGACCTTTTAACCCTTCGAAACAGCACCTATGACACAATTTTAAGGCACTTCCGGTTGACACAGGAAGCTGAAAGTGAACACATATCCTCCTTGCGGTAGGCACTTATAGAATTTTGAGATATAAGTATTTACGTTAAGAACTGACTTATTTATGGAGGGGTTAGTGAGTGTGCGTTATTTCAGAAAATCACAGAAATCTCGCAGAGCTCCGAAGCACCCTTGAAAAAGATGTGTGAACACACTGCAACTGGATCTGTAATAAAAAAAAATATATATTTTTTTGAACATCACCAATTTGACATTGTACGATTTCTCTTAAAATGACGATAGATAAAAGGCTGATTCTTTTTTTATTGACACCGTAGGTTCATTTACTTTGACGTGAAGCGGTAATATTATTGCTATATTTTCATTTTAGACCTTTAATCCCAGAAAAATGGCCATAACTCAAAAAACATTGAGGCATAGACGCCATCTTGTTCGGGGACAACTGCCCATTATGCCAAACCTATGCTCACCAAGTTTCGTCTTCAAAATATTTTCCATTTAGGAGATAAGGCCACGTAGTGATTGGTGATGTTTTGTACATTTGCAATATGATTCCATTCGCCCTCGTGGGATTTACCGGGAGAGCGGAAAAATGACCAAAATTTGATAATGTTATAAAAACGGAAACCGAATGTCCGAGAAAGTTTGTTTGATGACTTCCTGGAAGGTCCGGCCCTGCTGCACGGCCCGACGCCGTCCGCAAATTTTAGAAACGTTGTCGGACGTCTAGTAAGGGACCGTACATTTGCAATGTGAACTTTCTCGCTAACCATATGGCGAATGTCAAAATGTTCCCTCAAGGTATGATATGTTATCACTTGTGAATGATGAACAGGTTAAGGCAAGAAACAATATTATTATATATATATTTTTTTACTTAGTCGAATCATAGTTGCACACGTTTTGATAAGGTTTGTAATCACAACTAAAGTGGCCAAATAAATTCTTAAAAAGAAGCACATTAATACACTTTACAATACTGTATGCAGCACGAGTTTCAAGTTTTGGGAAGATAATTTTCACCATAAAAATGCATAACATGCATAATCACATTTGTGGTCAATTTTGATAATGTTGTTTTCCCGCTAATGGAACATTCGCGCTTATAGCCTACTGCCGTGTGTGCAACGCTGCGCTTATAATGTGAAGAAAGTGAAATAGTTCATCAACAATTTCAGCTAAACGTTCTGATCTGTTGCGTCAGCCTCATTTCGCAAAATCCTTTTTCAATTTTATTTTATTATAGTGGTTGTGTTAATTTGGGATCTATCGCATCCCACAACTGTCCCAGATTATGATTGGAATATTTATTTCTCGCACAGAATAGTTCAACTTTTGTACTATGGGGGATAGTAGATTGACATAGGCTAGTGCTTTTGCTGTCTTCAGGCATACTCATCTTGTTGGCTGACAAAAAGTAAATGTGGACAGTTCTTAAAATATCTTCAATATGCACCTCGGAATTGGATAAGGACACGGCAGTTGCGTCCCCGATGTGTCGGTCTTCACTTGTAGCCTGTGAGAAAGACCAGATGATGTGATGGAGCTGTGTGAGTGAGGTGAGTGGTGCGTCGGAGCAGGAAGCACACATGGAGAAGGGCTGCAAAAGGCATAGATTTTTTTAGGGTGCATTATGAACAGACACCCTGTTGTGAATAACTCAGAACAGGTTACTGAGAAAGGTGTGCTTGAAAGGATGCACATAACTCTGCAATGTTGGGTTGTATTGGAGAGTCTGTCTTATATAATTTTCCACACACAGTCTGTGCCTGTAGTTAGTTTTCCTGCTAGTGAGGGCCGAGAATCCACTCTCACATAGGTACATGGTTGCAAAGGGCATCAGGGTCTTAACAGCGTGATTTGCCAAGGTAGGATACTCTGAGCGCAGCCCAATCCAGAAATCTGGCACTGGCTTTTGATTAAATGTAATTTTCACAGAACCGCTTGTTGCAATTTCGATGAGGCTCTCTTGTTCAGATATCGGTAAGTGGACTCGAGGCAGGGTATGAAAGGGATAACGAATCCAGTTGTTTGTGTCATGCGTTTTGGAAAAGTACCTGCGTAATTGCACACCCAACTCACTCAGGTGCTTCGCTATAGGCCAGATAGGACAGTCGTGTGAGAAACGTCATCATCATGCAAACGGTCAGACAAGTGAAAATTATGGTCAGTAAAGAAAACTTTAAGCTCATCGCTCAATTTCAAAAAAACGTGTCAATACTTTGCCCCTTGATAACCAGCGCACTTCTGTATGTTGTAAAAGAGTTACATGGTCGCTGCCCATATCATTGCATAGTGCAGAAAATACACGAGAGTTCAGGGGCCTTGTTTTAACAAAGTTAACCATTTTCACTGTAGCGTCCAAAACGTCTTTCAAGCTGTCAGGCATTGCCTGGGCAGCAAGAGCCTCTCAGTGGATGCTGCAGCGTACCCAAGTGGCATTGGGAGGAACTGCTTGCATGTGCGTTACCACTCCACTATGTCTCCATGTCATGGCTATTGCGCCATTAGTACAGATAGCAACACATCTTGACCACCAAAGTCCATTGGATGTCACAAAGCTGTCCAGTACTTTAAAAATATCTCCTGTTGTTCTGGTTTCCAGTGATATGCAGAAGAGGATGTCTTCCTTAATTGACCCCCCATAAACGTAACGGACATATACAAGTACCTGTGCCAGGTCCGCCACGTCTGTTGACTCATCCAGCTATAAAGCACTGGCTTGTATGCGAAGCAGTAATTGTTTCAAAACATCTCCTGCCATGTCACAGATGCATCGTTAAACAGTGTTGTTTGATGAAGGCATTGACTGTATAATTCTTTGGGCCTTTTCCTCCCGCATTGTCCCAGCAATAAACAATTAGCACTTAAATGGCGAATGGATTGGGGTTTGTGATTCATTAATTTTCATTAAAGCCAGTTAGGCTACTCCAGTTGTATTGCAAAGCAATGTGCCAAATTAGCAGTTGAGAAATAAATATAGTAGCCTCGCAATAGAAATCTGGGATCCTGAATTTGACAGTCCCTTACAGGCAGCTCAGTGGCATGTAAAATTCGGTATTTCATATTACAGTAAGCCTACACCTACTGTAATATAAAATGGTATCAACGCAAGTACTGTACACAGTACAATACCGAAAATGAACTGTATTATACTGTAAAAACAAATGCCACCATAATCAGAATGAATGGATGAATGAAATGAATTGAGGGGAGAGGTTTGTATTTCACAGTATTTTACTGTAATTACAAGGGATTGGTAAAAGCAAGTGTTTACACATTACAGCATATTAATAAATTGTTGGTGTTTTATTTCACTTGCATTTCTAGAGGCCTTAAAACCTCTGGGATATTCGGGATGGTAGCGTCCCACCCTGCCAACAGCCAGTGAAAGTGCAGGGCGACAAATAAAAAAAAATCTCAATTAAAATTCCTCAAGCATACAAGTATTTTACACAATTTTAAAGATTAAATTCTCGTTAATCCAGCCAGTGTCTGAATTCAAAGAAGACTTTACAGCGAAAGCACCACAAACGATTATGTTAGGTCGCTACCAAGTCACAGAAAAACACAGCCATTTTTCAGCCAAAGAGAGGAGTCACAAAAAGCAGTAATATGGATAAAATGAATCACTAACCTTTGATGATCTTCATCAGATGACACTCTTAGGACTTCATGTTACACAATACATGTATGTTTTGTTCGATAAAATGCTTAATTATATCCAATATTGGCATGTTATGTTCAGTAATTCCAAAACATGCAGTGATTTTGCAGAGAGCCACATCAATTTACAGAAATACTCATAATAAATATTGATGAAAGATACAACTATTATACATAGAACTTTAGATAAACTTCTCCTTAATGCATCCGCTTTGTCAGATGTAAAAAAAAATATATGGAAAAAGCACACCATGCAATAATCTGAGTACGGCGCTCAGAGACCAAATAAGCCAAAAAAGATATCTGCCATATTGTGCAGTCAACAGAAGTCAGAAATAACATTATAAATATTCACTTACCTTTGATGTTCTTCATCAGAATGCATTCCCAGGAATCCCAAGGTTCTAAAGACTGTTGACATCTAGTGGAAGCCCTAGGAAGTGCAACATGACCAATATCCCACTGTATCTTCGATAGGCTACGAGTTGAAAACCTACAAAGCTCAGATTTCCCACTTCCTTGTTGGATTTTTCTCAGGTTTTCGCCTGCCATATGAATCCTGTTATACTCACAGACATCATTCAAACAGTTTTAGAAACTCCAGAGTGTTTTCTATCTGAATATACTAATTATATGCATATAAGCTTTAAAGGCTGAGTAGCAGGCAGTTTACTCTGTGCACTGTATTCATCCAAGCTATTCAATACTGCCCCCCAGTCACCAAAAAGTTAACAAAGGCTTCCAAAACTGGCAGTGACTACAGACCAAAAGAACATGGCAAAACATCTCAACCATTTAAGGTTTAAGACTTGCTGCCACTCCAATCTGTACCCTATACGGTGACTTCAGAAAAGTATTCATACCCCTTGACTTGTTCCATATTTTGTTGCGTTAAAGCCTGAATTAAACATGAATTAAATTGAGATGTTTAGTCACTGGCCTAAACACAATAACACCCCATAATGTAAAGATTTTTTATATTTTTTTTAACAAATTCATGAAAATGTAAAGCTTAAATGTCTTGAGTCAGTAAATATTCAGCCCCTTTGTTATGGAAAATCAAAATAAGTTCAGGAGTAAAAATGTGCTTAACAAGTCACAAAATAAATTGCATGGACTCACGTCGGTGTGCAATAACAGTGTTTAACAGGATTTTTGAATGACTACCTCATCTCTGTACCCCACACACACAATTATCTATAAGGTCCCTCAGTCGAGCACTGAAATTCAAACACAGATTCAACCACAAAGACCAGGGAAGTTTTCCAATGCCTTGCAAAGAAGGGCACCTATTGGTAGATGTGTAAAAAAGAAGAAGATTGAATTGAATATCCCTTTGAGCATGGTAAAGTTATTAATTACACTTTGGATGGTGTATCAATACACCCGGTCACTACAAAGATACAGGTGTCCTTCCTAAATCAGTTGCCGGAGAGGAAGGAAACTGCTCAGGGATTTCACCATGAGGCCAATGGTGACTTTTAAACAGGTACAGTGTTTAATGGCTGTGATGGGAGAAAACAGAGTATGGATCAACAACATTATTGTTACTTCACAATAATAACCTAATTGACAAAGTGAAAAGAAGGAAGCCTGTACAGAACACAAATATTCCAAAGCATGCATCCTGTTCGCAACAAGACACTAAAGAAAAAGCGCAAAACATGTGGCAAAGCAATAAACATTTTCTTCTGAATACAAAGTGTTATGTTTAGGGCCAATCCATTGCAACACATTACTGATTACCACTCTCTATATTTTCAAGCATAGTGGTGGCTGCATCATGTTATGGGTATGCTTGTAATCGTTATGGACTGATGAGGATAAAGGATACAAATAAATGGAATGGAGCTAAGGACAGGCAAAATCCTTGAAGAAAATAGGGTTCAGTCTGCTTTCCACCATACACTGGGAGATTAATTCACCTTTCAGCAGGACAATAACCTAAAATGCAAGGCCAAACCCTTGCTTACCAAGAAGAAACTGAATGTTGCTGAGTGGCCGAGTTACAGTTTGACTTAAATTTAAAATCTATGGCAATACCTGGAAATGTCTGTCTAGCGATGATCAACAACCAATATAACAGAGCTTGAATCACATTGAAAAGAATAAGGAGCATGTTGCACAATCCAGGTGTAGAAAGCTCTTAGAGACTTACCCAAAAAGACTCACAGCTGTAATTGATGCCAAAGGTGCTTCTACAAAGTATTGACTCGGGGGTTTGAAATGCAGAATGAATATTTCTGCATTTCATTTTCAGTACATTTGCAAAGAAAATAAAATACATAAGAATTTGTTCTTAACTGACTTGCCTAGTTAAATAAAAAATGTATATATTTTTTCATTCTCTCTCACAGGTGCAATAAATATAGCCTCTTACAAGGCATGCATCAAAAAATGTTAATACGACAGAAAGAACAATACCATGCGCCCACTAGTGGTGAAAAGGTTTTTGACACTCCAAAGATACGGTACTGTATTCTGTGGGGTGGAATTACAGTACCATTAGAAATTGAATAATTCTGTCCCCAGCCACAAAATGTACCATCATTTACAGTATGCTGCAGTAAAAAAAATAGTATTTTACTGTTGATAATACCCAACATTACTGTATAAATTACAAATCAAATCACATTTAACTTGATATAGTGTATAGAAATGTTCCGCAATAACTGGGCTTATAAGAACACATTTCATTCCACGCATCAACAAGCTATTTTAGGAGCTGGCTCTCACTGCGCGACATGTGCTATTCTGATGAAACTCAATGCCAGGGGTCTCCAAACCTGTTCCTTAAGCGCTAACCCTCCTGAAGGTTTTCGGTCCAACCTCAGATGATACTAACCCGTTTCAGCTTATCAACCAGCTAATTATTAGCCTCACATTCCAAAATGTGTTCCAATGGTATGAAGTGTTTGATTCGATTTTTGATTATATTTGCATTGATGTCAGAGTGATTAGAGGGACAATAGAGCGCCCCGAATATGAGGCCATTAGCAACTTGAGGTACTTTAGCAAGTTTGGTAGGCTACTAATGACCATCAGCGGTACGAGTGGTGGCATTCATACAGAACGCAGTTTTGGAGTCGCCTTGTCACCGCAACTCAGCGGTCACGTAGAATTTGACAACGGTCATAACTGGTAACTGCCGGTGTGGCTGTAATACAGTCACCTTAACAGCCCTATTGGCGCGTCTTCATCCTCCACTGACAGGGGTGTTGGAGGGAAAGCGAGCAACAACACTCATCCCTGTCCATCAGGCTCCACTCAGAGTGGAGGCTGGGAGAGAAGGGGTGAGAGAAAGAGGGAGCGAGCAGAAAGAACAGTGTGTGCGTTGTAAATATTTTGTGTATGAAAGACAGACTGCAGTATATGTTCTTCTGCAGGTGTGCTCAGGCGTGTGTGTGTGTGTACAAGTGTGTGTGCAAAATAGAGATTTAGTCTGAAAGAATACAGTATATTGTATTTGTGTGTGCATATGACAACTTCTACAGAAGCCCATACAGTAGTGTAAAGAAAGTAGTACTGACCTGTCCCAGCAGGAGGAGCTGGTCAGCACACTTCTTGGTGTGTTCATAACTGGACCTCTTCACCTCCTGTAGATGGACTCGCTCCAACTGGAACCTCTGTTACAACACAAAGAGAACGAGATTTAGAGAAAGAGGACGAGATGGAGAGATTATTATTTAACCTTTATTTATCCAGATTCGTATCATTGAAATAAAAATCTATTTTACAAGAGAGACCTGTTTCAAGATGGCAGCCATCAACAGTTACTAAAGTTACACACATATAGAGTAAAGGTACATTCAATTACGTTACAAACAAAAGATAGCAAACGCAATCCTCAAATCACGTGGTATAAGTGGCAATCACAATTGTCATCTACATATTTAATCGACCAACCTCCTCTTAAATTCCCGAAATATATATATATTTTTTGACCTGGTGAGATTGTTCATGAGATCATTACATGAGTAGAGATGGTGAAGAAGAGAAAGTATGAGAGACAGGAGATGGAGAGTAAAGAAGGTAAATGGATAGAGACTAGGTAAAGAGAACATGTCATTTTGTTTAAATATTCAAGAATCGTTATTTTATTGCACTGCCAAGCTCCAGACATGTATATTCCGCACCAACCCATCACAATGATTGCATTTAATGTTCACTGCAGGATCATTTCTGAAACTCAGACAAATGCATGAAAGTGTTTTCAGAACAAAGAAGAAAAGTAATAAAATCTAGAATTACATTATCTAGTGGATAGACTCGAGCTAATCAGAGTATTATAAGAGGACTGATGAGAAGCTACTGGGCAGAAAAAGTGCTGTGTACCAAACATTACCTAGTTAAATAAAGGATAAATACAAATATATAAAATACCAAAGTTCTCTATGACAACTAAGGGGATAGTGCTAAACACACATGTTCACTGCAGGTAAATGTAGTGTTCAGAACATGTTGGTGCAACAGTTGAAAATGGACAGAGGAAGAGAGGCTGTTTTGGTGCCATCATCTTCCCCATCTGCTACACCATCTTAGTTAACCTGCTAAAGCTAAAGAAGAGAGCAAAAGTGTGGAGGCAAGCTGAGCCTGTTGAAGCGAGCCTGAACTAAGAGACTTTTAAGAGAATTTTGACAGAGATTGAAAAGTGTCTTGTTACTTGAAGTTGACCTTTGCTTATTGTCTACGTTCAGGGGGGGTTCTGTTTTAACATGTTCTGACCACAGTCCTGCCATGACTCTCCTGTGATGATCCAAAGGACCAGGTTACAGTGGATCAGCTCTACAGAGCTCTCTCTCTCTCCCATAGAGGGGGAGAGGGATGGATGTGTTTTTTTTAATGACACCTCAATCGTAAACCATAGGCAACAGACGATTCCTTTTGTGGCCTAATTTTGACAAATGGACAAATGGAATGTCTCTGTGTTATATTAGAGTTTACCGCCCAAGAACTTCAACATCAAACCATGGACACTGGGATATTGGGACTTATGAGAGATGGAATATGTGATTTTGGGATGTCATTAAAAGTTACATGAAGACGTTATAACGAAAACATTGTAACTTGAATAATTTGCATACGGTGTATGTCATGTTTACATGCTTTGCGTTGTGTGAAAAATATCCAGGATAAAGAGAATGTTTTGTGACGATAAGATTCTGATTTTATTTCTCTAACGAGATCATAGTAAATTGTGATACCTTGCCTCTTAACTAGCTACACCCCAGGGAACCCAGAGAGCGTGTCAGCAAGACGTTAACACCCCCTTTCTACCCGAGAGTATAAAGCATTTTAGTTAAGAATTAACATATCAGAATAGAAGGGCCACAAGCTGCAGCGGAGGTCTACAATTAGTCACAACCCCGAAATGCAACACGACTTTGAAGAAGACAAAGGAACCTCATAACAATCAATGATACAGTTGAGTACTGAGTACTGTATCTAAGGTGATGAATTTCAGCAGGACCATACGGTTCTTCTCTTCAAATCATTGTTTGTCCACACGGCTTTTATCACCAATCTGGGATCATCGACACGGCTGATTAGCTGTCCTCAGGAGACCACTCTTCCTGAACGAGTGCAAATAAACAGACAACTAAGAAGGACAATATGACATATTGTGGACAACCAGACTTACACCCGAGAACAAAGGAGAAGGCCATTCAAAGAACAAGGCGAACCCTTATCACCAAGCTGAACCTGGCCCACGAAGGCCTGGGCCCAACAGAAATACACTAACAAAGCCATTCAACGCGTTAAAAAAAAGTCCCCTTTTCAGTCTTTCAAAGATAATTCGTCAAATCCAAATGACTTCACAGATCTTCATTTATAAAGGTTTTAAACACCGAACCATAAACAATTAATGAACATGCACCTGTGGAACGTCGTTAAGACACTAACAGCTTACAGACAGTAGGCAATTAAGGTCAGAGTTATGAAAACTTATGAAGACAGCACTACAGGGAGACGGGACAGACAGCTGATCGTCCCCGCAGTGGCAGACCATGTGTAACAACACCTGCAGAGGATCGGTACATCCGAACATCACACCTGCGGGACAGGTAAGGGATGGCAACAACTGCCAGAGTTACACCAGGAATGTACAATCCCTCCATCAGTACTCAGACTGTCCGCAATAGGCTGAGAGAGGCTGGACTAAGGGCTTGTAGGCCTGTTGTAAGGCAGGTCCTCACCAGACATCAACGTCAAAAACGTCACATATGGGCACAAACCCACCATCGCTGGACCAGACAGGACTTGCAAAAAGTGCTCTTCACTGCTGAGTTGCGGTTTTGTCTCACCAGGGGTGATGGTCAGATTCACGTTTATCATCGAAGGAAGGAGCGTTATACTGTACTGCCTGTACTCTGGAGCGGGATCGATTTGGAGATGGAGGGTCCGTCATGGTCTGGGGCGGGGTGTCACATCATCATCGGACTGAGCTTGTTGTCATTGCAGGCAATCTCAATGCTGTGCGTTACAGGGAAGACATCCTGCTCCCTCATGTGGTACCCTTCCTGCAGGCTCATCCCTCCAGCATGACAATGCCACCAGCCATACTGCTTGTTCTGTGCATGATTTCCTGCAAGACAGGAATGTCAGTGTTCTGCCATGGCCAGCATAGAGCCCAGATCTCAATCCCATTGAGCACGTCTGGGATCTGTTGGATCGGAGGGTGAGGGCTATGGCCATTCCACCCAAAAATGTCTGGGAACTTGCAGGTGCCTTGGTGGAAGAGTGGGGTAACATCTCACCGCAAGAACTGGCAAATCTGGTATAGTCCACGTACTTCATGCAGCTGGCGGCCACACCAGATACTGACCCTTACTTTTGATTTTGATTTGACCCCCCCTTTGTTCAGGGACACATTATTCAATTTGTGTAAGGAACTTGTTCAGTTTGTCTCAGTTGTTAAGGTCATTCAAATATTTACACTTGTTAAGTTTGCTGAAAATAAACGCAGTTGACAGTGAGGACGTTTCTTTTTTTTTCTGAGTTTACATACATTACTTCTTACCCATAAGATAGGCAGTTTGGGGCAAGGTATTAGGGCTAAACGAAGCGTAGCTTACAAATGTATCCAATTGTTTTTTTCTCTCTCGTTCTATATTTCCATCTTGGGTAATCAGTGTCCGCTAGGGACTTGTCATCGTATTACGTTTCTATTCAATAACCTATACCGTATGTATATGCGTATCTTATGTTATCACTTAGCTTATTAGTGAATAAATAACCAAATCAATTTGTGTGGTACGGAATGATCAGTGAGACCCGGGTTTGTGCGCATTGACAGAGTTTACAATCTTCAGAATGAGACTGATATGAGGAAATTATTATTATTGATATCTATATATTCTTGATTTAATTCGGGAAATGGTAAATCATGGAACAAACTTTTCCCATGGTGCCCCAAATTCCTAATGAGTTAATTGTTACATGATTAATTTCATTGAGTAATAAACATAGTAGGTAATTATTCGATGAATAGCAGTCATCACATGAATGATAATGGAGTGTCGTGACGTGACTGTTTTAAAATGAGTGAAGTCGATGGACGTTTGTTTGGTGTTATATCTACACTCCATTACTATCAATTCAGTGGAGACAACGGAGGGTGTTAAGTGTTATATTCACACTCAATCACTTGAAGAGATGGTGGAGTGTGGCTAGCACTGAAGGGTGTTTCCATAGGAGGCGGCCCAATTTCATTATAAAAGGGAGAAGTAGGATGATGGATATTCATTCTTCTTCTTCTTCTTCTTCTTTTGGATGTTGTGGGCGGTGGAGGCTGGTGAGGCGGACCTGTGGGAGAGCAGGCTCATTGTGGTGGTTGGAGTGGAGTTAACTGTCAAACGTGGTGTCCATGTTTGGTACCGTTCTGTTTGTTCCGGCCATTGCGGTGGGCCCATCGTCTTATGGCTCCTTTCACCGGCCTCTACTGCTGGTGAGTATTCTTTGGCAGTTTTACTTAAACACTGGGGAGCTAGTTACGCATGTCTGTCTTTACTTTTAGAGGGAAAATGTACTTGATACGATTGTGATGCCCTGGATAAGAGCATCTGCTAAATGACTAAAATGTCAAAGGTAACTAGAGCTTTTATTCAATTCAGAGATTAATTATGTGTCAACCACCTGCTTTGGACATAAAACCAAATACAAATAATAATATTTGTCTTATTGTTCAGTAGGTTCAAAAGCCTTCCATAGGCATAGACTGTCAGTGTCCTCTCATTAGGCTCATGTTATGGTGATTTTGGAATACTCTGACAAATGTATTTTTGACTGAAAGCTCATCACATCTTACCTAATGTTGCAGATAATCTTTCTTCATGTTGATATTAGTGGGCAATGGGCATGTAGCTGAAGTGTCTCAGTGTAGGAGTGCCGATCTTGGATCAGTTTTGCCTTTTAGATAACAAGGAATAACATTGTGGGGGTCCTGATCCTCCAACTCCGAGAAGCTTGATCTATACAGCCCATGGACTATGATATGACTTGACACTAGTGAACAATGGACAGTGTACCAGCAGCACTTGTGCTCTGAGTCTTTCATCATTGTCTACTTTCATCTCATGGGCATGGCATCAGAGGAATAAGACTTTTTTCAACATTTAAAAGGGGAGGGGAGAAATTGGTCTGGCTCTCACAGATGTTGACCAGACAAATAAAAACCGGACATTATTGTTACGACGCTTTCAAGCATTGAAGTGATTTTTCTAGGGAAACAGTTCTAGTTATTTGATGTATTATTATATATTTTTTTATTTTCTTGAATTTCACCCCTTTTTCTACCCAATTTCGTGGTATCCAATTGTTTTTTCGTAGCTACTATCTAATCTCATCACTACAACTCCCGTACGGGCTCGGGAGAGACGGAGGTTGAAAGTCATGCGTCCTCCGATACACAACCCAACCAAGCCGCACTGCTTCTTAACACGGCCAGTTACGACAGACCCTGGGCGCGAACACAGACCCTGGGTGACACAGCTGGCGCTGCAGTACAGCACCCTTAACCACTGCACCACCCGGGAGGTCCGGCTATTTGATGTATTGAGTAGAACAACTACCAGTCAACAGAAAAAGCTTTCTTATTTGGTTTATGTGTCAATGCCATTTCTTATGATAATACGTATTGTTAAATTACACTTTGAACATGTAAATATATGGAACAAAAATAAACTCAATTATGCAACAACTTAAAAGATATGACTGAGTTACAAATCATATGAAGAAATCAGTCAATTGAAATGCATTAGGCCCTAATCTATGGATTTCACATGACTGATATGCATCTGCACAGATACTTCAAAAAATATATGCTTTCCAATGGGCCTTAGGATTTTGTCGGGGTCCATTCAAACTGCCATCAATAAAATGCAATTGTGTTAGATGTCCATAGCTTAAGCCTGCCCATACCATAACTTCCCCACCAAAACGGCTCGCCCACATGATGCCATACATGTGGTCTGCGGTTGTGAGGCCAGTTCGACGTATTGCCAAATTATCCAAAATGACGTTAGAGGCGGCTAATGGTAGAGAAATTAACATTAAATTCTCTGGCAAGAGCTCTGGTGGACATTCCTACAGTCAGCATGCCAATTACATGCTCCCTCAAATCTTGAGACATCTGTGGCATTGTGTTGTGTGACAAAACTGCACATTTTAGAGCTGCCTTTTATTGTCCCCCAGCACAAGGTGCATCAGTGTAATGATCATGCTATTTAATCAGCTTCTTAATATGCCACACCTATCAGGTGGATGGATTATCTTGGAAAAGGAGAAATGCTCACTTACAGGGATGTAAACAAATGTGCACAACATTTGAGAGACATATTTTTTTTGTGCAGATGGAACATTTCTGGGATCTTTTATTTGGTCTCATGAAACATGGGGCCTACACTTTACATGTTGCTTTTATATTTTTGTTTAGTGTACAATCAAAGATCGATATTTTCTAGGCCCTAAAAAAAGAATGTTGGTCGAAATCTCCATTAGACAGACCGACAGAAGAAAGTGACGCTCATGAAGGCCCAAATGCACCATCTCTGATTAAAAAGTATTCTCCATCAACTTGGCAACTGACAAGCGGGTGGATCACAGCTGAGTCTGGTTGTCACGTGGTTGCCATGTCACCCAGTCATGCGACAGACATAACAGAGACATGCCAATCAATGAACACCGATTTAGCACACCTCCTGAATCCTAACCCTCCTATGTCCAAAATGGCAGCTTATTCCATATATAGTGCAAGTGCACCAATTTTGACTTGGGCACAAACAGCTCTGGTAAAAAGTAGTACATTATAAAGGGAATAGGGTGCAGTTTGGGATACACGCAGAGAGGATCCAATCAATTATTAAGGTTGAAAAAATCCACCCGCCTTGCTGGATTGTTTCTCAGGGCGCTCTTCTCTTCTCCGTCCAACTATTCAGTTTTCTCCTACGCCCAACACTCCTATTTTTTCACTCCTCCCCCATCTCCTCTGCAAAGGCAAAGGGATACTGGAAATTACAGAGCACACCACAAACAAGGGACGAGGGAGGGCAGTCGGCGGTTTGTGTGACTGTGTGTATTGACCGGTCAAAACTGCCGACTCGGCAGAATGGCTGAGGTCACAGGGGACTGTCTGCTAGAGGAATTACTATGTGGTCTGGGTCCAATACAACCTGTGGTGTTGACAGTTTGACAAATGTAATGGTATATACCCATTAACTCTCAAACACTGATGCCCACCTCCTTGGACGTTAACAAGAATAAACCCCTTGTAGAGACAACACATTGATTTGTTAGACCAGTGGATGCTGGTGTCACTTTAAATTGGAGGATGGGCTGATTGCAATTCCTGGAATGGAATGGTATCCGCATTAATTTCATTCCCGCCTTCAATGAGCCTGTTCTCCAATTTCTCCCTCAACCAGCTTCAGTGTGTTATACAAGGCACACTGACTAATAAAAAAAACGCCCTAACGTCCATTTGTCCATTCTTTCGCTCACCTGGAAGTAGAAGCTCTCACACAGGGTGTCGTGGTAGATGTCCAGGTGGCCCTGTGGGGTGGCCTGGGTCCCCTCGGCTGGGGTCTGGCCCTCAGGGACGGGAACACTGAGGTGGCGAGCCTGGGCGAACGACTGGAGGTAGTGGGCTGCCACCGTCCAGAACTGCAGGTCCGACTCGTCCCCAAACAGCCTGCATTGGGACACAACCAGGCCAGTGTTCATTAGGCACGAAACGAAATAAAACGGAAACAGGAAAGGATTACCTGTGAGTGTCCATTAAGGAACCCCTTGATTTGTTTTACATTGCAACATTTTTTTTGTTGCTAGGGTGTGCTTTATTGAAATCTGACATGCCAAGTGGATTAACAACAAGCTAAACTGTGTTTTGCTATATTGCACTTGTGAATTCATGTTTGGTGTCAGTATGATATCTTATTGACTGATGGATGTTTACTTGATGGCTGACTTATCGTCCATTACCAATACGTTTAAACAGTGATGAAACAACACCAAACGGACATGCTGAAATCAACACTGAAAGTGTTGGCAAATGGCATCACCGTAGTCTCTAGGCCGTGCCTAGAGGAGATGCCCCACTTGACCGTAGCTCCCTCGGTCTGAATGCAGCGACCATGCTAATTGTAAGGCCTGAAATGAAGCCTGTGATTTAATGATGCTTTGGACATATTGCTGCCTCTAGGTCAACCAGAAGTGGTTAAATTGACCCTAAAAGTGCTTTTGATTTCACAAACTACAGTTAGTGAAAAACACTGCATTCAACCCTCTGTAAATCAGTCAGTTCTTAACGTAAGGACTTAGGATTATGTAAAAGGATATGTGTTTACTTTCAGCTTCTGTGACAACCAGAAGCACCTTAAATTGGAGTCATAGGGGCTGTTTCGAAGGTCACACACACCCACCCACCCAGGACGGAGTGACACAGTGTGGGGCTTACAAAAACACAGAGCCTGCAATAGATACCTGCGTTCGAACCTTCAAAGAACCGTCAGACCTAGAGCTCCGAAACTTTATAAACCTGTTCTAGAGCTTAAGTCGGTAGTGCATGGTGAGTTATGTGGCTCTAGAATGTTCTCAGACTGAGAAACAGCCTCGTCCATTTGCAATGTATTCAATTCATTTTTAACATCGCGGAAATGACGATATTTAGAAGAGACTGACCCTACACGCTGATAGCTCTTTCACGGACCCTTTAGCAACCCAGAAAATAAGTGGATTTTTAGCATTAATTAAGGTCGTTGCTCGGGCTCCGAATGTGACCATTTTGGATTCGGGTCGCCTCAGTTTGGCATATACATAATGTCAGAACTGGACCCGCAGCTCGAATGTAACTATGTTTTTGCAGGTTTTTATATGGTTTTACAGAAGGCGATATGAATTGTGGGCCGGCTCTGAAATACGTGACAGTTGGCTTCTAAAAGAGTTGGACAAAGTGAGTTTGGTGTCAGTATTATTGACTAATGGCTGACTTGATGGCAGTATAATACATTGGAATTGTACATTTTATATTGCAAATGGACAGCGTACATTTCCAATGTTTTTAATGAGGGATTTACCATCACCAAATGGACAAGCTGAAATCAACATTAACGAGTGATGGAGAGGAACCACTATCATTGCTCGGCCATCCCAAGTTCAACGAGCCAGTCAATTGGGTATTTCTGCAGTATATTAGAGCATGTCTAACAGTTGGTAAATGCCCATTGTAATGCATTGTAAGTGACCAGAGGACATGTCTCCAAAAAGTACGATCTTTGTCCCAATGAGCAGTGGCTTCTCCCTTGCTGAGCGACCTTTCAGGTTATGTCGATATAGGACTCGTTTTACTGTGGATATAGATACTTTTGTACCCGTTTCCTCCAGCATCTTCACAAGGTCCTTTGCTATTGTTCTGGGATTGATTTGCACATTTCGCACCAAAGTTCGTTCATCTCTAGGAGACAGATACCTGAATTCCTGAGAGGTATGACAGCTGCGTGGTCCCATGGTGTTTATACTTGTGTACTATTGTTTGTACAGATGAACGTGGTACCTTCAGGCGTTTGGAAATTGCTCCCAAGGATAAACCAGACTTGTGGAGGTCTACAATTTATTTTCTGAGGTCTTGGTTGATTTCATTTGATTTTCCCATGATGTCAAGCTAAGAGGCACTGAGTTTGAAGGTAGGCCTTGAAATACTTCCACAGGTACACCTCCATTTGACTCAAATGTTGTCAATTAGCCTATCAGAAGCTTCTAAAGCCATGACATAATTTTTGGGAATTTTCCAAGCTGTTTACAACTTCTTGTAACTAGGGGGCAGTATTTTCATTTTTGGAAAAATAACGTTCCCAGAGTACAGGCTATTTTGTCAGGAGAAGATACTAGGAATATGCATTTAATTGACAGCTTAGGATAGAAAACACTAAAGTTTCCAAAACTGTAAAAATATTGTCTGTGAGTATAACAGAACTGATATTGCAGGGGAAAGCCTGAGAAAAATTAAATCCGGAAGTGACTCATGTTTTGAAAGCTCTGCGTTCTGATGCGTCCCTATTGAGCAGTGAATGGGCTATCAACCAGATACCTTTTTCTACGTATTCCCCAAGGTGTCTACAGCATTTTGACGTAGTTTCACGCATTTATGTTGAAGAATGAGCGTAAGCGACCTTATTGCGTAAGTGGTCACCTGATGGCTCTGAGTGATTCTTGTGTAAAATACAGAGGCAGCCATTTTTCCTCTCGGTCCTACTGAAAAGCCAATTGTCCCGGTGGATATATTATCGAATAGATATTTGAAAAAAAAACCTTGAGGATGTATTCTAAACAACGTTTTCCATGTTTCTGTCGATATTATGGAGCTAATTTGTAATATTTTTCGGCGTTTTCGTGACCACAATTTCCTGTCGATTCTCAGGTAAACGTGAAGAACAAACAGAGCTATTTCTCCTACAAAAATAATATTTTTGGAAAATAGGAACATTTGCTATCTAACTGGGAGTCTCGTGAGTGAAAACATCCGAAGCTCATCAAAGGTAAACAATTTAATTTGATTGCTTTTCTGATTTTCGTGACCAAGTTGCCTACTGCTAACTGGACATAATGCTATGCTAGGCTATCGATAAACTTACACAAATGCTTGTCTTGCTTTGGCTGTAAAGCATATGTTCAAAATCTGAGATGACAGGGTGATTAACAAAAGGCTAAGCTGTGTTTGAATATATTTCACTTGTGATTTCATGAATATTTTCTGGTAATATTTATGTCCGTTGCGTTATGCTAATTAGTGTCAGATAATGACAACGATCCCGGACACGGGATGGGTAGTTACAACAGTTAAAGACACAGTCAACTTAGTGCATGTAAAATTCTGACCCACTGGAATTGTGATAGAGTGAATTATCAGTGAAATTATCTGTGTGTAACAATTGTTGGAAAATTATACTTGTGTCATGCACAAAGTAGATGTCCTCACCGACTTGCCAAAACTATAGTTTGTTAACAAGAAATTTGTGGGGTGGTTGAAAAACTAGTTTTAATGACTCCAACCTAAGTCTATGTAAACTTCTGACTTCAACTGTTTTTATCCCACTTAAGACATTCCTCCTCTCCAATCCTTACATCTTATGGTTCCACGGGGAAAGAGTAGCAGGATACTAAACCCTTATTACTCCCTTCAGGGGATCTGACCTCAACCCCTCCTTCACCTAATCCACAGATACAATCTGTCTCCCCTATATCAACATGTTGCTCTCCTCCAGTCCACCCAACACATTCTAAAGCCATCTGTCATTCTATAGAGAACCATTAACATCTGACATAAAACCCAGTCTCTTTCACTCCTTATATTCTATGCTTCTTCTCTATCATTTATTTAATATCTCAATGTTCAAAATGTTGAATCCAACAATAGACCGGTGTGTGCCTTTCCAAATCTTGTCCAATCAATTCAATTTACCACAGGTGGACTCCAATCAAGTTGTATAAACATCAAGGATGTTCAATAGGATGCACCTGAGCTCAATTTCGATTCTCATAGCAAAGGGTCTGAATATTAATGTAAATAGACTATTTGTTTCTTTTTCTTGCTAAAATGTCTAAAAACCTGTTTTCACCTTGTTATTATGGGATATTGTGTGTAGATTAATGTATTTAATACATTTTAGTCAAGGGGTATGAATACTTTTGAATGCACTGTATATCTTTCATGGCTCAAAGTGGAGGAGAAATTGACTTCATCCCTACTTGTTTTTGTTAGAAGTGTTGACATGCTGAATGCAGGTGTCTGTTTAACCTCTTTCAGCTAGGGGGTACTATTTTTATGTTTGGAAAAATACCGTTCCCAATGTAAACGGCCTATTTCTCAGGCCCATATGCTAGAATATGCATATAATTGACAGATTAGGATAGAAAACACTCGAAAGTTTCCCAAACTGTCAAAATATTGTCTGTGAGTATAACAGAACTGATATTGCAGGTGAAACCTGAGAAAAATCAAACCAGGACGTGGCTTCTATTTTGAAAGCTCCATGTTCCATAGCCTGCCTTCGCAGCATTTAAAGGGATATCAACCAGATTCCTTTTGCTATCGCTTCCTCAAGGTGCCAACAGTCTTTAGACATAGTTTCAGGCTTTTATTTTGAAAAATGAGCGAGAAAGATAATATTGCGTCAGTGGATAGCTGGGTGTTCCCATGAGTTTTGCTTGCCAACACAGTGTGGCAGCCATTGACTCTCCCTCTCCTACTGAAAAAGAGACAGTCCCGGATTACATATTATCGATTATATATTTAAAAACAACCTGAGGATTGATTATGAAAAACGTTTGACATGTCTCTGTGGATATTAGGGATACTATTTGGAATTTTCGTCTGCATTGTCGTGACCGCTCGAGCCTGTGGATTTTTTAACATACCTCCGTTTGTTTGGCGCGTTATTTTGGATATAAAAATAATCTTTATGGAACAAAAGGAACATTTATTGTGTAACTGAGAGTCTCGTGAGTGAAAACATTCGAAGATCATCAAAGGTAAGCAATTAATTTTATTGCTTTTCTGATTTTCGTTACCAAGCTACTTCGATGCTAGGTGTTCATAATGTTTTGTCTAGTGATCGATAAACTTAAACGCTTGGATTGCTTTCGCTGTTAAGCATATTTTCAAAATCTGACACGACAGGTGGATTAACAAAATGCTAAGCTGTGTTGTGCTATATTGCACTTGTGATTTCATGAATATAAATCTTTTTAGTAATATTATTTGAATGTGGCGCTATGCAATTCAGCGGTTGTTGATGACAATTATCCCGCTAACGGGAAAAGTAGTGTCAACAAGTTAATGTGTTGTGAAAATTGTTAAGAAATGTAATGTCATGTAATATTTTAAACGGTCTACAACTGCCTTAATGTCACTGGACCCCAGCAAAAGTGGCATTGGCAGCAGCTAATGGGGATCCTTAATAAGAAAAATACACAGGTAAGCGAACGGTTACAGAAATCAGGAATGCAGACAGTCTCCATAGACCTCTATGTGTGTCAAATAAGCACTAAAGTCAAGGTTGGTCACCTGTCTTTTCTAGTGTGTGGATTTTACTCTTGTTTTTGACTACTAATATAATTTCCCTTGTCATATCTCTGGATGCATAAGACTCACAGTTCAATGCCCAATTATAATAACCTGCAGAGGGACAAATAAAAAAAAGTGCCAAACAACGCTGACAGGTATTGGGTGAAGTCGCCCCTAAATGCTGATCTTGGGTCAGTTTTGAATTTCCCCGACTACTGGTTAAGGTTAGGATTAGGGGAAGGCATGCTCTTCCTAGATCTGTACCTAAACAAAACGTCACCCCAGAGCACAAGGAGGGGTGGGGTGTGTTTTGAGGGGACTGCAGGGCTACTTACAATGTCCATACTAGCCCACTACTTAGAATGCAAGCTGTGTGGCCAATAAATTGCTTCATACTAAGTGGTATGATAGTGTGGATATGTCGACAGGGACAGGAGGATGGGAGAACAGGACAAGTTTTGTGCAGTGATGCCCGCTCCCTCCCTCACTCACCGAGACACCAGGAGGCAGCGTTGCAGCAGGTTGAGCTCGGGATCCAGCAAGACGCTTTTCATGTCACTGGGGAGCAAATCAAGGATCACAGAATCACATCACAACACAGAAACACGCAGACAGACAGACACAGATTAGGCTTCTTAACTAACAGCAGGCACAGTCTGGCACACACATGTGCACATGCACACCAAGATACAATCACACACACATACACACAACTATGCAGGACATCTAGACAAAAAGAATACCAGGAAACCTGGCTTCCACTGCTGGAGCAATCTGGATATCTACATTTGCTTCTCACACAGACAATGTGAGTGCATGCGTGTGTGACCAGACATGCTGATAAATAGACCCCCATCACCAAATGTTGCTGTCACTTCATGTGTGAAAAAAACAAGGATGTCGTTATTTATGACAAATGCTTTAAATAGTAGCATTGACATATGTGTGTGTATGAGCGAGCGCATGTGAGAGTTTGTTGAAGAGCGATCACTCACTTGGACATGGAGTTGAGCTGTTCCTGGATCAGGCCCTTAATCTCATGTTTTTCAGTGTAATCCCTACAGAGAAAGAGACAAGGCCCAGATTTACAACATGTCTCAGAATAGAAGTGCTGATCAAGGATCAGGTCCACATCTTATGAACTAAAAGGCAATACTTAGATAAACATTGTGTCTGGTCCCAGACCATTGAATTAGGAATTATAATAGCGGAATATTAGAACAAGTAATTTAATAGCATCTCTATGAAATGTACAGTTCAAATAATGTGTATCATTATATCATATATATCATCATTAAAATTGTCCTGGGGTCAGATTGATACGGCACCTCAAACCCGTACACCCAGAGTGAAAATGAAGTGAAATAATCATTGCTACTATGCAAGTAACCATTTGGCTGTACTGTTTACACCTTCACTAGAGACCGTTCCACTGAGCAAGACTTAGCAAAATATAGAAATATAAAATTAATATTGATATGTGTGGTCGTAACATGATTTTGTGATATACCACAACAATATCATGTGACTGTATCAAGTATCTACCACATAAATATATGGCGCATTCATCTGTTTATGTACTGTACAAGCGCACTACACTCAGGTATCAACTCATGTTGCATTGCCTTAACTCATGTATGGAATACTATGTGATAAGTGCATGTGTAACAGCATATAAAGTTTGCTAACGTTCTGGTGTGAAGGCATTTGGGCAGTGGTGTAAAGTACTTCAGTAAAAATACTTTAAAGTACTACTTAAGTATTTTTTGGCGGTATATGTACAGTCGTGGCGAAAAGTTGAGAATGACACAAATATGAATTTTCACAGTCTGCTGCCTCAGTTTGTATTGTTTGGGGCATCCGGAAAAAAGCTTGTCCGGAGAAGACAAGGTGAGCGCTACCATCAGTCCTGTGTCATGCCAACAGTAAAGCATCCTGAGACCATTCATGTGTGGGGTTGCTTCTCAGCCAAGGGAGTGGGCTCACTCACAATTTCGTCTAAGAACACAGCCATGAATAAAGAATGGTACCAACACATCCTCCGAGACCGACTTCTCCCAACCATCCGGGAACAGTTTGGTGACAAACAATGCCTTTTCCAGCATGATGGAGCACCTTGCCATACAGCAAAAGTGATGACTAAGTGGCTCGGGGAGCAAAACATCTATATTTTGGGTCCATGGCCAGGAAACTCCCCAGACCTTAATCCCATTGAGAACTTGTGGTCAATCCTCAAGAGGCGGGTGGGATAAACAAAAACCCACAAATTCTGACAAACTCCAAGCATTGATTATGCAAGAATGGGCTGCCATCAGTCAGGATGTGGCCTCGAAGTTAATTGACAGCATGCCAGGGCGTATTGCAGAGGTCTTGAAAAAGAAGGGTCAACACTGCAAATATTGACCCTTTGCATCAACTTCATGAAATTGTCAATAAAAGCCTTTGACACTTATGAAATGCTTGTAATTATACTTCAGTATTCCATAGTAACATCTGACAAAAATATCTAAACACACTGAAGTAGCAAACTTTGTGAAAATTAATATATGTCATTCTCAAAACTTTTGGCCACGACTGTATATTACTTTACTATTTATATTTTGGGCTACCTTTACTTCACTACATCCCAAAATAAAATAATGTACTTTTTACTCCATACATTCTCCCTGACAGCCAAAAGGTCTCGTTACATTTTGGCAGAAAAATTGTCCAATTCACAGACTTATCAAGAGAACATCCACTTCATTTGATCTGGCAGACTCACTAAACACAAATACTTAGTTTGTAAATTATGTCTGAGTGTTGGTGTGCCCCTGGCAATCCATAAATAAAACAATTCAATTAAAATAAAAATTAAAATAAAATAAGGAATTTGAAATTATTCATACTTTTGAAAATTACGTACGTTTCAGCAATTCCATTTACTTTTGCTACGTATGCACTTAAAAAAAAACGTTTAGACTTTTACTCAAGTAGTATTTTACTGGGTGAATTAATTTTACTTGAGTCTGGGTAAGCGTAAACTAATATTTATAAAATATTTTTATCTGGACACTTTGTTAACCTGGAATCTTTTCTTATTGTAGGCTACTACCACTTTTAGTCTTAATCTTTACCACACTACTCACTGTTTAGCACGACCTCACATGTGAATCCTTAAAGAGATGGGTAGGGCTTGCTTAAGAGGATGTGAACAATGCTGAATGGGTGGAGACAAAGTAAATCAACAATCAAAGCAGAATTACTTTCCCATTGTTCCTCAAAAATGTAGTGTATGATGGGGCAAAAAAGTATTTAGTCAGCCACCAATTGTGCAAGTTCTCCCACTTAAAAGATGAGTCCTGTAATTTTCATCATAGGTACACTTCAACTATGACAGACTAAATGAGAAAAAAAATCCAGAAAATCACAGTGTAGGATTTTGAATGAATTTATTTGCAAATTATGGTGGAAAATAAGTATTTGGTCAACAGCAAATATTTCTCAATACTTTGTTAAATACCCTTTGTTGGCAATGGCAAAGGTCAAATGTTTTCTGTAAGTCTTCAAAGTTTTCACACACTGTTACATGGACTTCCAACTCCCTCCAAATATTTTCTATGATGTTGAGATCCGGAGACTGGCTAGGCCACTCCAGGACCTTGAAATGCTTCTTACGAAGCCACTCCTTTGTTTCCCGGGCGGTGTGTTTGGGATCATTGTCATGCTGAAAGACCCAGCCACGTTTAATCTTCAATGCCCTTGCTGATGGAAGGAGGTTTTCACTCAAAATCTCACAATACATGGCCCCATTTATTCTTTCCTTTACACGGATCAGTTGTCCTGGTCCCTTTGCAGAAAAAGAGCCCCAAAGCATGATGTTTCCACCCCCATGCTTCACAGTAGGTATGGTGTTCTTTGGATGCAACTCAGCATTCTTTGTCCTACAAACACGACGAGTTGAGTTTATACCAAAAAGTTATATTTTGGTTTTATATGACCATATGACATTCTCCCAATCTTCTCCTGGATCATCCAAATACTCTCTAGCAAACTTCAGACGGGCCTGGACATGTACTGGCTTAAGCAGGGGGACACGTCTGGCACTGCAGGATTTGAGTCCCTGGCGGTGTAGTATGTTACTGATGGTAGGCTTTGTTACTTTGGTCCCAGCTCTCTGCAGGTCATTCACTAGGTCCCCTCGTGTGGTTCTGGGATTTTTGCTCACCGTTCTTGTGATAATTTTGACCCCACGGGGTGAGATCTTGCGTGGAGCCCCAGATCGAGGGAGATTATCAGTGGTCTTATATGTCTTCCATTTCCTAATAATTGCTCCCACAGTTGATTTCTTCAAACCAAGCTGCTTACCTATTGCAGATTCAGTCTTCCCAGCCTGGTGCAGGTCTACAATTTTGTTTCTGGTGTCCTTTGACAGCTCTTTGGTCTTGGCCATAGTGGACAGAGTGTGACTGTTTGAGGTTGTGGACAGGTGTCTTTTATACTGATAACAAGTTCAAACAGGTGCCATTAATACAGGTAACGAGTGGAGGACAGAGGAGCCTCTTAAAGAAGTTGTTACAGGTCTGTGAGAGCCAGAAATCTTGCTTGTTTGTAGGTGACCAAATACTTATTTTCCACCATAATTTGCAACTAAATTCATTAAAAATACTACTGTGATTTTTCTCATTTAGTCCGTCATAGTTGAAGTGTACCTATGATGACAAATACAGGCCTCATCTTTTTAAGTGGGAGAACTTGCACCATTGGTGGCTGACTAAATACTTTTTTTGCCCCACTGTACCATTTTGTAGAGCGGACTCTACTTTTTACCAATGTAAAAAACTCAATTTCAAATGTTGATACATAAGACCAATTTGAGCCGGTCAATTACATATGGATATGGCGATTTTGGGATGTCAACAAGCCTCATACAAACGGAGCTGCTAATAGCCCAGCTGTTATAATTTCCTAGACTGGCTGTATTTAATGAATATTATGATATTTTTAAATATATTAATATAATTTAAAAAAACATCTTGACATAGGTGAGAAAGCCAAAGAGGGCATGCTGGCTTAGCAAGATACATAATCAGAACCCTGACAACTCAAAAGAACTTTGGCAAGGTGAGCATTTAGCCGCATTGCCTTTAAATTGTTTTACTTTGGTCAAACGTCTTGGGTAGCCTTCCACAAGCTTCCCACAATAATTTGGGTGAATATTGGCCCATTCCTCCTGACAAAGCTGGTGTAACTGAGTCAGGTTTGCAGGCCTCCTTGCTCGCACAGGCTTTTTCAGTTCTGCCCACAAATTTTCAATAGGTTTGAGATCAGGGCTTTGTGATGGCCACTCCGAAAACAAGTATTGATGGATATGGAGAATTTTTCGAATATGATAAGTATTTTTTTGTCATTATCAGGGAAAAAATATTTTCAGCTGCCAGCTCACAACTCTCTTTCACTCAAACAGTGACCGTGTGCTCTAAACAACTATTGGTTAGTTATTTTGCCTGTAAAGAAATGGGTGTGTATATTGGTTGAGCTTGCTGTACCAATTGGATTAGAACAAACTGCTTTCCCCACACAGACACACGAGGATGGGCATTTCTTTATCTTTTTCACTCCCTCCCTCCCACTCGTCTCAGGGCAAAAGTCTCCCCTTCTCCAAACATTGTGTATGAATCAGAAATCGTTTCTAGTTATTGTTGTTCAATCTATACTGATCAGTAATAAACGCAACATGTAAAGTGTTAGTACCTTGTTTCATGAGCTGAAATAAAATATCCCAGAAATGTTCCATATGCACAAAAGGGTTATTACTCTAAAATGTGCAGTTTTGTCACACAACACAACGCCACAGATGTTTCAAGTTTTGAGGGACTGTGCAATTGGCATATATGATTGCAGGAATGTCTACAAGAGCTGTTGCCAGTTAATTTAATTGTTCATTTCTCTTCCATAAGCCGATTCCAATGTCGTTTTAGAGAATTTGGCAGCATGTCCAACTGGCCTCACAACCGTAACCACACCAGCCCAGGACCACCACACCTGTCTTCTTCACCTGCGGGATTGTCTGAGACCAGCCACAGACAGCTGATGAAACTGAGGAGTACTTCTGACTAATCAAGCCCATTTTAGGGAAAAACCCAGTCGTGTACATTAGCGGGTAGCTGTTGACGAGGGAACAAATTACACTGTGGGGAAAGACTGACTAATTGGGACGGCACTTCACCCTCGTAACGGACCATGCAGCACTGGTTTGGATGTCACGGAATAAGGACAGTAACGCCTGGTCACCCGCTGGTTCCTATCATTACAGCCCTTTACTTTCTCTGTAATCCACAGATCAGGTGCAGCCCATGGACATGCCGATGCCTTCTCGAGGAGGGATGCTGGACCACCCCTCCCTCTCGGTCGGAGCTGGGGGAGGGGGGGCAGATGGAAGGTGATTGAAGGAAAATATCTTGCAGCCCGCTGGCTCATAGTACACACAAAACACCAGTCTCAACCTCAACAGTCAGGAGACTAATCCGGGATGCTGGCCTTCTAGGCAGAGTTCCTCTGTCCAGTGTCTGTGTTATTTTGCCCATCTCAATCTTTTCTTCTTATTGGCCAGTCTGAGATATGGCTTTATCATTGCAACTCTGCCTAAAAGGCCAGAATCTTGGAGTTGCCTCTTCACTGTTGATGTTGAGAGTGGAGTTTTCCGGGTACTATTTAATGAAGCTGCCAGTTGAGGACTTGTTTCTCAAACTAAACACCCCAATGTACTTGTCATCTTGCTCAGTTGTTCATCGGGGCCTCCCACTCCTCTTTCTATTCTGGTTAGGGCCAGTTTGCGCTGTTCCTTGAAGGGAGAAGTACACAGCATTGTACGAGATATTCAGTTTCTTGGCAATTTCTCGCATGGAATAACCTTCATTTCTCAGAACAAGAATAGACTGACAAGTTTCAGAATAAAGTTCTTTGTTTCTGGACATTTTTGAGCCTGTAATCGAACCCAGAAATGCTGATGCTCCAGATACTCAACTAGTCTAAAAGGCGGCTAGTTTTATTGCTTCTTTAATCAGGACAACAGTTTTCCGCTGTGCTAAAATAATTGAAAAAGGGGTTTCTAATGATCAATTAGTCATTTAAAATGATAAACTTGGATTAGTTAACACAAGTTGCCATTGGAACACAGGAGTGATGGTTGCTGATAATGGGCCTCCGTACGCTTATGTAGATATTCAATAAAACAATCTGCCGTTTCCAGCTACAAAAGTCATTGACAACATTAACAATGTCTACACTGTATTTCTGATCAATTTGATGTTATTTTAATGGACACATTTTCTTGCTACTCTAAGTGACTCCAAACTTTTGAAAGGTAGTGTACGTGTTCATGAGAGACCTTCCCATAGAGGGGTCATAATAGTCCGTAGGCCAGACCGTTCGGACGCTACAGACGTTTCTGTGAGAAGATCGACTTTCAGATTGTGTCAGGGTCTGACAAACACCGCTGTAGCTCTGCCACCTTGTACCGCAGATGTAGAAGGCCATTATTGTCGGATGCTCAAACAGACAGATTTATATGGGGATTTTGTTATTACGCTAAATAGACTCAAGAGGGTTAATGTGGGACCCATTTAGAGCTGATACGTACACTTGTGTGATGTCCATGGTGAATGTGCCAGACCAGGGCTGCAGCAGGAGGAAGGCCTTCAGGGTGAGGGCAGCACGGGGGAGCAGCAGGTATGGACACCACACAGGATCTGAGGGGGTTAGAGGTCAAAGTTTACAGGTCAAAAGAGCATTAGGAAGTTGGGACAATTGCTAGTGTCAGATAACTACCCTTAATACTGTAAATGTTCAGTGTTCATCGCTCAACTATTTATATCAGTAGTTTGAACTACAATTTGACAATAAACAATGAAATATGGTAACTAATTAATTACTCCACTGTTCTCAGAGACTGTGGCAGGCTGCATCCTGATTCTACTATGGATCTGCACACTATGGATTTAACAATGCTGAAAAGTCCCTTTAGCCGATTATTTCACCAATCCAATGATCAGAAATTCATGAATGGACTTCGGGAGAAGGGTGGAGAATCCGGGCGCAGCTCTACTTCCACTAAACCTATATGCCCTTTCTCTTCACTTCCCTCTCTCTCCCATCTCTCACCGGTCAGGTCTTGTTCATCCATCCTGTAGCTGGCAGACTTCATAGCCATCTCCAGCACACGGATGCAACCGTCCTCAGAGGCTAACACCACCTTGTCAGAGGTGCACCAGTCGATGTCCAGGATACGATAGTTCACGTTCCGACCAATCCGCAGGCTGCTTACCATGTTCACCTACAGGGATCAGAGATCAGGGGGAGGAGCATGGATACACAACAGAAGCTTTGATTGGTCAGGGGAAGGTGCATTGTTATGTGATTGGTTTAGAAATTATGTGCTCCAATTGATTTGAGGTTGGATGTTAATTGGATAATATTTAGGATTAGATTGACAGATGATAGGAAGTAAAACGTTTACATAGTTCTCAAACCAACCTGTCAAACTGTCAAAATGAAACTTAAAATTGTCCATACAGATGTCTGTGTTTGAGTGTATGAGCGTGCGTGCGTGCGTGCGAGTAGGAGTCTGAGACAGCAGTCAAGAGAGCACTGGTGCGTTTGAGATCTCTCCTATATTTTTCCCTCTTCTTCATCCTTTCTCTCGCTCCCGCCCACGCCATCTGTTGCCTGCCGCGAAAGCTTGTCCAGCTTCTCTCTCTGTTGGTGCACATGCAATCCCCCATAGGAGATCCATATCTCTCCTTTACATGCAGCACTGGGGACTCACAATTCAGGTAAACAGAGTTCCTCTGTCCAGTGTTTGTGTTCTTTTGCCCATCTTAAATCTTGTATTTTTTAACAATGCCGACACTGCATTTCTGATCAATTTTAGGTTATTTTAAATGGACAAAAACATTTGCTTTTCTTTCCAAAACAAGGACAATTCTAAGTGACCCCAAACTTCTGAACGGTAGTGTATATAAATAATACTAACACATGGCTTTGTTGTGCTAACACTTTCTTTTTTGTAACACTGATTTTGCTGATAGCGGCTTTATTGAGGAGTGTTTTACTTGTAATGCCTACATGTGGTTTATCACCTTAGTGAAATGCACTGACAAAGAGCACCAGTAAATTACAGAAATACATACGATGCCTTAGGCAAATCATTCTGGGGAGGACCTTTGACGAAGGAGGGTCAATCAAAGTGCAGATCTTCAGTCGATCATTTAGTGTGGCACCCTATTTTGAATTCACATAAAGTCAAACTTTTAGCTAGTGGGACAATCTGTGTGAATTTGGCCCATAGGTTATTCTTGAAGTTTTGAACCTTGATAAAATTTACACGGAATGTCTCTAGATGCCATTACGAGAGGAAGGACCAATAGAGAAAAATAACTCTCACCTCTTTGGTGTCCCAGACTTCTGCCCCATCTGTGTACATGACCAGTAGCTTCTGGTTCCCTTTCCCAGGTGCGAAACGGATCTTCTTCACCCAACCACGGTGAGTAGGGATCCCCCTGGAACAAACATTGAGGTACTACACACACTCACGCATGCACGGATGAATGAACACACATGAGCACACACGTGACTTGTTACCTGGAGAGACGGGCCTTGAGGTCCCAGAAGTTGAGGTTCCCGTCCACATCACCGAGAACCAGAGTGTCTCCCTTCCAGGCGATGCACGCAATGCTACCCATACTGCCCTGCAACATACATAGGAAGAGAGGGTGATGGTGCTATGAGGTGAGGAAAGCAGAGCGGACAGCACAAACAACCCAAGCAACTTTAACCAAATAACTCTCACTCAGAAATTCCTACAATCACTCCATAATAATCCTCTGGTAATCAACTTAAAGAGGATCTGACATCGTTTTAGCCACATTAAATCTTATTAAAATATTAAGAGAGACATCTTAGATATGGTCATTCTTACGTTTTCATAAATTCAGATTTCACGTTTTCATAAATTCATAGAATGTTTGTGAATTAAGTATAGTAAGGCATTTGGGACATTTCTATACCAATATAGCGTGGGAAAGTGGCCATGTATTTGGACAATTAATAGATAGAAACTGCAATGAATACATCTGTCTTACATCAGTGACAATGGCGCCGAAGAAGGCTGACGTTTTGTGTCCCCCCAAACGATTGGGTTATTTGTTCGTTTATTTGCGTTGTTTGTAACTTATTTCTAAACTGATTTTGTACATAATGTTGCCTCTACCTTCTCTTATGACTGAAAATAACTTCTGGACATCAGGACTGAGATTACTCACTAATGACTGGCAGAATCCTTTTATTCCCTTTAACGACTGACGAGCCCGATGCAAATTATATACTGCTTTCTCGTGAACAGGCCCAGATCCCAGTGATTTGCGTGAAGGGGAGGCGGAGAAAAAGTGTTCAGAGGGCAGGCTCCCTTCTGACAATTCGTAGGTAATCGAACAAACCCTCACTTCCTTCCATTCTACTAGCAAACGTCCAATCTTTGGAGAATAAAATCGATGACCTACGCGGAAGATTAAACTATCAACCGGACATTCAAAACTGTAACATCTTATGCTTCACAGAGTGGTGGCTGAACGACGACACTATCAACATACAGCTGGCTGGTTATACGCTGTACTGGCAAGATAGAACAGCGGCGTCTGGTAAGACAAGGGGTGGTGGACTATGTATTTTGTAAATAACAGCTGGTGCACAATTTCTAAGGAGGTACAGTATCTCATGATAAGCAGTAGACCACACTATCTACCTAGAGAGTTTTTAACTGTATTTCTCATAGCTGTTTACATACCACCACAGACTGAGGATGGCACAGAGACCGCATTGAATGAGCTATATTCCGTCATAAGCAAACAAGAAAACGCTCACCGAGAGGCGGCACTCCTAGTAGCCGGAGACTTTAATACAGGGATACTTAAATCTGTTTCCCCAAATTTCTATTAGCAAGTTAAATGTGCAGGCAGAGGGGGGAAAAAAGCATTTTCACTTTTGGATGAATAGCGTGCCCAGAGTGAACTGCCTCCTACTCTACCATAATTTGCAAATAAATTCATTAAAAATCCTACAATGTGATTTTATGGATTTTTTTTCTCATTTTGTCTGTCATAGTTGAAGTGTACCTATGATGAAAATTACAGGCCTCTCATCTTTTTAAGTGGGAGAACTTGCACAATTGGTGAATGACTAAATACTTTTTTGCCCCACTGTATGCGCATGCATGCATGCATGCATGCATGCATGTATGTATGTATGTATGTATGTATGTATGTATGTACGTATGTATGTACGTATGTATGTACGTATGTATGAAGTGACCAGAGGACACTTCTCTGCGATCTTTGTCCCATGTGCCGTTGAAAACCGTAGTGTGACATTTTTATGGAGGTTTCGGAGCAGTGACTTCTTCCTTGCTGAGGCAACCTTTTAGGTTATGTCGATATAGGACTCATTTTACTGTGGATATAGATAATGTTGTACGTGTTTCCTCCAGCATCTTCACAGGGTCCTTTGCTGTTGTTCTGGGATTGATTTGCACTTTTCGCACCAAAGTATGTTCATCTCTAGGAGACAGAACGCATCTCCTTCCTGGGCGGTATGATGGCTGCATGATCCCATGGTGTTTAATACTTGCGTACTATCGTTTGTACAGATGAACTTGGTACCTTCAGGCATTTGGAAATTGCTACCAAGGATGAACCAAACTGGAAGTACCCAAAAAAGGGGTTAAATATGTGTAAAAAATATATATAATAATATACACTGCTCAAAAAAATAAAGGGAACACTTAAACAACACAATGTAACTCCAAGTCAATCACACTTCTGTGAAATCAAACTGTCCAATTAGGAAGCAACACTGATTGACAATACATTTCACATGCTGTTGTGCAAATGGAATAGACAACAGGGGGAAATTATAGGCAATTTGTGCAAGGAGGAGCACTGCCAGAGTCCTGAAAAATGACCTCCAGCAGGCCACAAATGTGCATGTGTCTGCTCAAACGGTCAGAAACAGACTCCATGAGGGTGGTATGAGGGCCCGACGTCCACAGGTGGGGGTTGTGCTTACAGTCCAACACCGTCAGAAAACACCAAGATTGGCAAATTCACCACTGGCGCCCTGTGCTGTTCACAGATGAAAGCAGGTTCACACTGAGCACATGTGACAGACGTGACAGAGTCTGGAGAAGCCGTGGAGAACGTTCTGCTGCCTGCAACATCCTCCTGCATGACCGGTTTGGCGGTGGGTCAGTCATGGTGTGGGATGGCATTTCTTTGGGGGGCCGCACAGCCCTACATGTGCTCGCCAGAGGTAGCCTGACTGCCATTAGGTACCGAGATGAGATCCTCAGACCCCTTGTGAGACCATATGCTGGTGCGGTTGGCCCTGGGTTCCTCCTAATGCAAGACAATGCTAGACCTCATGTGTCAGCAGTTCCTGCAAGAGGAAGGCATTGATGCTATGGACTGGCCCGCCCGTTCCCCAGACCTGAATCCAATTGAGCATATCTGGGACATCATGTCTCGCTCCATCCACCAGACTGTCCACAGTCTGTCCAGGAGTTGGCGGATGCTTTAGTCCAGGTCTGGGAGCATGCCCATGCATTGTAGGGAGGTCATACAGGCACGTGGAGGCCACACACACTACTGAGCCTCATTTAGACTTGTTTTAAGGACATTACATCAAAGTTGGATCAGCCTGTAGTGTGGTTTTCTACTTTAATTTTGAGTGTGACTCCAAATCCAGACCTCCATGGGTTGATAAATTTGATTTTCATTTTTGTGTGATTTTGTTGTCAGCACATTCAACTATGTAAAGAAAAAAGTATTTAATAAGAATATTTCATTCATTCAGATCTAGGATGTGTTATTTTAGTGTTCCCTTTATTTTTTTTGAGCAGTGTATTATATATATTTTTACACATATTTAACCCGTTTTTTTGGGGTACTTCCATTGTTTTTAACTGGTACTGGTTACCTTCAGATGAGTCCCATGACACTTATGAGCAAAACCGAGAACAACATTATGTTCATGAGTCTCCACTTCCCATAGAGTGGTCACAGAGTGGTCCAACAGTTTCGGGTGCTAGAGACGATGAATCAAATCGACTCTTGGGGGTTAATTACACTTTGTTGTGTCAATACAACCAGTCACCACAAAGATTCAGGTGTCCTTCCTTACTACTCAGTTGCCGGAGAGGAAGTAAACCGCCCGGGAATTTCACCATGAGGCCAATTGTGACTTTAAAACAGAGTTGAATGGCTGTAATGAGAACTGAAGACAGAGCAACAACATTGTAATTATTCCACAAGACTAACCTAAATGAAAAAGTGAAAATTAGGAAGCCTGTACGGAATAAAAATATTCCAAAACATGCATCCTGTTTGCAATAAGGCACTAAAGTAAAACTGCAACAACAAAAATACTTTATGTCCTGAATACAGCGTTATGTTTGGTGCTAATCCAACACATCACTGAGTACCACTCTTAATATTTTCAAGCATGGTGGTGGCTGCATCATGTTACGGGTATGCTTGTCATGGTTAAGGACTAAAGAGTCTTTTTTAGCATAAAAAGAAACGGAATAGAGCTAAGCACAGGCAAAATCCTAGAGGAAAACCTGGTTAATTCTGCTTTCCAACAGACACTGGGAGACAAATGCACCTTTCAGCAGGACAATAGCCTAAAAACAAGGCCAAATATACACTGGAGTTGCTTACCAAGATGACATTAAATGTTCATGAGTGACCTAGTTACATTTTTGACTTAAATCAGCTTGAAAATCTATGGCAAGACTTGTCTAGCAATGATCAACAACCAACTTGACAGAGCTTGAAGAAATATTGTACAATCCAGGTGTGCAAAGCTCTTATAGACTTACCCAGAAAGACTCACAGCTGTAAAACGCTGCCAAAGGTGATTCTAATATGTATTGACTCAGGGGCATTTCTGACATTTCTGTATTTCATTTTCCCAAGAAATGTGCTATAATTAAAAAAAAAAAAAAAAAAACATGTTTTCACTGTCACTAAGGGATCTATAAATCTATTTAATACATGTTTTATTCAGGCTGTAACAACAAAATGTGGAATAAGTCGAGGGGTATGAATACTTTCGGAAGGCACTGTACATATGTGACAAAACAATTTGAAACACAAAACAAGGAGGGCTTTCTATGCCATTAAAATATCTATCAAATTAGACGCACCAATTAGGATCTGGCTAAAAATATTAAAATAAAAAATGTAACAAATTGCACTATATATGGCAGCGAAGTGTAGGGTCCGCTTACAAAACAAGAATTTGCCAAATGGGACAAACACCCAATTAAAACCCTGCATGCAGAATTCTGTAAGAGCATAAACTCTGAACACCACATGCAGAACAGAAATAGGCCTAATCCCTCTTGATTAATATCCCCCCAAAACTATAATTTAAAAACAGGCTGTGCTCATTCTGCCCCCAGTAAGAGATCGAGAGAGAGCTGCATCTTCTGTCATCTAATGGCTGCTTGCTAGGCACAGCACCATCCATCCTAAACTAAATCTACCTCCAGTCACCTTTTTTTTTATACCCCAAGTTTGAGTTAAACACCTGGAATAGATTCAGTGTGAGTAGGCATAAAAGAAACACCAGCAACTTAAGGAAGTCAGTCCCGAAGGGAAAACAAAACGACATGAGGAGCCGCAGTACCTCGCCACATAGTGCCGATGATGGTGATGCGCATGTCACAGGCAAGCAAAGTGAGCACAATTCTAACACAATGCAGAAAATTCCGACAGGAGATGAACAAAAGCCTGAGTAAGATGACAAGCGCCCATAGCGAAGCTGGAACAATCTGTTAAGGGACTCGGTGAAAGGGTGACTGAGGCAGATAATCAAGTTAGAACAGTGGAGGATGGGTGCATTCGCACTGACCACCTCTTCTCATACCTGCTACGGAGGGACAGACGGCTCTAGGACAGGTGTGAGGCACTCAAGAAGTTTATGAGGTGCAGCTTGAGACTCTACGGGGTCGCATAACATTTATAGTGTGCAGTGGGTTGAACACTTACTCAGAGACATGCTGAAACTACCACCAAACTTCCCTTTCTTCCTGGAATGGTTTCAAATGTCATCTCATCTGCTTATAAAACATTAGGGACCAATTAAGCTAATAAGGAAGGCATTCATAGGGTAATTAAGAAAAAGAAAGTAGTTGAAACAAATCAGTTAAAACAACTTGGATGTCAGATTGCATTTCTGCAAGAAACACATTTATCGGATAACGAGCATGAGAAACTGAATAGAACATGAGCTAACGAGCTAGCCATTTCACATCACATCGTTACACCAGCCTAATCTCGGGAGTTGATAGGCTTGAAGTCATAAACAGAAGAGCTTCTGGCAAAACGCACGAAAGTGCTGTTTGAATGAATGCTTATGAGCCTGCTAGTGTCCACTCAGTCAGACTGCTCTATCAAATCATAGACTTAATTATAACATAATAACACACAGAAATACGAGCCTTAGGTCATTAATATGGTCGAATCCGGAAACTATCATCTCGAAAAACAAAACATTTATTCTTTCAGTGAAATACGGAACCGTTCCGTATTTTATCTAACGGGTGGCATCCATCAGTCTAAATATTCCTGTTACATTGCACAACCTTCCATGTTATGTCATAATTACGTAATATTTTGGCAAATTAGTTCTCAATGAGCCAGGCGGGCCAAACTGTTGCATATACATTGACTCTGCGTGCAATGAACGCAAGAGAAGTGACACAATTTCACCTGGTTAATATTGCCCGCTAACCTGGATTTCTTTTAGCTAAATATGCAGGTTTAAAAATATATACTTCTGTGTATTGATTTTAAGAAAGGCATTGATGTTTATGGTTAGGTACACGTTGGAGCAAAGACAGTCCTTTTTCTCGAAATGCGCACGGCATTGATTATATGCAAGCAGGACACGCGAGATAAACTAGTAATATCATCAACCATGTGTAGTTATAACTAGTGATTATGATTGATTAAGTTTATTGCTAGCTAGCAACTTACCTTGGCTTCTTACTGCATTCGCCTCGTGAGGCAGGTGGTTAGAGCGTTGGACTAGTTAACCGTAAGGTTGCAAGATTGAATCCCTGAGCTGACAAGGTAAAAATCTGCCCCTGAACAAGGCAGTTAACCCACCGTCATTGAAAATAAGATTGTGTTCTTAACGGACTTACCTAGCTAAATACATATTAAATAAAGGTGTACATTTTTTTATTTTTAAGGCAAAAATCGGCATCCAAAATTACCGATTTCCGATTGTTATGAAAACTTGAAATCGGCCCTAATTAATCGGCCATTGCAATTAAATCAGACGACCTCTACTGGAGAGTAAAGAGGAGAATGTAGACTTAGCATGTACAATTACAGAAGCATTAGATCAGCATCCATGAAGGAGAAGATGGGAGAGGAGATTGAGTTAAGACTCACGTCTGGGGGAATGCGGGCACCGTCTTTGACGGTATTCCCCTCGACAGTGATGTGGTACACCTGTCCGTCTGTGTCTGTGAACACAAAGTGTTCCCTCGCTGAGATGGCCTGGCCTCCTCCCTCCGATTTACTTTCTGCATCCTGCAGAAGACTACAGACACATACAAACACATTCTACTAGTGAGGACCACTGATAAAGCGAGGGCTAGATCAGGGGTCAGCAACACACAGGGCAAAACCAGACTATTTTTTGTCCCCTTTTAGATTTTAGTTTTTGTCAAAAAAAGACAAGGAATTCAGCTAAAAATGTGTTTAATTTAGGAAGTCTGTTTCCAAGTATTCCCATAAATAAAAATTGATGTGATTGTGTCTCAATGTGATCAAGGTATGAAATTGTTATTTTCAAATCAAATTTATATTTGGGCTTAGTTGTGGTCAATTTGCAGTGTACAATATATTATAAATACTTTCCGGCCAACCGATCATCCACTCATGACTAGATACACTACTGTTCAAAAGTTTGGGGTCACTTAGAAATGTCCTTGTTTTTGAAAGAAAAGCACATTTTTTGTCCATTACAATAGTCATTTACAACATTAACAATGTCTACACTGTATTTCTGATCAATTTGATGTTATTTTAATGGACACATTTTTTGCTATTCTAAGTGACCACAAACTTTTGAAAGGTAGTGTACGTGTTCATGAGAGACCTTCCCATAGAGGGGTCATAATAGTCCGTAGGCCAGACCGTTCGGACGCTACAGACGTTTGTGAGAAACGTGCTTTTCTTTCAAAAAGAAGGACATTTCTAAGTGAATCCAAACCTTTGAATGGTAGTGAAGAAACAGTGGGGAGCAGTTTTTGATACACTGCCGATTTAGCAGGTTTTCCTACTTACAAAGCATGTAGAGGTCTGTAATTTGTATCATAGGTACACTTCAACTATGAGAGACTGAATCTAAAAAAAAATCCAGAAAATCACATTGTATGATTCTTAAGTAAAAACCTGCAAAATCGGCAGTGTATCAAATACTTGTTCGATGAGTAGGGCCAGGAGTTTTTTCTGACCATTTGGCAAAACTCTAGGTCTTAGTGCTGAGGTGCGACCCATCCCCCTTCATGCCCCCTGCTCTCTGACCTGATAACGGAGGACTCCACGCTGCTCTGCTCGGTGTCAGACAGAGTGGTATATCTGGCCATGGCCTCCCGTGCTAACAACTGTTTCTTCTTCAGACTCTTCAGGTTGTGGGAGGGGGACCACTCCTGCACACACAAACGCAAAAAGTGCATGACCCACACAGACACACACACAGTTCATGGAGATTTCTTCAGCTGCCTGACATCTTGAAGAACACGATTGTTGGTGGACAAACGTTGAGATTTATTTTCCTTGGAACCACACCCACAAATTCACAATTCCACTCTTTCCCATACCCTGTTTCATCATTCAGGATTGCGGCCAAAACAACTGCCCCATTTTGCACGGAGGGTGCAATCAATGTGGAAATGAGCAGGCAGTAAGGGGCTGGGGAGAGAATGTATTATTAACGTTACTGTGGCTGCTATTTGCAGTGTCTCAGACTTTCCAGCCCACATCACTCTCCATGTATCCGTTTTTCTTGGGACTAATGTAGCGACGTCCTTGTTGAGAGGATAACTTTCCCAACTAATCTTCCAAATTGAAAATATAAAAATGTGTACACAGGAGTACAGTGCATTCAGAAAGTATTCACACCCCTTGACCTTTCCAGATTTTGCTACATTACAGCCTTATTCCAAAATTTCTGAAATTAAATGTTTCCCTCAATCTACACACAATACCCCATAATGACAAAGAACTGGTTTTAGATTTTTTTGTAAACGTATAAAAAAAATAAAAAAAACAGATATTACATTTAAATTAGTATTCCGACCCTTTACTCAGTACTTTGTTGAAGCACCTTTGGCAGCGATTACAGACTTCAGTCTTCTTGGGTATGACGCTACAAGCTTGGCACACCTGTATTTGTGGAGTTTCTCCCATTCTTCTCTGCAGATCCTCTCAAGCTCTGTCAGGTTGGATGGGGAGCGTTGGTCTCTCCAGAGGTGTTAGATCAGGTTCAAGTCTGGGCTCTGGCTGGGCCATTCAAGGACATTCAGAGACTTGTCCCAAAGCCACTCGTGCATCGTTTTAGCTGTGTGCTTATTGTCATTGTCCCGTTGTAAGGTGAACCTTCGCCACAGTCTGAGGTCCTGAGGACTCTGGAGCAGGTTTTCATCAATGATCTCTACGTACTTTGCTCCGTTCATCTTTCCCTTGATCCTGACTAATGTTCCAGTCCCTACCGTTGAAAATCATCCCCACAGCATGATGCTGCCACCACCATGCTTCACCATAGGGATGGTGCCAGGTTTCCTCCAGATGTGTCGCTTGGCATTTAGGCCAAAGAGTTCAATCTTGGATTTTCACACCAGAGAATCTTGTTTCTCACAGTCATTGAGTCCTTTAGGTACCTTTTGGCAAAATCCAAGTGGGCTGTCATGTGCTTTTTACTAAGGAGTGGCATCAACCTGACCGATCTACCATAAATGCCTGATTGGTGGAGTTCTTTCAGATTGACCATTGGGTTCTTGGTCCCCTAATTGACCAATTCCCTCCTACCCCAATTGCTCAGTTTGTCCAGGCGGCCAGCTCTAGCAAGAGTCTTGGGTGGTTCCAACCTATTTTTAGTTTTGTCATCATTATGTAGAACTGTGTGAAGATTGATGATAATTTTAAAAAATATATATTTTTAGAAAAGGCTGTAATGTAACAAAATGTGTAAAAAGTAAAGGGGTCTGAATACTTTCCGAACGCACTGGATAGACACAGAATAATCAACACAAAGACTCTTGGAGAGTATTGACTCAGTTTACAATGCCTAGGTGTATATGCATGTATGCTATGGTGTTTCTGTGTGTGTGTGTTCAGTACCAGTGCAGTGACAGTGGGGAAGTTCTTGGCCATCTCTCGTAGCAGGGTGCCGGTCCTGACGTCCCACAGCTCCAGAGGCTTGTCTCTGAACACCACCACCAGGTACTGCCTGTAGGGTACAACACAAACACCACAGTACAGGAACATCACAGTCTGTACCATCAAAATCATCCCCATGTGCTCTATGGGACACTTTCTCTCTCAAAGACACACACATCCGTACACACACAAGCAAGCACAAACAGATTTCAAAGATCCATTCTTTGTGTGAAGGGCGCCCTGTGCTGTCCTGGAGTTCATGCTGTTCTAGGGAAAGAACAAATAGCATCAGAATATAAATTAGCTCTCAGGGAACAGAGACAAAGAGCAGAAGCATTACACTGCTACAGTACTTTGTCTGAAGTTTCATTAAGGGTGCTTTGTCCTGATGAGACAGCTGAGCCCTTGCAAAGGTAAATGTCTCACCCTCCCTCTTTTGTCTAACACTCTTTACCCCTCACAATCTCCGGCTCGCCCTCTCTCAATCGCTCTCTCTCACCATCTCCCTCTCTATATTTCTCCCTCCCTCCCTTCCCTCCTTCATGCATACACGCAGAGAGCTCTTTAGAGGGCCTTTAGCCATCAAAAGCATGTGCTTCTGACAACAGCTCAGTAGCAGGAACAGAATGAGAGAGTATGCCCTGGACAATTAAAGGCAATGGATATCCCTTGACGGCACATAGGCTTAATAAAAAAACACCCGGTGGGGAGACGAGAAAGAGGCAACAGTGGCAGTTAAGGTGAAGGGTATGTGTGCGTACGTGAGTGTGGCAGGTGTAAAGAGGTGGCTGTGTGTAGGGGACTCACTTCAGATGAGACACTTTCATCATCTCAATGGCAGGCTCGTCATTCCCCTGTTCGCCTCGGAATGCAAAGCACCTGCCTGGGAGAGGAAGAAGGAGAGATCGAGAGAAAAATAGAGCATGAAATCATTCAACACCATGAAACACAAGGATGGTCATTTATATAGTAGCTAAATAGTATAGGGCCTAAGATGGATCCCTGGGGAACCCCTGCATTACAGTTGTAAGACGTGGTGGTAATAACTTTGCATTTACGCCAGCTAAGAGAATGTGCCACTTTAGATCTGCTGCAGCGAACTCATTTTACTCACAAACAATATAATATTCTCATGAATCAAGTGTCCCTTATCTAATCAAAATGCCAGAAGGCAAAAACAAGATTACACCTCAGTTGTACTCTACTACACCAAAAAAATGCTGATGCACTTTGCAGAGTACATTAAAGGAGGATGCCTGGAAAATGTACGAGTGAGAGAGCACAGCAATCCAAACTAAGCACAAGTAGGAGAGGTGGGAACTCCCAACAACTGCCTAAGATGTTTGTTGCAGGGGCAAAAGGGACGCAGATGAAGTGACACAAGGCAAGATTGCAGGTGAAGAGACTGGGGAGTAGTGCAGGTGAGGCATCCGGCCTGTGTGTGTGTGTGTGTGTGTGTGTGTGTGTGTGTGTGTGTGTGTGTGTGTGTGTGTGTGTGTGTGTGTGTGTGTGTGCGTGTGTGTGTGTGTGCGTGTGCGCGTGCGTGACCCACAGCTTCTGATCACCGTCTCAATTACTGTTATCAGGACAGAAAAACCAGACACATGCTTTTACTCACACGGAAAATTCCAAACAAAAGAAAATGATAACATGATAACAAATGACGATGATGAAGAAAACTAAAACTAGTTTATCACACGTGTAGCAGGTTATGAAATCTGCAAGCAACGTTTCCACTCCGAGAATGAGAACGGTAAAATGACTGTAATGAATACATGCATTAACATAAATGAATGTAACCAAATGACAGGGATTGACTGCACATTTACTACTGGAGAGAAACGCAACTATATATATTCGCCACACACCCCTCCCCAAAATATTTTACATGCTTTTCACTGACAGCTGCAACTCAATAATCAGCTAGGTCTATTGCATGCTGCCCAAATTGTGGGGTTCCCAAATAGGCATAGGCCTACGAGCTTGTGATTTGAAACAATCCACAGCAATTGTTTTTAAAGAAGCAAATAATCCTCAATTCCTCTGTGGCCAAGTCATGCTTTCTGGTGAAGTATTTTATTCATGTTTAGACAGGAGTAATTATAGAATTTTGGCAAATTTATTTCCCTATTGGACCCACCTCTATGCCATTTTTCGCCTGTTCTATCGGTTTTCATTTCAAATGTATTGTCCAGAAGCCAAAGGCACAATCCGAGTCATATTAGCAGCCAATCCTAGTTTTTGCATCTTTAGACTCCCCCCTCATTCTAAGTTGCTAACACAGACTTTCATCTCTGTGACATATAGAACCGCTATAAGGTGCACTGTTTAGAATGGTGTTCAGAAGGCAAATGTTTGAAAATTATGTTTTACTGGCTTCTTCATCACGAGTTACATGTTCTGTTAAGATGCATTACAATAATCCAATATGTGATTTCTCTCATTCTGAGCACCGTGGGCGGGCGCTCTAATGGGTTATGCACCCAATGCATATGGGTCCGGTAAATTTCTCAAATGGCCGGTAAATTTTAATTCTTCCCAGTCACGATGTCCGGGGCCACAAGTATTGTCAGCAGAAAAAAACTTGTAAGTCCTTTGAAATCTAATGTGGCTGGGCAAAACACCAAACCTAATGCTCTGGCCTGTTCAATTTTAATTTATCCAGCCTGGGTGTCGTAAATGAGTGGCTCACCCTTCAGCTGAACTGTGGAAAAGACTTGGCTGGTGCTGAAACAAGAACGGACCCCAAATTAATTGTGTCTGTCATTTTCCCTGTCTCCTGAGCTCTCCATCTCTTGCATACTATATCGTCATCCCTGTATCCTCTCACAAACTCTTCTTCTCCTTATTCCTCTCTCTCCTTTCCTTTCCTTACCCCTCACCATCTCTCTGAGCTTGACTTGATATGTACAGTATTTCCCTGCAGGGATCCCAGTCATTAAGACAAGTTTCAACAGGGGAGAGAAACATTGGGGCAGTGTGCGATACAATTTCACTGCCAGCCCTGACACACTCCAGCCGTGTTTTCACAGTGTAATGGAGAGTGTTTTAGACTTGAACGTGTATCCATAGAGAGCTATGGGGAGGGAAGTCTCGAGTGGCGCAGCAGTCTAAGGTATTGCATCTCATTGCTAGAAGCATCACTACAGGCAACCTGGTTCGAATCAAGGCTGAATCATAACCAGCCGTGATCGGGAGTCCCATAGGGCGGCGCACAACTGGCCCAGCGTCATCCAGGTTTGGCCGGAGTAGGCGGCCAAACCTGGAAAAAAAAAAAGAAAAGTGCCTTAGCGGAACACAGAAAGGATCGTGCATGTTTGTGTGCATTATGGCATGCGTAGACCTTGAGAGTATAGATGTGTGTGCAAGTGAGTGCATACGTGCCCATGTGCGCAACTCACCAGTGGGAAGGTCGACGTGCTGTAGCTCATTCCTCACCAGTCCAGCATTGTTGGGGGTTGAAGTGGCAAAGGAGAGGAAGCTGGTGAGACTGACCCATTCTATGCCTCTGCAGAACACACATTGAAAGTCCCGTTAAAAAAAATACATTAACATGCTTTTGTCTGATGAGTTAGTTTTCCATCTACATTTCACTCAAACCTTTATAGAAATAAAACAAACACTACATTTACAAGCACTAAAGCTAGGAGGTGATAGAGCATTCCATTGAATACAGGGCACTTGCCCGCTTCAAATAATAAAAACTCAGACCTTTTTCCGACATTCCCCTAAGCTAACAAATACATTTTAAAGAATACAATTAAGACTTTTTAGTGCCTACAACTGTAGAATAGCGATTACAGAATAGTTGGCAACACCACTAAAACTTTCCGTGGAATCAAAGAGACAATCCAGCAGAGAGCCCTTTGAGGGGTTTGACAGGCACAGAAAGGGAGCAGCTACAGTAAGCACCATGCTGTAATGAGATCCTAAATAGCCACATAATTCATTTCTACATTTTACCCTAAAATTACTATTAGAAGCAAAATAGCCCGACGTCCCTCCTTTGCCATTTCAGGGCTGAACTGGCCTGATTTCCACCCTAACGACACACACACACACACCTCTCATATTATACATCTCACCACTGGCCCTCTGTCAGCAGGGAGAAGACTCACAGAGGCAGAGAGCATTGCTAACTGAGATGAGAAGTGATACATACATATGTTGTGATTAAAATATTGCATTTTGGGTAGACAATTATGCTATTGTTGTTATATTTTACTGTTAAAATAGGGCTCTAGATAAAACATTTTGTTCAATAAAAATGAAATTGCCTCTAACTTTATGTGCTCTAATATCATAGGCTAATTTATTTGGGGATAACTCACCACCTCAGTAAGTGGAAACTCAAAACACAGCTAGATTACTAATTAAGGACAATACCCACTGTTAGTAGCCATGTACTAATCAAAAAGTATATTTAATGTCCAAAACATTGCAGTTGTAACCTACTGGCCCAATGAGGACTATGCACTCGCAATGCCTAATGCAAAAAAATGTTGCTAGAGAGCTCAAAATTCAGACTTGCGAAATACAGCAGGATAGCTGTGCTTTCACCACAATTGGATTTAAAATGTTATTACAATCAAAACACTTTCTTTCTCCAGGAGCTTTTTTTTCTCCCCAGGAAAGAAGAGAGTGGCTCGCTTGACACAGCTGCAGGCCCCAGCGAAACAGGGGCAGGCAGGCAGACACTTTCATTCCAGGAATCATAAGGATGACGTACTTTTGACCAAATCATGGTTTTAGCCTCCTAACAAATATGAAGTTTTGAGTGAGGTGAATAAATGTGACCAACACATTTTTTTTACTTACACAGCCAACATTTCTGCAGTATTGTAGGTCCTCAAAAACACAGTGGCCTCTATCATTCTTAAATGGATAAAGTTTGGAACGAACAAGACTCTTCCTAGACCTGGCCGCCCAGCCACACTGAGCAATCGGGGGAGAAGGGCCTTGGTCAGGAAAGCTACAGAGTTCCACTGTGGAGATGAGAACCATCCAGAGGGACAACCATCTCTGCAGCACTCCACCAGACCAATCCTTTATGGTAGAGTTGCCAGACGGAAGCCACTCCTCAGTAAAAGGCACATGACAGCCCACTTGGAATCAGGAGGAAACCTGGCACCATCCCTACTGTGAAGCATGGTGGTGGCAGCATCGTGATTTGGGGATGTTTTTTCACCGGCAGTGACCGGGAGACTAATCAGGACCGAGGGAAAGATTATGTGAACCAAGTACAGAGAGATCCTTGATGAAAACCTGCTTCAGAACGCTCAGGACATCAGACTGGGGTGAAGGTTCAACAACCATAACCACACAGCCAAGACCATGTAGGAGTGGCTTCAGGTCACTGAATGTCCTTGAGTGGCCCAGCCAGAACCCAGACTTGAACACGATCTAACATCTCTGAAAATAGCTGTGCAGCGATGCTCCCCATCCAACCTGAGAGAGCTTGAGAGGCTCTGCAGAGAAGAATGGGAGAAGCTCCCCAAATACAGGTGTGCCAAGCATCATACCAAAGAAGACTCAAGGCTATAACCTGCCAAAGGTGCTTCAACAAAGTACTGAGTAAAGGGTCTGAATACTTGCACTACCGTTCAAAAGTTTGGGGTCACTTATAAATGTCCTTGTTTTTGAAGAAAAAAAAATCATATCAAATTGATCGGAAATACAGTGTAGACGTTGTTAATGTTGTAAATTACTATTGTAGCTGGAAACGGCTGATGTTTACTGGAATATCTACATAGGCCCAATATCAGCAACCATCACTCGTGTTCCAATGTAACGCTGTGTTGGCTAATCCAAGTTTATAATTTTAAAAGGCTAATTGATCATTAGAAAACACTTTTTTAATTATGTTAGCACAGCCTTAAACTGTTGTCCTGATTAAAGAAGCAATACAACTGGCCTTCATTAGACTAGTTGAGTATCTGGAGCAGCATCTGCATCTGTGGGTTCAATTACAGGCTCAAAATGGCCAGAAACAAATAACTTTCTTCTGAAACTCGTCAGTCTATTATTGTTCTGAGATTCCATGAGAGAAATTGCCAAGAAACTGAAGATCTCGTACAACGCTGTGTTACTCGCTTCACAGAACAGCACAAAATGGGTCTAACCAGAATAGAAAGAGGAGTGGGAGGCCCCGGTGCTCAACTGAGGAAGAGGACAAGTACATTAGTGTGTCTAGTTTGAGAAACAGAGTCACAAGTCCTCAACTGGCAGCTTAATTAAATAGTACTCGCAAAACACCCGTTTCAACGTCAACAGTGAAGAGGCGACTCCTGGATACTGGACCTCTAGGCAGAGTTCCTCTGTCCAGTGTCTGTGTTATTTTGCCCATCTTAATCTTTTATTGGCCAGTCTGAGATAGGGCTTTTTCTTTACAACTCTGCCAAGAAGGCCAGCAATCCGAAGTCGCCTCTTCACTGTTATCATTTGCCTGCGTGTCTTTTGACCGTACTAGGTGGATGGGGTATTTTTTATTTGTCGTTATAAAAGAAAGCTGTTACCATGTTCCATCACATATGCTTTCTGATTCATTGTTGTAACAAAGGCACTCCTCTAATAAAATTGATTGTTTTTATATATTTATTTAAAATAAGATACAAATTGTATTCTAATGTTACCCAAGGCCTTCATAAACACAACCAAATCATTATTTTTGCTATAGCGTAAGTGACCTGATTCAGGAAACTAGGCGTATATCACAAGTTACGACTTCACAGGAGAGCTGTTTAAAAGTGAAACGTGTTTTTATTCAAATGCATTTTTTTGGCAGAAATGCCTTCTCATGTGTCTTAATAACAAACTTGTAAGCCATCTGTAAATAGGACTACAATTGTTCAATTACGAGCCTAGTTGGTTTAGCCACAGAAAAAGTCAGCAACCTTCACGCTAGCCATGATTGGCTGAGATAATGAGTGGGCTGGACATGCAGAGAGTTTGGGTTGTTCTGCGGTGTTGCATCTTGTGTCTATAAAATGAGCTTCTCGTTATGCGTAGATAAACCTTCCTACTGCAGTTCTCTCTAAATATATATAACGTTAGCCATAACTGCAAATATGAGGTTACTTGCTCTCAAAAACATTGCTGCCCTGAACTTATCAGGCCCTATCGACAAGGTCAGTGGGAAAACGTTGTAATGGACTTCTTTCTGGAGGACGATCATGCCATGCTGACTCTGAAAATGTTATAAAAGGGGTTGCTGTCTGCCTTGAAGCTTTCATCCATGTACACGGGAAAGAATCTAGCTACAGTTTCAGATATTATACATGTATAATTTTGTCAGAAAGTTGTTTTCATTGCAAGTTAAAGCTTGCTGTTAGCTAGCCAGCTGGAGTGTGATGACTGGCTTGTTAGCTAACATTGAACCTATTTGGTTAACTTTAGCAAGCTATGACAATCGGTTTGTATTGCTAGTAACGTTACTCTATGGTTTGTGATTTTATGAAATTTTTTAGAGAGCTAGCATTTTTAGAGAACGTTACATGTCTAAACAAAAGTCCCCAAGTTAAAGCTTGCAGTTAGCTAGCTAACGGAGGTTAGATGGCTGGTTTGCAAGCTAACATTAACTTACATGTATGAAGTGTGTGTAATGCTAGTGATGTTTTCTCATGTAATTTCGCATTGCTTGTTATAGCCTAATGTTAGCTAGCTAACATTGAACCTATTTGGTTAATTTTAGCTAGCTATGACAATCGGTTTGTATTGCTAGTTAAAGCTTGCTGTTAGCTAGCCAGCTAACATTATATGGCTGGCTAGCTAGCTAACATGTATGAACTGTGTGTAGTGATGTTCTCAGAATGCCATTTCATATCTAATATATATATATTAATGCTCAAATATTTGTATCTGGAATTTGTCTTTCAGCATCTGTTGAATACGCCTGACTCTCCTCCACCAATCATACAAGGAGAATGGCCTAATGAGAGCATCAAAAAGAGAGCTGGCCCAAGCAAGCACAGGTTACATCTGAAGCATGAGGACTTGCAGCGAGTGGTGAATTTCAACAAATATAATGAGGATAATGCAATAGTATTACCAGGAATCCACCCAGGACACAAACACTTTGGTGGAAAACGGCTGCTATCCCATGTGACAAGAGCAGCAGTGTGGTTTCTCTACAAGGTATCGATGACAACGCTTGGTATGTAAAACATAAACACATTTTGATTGTTTAACCTTTTTGGGATAGGGGGCAGCATTTTCACTTTTGGATGAATAGCGTGCCCAGACTGAACTGCCTCCTTCTCTGTCCCAGAGTATAACAGAACTCATATGGCAGGCTCTCGTTCCAATGCTCTTCTTCAGACAATGAAATGCTCTGTTTGGAACCTTATTGATGATTTATGTTAATGTGTGAAAGTTACATATTTCTAAAATATTTTTGAATTTCGCGCGCTGCCTTTCCAGCGGAATGTTGTCGAGGGGTTCAGCTGCCCTAGAAAGGTTAATTGACCTCCAACATGATTGGCACTACTTTTATTGATGTCACATTATTTCTGTATTTTTCAGAGGTACGTGTCATCGGGCTGTCTTCCTTCAGGAATCTGTGGACAAAATTGCTGCCCCACTTCTCAAGCACTAAGCCCAGGACAGACCTGTGCTGGCAGTGCCAGAGGAACAACTATCAGGTCTTCAGATCTGCCAATCTGCCAGAAGCTATTAAGTAAGTGTTGAAATAATTTATAAAAGGTTGAAGATAAATTATTAAATAATTCTACCCAGAAAATGAACCATCAGGGATTAAAGCTTATGTAGCATAGACAAGGAGTAATTAAAGCTGATAAACATATGTCCAAATAGGTTGGACTGGGGAAGAGAGGAATGTATGTGTGTGCCGAAAGAACACAAAGTGAATCCTTAACCTATGTTTGAACCGACCCGGCTCTAACTCTGGGGAGATAAGATAGGACAAGGAGTACCCCTCCAGGTTTCCCTTATCTTGAGGGGAATGTAACTGTCAGTTGGGTAGTGATCAACTGGTGGTGAGAATTGTAGAGAAGTAGATAGGATAGCTCTCCTAATGATAGCGTGTATGTTTCTGCGTAGGTTAAGAGAATGTTATAAAAGGAACATCTTTGTATATGCACGGGAGAGCTCTCGCGAATAAACTTGGAATTGACCAATTGTGAGCTGGGATTTCTGTCTGTTTCATTTAAACCAGAACTTTACACACTCTGGGTTGCAGACAAATTAGAATAATTGAAATATATTTAAATTGAAAACAAAATTCTACATCAGTAAGCCAAGATGAAGCAAGAGCAGCATCTCCTGCTTGTTCAGAGTGACCGGTCGGTCTACCAGATGGTTGCTGACTGCAAGACCACCTGTGAAGACTGCAGTTGTCTCTGGGGGGCCCTACTGAACGAGCAAGCTTGGATTTAGCTTAACAAGTAAGCCACATTTGCTCCTTTATACTGATTGACATAGATGGATGTATAGATATATACAAAAAATAATATATATATGAGAGGCAGCAAATACCTTTCACTGAGCTGTGTAAAGACAGATTGACAGGGGTGAGAATTCATTGTAATTTATCTTAATATCATTTTGTGGTTTGCAGGTGCAGGTGCAGGTTCTGAACCTATGCAGCCAGGTCCCATCTACTTTTTAACTCCTGGCTTGTTTGGCGTCTGCTGTGAAGGAATACCACAAGTCAACTACTTGATTGATGAAAGCACGTCATCCAGCAAAGGCAGCAGCGCAGTCATCAACTACATGCAACTACATGCACCATTTCTTCACCAACTACGGAGTTGGGGAAACACCTGTGGACCTGAATTGTGATAACTGCAGTGGCCAAAAAGATAACAAGTTTGTGCTCTGGTATTGTGCCTGGCGGACCATGCACAAGCTCCATCAATGTTATACATTACCCTCTCTCCCTCAGTGGCATTGTTAGTTTCTAAGATCGCCACCTGTCTCCCCTTATCAATGCCTGCCACATGTAAATTGCTTCCCTGCGCTCAACACATTCCAAGTTTAGTTGCACCCACTATATACATTCCTCCTATAACCCTTAACATCTGGTGTAGACCCTCTAAACCTTAGCACTCCATCAGTGACATGAATAAGTATATTTTCATATTCTCAGAACCCAGCGGCACCTCACTCAGGTTGCATGGCCTTACCACATAGTATTCCATACACAAGTTAAGTGCGTGTGTAACAGTATATCAAATATGCTAATGTACTGGTGTGCAGGAATTTGGGCAGTGGTGTAAAGTACTACTTAAGTATTTTTGGGGGGGTAGTATCTGTACATTACTTCACTATTTATATTTTGGCACACTTTTACTTTACTACATTTCCCTGACACTCAAAAGTACTCATTACATTTTGGCAGGAAAATTGTCCAATTCACACACTTCTCAAGAGAGCATCGCTGGTCATCCCTACTGCATTTGTTCTGGGACACTCACTAAACACAAATGCTTTGTATGTAAATGATGTCTGAGTGTTGGTGTGCCCCTGGCTAAAAACCAAAACCTTTCAGACTTTTACTCAAGAAGTATTTTACTTCAGTCATTTTCTATTAACTTCTCTAGGATAGGGGGCATAATTTGGAATTTTGGATGAAAAGCATGCCCAATTTCAACTGCCTGCTACTCATCCCCAGAATATAAGATATGCATATTATTAGTAGATTTGGATAGAAAACACTGAAGTTTCTAAAACTGTTTGAAACATGTCTGTGAGAATAACAGAACTTATGTAGCGGGCGAAAACCCAGAGGACAAACCATTCAGATTTATTTTTTTGAGGTCACCCTGTTTTCAATGAGATTTTATTGGGAATCCAGATTTCTGAGGGACTTGCTTGCAGTTCCTACCGCTTCCACTGGATGTCACCAGTCTTGGTTGAGGTTATTCCTTTGTGTAATGTGTTATTAAATCTGCACCGAAGTAGTTGGGAGGAGACTCAATTCACGGAAAAATGAGTGGTGGCTTGTGATGAAAGTGAGTTGTAAGTAGGTGATTATCAAATGGCTCAGTGGGTGTCTTGGGCAGAGCCATGAGTGGACAATGATGAGTGGAAGTCCTTGATTTGAGACACCACACTAGGGAAGTGGGTGATGTTACTCACTTGACTTCACAGGAGTGGACACTCAGGTCCTTGTGCAGAAGACCACTGGTGAGGTTATAGACCAGAACTGACCCATTACTGGTACCTGTGGACAGACAAAGAGAGACGTATACAGTTATAATTGGAGCAAATCCTAACTTCCCTTAAATCAGATTTCTGCATCGAAGTCCCCCAGCAATTTCTGAATTTGCCCCCCAATAAAACAGTTACTGATGGAGGCACATTAACATTATTAATACAATTACTAAATGTATATAAAAATCGGAGCAATAGTGTGCGGCAGGCCTAGAATTCACCGGCAGTATCGACGGCCCCCTTGTGTGGCCGTAATACCCGCTAAAGAAAAGCCATGCCATGTGGTCAAAGTTAGAATTCCCTTCTCCTGGCTGCCAATAGCTGTGGTCCGAAGCACCTTTCATTCACATTGCTCTCTCAGATATCTCAATAATTATTAGCCAATGCACGTCATGTAAATCGGTACTTCTCACAGGCATAGCAGCTCCGAAGTACAAGTGAAGACAGCCATATTGGGGATGTAACAGTGCGCCTCCTTATCGAATTCCCAGGAGCACATTGAAGATATTATGAAACAAACAGCAAAATCACTAGCCTTCAGTTCGTTCGGAATGTATTTAGACCTTGACCTTTTCATATATTGTTAGGCTACAGCCTACAGTCTCATAGCAAATACTTGTGTAAATAAGGTATTTCTGTTTTGTATTTTTAATACATTATTTATTTAACACATTTTAGAACACGGGTGTATTTGTATTTAATATGGGTCCCCATTAGCTACTGCCAACTCTTCCTGGGGTCCGGCAAAATTAAGGTAGTTACAGTGGGGCAAAAAAGTATTGTCAGCCACCAATTGTGCAAGTTCTCCCACTTAAAAGATTTTACCAAAAAGTTATATTTTGGTTTCATCTGACCATACGGCAATCTTCTTCTGGATCATCCAAATGCTCTCTAGGAAACTTCAGACGGGCCTGGACATGTACTGGCTTAAGCAGGGGGACACGTCTGGCATCTTTTGAGTCCCTGGCGGCGTAGTGTGTTACTGATGGTAGGCTTTGTTACTTTGGTCCCAGCTCTCTGCAGGTCATTCACTAGGTCTCCCTGCGTGGTTCTGGGATATTTGCTCACCATTCTTGTGATCATTTTGACCCCAAGGGGTGAGATCTTGCGTGGAGCCCCAGATCGAGGGAGATTGTCAGTGGTCTTGTATGTCTTCCATTTCCTAATAATTGCTCTCACAGTTGATTTCTTCAAACTAAGCTGCTTACCTATTGCAGATTCAGTCTTCCCAGCCTGGTGCAGGTCTACAATTTTGTTGCTGGTGTCCTTTGACAGCTCTTTGGTCTTGGCCATAGTGGAGTTTGGAGTGTGACAGGCGAGGGGTTTGAGGTTGTGGACAGGTGTCTTTTATACTGATAACAAGTTCAAACAGGTGCCATTAATACAGGTAACGAACGAGTGGAGGACAGAGGAGCCGTTACAGGTCTGTGAGAGCCAGAAATCTTGCTTGTTTGTAGGTGACCAAATACTTATTTTCCACCATAATTTGCAACTAAATTCATTAAAAATCCTACAATGTGATTTTCTGGATTTTTTTCCCTCATTTAGTCTGTCATAGTTGAAGTGTAACTATGATGAAAATTACAGGCCTCATCTTTTTAAGTGGGAGAACTTGCACAATTGATGGCTAACTAAATACTTTTTTGCCCCACTGTATACATTTTTTAAGACATTACATTCATTAGAGAATTCACAACACACAAAGTATGTGCCCTTAGGCCCATACACCACTACCACATACACTGCTGTTCAAAAGTTTGGGGTCACGTAGAAGTTTCCTTGTTTTCCATGAAAACATACATGAAATGAGTTGCAAAACGAATAGGAAATATATTGACAAGGTTATAAAACAATGATTTTTAATTGAAATAATAATTGTGTCCTTCAAAAGTTGCTTTCAAAGAATCCTCAATGTGCAGTAATTACAGCCTTGCAGACCTTTTCCATTGTAGTTGTCAATTTGTTGAGGGAATCTGGAGGGATTTCACCCCATGCTTCCTGAAGCACCTCCCACAAGTTGGATTCGCATGATGGGCACTTCTTTACGTACCATACGGTCAAGCTGCCCCCACAACAGCTCAATAGGGTTGAAATCCGGTGACTGTGCTGGCAAATCCATTATAGACAGAATACCAGCTGACTGCTTCTTCCCTAAATAGTTTTTGCATAGTTTGACCCAATGCATAGCTCCATTGTCCTGTTGTAGGAGGAAATTGGGTCCAATTAAGCTTGAATAATTTTGCACGTCCAATTTTTCAGTTTTTGATTTGTTTGAAAAGTTTGAAATATCCAATAAATGTCGTTCCACTTCATGATTGTGTCCCACTTGTTGATTCTTCACAAAAAAATACAGTTTTATATCTTTATGTTTGAAGCCTGAAATGTGGCAAAAGGTCGCAAAGTTCAAGGGGGCCGAATACTTTCGCAAGGCACTGTATATTTCTGAATTCCATTCTTTTACTTTTAGATGTGTGTATTGTTGTGAATTGTTAAATACTAATGCCCTGTTGGAGCTAGGAACACAAGCATTTCGCTACACTCGCAATAAAATATATATACACATTATATATAGTTAAATATATAAAGTATATCCCGAGAGAGCCATGTTACCGTGAAACAGAGTATGTTACAATCCCTGAAGTCTCTCTGGAAGGAGATCCTGGCCGGTGTTCGATGATCAATCCTGGACACTAGGGCCGGGACGATATCAGTATCACAATACTTGTTAGTATTGTGGAAAAGAAAAAAAAACACCAAGTGGATTCAACTTATTTAGGAAAAACAGCCCTAATGTTGGAAACATCCAAGGTCAAATGTAGTTATTTTCTAAGCTGTAGCACACAATATGTTACATACGGCTGAATTTTAAAGGAGCAAAGAGTTGAGTCTGCTTCATGTTTAAATTTTTGACATGGAAGAAATATTGTGAAACTGGTATAGTCACAGCCCTATCGTACACCCAGTCTGGACTGATTGATTGGTGCTGCAGTAACTGTCGCCAACCCGAGCATGATTGAATCAGATCACTCAGGGGAAAACATTTATCCCCCACTGTCACCAATCATCCTTCTCTCATACCAGGATATAATGTATTAACACCTTAATACACAACAGGATGCAAAAAACAACAACATTGGTTGTTTATTACCAGAATGCTAACAGAATTAGCACAAGTAATAGCGAATTAAATGGAGGCTGCTTGCTAAAGATGCTAATGAGCGCAAAATACAAACACGTTGCAAAGACAGACAATCCAGCTCATAAAGTTATACCTAAACTGAAGAAAAAAAAGAAACGTCCCTTTTTTAGGACCCTGTCTTTTAAAGATCATTCGTAAAAATCCAAATAACTTCACAGATCTTCATTGTAATGGGTTTAAACACGGTTTCCCATGCTTGTTCAATGAACCATAAACAACTGTGGAACGGTCATTAAGACACAAACAGCTTACAGACGGTAGGCAATTAAGGTCACAGTTATGAAAACTTAGGACATTAAAAGAGGCCTTTCTACCGACTCTGAAAAACACCAAAAAGAAAGATGCCCAGGGTCCCTGCTCATCTGCGTCAACGTGCCTTAAGCATGCTGCAAGGAGGCATGAGGACTGCAGATGTGGCCAGGGCAATAAATTGCAATGTCCGTACTGTGAAACGCCTAAGACAGCGCTTCAGGGAGACGGGACAGACAGCTGATCGTCCTCTCAGTGGCAGACCACGTGTAACACCACCTGCACAGGATCGGTACATCCGAACATCACACCTGCGGGACAGGTTCAGGATGGCATCAACAACTCCCCGAGTTACACCAGGAACGCACAATCACTCCATAAGTGCTCAGACTGTCCGTAACAGGCTGAGAGAGGCTGGACTGAGGGCTTGTAGGCCTGCTGTAAGGCAGATCCTCACCAGACATCACCGGTAACAACGTCGCCTATGGGCACAAATCCACCATCGCTGGACCAGACAGGACTAGCAAAAAGTGCTCTTCACTGACGAATCGCGGTTTTATTATTTTGGATTTGCGTTTATTGTCGAAGGAATGAGCGTTACACCGAGGCCTGTACTCTGGAGCAGGATCGATTTGGAGGTGGAGGGTCCGTCATGGTCTGGGGCGATGTGTCACAGCATCATCGGACTGAGCTTGTTGTCATTGCAGGCAATCTCAAAGCTGTGAGTTTACAAGGAAGCCATCCTCCTCCCTCATGTGGTAGCCTTCCTGCAGGCTCATCCTGACATGACCCTCCAGCATGACAATGCCACCAGCCATACTGCTCATTCTGCGCGTGATTTCCTGCAAGACAGGAATGTCAGTGTTCTGACATTGCCAGCGAAGAGCCCGGATCTCAATCCCATTGAGCACGTCTGGGACCTGTTGGATCGGAGGATAAGGGTTAGGGCCATTCCACCCAGAAATGTCCAGGAACTAACTTGCAGGTGCCTTGGTGGAAGAGTGGGGTAACATCCCACAGCACGAACTGGCAAATCTGGTGCAGTCCATGAGGAGAAGATGCACTGCAGTACTTCATGCAGATGGTGGCCACACCAGATACTGACTGTTACTTTTGACCACCCCTTTGTTCAGGGACACATTATTAAATTTGTTAGTCACATGTCTGTGGAACTTGTTCAGTTTATGTCTCAGTTGTTGAATCTTATGTTCAAACAAATATTTACACGTTAAGTTTGCTGAAAATAAACGCAGTTGACAGTGAGAGGGCAATTTTTTTACGGAACATAATTTTCGGTGAGTTTGGACATTTACAAGCGAATGTGAAAGAGACATAGTACAAATGAACAAGGTTTGATGCATGTTTGTCTGAAGGAAGAACAGCAGCCTACTGGCTCTGGAGCAGCATGTGTAGGCTACACACTGTGTGTGTGGAGTATGGGGCAATGGGCCTACCTCTGCTCAGAAGAGGGGAGGGAATAAGACAGACCATAATGGAGAAGAGAAAATACCCATGGAAATCAAGATAGCGGCAGCTGTACAAATAACTTTGACTTCTCAAACACGGCAGAAAGCTAACACAATATGACGCCCCATCACCTTGTCCATTAAGCCACTAATTCTGCAAACCCCATTCAGTTAAACGTAGGGACTGCGTTAATGTAGAATTCGGCATTTTTCACACAGAAAAAAAAGAGAAAACAAGAAATATCTTCATGCGTTTTGTAAACACAGATGTAAACGGCTTCTTATTGTAATTTCTGCTCAGCATTAAACTAATTTTGAGCTTCAGTTGCACTTCTTCACTCAGATGAGAATAAACAAATGGGCATTCTATACAGCAGACAGCACTCTGATGTGTAGCTACTTCTCTCAGGTACTTTTCTCAGTTTAGCTAGTCTACTTTTCTCTGATGAAATGCAAGATTTACTTTAAGAAAAACAGAAATATTATGGCCATGCATCATTTTTGCAAAAAATACCTTGCTTTTTCATTGCAAGCCCATTTACTTGCATGGCTGCCAGCCAAATAGCTTTGCACTTCTGTTGTCAACAGACGAAAACTAAACTATTTTCTGCCTGTGTTGCACTAATTAATTTTCTGGGAAGGAAAACTATAGTTGCATATCCCTGAATACTCTATTGAAGAAAAAAAAAACACGACTTCCAATATAAACCACAACCTGTCAATACAGAACTAGACTAACCTGCTCCCGCTTCTCCAGTTGTGCTATTTAAAAAAAAAAACAGGTGACTGGCTCAAATGTTCTGGGGAAATATAGTAAGCTTCATAATGTAAAGTAATGAGACAGTTGAAATTAAAAAACGGGATCTGCTTCATCTCCTATATTGCACAAGTTGACCGCAGGTATTTATTTTAAAGTAGCTATAAATATTCAAATGTGTTATTAAACTTCAAAGGGATAGTTGAATTGGAATTTCAAAGGAATAGTTTAGTAAAACTGATGGTTTAGAACCTATAAGGAAAAAATGGCAAACAGATGTAATTGACAAAATAGAGGAGAACCATTGGTCACAGATAGGAGCGGGTATGAACATTTTCACATACAACCTAATAGGCTGACTAGACCGGGGCATGCACGTATCTCCGCATGCGCCATCGTGCGCATGTTGATATTGTACATCCACACCAGACGCAATCAGGACACAGGTTGAAATATCAAAACAAACTCTGAACCAACCATATTCATTTGGGACAGGTCGGAACACATGAAACCTTCATGACATTTAGCTGGCTAACTTGCTGTTGCTATGTAACGTGTCCTGGGACATAAACATTAGGTTGTTATTTTACTTGAAATGCACCATGTCCTTTTTTTCTTGAGCTTTGTAGAATTTTGACCCATTTTGAGTTACACAAAATTGTGTGTTCTGTAATCCAACAATTAGTTTCTAGTAATCTCTCTGCCTTCAGTCTTCTTACACTGTGGACTTTATATGATGGCTGGCAACCAACTTGAAGGTGCATTTCAAATACCCACTGGACTGGAGTGTGGACCTCAGTCCATCTTTCAATCACCCACATAGGTATATTCTCCTAAAAACCAATGAGAAGGTGGTAGAAGTGGGACTTGCAGAGACTCAAGGGAAAAAAAATAAAACAAAGTTATATTTCAGGGCCTGGCGACACATTCGCTCGTTGACACGCAGGCAAGCAGTTTGGATGAAATTATTAAATAGTTAAACAGTAGATGGTATAGAGAAGAGTATGAGATGAGTAATGTAGGGAATGTAAACATTATATAAAGTGGCATTTGAATGTTTGAAGTGACTTGCCATACATTTATTACATCCAATTTGTAATTATTAAGTGGCTAGAGATTTGAGTCAGTATGTTGGCAGCAGTGTAGTGTCGTCTGCAAACTTGATGATTGAGTTGGAAGCGTGCATGGCCACACAGTCATGGTGAACAGGGCTGAGAATGCACCCTTGTGGGGCCCCAGTGATGTGGATCAGCGGAGTGGAGATGTTGTTTCCTACCCTCACCACCTGGGTGCGTCCCGTCAGAAAGTCCAGGAACCAGTTGCACAGAGCGGGGGTCGAGACCTGAGCTTAATGACGAGTTTGGAGGGTACTATGGTGTTAAATGCTGAGCTGTAGTTGATGAACAGCATTCTTACATAGGTATTCCTAATGGTGGCCATCTTGAAGCATGTGGGAACAGCAGGCTGCGATAGGGATTGATTGAATATGTCCGTAAACACACCAGCCAGCTGGTCTGCGCATGCTCTGAGGACGCGGCTAGGGATGCCGTCTGGGCCGGCAGCCTTGCGAGGGTTAACGCATTTAAATGTTTTACTCACGTTAGCTGCGGTGAAGGAGAGCCCACAAGTTTTGGTAGCGGGCCGTGTCGGTGGCACTGTATTGTCCTCAAAGCGAGCAAAGAAGTTGTTTAGTTTGTCTGGGAGCAAGACATTGGGGTCCGCGACGGGGCTGGTTTTCTTTTTGTAGTCCGTGATTGACTGTAGATCCTGTCACATACCTCTCGTGTTTGAGCTGTTGAATTGCGACTCTACTTTGTCTCTATACCGACGCTTAGCTTGTTTGATTGCCTTGCGGAGGGAATAACTACACTGTTTGTATTCGGTCTTGTTTCCAGTCGCCATGCCCCGACTAAAAGCAGTGATTCGTGCATTCAGTTTTGCGCGAATGCTACCAACAATCTACGGTTTCTGGTTGGGGAAGGTTTTAATAATCGCCGTGGGTACAACATCACCGACGCACTTGCTAATAAACTCGCTCACTGAATCAGCGTATACATCAATGTTGTTGTTCGACACTATCAGGAACATATCCCAGTCCACGTGATCGAAGCAATCTTGAAGCGACCAGCGTTGAACAATCTTGAAGCGACCAAGCAGAGGTGTCTGCTTGGGAGGTATACACGACTGATTATAATCGAAGAGAATTCTCTTGGTAGATAATGCAGTCGGCATTTGATTGTAAGGAATTCTAGGTCAGGTGAACAAAAGGACTTGAGTTCCTGTACGTTATGATCACACCACGACTCGTTAATCATAAGGCATACACACCCGCTCTTCTTCATACCAGAGAGATGTTTGTTTCTGTCGACACGATGCGTGAAGAAACCAGTTGGCTGTACAGACTGATAACGTATTTCGAGTGAGCCATGTTTCCGTGAAACAGAGAATGTTACAATCTCTGATGTCTCTCTGGAAGGCAACCCTTGCTCTGATTTTTTTTTTTTTTTCAAGAGGCTGGATATTGGCAAGTAGTATACTCGGGAGCGGTGGGCGATGTGCCCGTCTACGGAGCCTGGCCAGAAGACCGCTCCGTCTGCGGCGCCGTTGTTTTGGGTCGCCTGCTGGGATTTGATCCATTGTCCTGGGTGGTGGACGTTGCTCTTATATCTAATAGTTCCTCACGTCTGTATGTAATAAGACTTAAGATTTCCTGGGGTAACAGTGCAAGAAATAATTTTTTAAAAAAAATAATAAAATAAATACTGCATAGTTTCCTAAGAACGCGAAGCGAGACGGCCATCTCTGTCGGCGCCGGGAGTCTAATCTGTATTTAGTCAATACAGAGTTCCAAACTGCCTCTGGAAGAAACATCAGCACAATAACTGTTTGTCAGGAGCTTATTTAAATGGGTTTCCATGGCCAAGCAGCCACACACAAACCTAAAATCACCATGTGCAATGCCAAGCGTTGGCTGGCTCACCACCATTGGACCGATGAATCACGCTTCACCATCTGTCAGTCCGATGGACGTCTCTGGGTGTGGTGGAAGCCAGGAGAATGCTACTTTCCCCAATACATAGTGCCAACTGTAAAGTTTGGTGGAGGAGGGTTAGGCCCTTAGCGCCAGTGAAGGAAAATGTTAATGCTACAGTATACAATGACATTCTAGGTCTGTGCTTCTAACTTTGTGGTAACAGTTTGGGGAAGGCCCTTTCTTATTTCAGAATGACAATGCACAAAGAGAGGTCCATACAGACATGGTTTGTCGAGATCGTTGTGGAAGAACTTGACTGGCCTGCACAGAGCCTTGACCTCATCCCTATCAAACACCTTTAGAATGAATTGGAACGCCGACTGCAAGCCAGGCCTAATTGCCCAACATCACTAATGATCTTGTGGCTGAATGGAAGCAAGTACATTGTGTCTAGGAATTTATATACATCCATCTCCAAGTTTATGTTTTTGGGAATTGTAAATATTGGTGATCAATAGACATGTTTGTAATCTAGGTGAAATTGCTGTATAGATAAAAATGTGTAGCCATCAGTTGGAAAGCCTTATACATCTACTCTCAATAACAAACTGGAGAACTGAACTATGTAGCTACATCCAATTAGACTCTGTACATTACAAAACCAAACATTAACCAGACACATTCCACAGAATTTGGAAACAGTATGCTGACCATGTTAGAAGACGTTTTGTATAGTTGCAGTTTAAAAAAAACACTCAATTGAACAATGAAATTCCGAAAGGGCCAACCAAAAATTGACTTCCGGTTTACCAACCCCTCCGAAAGACACACATGCATATACCGGTTGGTGATGTTGGAGCAGCGGGCTGCCAAACTGGCCACCTGTGGAGCAATTGTTGGAGAGGTTAAGTGTTGTTGGGGGAGGTTAAGTGTTCTCCTGGCATCCACCAAACCCAGATACGTCCATCGGACTGACAGATTGTGAATTGTGATTCATGACTCCAATGGTCCAATGGTGGCGAGCCAGCCAACGCTTGGCATTGCACATGTTGATTTTCAGGTTTGTGTGTGGCTGCTCAAGGGCACAACGGCGGGCAACGGCAATTAGGATTTCGATACCAGCAACCCTGGCATGCCAGCTCACTTTCAGCCAGAATTTCCCCGTAAGACCCGGGATTCGAACTGGCAACCCTCCGGGGGAAAAAATGCTAGATGCTACTTGCTGCTCCTAACTAAACCTAAAGCACTGTTGTGGCGGAAAAAGAGAACTGAACCGAAATAGCACCGCAACAGCAGGTGTGCACACCAGATAACACTCAAGAATATGCAACTTTTCCAACCCGTGATGTATGCAAACCTGCATACATTTCAGTCATGAGGCAGACAATCATATCCAGAGCGACTTACAGGAGCAATTAGGGATAAGTATCTTCCTCAAGGGCACAGACAGATGTTTTACCTAGTCGTCTCTGGGATTCGACCTTTCGTTTACTGGCCCACAAAGCTCTTAACGGCCAGGATACCTGCTGCATGCACATTAACACACGCCTTTCCCGAATTCTTCCAAATTATGTCTAGCTTCAACTACCTATGAGTAAACATAAGAGGGCAGTAGAAACCATAACTTTGCCAACTCGCTATGTGAGCTATTGAAAAGGTTCTTCGTTTACACATTCTGTTCATAGTCATTGGACTCTGATGCTGTATGGAATACATAATCATGACTTTTGACAACGTAGGGGCAATGCTCTCTTCTCATATGCCCAGTGTTATTCTACAAACCACCAAAGACTACATCTCTCTCTCCCTCCCTCCCTCTATTCTCCTGCTTTATCTTTATTAACACAATCTATTCGCCAGGTTGTGTGGCAGTCGTCTTAGGGGTGTTAATAATAGAAGAAAAGGAACGTTCAGATGAAGAGATCTATCTTTTGCGTCATTCGGAGAGATCACAGAGCCAAATGAGATGAGTCGTCATCTCCTTACAGGATGCCTACATTATAATCCTGCTTTATGTTACACAATCCTTACTGAATAAATAATGCCCGAGGGGTTTTGGTATATGGCCAATATACCTTGCTAACGGATATTCTTTATGCACGACACAGCCCTTAGGGTTAGGGTTATATTGGCCATATAACACAAACCCCAGGTGCCTTATTGCTATTATAAACTGGTTACCAATATAATTAGACCAGTAAAATTAAATGATATCAGCATTCAGGGCTCGAACCACCCAGTTTATAAACATCCTTTTAGTACTGAGACATGCTGACATTGTACTGTTTTACATCATAACATGCCTCAAGTACTCATTTTGTAATTGTGTCTTCTGTGATAAAAATGCATTGAGATTGAAACTGCTGGGGGGGTTAGTCAATGCTTATGAATTTACATAAATCAATGACCAGAACAATAGTTGAATTGTTCAGCAACATGTGCAGTGCATGCTAACATGGCTTTGGTGATAAATGGTACATAATGTGAAATGGGCCCAGGTGGTGACAGAGATCTTCTTCAAGCTGCCTGAATGAATACTGGGTCATTCAGTTGTACCAGAAGCAAGGGCCCTACCTGGGAGAACAGAAACAGTCTCTCTCTCTCTGGCTCGCAGCCATTCTGTCAACATGTCTTGTATGTATAACCACTCAAATTCATTTAAAACTGATACAGATGCAAGCATTGACTTAAATTCACTTTGTCTACTTGTCCCATTCTTTAATCTTGTCTGGAAAAGGGATATATACAGTGGGGCAAAAAAAGTATTTAGTCAGCCACCAATTGTGCAAGTTCTCCCACTTAAAAAGATGAGGTCTGTAATTTATATCATAGGTACACTTCAACTATGACAGACAAAATGAGAGAAAAAAAATCCATAAAGTCACATTGTAGGATTTTTAATGAATTTATATGCAAATTATGGTGGAAAATAAGTATTTGCTCAATAACAAAAGCTTATCTCAATACTTTGTTATATACTCTTTGTTGGCAATGACTGAGGTCAAATGTTTTCTGTAAGTCTTCACAAGGTTTTCACACACTGTTGCTGGTATTTTAGCCCATTCCTCCGTGCAGATCTCCTCCAGAGCAGTGATGTTTTGGGGCTGTTGCTGGGCAACATGGACTTCCAACTCCCTCCAAAGATGTTCTATGGGGTTGAGATCTGGAGACTGGCTAGGCCACTCCAGGACCTTGAAATGCTTCTTACGAAGCCACTCCTTCCTTGCCCGGGCGGTGTGTTTGGGATCATTGTCATGCTGAAAGCCCCAGCCACATTTAATCTTCAATGCACTTGCTGATGGAAGGAGGTTTTCACTCAAAATCTCACGATACATGGCCCCATTCATTCTTTCCTTTACACGGATCAGTCGTCCTGGTCACTTTGCAGAAAAACAGCCCCAAAGCATGATGTTTCCACCCCCATGCTTCACAGTAGGTATGGTGTTCTTTGGATGCATCTCAGCATTCTTTGTCCTACAAACACGACGAGTTGAGTTTTTACCAAAAAGTTATATTTTGGTTTCATCTGACCATATGGCATTCTCCCAATCTTCTTCTGGATCATCCAAATGCTCTCTAGGAAACTTCAGACGGGCCTGGACATATACTGGCTTAAGCAGGGGGACACGTCTGGCACTGCAGGTTTTGAGTCCCTGGCGGCGTAGTGTGTTACTAAGGGTAGGCTTTGTTACTTTGGTCCCAGCTCTCTGCAGGTCATTCACTAGGTCCCCCCGTGTGGTTCTGGGATTTTTGCTCACCGTTCTTGTGATCATTTTGACCCCACGGGGTGAGATCTTGCGTGGAGCCCCAGATCGAGGGAGATTATCAGTGATCTTGTATGTCTTCCATTTCCTAATAATTGCTCCCACAGTTGATTTCTTCAAACCAAGCTGCTTACCTATTGCAGATTCAGTCTTCCCAGCCTGGTGCAGGTCTACAATTTTGTTTCTGGTGTCCTTTGACAGCTCTTTGGTCTTGGCCATAGTGGACAGAGTGTGACTGTTTGAGGTTGTGGACAGGTGTCTTTTATACTGATAACAAGTTCAAACAGGTGCCATTAATACAGGTAACGAGTGGAGGACAGAGGAGCCTTTTAAAGAAGAAGTTACAGGTCTGTGAGAGCCAGAAATCTTGCTTGTTTGTAGGTGACCAAATACTTATTTTCCACCATAATTTGAAAATGAATTCATTAAAAATCCTACAATGTGATTTTCTGGATTTCTTTCTCTCATTTTGTCTGTCATAGTTGAAGTGTACCTATGATGAAAATTACAGGCCTCTCATCTTTTTAAGTGGGAGAACTTGCACAATTGGTGGCTGACTAAATACTTTTTTGCCCCACAGTATATATATTTTTTAGTTGACAGCTGTGTGATTTGTCTGATATACATTAATAAAAATTGAATCACTCTGGACATGACTTGCATTTATTTTAGACCTTTTGAAACAATAGCTCTCCGTATTTGTCTTTATGTTTAACTTACCACAGAAGTCAGTAAAAATGTGAAGACCAAAGTGACAAACATGCTATGAAAAAGTCAGTTTTGTAATCTTACAAAAAAAAAAAAGTTTATCTAAAGCCAAAATGAGGCCATTGAACAACTTGAGTCCTTCCTCAGGGAATAGTCTGCAAATAGCTGAAAACAGGGTGACAGGTTTTTTATTTTTATGTACTGCTCCAGAGCTCCACAGCCCAGCTCACTCAACTGGGGAATGGACATGCTAGGTTTTATTCAAGTCTGGGAGACATTTACAGGGAGAGAGCATGAGTTTTGGAGTGAGTAGAGTAAATCCAATCCAACCATTGGCCCTGGATAATATGCCATGTCATCACACAGGCAGACTGCCACAGTGAAGAAGGTTTACAAAGTGTATCAGGAATACTATTATGAGTGGAGCTTATCTCTCTGTGCTCTGGAGAGATCACAGGTATTTGGCCACAATCTCTCTGACAGGGAGTTACTCCAGGAGTAGACCGGTGTATTATGCATAGGGCTTCTCCACTCCTTACACTGTATGAGTGGAGTATTAGCTCTTGTAACGGTATCATGCAACAAAGAAAAAAATTATAATATTATGACTTTCATGGAGCGCTCCATGTTCCTGCTGGCAGCATCTCATTCACATACTCGTCATGGTTTACCACCACCACAGCTCCGCCCTTTTCATTTTATTTAACCTTTGTTTAACTATTATGCACTATCAAAGTGGAATATATATATATATATATATATATATATATATATATAAAATAAACATCCAATGCTCTATTCTTTGAGGGAGATTACTCTTCCCGGTTCTTACTCAAAATCTGTGACAACTCTTTACACCAATCGGCAGTATGTTTCTAGGGAGGGATCTCTGTTTCTAGGCGGACTAAAAGGTGGATTTGGCTCGAAAAGGGGTATACATTCTGTGGAAAATGTACCACTGGTCACAGAAATTCTCATCATCTCTGCCGATTGTGGGTGCCCTCTGGATTCTAAGGCCTTGTGGAATCAATTTCTTGCGCAAAAAGTAGCTCAAAGTGACGGCGTGAAGATGCATACGTGTCTCTGTCATATAGGTGTTTCAGTCTCTTTTGTAGTGATTCCATTGTTTCAACAGGATCAACATGATTGTCAAACAAATAGTCTCATCACAATACGGGCATAATCTTCTGTTGTAAATTCTAATGTCTTACTGAGGTTGAAATCCTCTTCGATTTGATTTTCCATCTCAGGTCCATAACCAAATGGCGGTGCGTAATGGAGTCTTGCAGTTTGGAGTGCCGTATGAAAAGGACGTACCATCTATAGAAAAGTTTGTGGTCGTACGCTAATTCTTAAAAACATAGGTGCTGGGCTAATAAAGAATACTAGTATAGAAGAAGGACCCCATTTCCCAACAGTAGGGCCTGCTCCGCTCCTTCTTCCAAAAGTTGAAAGTTAAGTTGATAATCACCCCGACAAATGCCACGAAACTGAACCTAAACTATACCGAAATTTTTTTCACACATAACAGATTAAATAAATTTAAGTTAAGTATGATGGGGAGAAAGGGGGAGAACTGGTGAGTTGATGAGCGAGTGGAAGTGAACAATGCATAATTATGTAATCACCAATTGTGAAAAAAGAACAGGGTGGCCCATTCTATTGTATTGATCCATTCTAATTATAATCTTAAAAATGGTATGTATCTATATTAGTTTACCGAATCAAAGCTGTCTTATCAGTCTACTCTGGCCTACTTGGATTGGGCTACACAGTGGGAGTGTGCATAATTGTACATGTTGACAGACATTCAATGTCTGGGAAAATATCCACATCGGGCAGCAAGTGAGCAAGTGTTGGAGAATGTGGTGATAGGGTTTGTAGAATCTTACCTTGGCAAGGGGAGAAATGTCACCATGGACAATTTCTTCACTTCACTGTCATTGGCAAACAATTTGCTTGCAAAAAAAAAAAAAAAGTTTGGCTGGCACCATGAACAAAGGGAGACAGGAGCTTCCTCCCTCTGTGCAAAATAAGGCACCTGCACAGCCAGTTGTACTCCACAACAGTGCTGAAGAATAACAAGACAACGGGAAGACAATGAAGAGAAAACTGGAGACTTACACACTACAACCAAACAAAGGTATCTCATAGTGTGTCAAGCAAGTGAGTTACGAAAATTGTGTCAACAGCTAAATGAAATCCAACTGATGCCATTGCGTGAAGATGCACACAATAAGCTCGAACTGACAATAGGACTATTTTTGACTGCTGTCATATCAACTTTGCCGTTATTGCTTTTGTGCCGAGTTTAACAATTTATCAAGGCCACTTGATGCTTATAATGATCTTTAGGCTACTGATGTTTCATAATTTCACCATGCGTCTTGGTGGTTTTTATTTTGTCGTTATAAAAAGAAGCTGCTACCGTGTTCCAACACATAGGCTTTCTGTTTCATAGTTGTAAGAATGGCTGATCATTAGCTTGAAAAGGGGTCCATCCAAGTGTTAAAGGGAGATTTGAGGTATGAGCAAGCATCTATCCAGACGTGTGTGTGTGTGTGTGTGTGTGTGTATTTAAATCCATCCCAAGTACAGGGTCACACTGATCTGCAGTACTCACCCACAGCCAGTAGGGGCTGGTAGTGGTTGATGTTCTTGGTGGTCAGTGGGGGGCACATCCTCAGGGCGAAGGGGGGCAGGGGAAGCCCCGACAGTAGCCCCGTCAATAGGAACTTCAGCTGTACCTCCTGCTGCAGTGATGGGGGTGGTGGGTCTGCTCCTGAAACCAAACTCTGACCTGGATACACACCAACACACAGGATGGAAAGGGTTAACAGAGATCTCACCGTCTTAGAAGGAGCAGGACTCAATCCCTCTTGGAGCTCATTACAGAAAGGACAAATAATTCAGTTCCATTTCCCAAGCTACAGTTTACAACCACCATTGCTAGGGGTTGTGTTCAATGGTTGTTGATCATTAGTAGACAACCATTTTCAGGTCTTGCCATATATTTTCAAATAGATTTAAGTTAAAACTAACTCGGCCACTCGAGAACATTCGCCGTCTTCTTGGTAAGCAACTCCAGTGTAGATTTGGTATTGCGTTTTAGGTTACGTCCTGCTGAAATGTAAATTCATATATTGTGCCTTGTTGTAAAAAGCATGTACGTTTTGGAATAGTTGTACTCTGTACAGGCTTCCTGCTTTTCACTGTGTCAATTAGGTTAGTATTGTGGAGTAACTATAATGTTGTTGCTCCATACTCTCTTTCGCCCATCACAGCCATTAAACTCTGTAAATGTTTTAAAGTCACCATAGCCCTCATGGTGAAATCCCTGAGCGGTTTCCTTCCTCTCTGCCAAGTGAGTTAGGAAGGATGCCAGCATCTTTGTAGTAACTGGGTGTATTGATACACCATCCAAAGTGTAATTAATAACTTCACGATGCTCAAAGGGATATTAAATGTCTGCTTTTTTATCTTTTTTTAACCCATTGGTAAGCATTGAAAAACCTCCCTTGTCTTTGTGGTTGAAATGCACTGTCTGAGGGACCTTACAGATAATGGTTTGTGTGGGGAACAGTAGTCACACAGATTGGGTTCTTATTATGTTAAGCACATTTTAACTCCTGAACTCATTTACGCTGGCCATAACAAAGGGGTTGAAGACTTTTTCACTCAACACATTAAAAATATATATTTTTTCAAATGAATAAAAAATTACAAACATTTCCACTTGGACATTATGGGGTATTGTGTGAAGGCCAGTCACAAAAATCTAAATTCAATCCATTTCAAATGTAGGCTGTAACACAACAAAATGTGGACAAAGTCAAGGGCTGTGAATACTTTCTAAAGGCACTGCATGTGATGTCGTGTGCTCTCTGCAGGTTGAGGTCAAGCTCTCCTCCACTTTGAGCCAGGAGAGATTAACATGCATTATTAATATACGCTTTTTGTGCACATCCAAAGGCCAGCCGTGCTGCCCTGTTCAGAGGCAATTGCAATTTTCTAAATCCCTGTTTGTAGTACCTGACCACACAACTGAACGGTAGTCCAGGTGCAACAAAACTAGGGCCTGTAGGACCTACCTTGTTGATAGTGCTGTTAAGGTAGAGCAGTGCTTTACTATGGAGATACTTCTCCCCTTAGCTACTATCAATATGATTTGACCATGACAGTTTACAATCCAGGGTTACTCCAAGCAGTTTAGTCACCTCAACTTTCTCAATTTCCACATTATGTATAAGAATATATAGTTTAGGGTTTAGTGAATGACTTGTCCCAAAGACAATGTTTTTAGTTTTAGAAATGTTTAGGACCAACATACCTTTCCACCCACTCTGAAACTAACTGCAACTCTTTGTTAAGTGTTACAGTCGCTGTGGTATCTGACATGTACAGTCGTGGCCAAAAGTTTGAGAAAGACACAAATATAATTTTCACAAAGTCTGCTGCCTCAGTTTGTAGGATGGCAATTTGCATATACTCCAGAAAGTCATGAAGAGTGAGGAGATATTTTGCAATTACTGGCAAAGCCCCTCTTTGCCATGCAAAGGAACTGAATCCCAATAAACATTTCCACTGCATTTCAGCCCTGCCACAAAAGGACCAGCTGACATCATGTCAGTGATTCTCTCGTTAACACGTATGAGTGTTGACGAGGACAGGGCTGGAGATCACTCTGTCATGCTGATTGAGTTCGAAAAACAGACTGGAAGCATCAAAAGGAGGGTGGTGCTTGGAATCATTGTTCTTCCTCTGTCAACCATGGTTACCTGCAAGGAAACACGTGCCATCATCATTGCTTTTCACAGGCAAGGATATTGCTGCCAGTAAGATTGCACCTAAATCAACCATTTACCAGATCATCAAGAACTTCAAGGAGAGCGGTTCAATTGTTGTGAAGAAGGCTTCAGGGCGCCCAAGAAAGTCCAGCAAGCAACAGGACCGTCTCCTAAAGTTGATTCAGCTGCAGGATCGGGGCACCACCAGTACAGAGCTTGCTCTGGAATTGCAGCAGGCAGGTGTGAGTGCATCTGCACACACAGTGAGGCAAATAATTTTGGAGGATGGCCTGGTGTCAAGGGCAGCAAAGAAGCCACTTCTATCCAGGAAAAACATTAGGGAGAGACTGATATTCTGCAAAAGGTACAGGGATTGGACTGGGGTAAAGTCATTTTCTCAGATGAATCCCCCTTCCGATCATTTGGGGCATCTGGAAAAAAGCTTGTCTGGAGAAGACAAGGTGACCGCTACCATCAGTCCTATGTCATGCCAACAGTAAAGCATCCTGAGACCATTCATGTGTGTGGTTGCTTCTCAGCCAAGGGTGTTGGCTCACTCACAATTTGCCTAAGAGCAACTTCTCCGAGAGCAACTTCTCCCAACCATCCAGGAACAGTTTGGTGATGAACAATGCCTTTTCCAGCATGATGGAGCACCTTGCCGTAAGGCAAAAGTGATAACTAAGTGGCTCGGGGAACAAAACATCGATATTTTGAGTCCATGGCCAGGAAACTCCATAGATCTTAATCCCATTGATAACTTGTGGTCAATCCTAGAGGCAGGTGGACAAACAAAAAACTACAAATTCTGCCAAACTCCAAGCATTGATTATGCAAGAATGGGCTGCCATCAGTCAGGATGTGGCCCAGAAGTTAATTGACAGCATGCCAGGGTGTATTGCAGAGGTCTTGAAAAAGAAGGGTCAACACTGCAAATATTGACTCTTTGCATCAACTTCATGTAATTGTCAATAAAATCCTTTAACACTTATGAAATGCTTGTAATTATACTTCAGTATTCCATAGTAACATCTGACAAAAATATCTAAAGACAGTGAAGCACATTACTTTACTATTTATATTTTGGGCTACCTTTACTTCACTACATTCCGAAAGAAAATATTGTACTTTTTACTCCATACTCTCCCTGACACCCAAAAGTACTGATTACAATGACATGAAAATTGTCCAATTCATGCCAAAGTTTGTTAATTTTGCCAAAGAAAAAAATAATTAAAGTCGAAGGCAATATCAGTTGGTTTTGTGATTAATGAGCCATCTGATTCAATGAATGATGGAGATGAATTTGGTATTTGCCCACAAATGTCACTTAAGGTGCTCCAAAGCTTTTCAATATCAATCCGCATGTCATTTATCTTTGTTTCATATTGTAGTTTCTTCTTTTTTTTCAGTTTCACATGATTTCTCAATTTGCAATACGTTTGCAAATCGGTTGTGCAGGCAAACTTTGCCATTCCTTTTGCCTCATCCCTCTCAACCACACAATTTTTCAATTCATCATCAATCCATGGGGATTTAACCGTTTTTACAGCCATCGTCATAATAGGTGAATGCTTATTAGTAACTGGAATAACCAATTTCATAAATGTGTCAAGTACAGTGTCTGGTTGCTCCTCATTACATACCACTGACCAACAAATATTCTTTACATCAACAACATAGGAATCACTACAAAACTTATTGTATGACCTCTTATACACTATATTAGGCCCAGCCTTTGGAACTTTGGTTTTCCTAGATGTGGCTACTATAAGTTTGATCACTACATCCAATGGATCTGGATACTGCTTTCAAGCAAATTTCTGCAACATAAGCTGTCATCAATACATGTTGATGATTTAATTCCTGCGCTGTTTGTAACTACCCTGGTAGGTCGATTGATAAAATGAACCAGGTTGCTGGCATTGGTTACAGTTTGAAGTTTTTTCTTGAGTGGGCAGCTTGATGAAAGCTAGTCAATAATTAAAAATCTACAGCAGCTTCCCACCAGAATGGGCTTTAGGTGAGGCAGACGAACCTGTAGTCATATTACTTCAACAGTTTTTAATATGAGATCCTCTCTAATCTTTACAGGAATGTGGTTCTGAATATAAACAGCAACACCCCCATTGGCATTTCTATTTTTTCTGTAAATGTTATAACATTGTATTGCTACCACTGTATCAAAAGTATTACCTAAGTGAGTTTCAGAGATAGAATATGAATGTAATCTGTTACTAGCAAATTACTGATTTCATGAATCTGGTTTATAAAGCTACATATGTTAACATGGGCTATTTTGAGCACTTTTCGTCTGCGATGAATACTTGTTTATATTGCTTTACTGGAAAGCTTAGCAGGAGTAGATATAGTATAGTGAGCTGCACACAGTGGACTTCCTCCGAGGGCACACCAGCTCAATAGTATACATCTGGATCATAGGCACATGATTACTGGGACATATATTAGTGTAATTACATTGTCTACCAAACGCCCCTGGTGTAATGTACATTTGCTGAAGCATTATGACAATTCTGAGTCAATTTGGTAGGTATTAACTGAGCTGGGCTTGGGTCATTGATAAGTCATTGTCTCAACACAGCCTTATAATGCTGTGAAAGGATCCAGGAACCCAAATGACTTGGAAGGATCCCATCCTCCGAATAAAATGTGTTTTGTTTCCAAAAGGTATCGAAATTGTCGACATAAGTAACACCCATTGAGCTGCAATAATTACATAGAATCCTGCTTTCTTTTTACTACTAGCTAACGCGTTAATGCCACGATTCAGAAAGGGCACAAGGCCAGATATGATTGTTAAGAGTCTAGCAGACAGTCATTGAGCTCTTTAAAATCCAGTTTCAACTGTTCAGAGTTGAATGTAATTAAAACCCACATGGACTACAATAGAATTGAATTCCATGTCCTGATGTAGTACATTCGGGAGTAGCTTAGTAATGTCATTTACTCAAGCTCCATGGTAGGATAATGTTTTTGCATAAGGAACGTTCACATCTTACCATGGAGCTGCCCAAACAAAAAATCACAGCTGGCGAGAAGGACGAGGAAATCCACCCACTCCCACGCTTCACAGGATTCTGAGAACCATTTTTGGATGGGCGAGAGGCAGGATAACTTGAGTACGTGGCTCCCAGTGCAGGCCTCTGACAGACGTCGAAGCCACGCTCGATCCAGAGCAGGGATGGAAGATTGCCAACGTCGACTTTTAAATCATAGTAGTAGGCACTGCGGCCGCAGACACAGGCACCCCCAGCGACAAAGGTGCAGGAGGATCAGGCTTTGTTGTTTGTTTGTCTGGGCAACACCGGCCAGTCGTATAACGACAAGGCGTAGATGCATCCAACAAGCGAGAACGCCGTACAGTCACCGGCGTTGAAAATGTAAACATTCCACTCCGCGTCTTCCCCAGTTTCTTACGTCGGCTGGCGACCTGCGCAATCAAGGAAGCCTCCTCAAGCCTATAGTCCTCGGCAAGTAAACAATTGCCGCATTGAAAATTAGTGATCCGGTTTGTCCCAAAACAAAGTAGTAGAAACAGCTCCTACAGCGCTGGAACTGTTCATTTACTTCTCCAGACAAAGAGGGCTCCATTGGACAACTCATTTGGTACCAACTTTGTTAGCTTGATGGCTAGCAGCTTAGCATCTCTTTCAAGCAGGCATCAACCTCTGTTACGCGGGAAGTTGCGGTCGATGTTCACTTGTCCCTGATGGAGGTTGCTCCATGTCTCTTATCGCTCCCTGGCTACATATTCGATGCAGTTTCTGGCTTGTGACCATGGTCCAAGTGAATGGAGTTGGTCTCTCAGTTAAGAAACAGAATGGTTACAGGTTGTCCCGTGGTTTGTTAAAGTCAGATACTTTTGCAAGGAAAATAATTAGTGTAGAGCAGTGAATTTGACGGTTTAGGTTTCTGACTGGTTTCTGGTTTTGAGAATTGCTTTATCTCAGAGATTAGGGTTTCTGAAGTCAGGTTGGTTAACTGGGGCTCCAGCGCTTATACTGCACATTATTTTTCTTCAGGTAAGGAAGTTTCATGTAAAATAAATAGAAAAAAAGTGTAAAAGTTAAGTAGTGGTGACAGTTGTTTATTTTTTATTTTTGTTGGGGAGATGTGATAGGGGGGTAAGGTTAGTGTTAGGACAAAAACAAATACATTATGATACAATTCCACACTCCATCCGCCAGGTGGCAGCAACCTTGTCCACATGCTCAGCTTGGTAAATAAGCACATCAGGGGCCGCATTTATTACCATTGTGTAAATTTCACGCGCAATTTTTCTTGGCGCCATTTAAAAAAACAAATATTTATTAGCTATGATTCAGATCCACGTTTTGGTACATATACACTGCTCAAAAAATAAAGGGAAAACTAAAATAACATCCTAGATCTGAATGAAAGAAATATTCTTATTAAATACTTTTTTCTTTACATAGTTGAATGTGCTAACAACAAAATCACACAAAAAATATCAACGGAAAATGAATTTATCAACCCATGGAGGTCTGGATTTGGAGTCACACTCAAAATTAAAGTGGAAAACCACACTACATGATGATCCAACTTTGATGTAGTGTCCTTAAAACAAGTCAAAATGAGGCTCAGTAGTGTGTGTGGCCTCCACGTGCCTGTATGACCTCCCTACAACGCCTGGGCATGCTCCTGATGAGGTGGCAGATGGTCTCCTGAGGGATCTCCTCCCAGACCTGGACTAAAGCATCCGCCAACTCCTGGACAGTCTGTGGTGCAACGTGGCGTTGGTGGATGGAGCGAGACATGATGTCCCAGATGTGCTCAATTGGATTCAGGTCTGGGGAACGGGCGGGCCAGTCCATAGCATCAATGTCTTCCTCTTGCAGGAACTGCTGACACACTCCAGCCACATGAGGTCTAGCATTGTCTTGCATTAGGAGGAACACAGGGCCAACCGCACCAGCATATGGTCTCACAAGGGGTCTGAGGATCTCACCTCGGTACCTAATGGCAGTCAGGCTACCTCTGGCGAGCACATGGAGGGCTGTGCGGCCCCCCAAAGAAATGCCACCCCACACCATGACTGACCCACCGCCAAAACGCTAAAATTATCTGCCGAAATTGTTGCAACCCCTATTACTTGCCTGTTCAACCCCTCTTTCCTATCATCTGAGATTCCCATAGATTGGAAAGCTGCCGCGGTCATCCCCATCTTCAAAGGGGGCGACCCAAACTGCTACAGACCTATATATATTCTACCCTGCCTTTCTAAGGTCTTCGAAAGCCAAGTTAAACAGATGACCGACCATTTCGAATCCCACCGTACCTTCTCCACTATGCAATCTGGTTTCAGAGCTGGTCATGGGTGCACCTCAGCCACGATCAAGGTCCTAAACGATATCATAACCGCCATCGATAAGAGACATTACTGTGCAGCCGTATTCATCGACCTGGCTAAGGCTTTCGACCCTGTCAATCGCAACATTCTTATTGGCAGACTCAACAGCATTGGTTCCTAAAATTGTCTCGCCTGGTTCACAAACTACTCCTCTGATAGAGTTCAATGTGTCAAATCGGAGGGCCTGTTGTCCGGACCTCTGGCAGTCTCTATGGGGGTGCCACAGGGCTCAATTCTCGGGCCGACTCTCTACTCTGTATATATATCAATGATGTCGCTCTTGCTGCTGGTTATTCGTTGATCCACCTCTATGCAGACAACACCATTCTGTATACCTATGACCCTTCTTTGGACACTGTTAACAAACCTCCAGACGAGCTTCAATGCCATATACAACTACAAATACTTAGGTGTCTGGTTAGACTGTAAACTCTCCTTCCAGACCCATATCAAACATCTCCAATCCAAAATGTAATCTAGAATCGGCTTCGCAACAAAGCATCCTTCACTCATGCTGCCAAACATACCCTCGTAAAACTGACCATCCTACCGATCCTCGACTTACAAAATAGCCTCCAACACTCTACTCAGCAAACTGGATGCAGTCTATCACAGTGCCATCCGTTGTGTCACCAAAGCCCCATATGTCAGCGCAGCTCACTGATCACTGCACATGTACATAGCTCATCTGTAAATAGCCCATCCAACTACCTCATCCCCATACTGGGGCGGCAGCGTAGCCTAGTGGTTAGAGTGTTGGACTAGTAACCCGAAAGGTTGCGAGATCGAATCCCCGCGCTGACAAGGTACAAATCTGTCATTCTGCCCCTGAACAGGCACAGGAACCCACTGTTCCTAGGCAGTTATTGAGAATGTGTTCTTAACTGACTTGCCTAGTTACATAAAGGTAAAATAAAATAAACCTACATGAGTGGATTTTTGGCCCTCGCTAGCATGAAAACTAAATACAGGCAGACTGTGTAAGTCTATGTAAGACAGACTCTCTTCAATACAACATTGCAGAGTTGTGCATCCTTTCAAGCACACCCTTCATGATGAACAAATAAGGTTTTATATGTAAGGCCCAAAAAAATAGCAAAATAATTGATTATTTTTTATGTAATATTAGCTCCTATCCACTGATCTAGAGGATAGGAGCTATGGGTTGTTTATGGAATCTCCGTGGTAATTCAAGGCCATTTGAATATAACCTGGAGAGACAGTGCAGGGGATGAGTCATTACAGGGGTTTAGTCCTTACATAGCTTCCCCTTTGTCTGACTGTACTATTAGGCTTTGCCCATGTTGTTATTTCCTTCATATGGAGTGCTTTAGTTAGCCTCTGTCCCAAATGGCACCCTATCCCCTACATAGCACACTACATTTGACCAGAGCAATATGAGCCCTGGTCAAAAGTAGTACGCTATATAGGGAATAGCCACGCCCCAAGTGAGGTCAGAGAGGACAAAACTGCATTAAAGGTCTGGTAAAGAAATTAACATGAGAAGCGTTTATTCACGGGGTGAAGAAAATTAACTCACCTCAGGGACCAGAACATCGCCAGGCTGCAGCGGCCGTGTAAAGTGGTTCGAACTCTGACTATCAACACGAGGTGTAGAGAGAAGAAAACTCCCCTCTCGGACAATCACTGGTACGGCTGATTAGCTGTCCTAAGTCAAATATCTAGAAAAGTGAATTTAAGTGGGACAATCCTACTACTCTTCAAACCATCCTATTGTACAACTCTTCTCAAATCACCGTAGTACACTACTCTCATCATCTAATAGGAACCGTCGACACGGCTGGCTAGCCTATCTTCCAAGGAGCATCTTCCAGAGTGAACAACAGTACAAGACGGGAAAGGGGCGACCCCTTTCGGACAATCAGAGCCTTACAAGCATGCTGCTTAAAAGGCCAATCCATCACCCTTCCTAAGGAGGGCTGGTTCCGACAGAGCTAAATGGCAAAGGAAGGCATTCACACTCACATTCATGATTTCTTACTCCAAATGGGCGGCGGTTCGTGATTAGTCGTGAGAATAGTTTCTAAAATGTATCGAAGACAAAGGTCTCTTTTTCACCCTCCCTCTCTAAGTCGTTGTGTAACAAGCCGCCATATGTTGTGTCAGTTCGCTAGGGACCTTTCCTAATGTATTAAGTGTGTATGTTATCCTGTGTTATTATTTAGTTAGCTAGTAAATAAATAATTAAACCACTTTGTGTAGTACTGAATCCTAAGGCTGGGGTTTTTGCAGAACCAAGGAGGTTATGACTGTTCAGAATGATGATATGATAAGAGGTTATGATTAATATGTTGACTGTTTTATAGATGTGATAGGTAAAGACTTTTAGAGTTTAATTCGGGAGATGGTAACTCAAAACAACCGCTCTTGTGGTGCCCCAAATTCCTAATGAGTTAATTGTTACATGATTAATTTAAAATGAAGTCAAAATGAAGTCAAAAAGTTAGTTAGCTGATTGGGTAAACAACGGTCATCAGATTAATTTGACCTCACCCTCTCACCTTCCCCCCCTACTCACAAGGCAGGCAATACGCTTGACCTCATCTTTACTAGATGCTGTTCTTCCACTAACCTCATTGCAACTCCCCTCCAAGTCTCCGACCACTACCTTGTATCCTTTTCCCTCTCGCTCTCATCCAACACTTCCCACACTGCCCCTACTCGGATGGTATCGCGCCGTCCCAACCTTCGCTCTCTCTCCCCCGCTACTCTCTCCTCTTCCATCCTATCTTCTCTTCCCTCTGCTCAAACTTTCTCCAACCTATCTCCTGATTCTGCCTCCTCAACCCTCCTCTCCTCCCTTACTGCATCCTTTGACTCCCTATGTCCCCTATCCTCCAGGCCGGCTCGGTCCTCCCCTCCCGCTCCGTGGCTCGACGACTCATTGCGAGCTCACAGAACAGGGCTCCGGGCAGCCGAGCGGAAATGGAGGAAAAAACTCGCCTCCCTGCGGACCTGGCATCCTTTCACTCCCTCCTCTCTACATTTTCCTCCTCTGTCTCTGCTGCTAAAGCCACTTTCTACCATTCTAAATTCCAAGCATCTGCCTCTAACCCTAGGAAGCTCTTTGCCACCTTCTCCTCCCTCCTGAATCCTCCCCCCTCCCTCCTCCTCTCTGCAGATGACTTCGTCAACCATTTTGAAAAGAAGGTCGATGACATCCGATCCTCGTTTGCTAAGTCAAACGACACTGCTGGTTCTGCCCACACTGCCCTACCCTATGCTCTGACCTCTTTCTCCCCTCTCTCTCCAGATGAAATCTCGCGTCTTGTGACGGCCGGCCGCCCAACAACCTGCCCGCTTGACCCTATCCCCTCCTCTCTTCTCCAGACCATTTCCGGAGACCTTCTCCCTTACCTCACCTCGCTCATCAACTCATCCCTGACCGCTGGCTACGTCCCTCCCGTCTTCAAGAGAGCGAGAGTTGCACCCCTTCTGAAAAAACCTACACTCGATCCCTCCGATGTCAACAACTACAGACCAGTATCCCTTCTCTCTTTTCTCTCCAAAACTCTTGAGCGTGCCGTCCTTGGCCAGCTCTACCGCTATCTCTCTCAGAATGACCTTCTTGATCCAAATCAGTCAGGTTTCAAGACTAGTCATTCAACTGAGACTGCTCTTCTCTGTATCACGGAGGCGCTCCGCACTGCTAAAGCTAACTCTCTCTCCTCTGCTCTCATCCTTCTAGACCTATCGGCTGCCTTCGATACTGTGAACCATCAGATCCTCCTCTCCACCCTCTCCGAGTTGGGCATCTCCGGCGCGGCCCACGCTTGGATTGCGTCCTACCTGACAGGTCGCTCCTACCAGGTGGCGTGGCGAGAATCTGTCTCCTCACCACGCGCTCTCACCACTGGTGTCCCCCAGGGCTCTGTTCTAGGCCCTCTCTTATTCTCGCTATACACCAAGTCACTTGGCTCTGTCATAACCTCACATGGTCTCTCCTATCATTGCTATGCAGACGACACACAATTAATCTTCTCCTTTCCCCCTTCTGATGACCAGGTGGCGAATCGCATCTCTGCATGTCTGGCAGACATATCAGTGTGGATGACGGATCACCACCTCAAGCTGAACCTCAGCAAGACGGAGCTCCTCTTCCTCCCGGGGAAGGACTGCCCGTTCCATGATCTCGCCATCACGGTTGACAACTCCATTGTGTCCTCCTCCCAGAGCGCTAAGAACCTTGGCGTGATCCTGGACAACACCCTGACGTTCTCAACTAACATCAAGGCGGTGTCCCGTTCCTGTAGGTTCATGCTCTACAACATCCGCAGAGTACGACCCTGCCTCACACAGGAAGCGGCGCAGGTCCTAATCCAGGCACTTGTCATCTCCCGTCTTGATTACTGCAACTCGCTGTTGGCTGGGCTCCCTGCCTGTGCCATTAAACCCCTACAACTCATCCAGAACGCCGCAGCCCGTCTGGTGTTCAACCTTCCCAAGTTCTCTCACGTCACCCCGCTCCTCCGCTCTCTCCACTGGCTTCCAGTTGAAGCTCGCATCCGCTACAAGACCATGGTGCTCGCCTACGGAGCTGTGAGGGGAACGGCACCTCAGTACCTCCAGGCTCTGATCAGGCCCTACACCCAAACAAGGGCACTGCGTTCATCCACCTCTGGCCTGCTCGCCTCCCTACCACTGAGGAAGTACAGTTCCCGCTCAGCCCAGTCAAAACTGTTCGCTGCTCTGGCCCCCAATGGTGGAACAAACTCCCTCACGACGCCAGGACAGCGGAGTCAATCACCACCTTCCGGAGACACCTGAAACCCCACCTCTTCAAGGAATACCTAGGATAGGGTAAGTAAGGGTAAGTAATCCTTCTCACCCCCCCCCAACAAGATTTAGATGCAAGTGGCTGTTCCACTGGTTGTCATAAGGTGTATGCACCAATTTGTAAGTCGCTCTGGATAAGAGCGTCTGCTAAATGACTTAAATGTAATGTAAATGTAAATTAAAAAGTCACGACACCAATAAGAAACAATCATATCCATTTTCTGTTGCAAAGCATTTTAAAATGTTGCGTGCCCTAATGAACACGGCCCAGCAGTCAGCTTCCATCTGCAGCTGGGCTTCTCTATTCACTAGGCTAAAAGGGGTGAAAGTGGGCCATTCCTCTGTTCTACCAACATCAATATATACAGTGTATACTCCAGACCGCAAAACAAAACCAATGGCTCTCATACTCAACACTAACTGATGCACATTGAATCTCCCACCGCTCATCCACATGTACACACTAGTATTCTTTATTAGCTGCTTCATTATGTCTCAAATCTAAAGAGCACAACACAATGTCCGCATTTAGATGTCTACAGGCATAGCTAGTCAGAGGGAGGGACAAAGCGATAGAGGGAGGGGAGTAAGAGAGGAGAGAGAGATGGAGAGAGCAACAGATAGAGATAAAGCAAGAAATATAATAAGGACAGATGGATAGAAAGAGAGAAAGGAGAGATAAAAGTAACAACCTACTCACAAGATCTCTTTTGCTGGGGTTTTCACTGCGAGCAGTAGTCAGCGAGTCAGGGTTGATGAGAAACAAGAAATGACAGAAGGGGGAGAGATAATGGTCGCCTCGGGGCTAAGAGTGCACACGGCTCAGGCAAACTGCAATGAAGGATGTCTAAAGGGCCCTGGCACACAGCCGGTTTTTGGATTCTTTATTGTTGGTCTTCTGAAAAGATTCTAAGACTTGCCTCATCTCGAATTATTCGTTTTTCAAGAGAATTGAGAACGGTGATTGCTGCCTTGAACACACTATTGTACTGTGTACGCGATAAGAGGATTTATTTGTCATAGATTAGAAGCATGACCTGAATGTATTGATTTGATTTCTGTGTTGAGTGAATGCAAGAGCCCAGCCATGTGTTGTGTTCATTAGGCACAAAAAGAAAGGAAATGGTCCAAAACAGGGAGATTCTATCTGAACTTGTCCAATAAGAAATGCTCATTTTCAATTGCAAAACATTTTTCTATGGTTTGTCCTAATGAACATGACCCAGGTGTGTCTAGTTGAGATGAGATATGCGTACCGATCATGGTGTTAAGAGACAGGTCCTGAATCTTCTTCTGGTTCTGACCCAGTGGTGAACCACAGAATGCCACAGGAGCGTAGAGGGGGGACAAACCCGAGCTGAGGGAGGAAGGGAATAATTATAACTAAAAAAACATGTTCAAAGAGTGTGTGTATGTATGTATACACACCTAGGGTTGACCGTAGACTTGGACACGTGGGCTTTGAGCTCCCACAGCATGACACGGCCGTCGCTGACCGTCAGGGCGGCGTTGTTCTCATTGACCGGACAGATGACCATGCGGTAAGGTCGCACGGTCTTGGTGACCCTGATGGCATCACACTGGGAACGCAGGTCATACACCAGCTCCTGGACACTCTGCTCCGGATCTGACGCAGCTACTTCACACACACACACATTATGAGATGGAGAGTGTAGGAGGGAGAAGGAGAGAGAAAGAAAGAAATTGGGGGGAGAAAGATAACGCAATTGACTCTCCGCTTTTAGAGTCATCAGCACTTCTCACTAACAGAGAATAATGAAAATGTGAAAATATACAGTCAATTGACGTGCAAGAGTTTTGGGTTATTTACTGCAGTCTAGACTGCTAGATGGATGAATGGAGGAGTGATTGACAGATGGACAGAGCGTGTGAGAGTAGATTAGTTCTTTTTGAGAGAAGATGGATGAATGGAACGAATGAGTGACAGAGGTAGAGTAGAGGAGTTCTTGTTTTTGAGAGAAGATTGACTGACTGTGTGAGTGACAGTAGAGGAGGGGTGCTTGCCTGATTCGTCGGGTGCAGTGGTGGAGCGACACACCCTCAGAGTGATGCAGCCGTTCTCGTGGAGACAGAAGAGAGCGTCTCTTTGGGCACAGGGGATCACCTGGATAAAGGAAGTAGAACAGAGAATGATGTGATTGGGTGAAAATATCCCCCAATCCCAAACTAGCCCATAGCCTCAAGCAACTCGCTTGGAAGTCCTTCTGCTATCACTATCAGAGGGTGACTACAAGAGCGGTGAAGGGATAATATAATATGCCATCAAGCAGATACTTTTAACCAAAGCAACTTAGTCATGTGTGCATGATTGTTTTTATTTGGGTGCTCCCAGCGGTAATCGAACCCACGCTCATGACGTTGCAAATGACATGCTCTACCAACTTAGCCACAGAGGGATCAATAAGCTTGGTCGAAGTGGCTATCAGTGGGTCTCATTATCCCCTACGAACTAGATGATTTCACCCCCTTAGCTTTGGGACATCACTACATATGGAAGAGGTGCGTGTTAATGCACAAACGGAGGGTCGGGGGGAAGTGGAAGAGAAAGGGATTGGTTGGGGATTCAGCATATTGTGTCTTTATTGGAGTATGACTGGGTAAGTGTGAATGTGTAACTATCTCTAATGACAGTGTGGTTGTGCATGTCTTAGTGTGTGTCCCTGGCTCCCTATCCTCTACCACAGTCCAGGCTGGACTCGGAGCCTTCTTCGCTGCAGCTGTATCATCACTCATGCAAATTGGCTGTGACAAGCGCTTTACAACAATTAGCGAGAACCCTGCAACTGATGGACAGAGCCTCAAAGGCTGAGTAATGCTACTCCTCTACTACTGCCCTGTGACTTGGGCTGGGCTGCTGTACTGAAATGTGTACAGTGTAGGCTACACACTTCTGAACCCAAACAGACAGACATACAGTACCAGTCAGAAGTTTGGACACACCTACTAATTCAAGGGTTTTTCTCTATTTTTACGATTTTCTGAAGTGAGGAAAACTAAACTATGAAATAACACATATGGAATCATATAGTAACCAACACAAAAAAAGTGTTAAATCAAAAGATTATTTACATTTTAGTTTCTTCAAAGTAGCCACCCTTTCTTTGCCTTGATGACAGCTTTGCATACTCTTGGCATTCTCTCAGCCAGCTTAACCTAGAATGATTTTCCAACAGTTGTGAAGGAGTTCCCTCATATGCTGAGCACTTGTCAGCTGCTTTCCTTCATTCTGCAATCCAACTCATCTGATGCAGCACTCAATCGCTCCCCTTCTTGGTCAAAATGACCTTTATACAGCCTGGAGGTGTGTTGGGTCATTGTCCTGTTGAAAAACAAATGATAGTCCAACTAAGCCCAAACCAGAAGGGATGGAGCGTTACTGCAGAATGCTGTGGTAGCCATGCTGGTTAAGTGTGCCTTGAACTATAAATAAATCACAGAAAGTGACACCAGCAAAGCACCCCACACCTCTTCCTCCATGCTTCACAGTGGGAACCACACAAGTAAATATCATCCCTTCACCTACTCTGCGTCTCACAAAGACACAGCGATTGGAATCCAAAAATAAAAAAAATTGGACTCAGACCAAAAGAAAGATTTCAACTGGTCTAATGTCCATTGCTCGTGTTTCTTGGCCCAAACAAGTCTTATTTGCGTCATTTAGTAGTAGTTTCATGCAGTCTACTCTGAAAAGCTGATGTTGAGATTACTGATGTTACTTGAACTCTGAAGCAATTATTTGGGAAGCCATTTCTGAGGCTGGTAACTAATGAACTTATCCTCTGGAGCAGAGGTAACTCTGGGTCTTCCTTTCCTGTGGCTGTCCTCATGAGAGCCAGTTTCATCATAGCGTTTGATGATTTTTGCGACAACATTTGAAGAAACTTTAAAAGTTCGTCAAATTTTCTGGATTGACTGTCTAAAAGTAATGGACTGTCATTTATCTTTGCTTATTTGAGCTATTCTTACCATAATATGGACTTTCTATTTTAACAAATAGGGCTATCTTCTGTATACCACCCCTATCTTGTCACAACACAACTGATTGGCTCAAATGCATGAACTTCAGGTTCGGGAAGTCCCCTGCAAGACGGTTGAGCTAACGTAGGCTAATGCGATTGGCACGAGGTTGTAACTAACAAGAATATTTCCCAGGACATAGACATATCTGATAATGGCAGAAAGCTTAAATTCATGTTAATCTAACTGCACTGTCCAATTTATAGTAGCTATTACAGTGAAATAATACCATGCTATTGTTTGAGGAGAGTGCAGTTTTGTTACACGAAAAGTTATTAATAAACAAATTAGGCACATTTGGGCAGTATTGATACAACATTTTGAACAAAAATGCTATGGTTCATTGGATCAGTCTCAAACTTTGGAGTTGGTCCCCCTTTGCTGCTATAAAAGCCACCACCAGATGTTGGAACGTAAGCACAAGATGTCATTGTATGCTGTAGCGCCAAGATTCCCTTCACTGGAACTGAGGGGCCTAGCCGAAACCATGAAAAACAGCCCCAGACCGATATTCCACCTCCACCTAACTTTACAGTTGGCACTATGCAAATCGGGCAGCTACCGTTCTCCCCGCATCCGCCAAACCCAGATTCGTCCATCGAACTGCCAGATGGTGAAGCGTGATTAAATCACTCCAAAGAAGGCTGCAGTAGATATCTCAGATAGGGGGGTGTGAGACCTAAGAGGGTTTAATAAATATGCATCAACCAGTGGGTCTTGCGACGGGTATACAGAGATGACCAGTTTACAGAGTAGTATAGAGTGCAGTGATGTGTCTTATAAGGAGCATTGGTGGAAAATCAGATGGCCGAATGCTAAAGAACATCGAGCGCTCGAGAGCACCCTTACCTGCCGATCTCGAAGTTATGTCTCCGTAATCTATCATGGGTAGGATGGTTACCTGAATCAGGGTTAGTTTGGCAGCTGGGATGAAAGAGGAGCAACATGTCTAGATTTAACCTTAGCCTGCATCTTTGATATGTGCTGAGAGAAGGACACTGTACCATCTACCCATACTCCCAAGTACTTGTATGAGGTGACTACCTCAAGCTCCACATCCTCCGGTAGGAGGGGCACTCTTACCAGACCTTTGTTGGAGGTGTTCAGAACCAGGTTAAAGGCAAAGAAAGCTTGTTGGACACTAAGAAAGCTTTGTTGTACAGCGTTTAACAAAAAATCAGAGGGGCCAGCTGAGTATAAGACTGCATATAAATGGATGAGAGAGATTCCTACTGCTTGAGCTATGTTGTTGATGTAAATTGAGAAGTGTGGGACCTAGGATCGAGCCTTGGGGTACTGCCTTGCTGTCAGGCAATGGCTGAGACAGCAGATGTCCTGACTTTATACACTTATACAGTCTGAAAACAAGAAAACAACAGCCACGAACGATGTGTTTACAATACCGCGTTGGTAATAAAGCATTATTTGTTCGAATACAAATTCTGTGGTAGCTAGCTAGCTTTAGTTTGGTACCTAGCTAGCACCAATACAACCAGCCTGAAAACAATGACCAGTAGAAACTGCAGTCATTTTCACTATTCTTAGCAGTGATTTAGGAATCCTTGTTAGTAAGTATTAGCTAGATTGCCACTTGTTGTTTGCCTATTGAAATTTAACTTCAATTCATGAAAATAAAAAGCTAGCCAGCTACTTAACCCGGTTGCCCAAAGCTAACATTATAAGCAGCCAGCTAGCTTCATCTGGCTTGTGAGGCTTGACCTGACTGGGTTATGTATTGTGAAGCTAGCCACAATAAGGATTAGGCACAATAGTGGAATTTGCAGTTTGCCTTCAAAATAAAACTACCTCTTTGAAAGTGATGCAGAAGGTTACAATTGGTGGAATTATGCCATATTTAGACTATATAATGTTAAACAATGTTGGAATGTGAAGCAATGAAATGGGGTATCAGTCTACTCTGTGATACCCACAGAACACAACTGTATAGAGTGTATGCAAATATTAGGCGTTGTAGCTCTTATCGCAGGACTGTGACTGTGTGAAATCAACTCCCCAGTCAGCCTATTGTGTGTATTGACAATGATATTGCACTGTACAGCTTTCCCTAAGGATTGGGGATCAATTGGCCAACAGTCTTCTCAATACCCAATATATGTTTTCCCCAAAGCCCACCTCAGAGTTATGAGACTCCAAAACATCCACGCAGTATTGTTCTTCCCCAACAATAAATAGTGTTCAATACACATAGGTTGACAATAAATGTGGCTCAATTCACAGTTATTTCAGAGTCCCGCAATAAGAGCTATGATGCTAATGTTCTCTGGGTGTCAGAGTAGACTGATACCTATGGATTGTGTATCAATGACATGGGTTAAGGCTGTACAGTGAAATAAGTATGCCCCCAATGCAATTCTAAAGTATAATACATCCAGTGTGATTTCAACAGATTGTCAAATTAACAAATTATTGTCTTTTGGTGATTTTATATAACAACATTCCAACTTTGTTTACCATGATCTATTAAATTATGGCATAATTCTACTATTTGTATTCATTTGCATCACTGTCAATGACATACTTTAATTTTGAAGGCGGTTAGGTTCTTAAAATTCTAAAGAAATAACCCACAGACAAGAGAAGCTTTAACCAAGTTTAATTCTGCCCAAAGGTTATGTACAGGTGTAATTCAGACAACCCAACATTTGTCCCATCCAGATACTTATATCCCACTTAAGACACTCCCTCTCTCCAATCCTTACAGTTTATGCCCCATCAGGAAGAAGGTAACCAGATACTACCCTGATTGCTCCCTTAAGGGGAACTGACCTCACCCGTCATTTGCTGACCTCAACCCCTCCTTCACCTAATCCACAGATAACCATCTGTCTTCCCTATATAAACACTTAGCTCTCCTCCATCAAACACATTCTACAAAGAACCCTTAACTTTCTCCTGAGTCTATGCTTCTTCTCTATCATGTATTTAATATATCAATGTTCAAAATGTCGAACCCAACAAAGGCTAACCGCAAAGTCCACTATTGTGGCGAATCCTTATTGTGGCTAGCTTCACATAGATGGGTCCGACCACCATTAATCAAATAAGAACTGTCTTATAAATTAGGGTTTTAGATGACACCCAGATATAAACTTTGCAAGCTAACAATAGCTACTGAAACAGATGTCGTTTTGCTATGTTTTTGGGGAAAAGCATTGTTTGCATCCATGAGCTAGCTAGCTAGCTTTTTTTTAAATGACCAGCACTGTAGGTGCGCGAGACAACTTTACAAGCATCATAGCATATGAATCGATGAATCGTTGTGACATGAAATACGAGTAAGTGTAATCAAGGTGTAAGAACTACATTAAAAAAATGTAGAAACGCATTAAATTATATGACGTGCAGTCATATTCATGTCCTGATTGGTCAACAAGCTTATTTGACACATCAAATAGTATTATTTGACTTGTTTCTTTTTTGACCCCGGCCAATACCGGACGACGCTGGGCCAATTGCCAAAGAGCCTGCACTTTCGAACCAGGCTCTTTGAGATACAGTCATACAGTGCCTTAGACCTATGTGTCCATGTATGTGTGTTAACTATTTAACTGTACTAGAATGCTTAAAATGCCGCAAATATTTTAAATATCGGTTATCGGTATCGTTTTTTTTGGCAAGGAAAATACGGGATATCGACCAAAAATGTAATATTGGTGAATCACTAGATTTTACTTTAATAAAGTTAAAAACTTGTGTGAACGTTTGATGTGGTATGACTATTAGAAGGCTTAGCTACTGCAGGCCTATGAAGGCAGTGCACATTGGTGCACTGACTGACTCAGACAGTTGAACTTGGTGAGGAAGGATGTTTTAAGCCTACCAGTGTTACTCCTTTAAAATCAAACAATATAATGCTTATCCTTATATTTAAAAAAAAAATACTATAATCAAAAAGGCAAGTAAGTATGCCTATATCTGTATCACAGTAGTAGCCTATCTGACAAGGATAAATAAATGTATGCGGTGTCGGGAACATTCAACCGGTATATCTCCATCTTTCTTTCGGTGTCTGTCTAGGCCTAAGCTTCTCTTCATGAATATATCCTACAGTGGACGCCTGATCCTACATGCATGCAATAAATACCCTGATACATTTGCGGCTAAATCTCTGACAGCACCAACAACTATTTTTAGCAAAATAAAAACAGACTGCAACATTTTTAACATGCACATCGAAACACAACCAATCGTTTTTTGTAATAGGAAGTTTTACAGGACACATAACTGTGGATCATTTGGCCAACGTCACTCGTTTATTGATGGTGCTGGCAGCACCCAGTTGGAAGTCTCTTTCACTCATTAGTTCTACTCTCGGATCTGAACGGATCTCTCAGATCTGAATCGGCACAGGTCTGTTCGGGTCTGTTTTTTCAACGGGCCTTTTCGGAATGGTGCGACTGTCCTCGGGTCCATTCGGGACGAGTCTCCATTTTATGGGTAGGGGTTGGTTTACGCATTGCAATTCCAACTCTGTGTGTTGTGTGTGCATGCATGAGTACGGTGCCTATAGAAAGTATTAATACTCCTAGAGTTACTCTATATTCTGTTGCGTTAAAGCCTAAATTGAGTCATCTTGATCAGCTTTGCACATCTGGATTTGAGGATGTTATTCCTTGCAGATTTTCTCAAGCTCTGTTAAATTAGCTGGGGAGTGGCTGGGCCTCTCAGGGACTTTCACAATCTTGTTCTGAAGTCATTTCAGCATTGCTTTGGCTGTATGCTTGGGGTCATTGTCCTGCTGGTACATAAATATTTGCCTCAATCTAGGGTCATTTACACTCTGAAGCAGATTAATTTTGTGTGGGTGCTTTGCTGCAGGAGGGACTGGTGCACTTCACAAAATAGATGACGATGGAAAATTATGTGGATGTATTGAAGCAACATCTCAAGACATCAGTCAGGAAGTTAAAGCTTGGTCGCAAATGGGTCTTCCAAATGAACAATGACCCCAAGCATACTTCCAAAGTTGTGGAAAAATAGCATAAGGACAGCAAAGTCAAGGTATTGGAGTGGGCATCACAAAGCCCTGACCTCAAGCCTATCGAAAATGTGTGGGCAGAACTGAAAAAGTGTGTGCGAGCTAGGAGACCTACACACCTGACTCAGTTACACCAGCTCTGTCAGGAGGAATGAGACAAAATTCACCCAACTTATTGTGGGAAGCTTGTGGAAGGCTACCCGAAACGTTTGTCCAAAGTTAAATTGTTTAAAGGCAATGCTACCAAATAATAATTGAGTGTATGTAAACTTGTGACGCACTGGGAATGTGATGAAATAAATAAAAGCTGAAATAAAATAATTATATACTATTATTCTGACATTTCATTCTTAAAATAAAGTGATGATCCTATCTGACCAAAGACAGGGAATTTTTACTCTGAATAAATGTCAGGAATTGTGAAAAACTGAGTTTAAATGTATCTGGCTAAGGTGTATGTATGTAAGCGTCCGACTTCAACTGTAAAGTACCATACAAAAATGTAGAACACTGATTGCACAGGGGTTTAATTGAGGTCAGGGTAAGTTGAGGTGAGACTGAAGAGTGTGTGTGTGTGTTGCGTCCCACCTGAATGAAGGGAACCCCGGAGCGTTCAATGGCAACCACACCCACGGTCTGGCTGAGCTCAAGATCCAGGATGAGGATCTCTCTGGGGTAGAGCAACAGCATGTGGTTCCTCTTGGAGGGCAGGTAGGACAGCTGCAGGCAGTCTGCATTCAGGGTCACAGCCTCCGCTCTGACGAGAGGAACACACCCATAGAAATATAATTAACTTCCCGATTTTAATTCCTGGAATGGGTACATTCAATATGGCTGCCTATCCGCTCATCATGGAACAGTGACTTGAATAGGAATGGCCCTTCCATTAATTCTGTTTTCATGAAACACAACAGTCTTTAACTTGACTAACTTTAAACCAGGTATTACGCTGTCTGATGATGATGCAGTTTTTGACCAACTCAGTGGCATTGCGGTTTGAGTGCCTGCCCTGTGATAGGTCGGGGTTAAGACATTTCTAAGACTTAAAAAAAGATTTGAAAATAAAATCAGACCCCCTCTGCTTGGCACTAAGGACATGAATTGGGGGTAAGGCCCTGCAGTAGATGAGTGTCCTGTTCAATGTCCAGGGGGTGTGCTTGCCCTATGGCCCGTTCTGGCTGGGGAAAAAGCTACTTACTTAATGGTGGAGTATAATGCATTGCCAGAATTGTATGGACATGTTCTCCTTTAGTTATAGCATCTTAGCGTCAGCTCACAATGACACGCTGAATTTACCTGCTAATTGTATTCATCCACTGAAAATTTGCCACACACTGTAGAAGTACATACAATACTAGTCAAAAGTTGACACACCTACTCAATCAAGGGTTCTTTATTTTTACTATTTTCTACATTGTATAATAATAGTGAAGACATCAAAACTATGAAATAACAGATATGGACTCACGTTGTAAACAAAAAAAAAAAAAAATCAAAATAGATTTTATATTTGTGATTCAAAGTTGCCACCCTTTGCCTTGATGACAGCATTGAACACATTCTGTCAACCAGCTTCACCTGGAATGCTTTTCCAGCAGTCTTGAGTTCCCACATATGCTGAGCACTTCTTGGCTGCTTTTCCTTCAATCTGCAAAATGATAGTCCCACCAAGCGCAAACCAGACAGGATGGCGTATTGCTGCAGAATGCTTTCGTAGCCATGCTGGTTAAGTGTTCTTTGAATTCTAAATAAATCACAGACAGTGTCACCCACACCTCCTTCTCCATGCTTCATGGTTGAAACCACACATGCGGAGATCATCCGTTCACCTACTCTGAGTTTCACAAAGACACAGCGGTTGGAACCGAAAATCTCAAATTTGGACTCATCAGACAAGACCAAAAGACAGATTTCCAACGGTCTAATGTCCATTGCCCGTGTTTCTTGGCCCAAGCAAGTCTCTTCTTATTATTGGTGTCCTTTAGTAGCAGTTTCTTTGAAGCAATTCAACCATGAAGGCCTGATTGACAATTTATCAATCCAGTGTTAATCTGCAAAATTGTAATTATTCGCCTACCTCCTCATGCCTTTTGCACAAAATGTATATAGACTCTCTTTTTTTCTACTGTGTTATGGACTTTTTTAATGTTTACTCCATGTGTAACTGTGTTGTTGTCTGTTCACACTGCTATGCTTCATCTTGGCCAGGTCGCAGTTGTAAATGAGAACTTGTTCTCAACTAGCCTACCTGGTTAAATAAAGGGGGAGAAAATATATATATATTTTTTTATTCACACACACATTCTCCTCTGAACAGTTGATGATGAGATGTGTCTGTTTCTTGAACTCTGAAGCATTTATTTGGGCTACCATTTCTGAGGCTGGTAACTTTAATGAACTTATCCAGCAGAGGTAACTATGGGTCTTCATTTCTTGTGGCGGTCCTTATGAGAGCCAGTTTCATAGCGCCTTGTGTTTTTTTGGACTGCACTTGAAACGTTCGAAGTTCTTGAAATGTTCCGCATTGACTGACCTTCATGCCTAAAAGTAATGATGGACTGTCATTTCTCTTTGCTTATTTGAGCAATTACTGCCATAATATGGACTTGGTCTTTTACTAAATAGGGCAATCTTCGGAATACCATCCCTACCTTGTCACAACACAACTGATTGGCTCAAACGTATTGAGGAAAGACATTCCACAAATTAACTTCTAAGGCACACCTGTTAATTGAAATACATTCCAGGAGACATCAGGGATTGTACCAGTCTTTCACATAATCATGGTTCTCTCAGGACATACAGTCCCAGTCTACACAGCTAGCTGGGTTCTCAGTACATTGTGCAGACAGAAAAAAAGAACGGGAAGAAGAAAGGTGGAGGTGTACGTTTCATGATTAACTGGTTTTGATTGTGGTAACATACAAGAACTCAAGTCAATCTGTTCACCCGACCTAGAATATCATAATATCAAATGCTGATAGTATTACCACCAAAAATAATTACCTGATCTTTGGTTGTCGTCACAGCCATGTATATTCCCCCTCAAGCCGATACCACAATGGTCCTGAAGGAACTACACTGGACTTTGAGCAAACTGGGAACCACATATCCTGAGGTCGCAGTTATTGTAGCTGGAGACTTTAACAAAGTAAATATGAGGAAAAGCTACTGAAGCGCTAACAACACATTTCCTGCAGTACATGCTCTTCAAAATCTCTCTACCATTGTTACTCTCCTTCACCACCTGGGGTGTTGCTACCTACCCTCACCACCTGGGGGCGGCCCGTCAGGAAGTCCAGTACCCAGTTGCACAGGGCGGGGTCTCGAGCTTGATGATGAGTTCGGATTATATTTAAGAAACATGTGAAGGTTGTGATTAAAACGGTTAAGTTTGGATTATCCAGCTTTAGGTTTATAAAGACCTTTGCTTGACCATGCTATGATCTTCTCACATTTGAGAGACTGCCTCGCATGCTGGTAACAAGCAGGAGCTACTATTCTGAAATTACACAAAGTCTGCTGCCTCAGTTTGTACGATGGCAATTTGCATATACTCCAGAAAGTTATGAAGAGTGATCAGATGAATTGCAATTAATTGCAAAGTCCCTCTTTGCCATGCCATTGAACTGAATCGCCCAAAAACATTTCCACTGCATTTCAGCCCTGCCACAAAAGGACCAGCTGACATGTCAGTGATTCTCTCGTTAACCCGTGTGAGTGTTGACGAGGACAGGGCTGGAGATCACTCGGTCATGCTGATTGAGTTTGAATAACTGACTGGAAGCTTCAAAAGGAGGATGGTGCTTGGAATCATTGTTCTTCCTCTGTCAACCATGGTTACCTGCAAGGAAACATGTGCCGTCATCATTGCTTTGCACAAAAAGGGCTTCACAGGCAAGGATATTTCTGCCAGTAAGATTGCACCGAAATCAACCATTTATTGGATCATCAAGAACTTCAAGGAGAGCGGTTCAATTGTTGTGAAGAAGGCTTCAGGGCGCCCAAGAAAGTCCAGCAAGCGCCAGGACCGTCTCGTAAAGTTGATTCAGCTGCAGGATCGGGGCACCACCAGTACAGAGCTTGCTCAGGAATGGCAGCAGGCAGGTGTGAGTGCATCTGCACGCCCAGTGAGGCGAAGACTTTGAGGATGGCCTGGTGTCAAGAAGGGCAGCAAAGAAGCCACTTCTTGAGGAATAACATCAGGGACAGACTGACATTCTGCAAAAGGTACAGTGATTGGACTGCTGAGTCATTTTCTCTGATGAATCCCCTTTCCGATTGTTTGGGGCATCCGGAAAAAAGCTTGTCCGGAGAAGACAAGGTGAGCACTATGTCGTGGAAAATTGTACGTTTGTTATAATGCTTGTATTACATTATAGTTGTTTTATTCGACAGAATAGAGTATTGGCTCAAAGGCATTAAGAAGGAAAGGAATTACACAAATTAACTTACGGCAGCACACCTGTTAATTGAAATGCATTCCAGGTGACTACCTCATGAAGCTGGTTGAGAGAATGCCAAGAGTGTGCAAAGTGTCATCAAGGCAAAGGGTGGCTACATTGAAGAACCTAAAGTATACTTTGATTTGTTTAACACTTTTTGTGTCGTCCAAACTTTTGATTGGCACTGCATATCAATGAATTGACGAGGGCACTACAACAGTCTGCAGAACCCGGCCTCACCCTTCTAGAATCTGAAGTGAAATGTCTACTGATGATCTAGTGCTTCTGTCCACAACCAAGGAGGGCCTAATGCAGCACCTGGATATTCTGCACAGATTCTGTCAGACCTGGGCCCTGACAGTGAATCTCAGTAAGACAAAAATAATGGTGTCCCAAAAAAGGTCCAGATGCCAGGACCACAAATACAAATTCCATCTAGACACTGTTGTCCTAGAGCATACAAAACAGTTTAACTTCCACAAAGGTATGAACGATCTCACATGGCAATATGCCATCAAAAGGACCATACAATTTGACATCCCAATTAGGATCTGGAGAAAATACTTAAATCAGTTACAGAAACCACTGCCCTCTACGGTTGTGAGGTCTGGGGTCCGCTAACCAACCAAGAATTCACCAAATGGGACAAACACTAAATTGAGAATATGCATGCAGAATTCTGCAAAACATCTCACGTGAACAATGTAAAACACTAAATAATTCATGAAAAGCAGAATAAGGACGATACCTTCTAATTATCAAGATCCATTAAAAAAATGTTTTTAAATTCAACAGCAATTCCCAAACCTCACATCACCTATAGAGATGAACTGAGAGAAGAGTCCCCTCAGCAAGCTGGTCCTGGGGCTCTGTTCAAACACAAAGATGCCACTGAGCCCCACGAAAACAACACAATTCGACCCAACCAAATCATGAGAAAACGAAAATAATAATTACTTGGCACAAATGAACATAAAAACAAAGCTATTTAGCCCTCAGAGAGGACACAGTGGCAGAATACCTGACCATTGTGATTTACCCAAAATTAAGGTGAGCATAGTCTTGCTATTGAGAGAGGCTGCCGTAGCCAGACCTGGTTCTTGAGAGAAGACCGGCTGCCCACAAATGTGCCCACATCTGGTGGAAACTAACCTGACCATATTGAAAAACATATTTCCCTCTTGTTACACAGACCCAAAGAATTTAAAAACAAATCAAATGTTGATAAACCCCAAATAAATATTAGGTGAAATACCACAGTGTGCAATCCCAGCAGCAAGATTTGTGAACTGTTGCCACAAGGACAACCATGAATACAAATTATATCTATACTGAACAAAAATATAAAAACGCAACAAATTCATCAATTTTATTGAGTTACAGTTCATAGAAGGAAAAACTCAATGGAAATAAATTCATTAGGCCCTAATCTAAGGATTTCACATGACTGGGCAGGGGCACGGGGGGCGACGTAGGCCCACCTACTGGGGAGCCAGGCCCAGCCAAGCAGAATACTTTTTCACCACATAAGGGCTTTATTACAGACCGAAATACAGAGCATTCAGAAAGTATTTAGACCCCTTGACTTTTTCCACATTTTGATACATTAGAGCCTTATTATAAAAACTTGATTTTAGAAACAATTCACTCATTTACCTAGACACTATACCCCATAATGACAAAGCAAAGATGTTGATATTTTTGCACAAGTATGCATCTTGTGCATCTTTTTTAACTGACGAGTTTCAGAAGAAAGTTCAGTTTCTGGCCATTTTGAGCCTGTAATCGAACCCACAAATGCTGATGCTCCAGATACTCAACTAGTCTAAAGGTGGCAAGTTTTCTTGCTTCTTTAATCAGGACAACAGTTTTTACAATTGCACAATTGCAAAATGGTTTTCTAATTATCAATCATTGTAGATATTCAATCAAAGAAAAGTTGTTTAATTCTTTTTTTTTTATCAGCCATTTCCAGCTACAATAGTCATTTACAACATTAACAATATCTACCCTATTTCTGATGAATTTTATGTTATTTTTTAAATGGACAAAAAATGCACATTGTTTTCAAAAACAAGGACATTTCTAAGTGACCCAAAACTTTTGAATGGTAGTGTATAAGGTATTACCGTTTATCTTTTATAAAGACACAAACATTTAAAAAACCTGTTTTCACCTTGTTATTATTGGGTATTGTGTGGAGACTGATGAACATTTTAATTTAATACATTTTAAAATTGATTAACAAAATGTGGAAAAGGTCAAGGGGCGTGAATACTTTCCGAATGCACTGTACTACTCAGTTTCCTCAACTGCGGCTGGTCTCAGACGATCATGCAGGTTAAGAAGCCAGATGTGGAGTGGCCTTTTATTGTCCCTAGCACAAGGTGCACCTGTGTAATGATCATGCGGTTTAATCAGCTTCTTGATATGCCACACCTGTCAGGAGGATGGAATATCTTGGCAAATGATAAATGCTCACTAACAGGGACGGAAACAAATGATAGTGACGACCTTTCTCGCTCTCTCAACTGTCCTCTGTCACAGACAGGCCTTGTGTTATGATCAGCACATAGAATGTAGGACAATGGCAATTAGGCCTAATAATTTCCCTGTATGTACCGTTGAGTGATTTCTTGAACTCAACCAGGATAAACTATTAGTATTACAAGACTAAATAATAAACCAATTACAGACATGAAGGTGGGCAGCTGTGAGGGTGGTTATTACAGCAATGGTAGCCTATGCCTTAATGCAACATATTACATAGGGTCAATTCCATACAGGTTGGCCCAAATAGGTTTTTGATCTTCCTGAAATAAAATCCATAGAAATGTCATTTGGGGGGGAAGGATGTTTAGCATACCTTTGAAGTCTATTTCCAAAATGATAATTGAGAAATAATGAATTCACATTGGAAAATTGTTGGCATTTCACCTTACCCAGGCCTTCTTTAAGACACGACAACAATGAGTCTGTAGATGCTACAAAGCGAGTCATGCTCTCATTTGAAACCTTAATGTGGGCTCTGAAATCATTCATTTCTGAATAATACAAATATATACTTACATATCTCAAAAGTACCCAAGTACGTTTTTAGATATATTGTTTTAAACAATACACGCTTTCTAATATGGAATGTGTAATAAGAACCATGCAGTGTTTAGCTATGGGGTTTTCTTACGTTGGCTTCTCGTTGGTGATGAGCACTTTGACCTTGTTCAGGGCCTTCTTGGCACCGGTAGGGGCAGGGAGGGCAGCAGGCACAGGCTTAGTGTGGGCAGGGCTGGCATGGGGGCTGGCGATATAGACCTTCTTACCCCCGCTGCCCGGGGGTTTGGAGTGAGAGAAGTCAGAGATGAAGACAATGCCTTCGCTGGTCAGCACTGAGCATGAAAGAAGAGAGAGCAAGGGAAGAGATTATGACAGGTTTGAAATCTATTTAAAGTAAATGTTTTTTTTTTTATTATTATTAACTGGACTGTAATGACTGCTCTAGGATCAACAGGTCTGGGATCTGTTCAAATGAATGTTGTTCAGGGGCATCACACATCCCAAAAATCTGAGGGGGTACAAAGTTCGTGAGGATGACTGGGGAGTGGTCCGGAGGTGCAATATGCCATCCTTAAATTCAAGAATCTTGCATTTTTTAAACCCCTGAAATAACTTTTTTTCTGTAATCTAAAGACATGATCAATATGCTTCATTCTATTAATCCCCAAAACTAAGTTAAGTGAACAGTTAGCCTTTTTCTAAAGCCCGAAGAAGACAGGAAATTCAAACGCTAACATTATGGGGAGGTTTTCCTGGACTAAAAAGCAAGATCAATGGAACATATCCAGCCAAAATCCATTGTGAGTACATCTGTTGTTGAAGTACTGTAGATCAATAAAATTGACCTCCCCATAATGTTTGAATTAGTGGAATGGGATGATTTTTTACATGAAAAAACATGTTTACATTAATGGGGTAAATCTCTAAAAGGATGTATTCGGCTGTTTGATAGGTCTAAATCCTAATCAATCCATCCAATGTGAGTACATATGTTGTTTAAGTAGATCAATAAACTACTCTACTCTAGCAGTAGTCAAGCTGCTTATGCTGAAAAGTCTTGTTAGTGCATAGGTCACATTAGCATTTCAATTTCCTGTGTTTTTCAATGTCAGACAAAGGATAATATTTAACTTAAAACAAACTGTGAAAATATCCTAATTACATAACTAATGTGCATACATTTGCATAAGAGGAACACATTTACCACAGTACCCAACTTCCCCAATGACGGATGTTCTGAATACAGTCACAGGTAAATATGACTGCCTTGCTTTTATAAAATGACATAAAAAAAAATATACATATTTTCAACAAAAAGTTATTTTTATAAGTACATTTAATTTTAGAAGCAAATTCATACAAAGTTAATTCTTCCACCAGTCCGGACAAAAATATGGTTGTTAGTACTTTTGGTCATGTTGCTAGACGGCCAGTTTTTTTATAGCAACAAAAGCCGATGTGTGCGCAACTACGGGGCAAAACAGACGGGTTTGGCTTAGACTGTTGACAACTACATTCAGTGTCCAAATTTGTATTGAAAACATTAAAACATTGTTAGTTAGCTACAGTGCCTTCAGAAAGCATTCATACGCCTTGACATATGACGTGTTTTACAGTCTGAATTCTAAATTCATTCAAATAGATGCGTCTCACCCAGCTACACACAATACCCCTAAAAACATGTTTTCAGACATTTTAGCAAATGTATTGAAAATGAAATACAGAAGTATTCACACCCGAGTCAATATTTTGTAGAAGAACCTTTGGCGGCGGCGATGACAGCTGTGAGTCATTTGGGAAAGTATAAGAACTTCGCACACCTGGATTAATGCAATTTCTGCCCATTACACTTTTCCAAATTCTTCAAACTCTGTCAAGTTGTTTGCTGATCATTAATCGTCTTGCCATAGATTTTCAAGACAATTTAAGTCAGAACTGTAACTAGGCCATTCAGGAACATTCAATGCCATCTTGGTAAGCACCTCCAGTGTAGATTTGGCCTTGTGTATCAGTTTTTTTGTCCTGCTGAAAGCATGTCCCATTGTCTGTTGGAAAGCAAACTGTACAAGGTTTTCCTCTAGGTTTTTGCATGTACTTTATTCTGTAGTCGTCTGGTCTAATTTTTCTTTCTTTTTTTTCTCCCCAATCTCATGATTATGATCTTGTTTCATTGCTGAAACTCCACAATGGGCACTGGAGAGGCGAAGGTAGAGTCATGTCCTCCGAAACATGACCTGCCAAGCAACGCTTCTTAACACGTGCTCGCTTAACCCAGAAGCCAGCTGCACCGGAGGAGGAAACACTGTTCAACTGACGACCAAAGTCAAGCCTGCAGGTGCCAGGCACAGCACAAGGAGACGCTAGAGCACGATGAGTCAAGTAAAGCATACCCATAATATGATGCAGCCACCACCATGCATTGAAAATATGAAGAGTTGTACTCAGTGATGTGTTGTGTTGGATTAGCCACGAACATAACGCTTGGTTTATTTCTTTGCCACATTTTTTGCGATATTAAATGCCTTGTTGCAAACAACATGAATATTTGTATTCTCTACAAGCTTCCTTTTCACTCTGTCAATTAGGTTAGTTTTGTGGAGTAACTTCAATGTTGTTGATCCATCCTCAGTTCTCCTATCACAAGAATTAAACGGTGTACCTGTGTTAGTCACCACTGGCGATTTCCATCCTCTCTGGAAAACGAGTTAGGAATGTCACCTGTATCTTTATAGTAAGTGTGTGTATTGATTCACAAGCCAAAATGTAATGAATAACTTCACGATAATCAAAGGGATATTCAGCGTCTGTTGTATTATTTTTACCCATCTACCAATAGGTGCCATCTTTGTAATGCAATGGAATACCTCCCTGGTATTCCAATGAATGTGTTTGAAATTCACTGTTCGACTGAAGGCCATGTCACGTTTGTGTGGTAGGGGAGATCTGCACGACCTGACACAGTCTCTTCCAACAGATCTTTCTTGTCGGGGCAAAGTATTGCTGCAGAGTCAATGAAACTTTCTTTAAGGAATTTGCCCTCAGCGAATGGCTTGCTGTGGCTAGCTCTCACAATTCTGTCGTTTGCTGAATGCAGTTTTGTGAAAAGACCTTGATGCTTTTGCAACTGAGAAAGCAACTCTTTTAATGCACTTGCCCTCTGCTCAGAAGACTTATTCCTATATTTCTCTGCATTTTTCATCTGGAAGTGTCGGGACGTTGTAGCCTTTCGAGACAGCGATGCTCTCTTTGCAGACTAAGCACACAGCTTTCCCTGCTACCTCAAATACATTTTTCGATGTCCACTCTTGCTGGAACCCTCATTCATTGTCTACCTTCCTTTTCCTAGAAAAACTCATTTTGGCAACATTTCTAGCTAGCTACTATCTCTAACGGTGACGTGTGTCAGCATGTCAGTCACTGTCTGTCCTCGTGCAGTTGCTTTTCGTGCCTTAAAAATAAAATGTCCCAGAAGCGGTGAGAGTTGAATACTCGCCTTTGTGTAAGGATTTATTGGGCTTTTAATTTGAATAACAAATACATTTTTCAAAACTTTACTCTCGCAAATTATTTGTGATCCGAGCATGATTCCGCAGGATTTAGAAATCCATGTTATTTAAAATTGTTGCACCCATACTGCTCACGCGCGCCAACGCGCGTTGCCAAGGGCTAAAATAGAAGTCATTGTTATTTCTGACGCAGATCGCACTGCAAGTCCTGCCTCTCCCATCTCCTCATTGGTTTATAGAAGCAGGTGCACATATGCCATCTCCTCATTGGTTATACCCACGTGGGTGATTGAAAGATTAAATGTTTTTTCGGTTGTCGTGGTAATACTATGAAAGTGTAGATGTCAATTACCATATAAGTTCAAACATGAAAAAGCCTGGAAGGACGAGAGATGATGAGAAACGAGTCGGTTGGCCATTTTATGTGTGGATTAATTGTCAGAGTAGAGGACCTTGTGTATTTCAGGTAAAATAACAACTCAATGTTTATATCCCAGGACAAATTAGCTAGCAACAGCAAGCTAGCTAAATAGGACAAATTAGCTAGCAAGTGCAAGCTAACTAGCCATACATGTTTAATGCTTTTCGACCTTTCCCCAAATTAATGTCACTGGTTCAGAGTTTGTTTTAATATTTTAACCTGCGTGTCATGATTGCATTTGGTGTAGGGGGACAAAATAAATGTATGCACGACAGCCCACGATGGCGCATGCACACAGCCGGTTTGGCTTCCGTGTAACATTACAAAGTCAACTAATGAAACAGATACAATTCCAATAAAGGCTATCTGGCTTGAAATCAATTTTGAACTTTGGCTGAAAACCAAAATATATTGAGCGTCAATGTTGTCGGAATGTAACGTTAGCTAGCTAGGCAAAAACTGTTGCTAAGATACGAGAGTGGCTAGGTTTAAGTTGCGTCACAGCTCGTTACCCAATGAGGACATTCTGCATTTCTAACTTTGAATGAGAGTGTAGGATTTGTAATCGTAATTCTGTCCATCTTCTTCTGTTTCTCGTTCAACAAAACTGAAATATTATCCTGTTATAACTAATTACATGGGAGCTCTTTCCATCATTGTTTGCTGTTAAAGATAGCAAAGAAAATATTTGTTTTGATTAAATCATCACCTTTCTCGAATATTCTAAAGTGGTCATAATTAATATATCTCTGTGGCTCGACTGTCACTTGACAACTTTGGAATTTCTTAGGCGTCACTTCAAAAAGTGCCTTTGTGATAATGCTAATAAAGTAAAATGTTTTAGCAAGAAAACTAGTGAATCGATAGCAGCGTCATCAAGTAACCATTTAGGGAATGGAGTTCTCAGCTGAGGTGGCAAATTTTGTTCAAGAATACGGAGTACTGACGGAGAACAGAAGAGGGGAAAAACTTACTTTAACATGTGTTGGCCAATCAAAATCTAATACAGACATATCGCCGCCCCTATAAAGTAAAATGTATATTTTTCTGCAAATCTAAGCATCTTCTGTTTCTGTCCATCCTCCTAACTGGTGTTTTTTTTTAAAGAAACTAAATATGCTTCTCTGCATCTCTGCTAAAATCTGGGTAAAAGATTGAAAAGAATGTGAGTATTATTCAGTAGATTTAGTTATTGCTTGCTTTTCAAATATACCAACCTTGCCAGCAGACATGCCAGCTAAGATAGTTAGCCAAGCTAGCTACTATTACTTGATTGATAGGCTGAAGTTGCTTCTTGGTAGCTAATTATGACATTGGGAACCTATCTGGGCTAGCTAAAGCCAACTTCATAAAATGTGCCTGGTAGTATTAGAGAAAAAACAAAAATATATATATTTTATAAAAAGGATAAATCTGAGATGGCACATGCCCCTGTGCCCTTATGCCTCTGTTTTTTTACATTATTAAAATGGACTCTAAATATCTACCACATGATTAACCTGTTTGGGATAGGGGGCAGCATTTTCACGTTTGAATGAAAAGCGTGCCCAGAGTAAAACTGCCTGCTACTCAGTCCAAGTCGCTAATATATGCATATTATTAGTAGATTTGGATAGAAAACACTCTGAAGTTCCTAAAACGGTTTGAATGATATCTGTGAGTATAACAGAACTCATATGGCAGACGAAAACCTGAGAAAAATCCAACCAGGAAGTGGGAAATGTGAAGTTTGTAGTTTTTCAACTCTTGGCCTATCAAATAGTGTCTATGAGGTTAAATTGCACTTCCTAAGGCTTCCACTAGATGTCAACAGTCTTTAGAACCTTGTTTGATGTTTCTACTGTGAAGGAGGGGGAATGGGAGTTGAATGAGTCAGTGGTCTGGCAGAGTGCCATAAGCTCGTGACGCATGTGAGAGTTTGCTTGAGTTCCATTGCATTTCTGAAGACAAAGGAATTCTCCGGTTGGAACATTATTGAAGATTTATGATAAAAACATCCTAAAGATTGATTCTATACTTCGTTTGACATGTTTCTACGGACTGTAAATGGAACCTTTTGACTTTGTCTGCTCATGCGTCATGAATGTGGATTACTGGGCTGAACGTGCTAACAAAGGGAGGTATTTGGACATAAAAATGTACATTATCGAACAAGAAACATTTATTGTGGAACTGGGATTCCTGGGAGTGCATTCCATTGAAGATCAAAGGTAAGTGAATATTTATTATGCTATTTCTGACTTCTGTTGACTCCAACATGGCGGATATCTATCTGTATTGCTTGATTTGTTGTCTGAGCGCCGTACTCAGATAATTGCATGGCTTTTTCCGTAATTTTCTTTTTTACATCTGACACAGCGGTTGCATTAAGGACAAGTATATCTTTAATTCTGTGAATAACAGTTGATTATTAGGAGTATTTATGTAAATTGATGTGGCTCTCTGCAAAATCACTGGATGTTTTGGAAGCAAAACATCACTGAACATAATCCGCCATGTAAACTGAGATTTTTAGATATAAATATGCACTTTATCGAACAAAACATATATGTATTGTGTAACATGATGTCCCATGAGTCTCATCTGATCATCAAGATCAAGCGAAGGTTAGTGATTCATTTTATCGCTGTAAAACCTTTTTGAAATCGGACACGATGGGTAGATTAACAAGACGTTTCTTTCATTTGGTGTATTGCACTTGTTAATTTATGAAAGTTACATATTTCTAAAAAATATTTTGGAATTTCGCGCACTGCCTTTTCAGCCGGAATGTTGTCGGCCGTAAGAAGTTAACAAAGATTGACTTCAACTGAAAGAGAAGCTTTCTACAAGCAGGCAGGGAATCTGCTACAAATAACGTTTAAAACCAGTTAAGACTAGGGCTGAATACTGCCCCTTTTGGAGGAAGTGCGTGCCCATAGTAAACTGAAAATATGTTTTCCCAAAATTGCTAATATATGCATATAATAATTATTATTGAATAGAAAACACTCTAAAGTTTCTAAAACCGTTTAAATTATGTCTGTATGTAAAGCAGAACTCTCAGGGCAGCCTTTCTCCCAAACTCTCTCTTGTCAAGAGAAAAGTTGGGTCAACTTTGACGTCATCGCCCCCACCCTTCCCAGGCAGCTACCGATCTGGGAACAGTATGTATGTGTTCAGCGCGATGCCTGCTTTCAAATGGCGCGTTCATTGAGAATCGCGCGAGTCCTCGTCGTTTGGCGGGCGAAAATGTTCGGGTCACTCTCAAATACATGCACTCTTTTCCAAGAAACACCAATTGAAGGCGGTTTGTCTGTTCGCGCTGATCATTGTTTTACATGTTAAAAACATCATAAAGCTCGATTCTGCACATAGTTTGACCAGTTTAGTCGACATATAATATGTAATTTTGAAGTTGAGATGCGCAAGAGTGCGGGACCAGAAGTCATTTTGGGTGCATTTCAGCTGAAGCTGTTAGCATATGCTAATACAGAGACACACAACTTGAAACCAAACGATGTATTGGGTAAGTATGACTCCTTCTACGTCTTCTGATCGAAGAACATCAAAGGGAATATTTAAGTGGTTATTTTGGGTTTCTGTGGACTCCAAACGTAGAGGAGACATACTGCTAATATCTGAGCGCCGTCTCATTGTATAGCCAGTGTACGAATTCTGTAACGTTAAAAATAAATGTAATACAGCGGTTGCATTAAGAAGAAGTGTATCTTTGTAACTATATGTAGAACATGTATATTTAGTCATGTTTATTGCTTGTTATCTGACGTTATCTGTCGGAGCTATCATCATTTCTACGGACATTTGAGTAGCATTTTTTGAAATGTCGTCATTGTAAATGGAGATTTATGGATATAAATGGCATATTATTGAAAAAAAAACATAAATGTACTGTGTAACATGTCATATTACTGTCATCTGATGAAGATTTTCAAAAGGTTAGTGAATTATTTATTTTTTAATCCTACTTTTAAATTTTATATTTTCTGGGACAAAATGGCTGCCTCTTGTCTTTTGTTTCGGTGGTGATCTAATATAAATATGTGCTATGTTTTCGCCGTAAAACATTTTAGAAATCTGACTTGCTGGGTAGATGAACAAGGTGTTTATCTTTCATTTGAGCTATTGGACTTGTTAATGTGTGGAGGTTAAATATTTCTAAGAATATTTTTTTGCATTTTGCGTTATGGTAATGAGCTTGAGCCGTAGTCACGATACCGGATCCCGGATGGGTCGCATCAAGAGGTTAACCTGTTAGAATAAGGAGTTGGAGGGATTGAGAGAACAGAGATTGACATAGTATGAAAGAGTGAGAGAAAGCAAGACCAGATAAGAGATCTATAGAACATGGCACTGTAGGTAGGTGATTTCTGCTTACATGCTAGGTTGGATGGATCGAAGGGGTCAAAAGAGAAGGAGAGGATGTTCTCTGCATAGCTCTTCTTCCACAGCTTGGTCCCTGTGTCTCCGTTCCATAGGACTATGTAGTTAGGTGGATGGATGGCCAGGAGAAGGTCACGTGAAGCATCCTGAGTCCACAACCAGTCCATATCTGAGAGCAAGAAAAAAAAACAGCGAGAGAGAGAGGAAGAGAAAAAAAAGAGCGAGAGCGAGCGGAAAAAGAGCGAACAAGAGGAAAAAGAGCATATAAGGTATATTTGAAATGTTTATGGACGAATTTACTTCTGCCAGATAACCACATTTTTTTTTACTTTCCTGTGTTTAATATATACAGCGCATTCGGAACATAATCAGACCCCTTGACTTTTCTCACTTTGTTACATTACAGCCTTATTCTAAAAATGGATTAAGCAAAATAATTTCCTCATCAATCTACACACAATAGCCCATGATGACCATACGCAAACATGTTCAGAAATAATTGCAAATGTATTAATGGTGCTTGAGTGGCCCGGCCAGAGCCCGGACTTGAACCCGATCAAACATCTCCGGCAATGTTGAACATTGTAAAAATAAAGAAAAACCCTTCAAATGAGTATGGATCCAAACTTTTGACTGCTTATGTATACATCACACACACACACACACACACACACACACACACACACACACACAAGTATTTGGAGAGTTTCTACCATTCTTCTCTGCAGATCCTCTCAAGCTCTATCAGGTTGGATGGAGAGTGTGTGTGTAGAGCTATTTTCAGGTCTCTCCAGAGATGTTTGATTGTATTCAAGTCCGGGCTCTGGCTGGACCACTAAAGGACATTGAGACTTGTCCTGCAGCCACTCCTGCGTTGTCTTGGCTGTCTGCTTAGGGTCGTTGTCCTGTTGGGAGGTGACACTTGGCATTCAGGCCAAAGAGTTCAATCTTTGTTTCATCAGACAAGATAATCTTGTTTCTCATGGTCAGAGTATTCAGGTGCTCTGTCAGAGTGACAATCAGGTTCTTTGTCACCTCCATGACCAATGCGCTTCTCCCCACGATATCTCAAGCTGGTCGGGCGGCCAGTTCCAATCAAACAAGTATAGACCTTAACATGAAATACTTACAAGCCCTTACCCAACAGTGCAGTTCAAGAAGAGTTAAGAAAATATTTACCAAATAAACTGAAGTAAAAAATTCTAAAAAGTAACAATAACAAGGCTATATACAGGGGGTACCGGTTAGAGATAATATGTACGTGTAGGTAGGGGTGAAGTGACTATGCACAGATAGTGTACAAAACAAAGGGGGGTCAATGTAATAGTCCGGTGGCCATTCAATTAATTTTTCAGCAGTCTTACGGCTTGGGGATGAAAGCTGTTAAGGAACCTTTTGGTCCTAGACTTGGCGCTACGGTATAGTCTGACGTGCCTGAAGCTGAAGTTACAGTCTATAGGGTGACTGGAGTCTGACAGTTTTATGGGCTTTCCTCTGACACCACATATTATATTGGTCCTGTATGGCAAGAAGCTTGGCCACAGTGATGTACTGGGCCGTAAGCACTACCATCTGCAGCGCCTTACAGTCAGATGCCGAGCAGTTGACACACAAGGCGGTGATGCAAACGGTCAGGATGCTCTCGATGGTGCAGTTGTTGAACTTTGAGGATCTGGGGACCCATGCCAAATCTTTTCCGTCTCCTAAGGGGGAAAAGGTTTTGTCGTGCCCTCTTCACAACTGTCTTGGTGAGAGTTCTAGGAAGTGTTAGTGGTTCAAAACTGCTTCCATTTAACTTCGATATTGGAGGCGCTCTTTTAATTTTTGGATAAAAAAACGTTCCCGTTTTAAACAAGATATTTTGTCACGAAAAGATGCTCGACTATGCATATAATTGACAGCTTTGGAAAGAAAACACTGACGTTTCCAAAACTGCAAAGATATTATCTGTGAGTGCCACAGAACTGATGCTACAGGCAAAACCAAGATGAAATTTCAAACAGGAAATGCCCCAGATTTTGGAGGTGCTGTGTTCCAATGTCTCATTATATGGCTGTGAATGCGCAAGGAATGAGCCTACACTTTGTCGTTTCCCCAAGGTGTCTGCAGCATTGTGACGTATTTGAAGGCATATCATTGGAAGATTGACCATAAGAGACTACATTTACCAGGTGCTCGCTTGGTGTCCTCCGTTGCAATTATTGCGTAATCTCCAGCTGCGTGCATTTTTCCATTTGGTTCAGAGGAGAAACCAAACTGCCACGAATGATTTATCATCGAATAGATATGTGAAAAACACCTTGAGGATTGATTCTAAACAACGTTTGCCATGTTTCTGTCGATATTATGGAGTTAATTTGGTAAAAAGTTTGCCGTTGTAATGACTGAATTTTCGGGGGGTTTTCTTAGCCAAACGTGATGAACAAAACGGAGCGATTTCTCCTTGACAAATAATCTTTTTGGAAAAACTGAACATTTGCCATCTAACTAAGAGTCTCCTCATTGAAAACATCTGAAGTTCTTCAAAGGTAAATTATTTTATTTGAATGCTTTTCTTGTTTTTGTAAAAATGTTGCCTGCTGAATGCTAGGCTTAATGCTATGCTAGCTATCAATACTCTTACACAAATGCTTGTGTAGCTATGGTTGAAAAGCACATTTTGAAAATCTGAGATGACAGTGTTAACAAAAGGCTAAGCTTGTGAGCCAATATATTTATTTCATTTCATTTGCGATTTTCATGAATAGTTAACGTTGCGTTATGCTAATGAGCTTGAGGCTATGATTACGCTCCCGGATACGGGATTGCTCGACGCAAGAAGTTAAGAATGATGGACGCCACTGTTCTTGGGAACTTTTAATGCTGCAGACATTTTTTGATACCCTTACCCAGAGCTGTGCCTCAACACAATCCTGTCTCAGAACTCTACGGACAGTTTCTTTGACCTCATGGCTTGGTTTTTGCTCTGACATACACTGTCAACTGTGGGACGTTATATAGAAAGGTGTGCCTCTCCAAATCATGTCCAATCAATTGCATTTACCACATGTGAACTCCAATCAAGTTGTATTAACATTGAGGATGATCAATGGAAACTAGATGCACCAGAGCTAAATTTTGAGTCTCATAGCAAAGGGTCTGACTACTTATGTAAATAAGGTATCCGTTTTTTATTTAATACATTTTGCTTTGTCATTATGGGGTATTGTGTGTAGATTGATGAAGAATAATTTCATCCATTTTAGAATAAGGCTGTAACAAAATGTGGAAATTAGTGTGTAATTAGTTGTATTAGCAGCAGTAGTTTTTATTGTAGGCCTATTTGTACAACAACCATGTTATGCTGTTCATTTAAGTTTTATGACATAAAAAAAAAACATTGTTTAAATAGCCTAATACCTGATTTCGGGGACTGGGATATTTGTCAGCTCAAGAGGATAATATCCTTGCTGAAAAATAAAAAAAACTATCCCAGGGTTTATGATAATCTAATTTTCATTTATTCATAATTCTAAATTTATGTCAGGGAGGTTTGGCTTAATGTACTTGAAAGGAAATCATTGATACAGGTTGTAATTTCTTGGTCTCTCAAAGTTGATGTAATAAATGCAGCAGTGGTCCTTTTCCGAGGTTTGGCTCTCACCCTGGATAGGTTTGGAGTGCTCCTGGATCTCACAGTGGGCCGTGCCACTCACCACATCCCACACGATAATCTTCCCTGCTGAATCGGCAGAGGCCAGCCTCAGAGAGTAGGGCGAGCTGAGGCTGTGGTGGTAGTTCTCCCTGGACCATTTCACCTGCAGGCAGAGAGCGAGAAGGAGAGAGTGGGAGCAGTTGAGATGGTTTAGCCTATTTGAACATAGTCTCTAAAACAAAATCAAATGTGCAAGAAAAAAAAAAAACTCAGCTCTCTAGAACACAATTAAAAACAACCAGAACCCAATTGACTACCAAATTACACACGCTGAACTTTCAAATAAAATATAACCTGGAAAGGCATGTGGCCCTGACAGCATCAGGGATTAAATGCAAAAACACAGTACTCCTAAGCTGCAGGATGCCTTCTTCAAACCCGGTTTTGGAAAGTGGCTGCTTCCCTGATATCCTATAAAAATGTTTTTTTTTTAAAGTGACAAATTAGAGCCTAATAACTATATGCATCACCCGCAACATGGGGAAACTGTTCTGCTCTCTCAATAGCTGAATACAGACCTTCCTTAGACAACATAAAAGGCTTTCTACCCAGAACGCAGAACAGACCACACACACACACCTGCATGTTCATCAGAAACAGAGGAAACAGAGGAAAAGTACTTGCATATTTTGCTGATTATAAAAGAATGCTTTTGATTCCATATGGCATGATGTATTATATTGTAAAACCCTAAACAAATATATAAAATATATTTATAAAAAAAATAAAAATTAAAAAATTAAAAAAAAGAGGTTTTGGGGGCAAAGTAGGTGACATAAAATATATTTACTTGAACAGACAGTATTAAAAATAAACCATAAAAGAGAATTTGGCACAAGGGTGGGGGTTTGCTGCCCATATACAGTCTTGACTGGCCAGTTTAATAAATGGAACTCTTGTCAATTTAATAACATTTACACATCTTGCAGTACTCATCAGTACAGTATATGTATATACTTTATTTTATCCTATTCTACTCAGACACTGCTCGCCCAAATATTATATATTCTTATTTTCATTCCTTTATTTTATGTGGGGAAAAAAAATCTGAATGGTTTGTCCTCGGGGTTTCGCCTGCTACATAAGTGCTGTTATACTCACAGACATGATTCAAACAGAAAACACTCAGAAGTTTCTATCCAAATCTACTAATAATATGCATATCTTATCTTCTGAGGATGAGTAGCAGGCAGTTGAATTTGGGCATACTTTTCATCCAAAATTCCAAATGCTGCCCCCTATCCTAGAGAAGTTAACAGTTAGTGACTGAAAATAAATTTGACCGGTCATGTTTATCAGTCTATAGGTTTATTTGCATAATTTGTGGAATAAAGTGTGTGTGTGTGTCTTCGGTGTGAAAACTAATTTTAACTGTAGAGGGCGCTATACCACCAAGAATGTGCTTGGAAGGTTTCACATCCACTAGAGGCCCTGCTAACGTTAGCTTGGCAACTGAGGAAAAATGAAGCGCGCCAAACGTATCTCTGTGTGGGACCCTTCGTTCAAAAGGGTGATGAAGTTCACTGCAAGCTTTGCAAAAATTCAGCAGCAGGGGCCTCCCGAATGGCGCAGTGGTCTAAGGTACTGCAGTGCTTGAGGCGTCATTACAGATCCGGGTATCGCAGTCGTCCACGACCGGGAGACGCACAATTGGTCCGGGTTAGGGGAAGGTTTGGCTGGCCGGAATGTCACTGTCCCATCGCGCTCCAGCAACTCCTGTGGCAGGCCGGGCGCATGCACGCTGACACGGTCGCAAGGTGTCGGCTCGCTTCCGGATTAAGCGAGCAGTGTGTCAAGAAGTGTTTGCAGTGTGGCTTGGTAGGGTTGTTTCGGAGGACCTTAGCCTCACCCGACTCCGTACAGGAGACGCAGCGATGGGAAAAGACTAACTACCAATTGGATAACAAAAACATTTTTTTTTTAAACAAATTCAGCAGCAGTACCAGCACGATGATGTATCACGTCAAGAACAAACACCCAGGTGCCATCACTTTGATGCTAGCGGGGAGAATGATGCGTGCCCTCTGAGGTGATCACACAGTTGGTGTGTAGAATAATTGAGCGTGATATGATGCCAATCAGTGTGGTCGAGGGCTTTAGGGGAGTTAATTCGTTACTTTGAGCCAGAGTACTGCACGCCATCACAAGACACAATAACATAATATTTTGTGTGCTGAAATGTGCTGAAAGCGAAGCTAGCCACAGCCGGCAAGTTGGCTCTCACAACTGACTGTTGAACTGTGCTGACCACCGAGATCTAAAATACCATGACGTGCCACTTCAGCGATGTTGACTGGGTAAAGGAGTCTATCCGTCAGACACACAGCTGACAACCTCGTGGAGAAGTTGACCAGTGATGTTGAGACGTGGGACTCAATGACTACGTGTTGGCATGCATCCACAACAACGCACGCAACATTGTGGCTGCCAATTCCCCTACTTGCATCCCCTGGGACTCGGTGCCATGCTATGCACAGACTTCAACGATGGCTTCAATATTTTATCTTTATTTAACCAGGTAGGCTAGTTGAGAACAAGTTCTCATTTGCAACTGCGACCTGGCCAAGATAAAGCAATAGCAGTGTGAACAGACAACAAATAAGTACACTGCTCAAAAAAATAAAGGGAACACTTAAACAACACAATGTAACTCCAAGTCAATCACACTTCTGTGAAATCAAACTGTCCACTTAGGAAGCAACACTGATTGACAATAAATTTCACATGCTGTTGTGCAAATGGAATAGACAACCGTTGGAAATTATAGGCAATTAGCAAGACACCCCCAATAAAGGAGTGGTTCTGCAGGTGGTGACCACAGACCACTTCTCAGTTCCCATGCTTCCTGGCTGATGTTTTGGTCACTTTTGAATGCTGTCGGTGCTTTCACTCTAGTGGTAGCATGAGACGGAGTCTACAACCCACACAAGTGGCTCAGGTAGTGCAGCTCATCCAGGATGGCACATCAATGCGAGCTGTGGTAGGAAGGTTTGCGGTGTCTGTCAGCGTAGTGTCCAGAGCATGGAGGCGCAACCAGGAGACAGGCCAGTACATCAGGAGACGTGGAGGAGGCCGTAGGAGGGCAACAACCCAGCAGCAGGACCGCTACCGCCACCTTTTTGCAATGAGGAACAGGAGGAGCACTGCCAGAGCCCTGCAAAATGACCTCCAGCAGGCCACAAATGTGCATGTGTCTGCTCAAACGGTCAGAAACATAGACTCCACAGGTGGGGGTTGTGCTTACAGCCCAACACCGTGCAGGACGTTTGGCATTTGCCAGAGAACACCAAGATTGGCAAATTCACCACTGGCGCCCTGTGCTCTTCACAGATGAAAGCAGGTTCACACTGAGCACGTGAAAGAATCTGGAGACGCCGTGGAGAACGTTCTGCTGCCTGCAACATCCTCCAGTATGACCGGTTTGGCGGTGGGTCAGTCATGGTGTGAGGTGGCATTTCTTGGGGGGCGCACAGCCCTCCATGTAGCCTGACTGCCATTGGGTACCGAGATGAGATCCTCAGACCCCTTGTGAGACCATATGCTGATGCGGTTGGCCCTGGGTTCCTCCTAATGCAAGACAATGCTAGACCTCATGTGGCTGGAGTGTGTCAGCAGTTCCTGCTGCAAGAGGAAGGCATTGATGCTATGGACTGGCCCGCCCGTTCCCCAGACCTGAATCCAATTGAGCACATCTGGGACATCATTTCTCACTCTTGCACCACAGACTGTCCAGGAGATGGCGGATGCTTTCGTCCAGGTCTGGGAGGAGATCCCTCAGGAGACCATCCGCCACCTCATCAGGAGCATGCCCATGCATTGTAGGGAGGTCATACAGGCACGTGGAGGCCACACACACTACTGAGCCTCATTTAGACTTGTGTTAAGGACATTACATCAAAGTTGGATCAACCTGTTGTGTGGTTTTCCACTTTAATTTTGAGTGTGACTCCAAATCCAGACCTCCATGGGTTGATAAATTTGATTTCCATTAATAATTTGTGTGATTTTGTTTTCAGCCCATTCAACTATATAAAGAAAGTATTTAATAAAAATATTTCATTCATTCAGATCTAGGATGTGTTATTTTAGTGTTCCCTTTATTTTTTTGAGCAGTGTGTATGTGGTGTGATTGTTGCTGCTGAGAGACTGGTTAGGCACTTTAACCATAGCCAACTCAGCCACCAAGACACTAGAAGTTAAGCAAGTCAAAATGCAGCTCCTGCAGCACCAACTGATCCAGTCTTGTAAGACAGAACGAGTACCAGCGCGTAGCATGTTTGAGAGGTTGGTGGAGCAGAGACAGCCGTGCTGTTCAACCGGACCATCGCCAAGCTGCAAGAGCCAGAACTCTCGAGCTCCCAGATGATCACTGGCAAATAATGATGGAGATCAAGCCCGTCTTGCTAACCCTGACATGCACAACCAGCATTATGTCATCCAAAAAAGGTGTCCTTCTCCAACATAAACCCTATCACATTCAGCCTACTGCAAACATCTCTTCCACGGAGTGGATAAAAGCATGAGTGTTAAGAGTTCAGGAGTCCCTCTGAAAAATGCATGCAGGAATGAATCTATAAAATTAGGTTATATTGTATGTAGGCAATTAGTGTTGTTAATCTATGTAGGCAAATAGCAGCCAATTGTTGTTATTGTCATTGTCTTATTGAAAGTATTAGGAGAAGCAAAACCATACATTGCACATTTATGAAAAAAACATAGTTTTGAAGGATCCGACATGCAAGATCGTATAATACTTATTGTATTATTTTCACAGGTGGATGCAAAAAATCTGACCTTAATGGCACCTCTCGTCACATTGATGTTGGACCATCACCACAAGCATCTGCGATTTCTTTTGCCAGCTGAGAGTGACAGCAAAAACAAAGCTGCTCAAGTTGGCGGACTTGGTATCCTATGACACAGATGCGACTGGGTCAAATGGAGAGAGTGTCCCGCTGCTGCTGACAGAGAGATTGACTGAGCGAGCCAGGAAGCCTTGGGTCTTCAGCTCCTATTTGGTAACGCCAACAACCCCATGCTGTTACTTCTTGGGTGTGACTACAACCCGCACTTGAGAGAAAGAGGCAGAAAACAAGGTGAAAACTACTTGAGACATTCCTCCCATCACTCAATGCGTTTCCACGTCACTGGTGGAAAGTCAACAGTGAAAGATTCCCAAGGATCACCACTTTAGCGAGGCGCTACAATTTGCTGACAATAGTCCACATCAATAGGCCTACTGTTAACTGAAAGAAAATGTTAACGGCTTTTAAAATTAAATGGAAAAGCAGAATGTGGTTTTTGTTACTGTTTTGTTGTTTATTTGCAAGAATGTTGTACAATGTAGCCTACCTTTTTCCGACGATATGTTATACTTCGACAAGGCTTTAATATCTAATTGAAATAAGATATTTTCACATTTGGGAAATAAAAGGTTTTACATTTGGCTGCTTCATTTTAATGAAACGTTATCAGCGGAAACATTATTTGATTTAGTCAACTTTAATCTGCTATGGTTGATAAAAAAAGGAGTTAAAAATGTGCAACGAAAAGATTCATTACATTAAATGATATGTTGATAAACCAAATGTATAAAAATAGTCCATAAATCAAAACCATATCACCTAAAATAAAATGTAGGCCCTATTAAAACTTCTAAATACAGTTTCTAAATAAAAATAACCTTTATGTAACTAGGCAAGTCAGTTAAGAACAAATTCTTAATTACACTCTGGGATATGTGGGACGCTAGCGCCAAATTCAAAACAACAGAAATCCCATAATTACAATTCCTCAAACATACAATTATTTTACACCATTTGAAAGATAAACTTATTGTGAATCCAGCCACAGTGTACGATTTCAAATAGGCTTTACGGCGAAAGCACACCAAACGATTGTTAGGTCAGCACCCAGTCACAGAAAACAATAAAGCCATTTTCCAACCAAGGAGAGCCCTCACAAAAGTCAGAAATAGCGATTAAATTAATCACTACCCTTTGATGATCTTCATCAGATGGCACTCGCATGACTTCATGTTTTGTTCAATAAAGTTCATCTTTATGTCCAAAAACTTCATTTGAAATGTGTGTTTTATGTTCAGAAATGCATTGTCTCAAACAAACAACCGGTGCAGAGAGCCACATCAAACTACATAAATACTCAATACTAATAAACATTGATAAAATATACAAGTGTTATGCATGGAAATATAGATAAACTTTTCCTTAATGCAACCGCTGTGTCAGATTTCAAAAAGGCTTTACGGTGATTGCGATTATGTTTGGTCAGCACCTAGCCACAGAAAAATATAGCCATTTTCCAAAGAAGGAGAGGTGTCACAAAAGTCAGAAATAGCATTATAAATATTCACCTACCTTTGATGATCTTCATCAGAATGCACTCCCAGGAATCCCAGTTCCATAATAAATGTTTGTTTTGTTCGAAAACGTCCATCATTTGTCCAAAAACCTCCTTTTTGTTTGCGCGTTTAGTTGACAAATCAAACTCACGAGGCGTGGGAAAGTCCAGGTGAAAGTTCAGACAAAAAGTCATATTACAGTTTGTAGAAACATGTCAAACAATGTATATAATCAATCTTTAGGATGTTATCATAAATCTTCAATAATGTTTCAACCGGACACTTCCTTTGTCTTTAGAAATGCAATGGAACGCAGCTAACTCTCACAGGCGCACACGAGACTGAGCGCATGGCACTCTGACAGAAACCTGGTTGAAACAGCTCTCATTCTCTTCCCCTTCACAGTAGAAGCCTCAAATAAGATTGTAAATATGGTTGACATCTAGTGGAAGCCTTAGGAAGTGCAATAGGACCCAAGACACTGTATATTCGATTAGGCAAAGACTTGAAAACCTACAAACCTCAGATTTCCCACTTCCTGGTTGGATTTTATTCTCAGGTTTTTTCATGCCATATGAGTTCTGTTATACTCACAGACATCATTCAAAGAGTTTTAGAAACTTCGGAGTGTTTTCTATCCAAATCTACTAATTGTATGAATATTCTAGATTTTCGTCCAAGCTATTCAATACTGCACCCTAGTCCCAAAGAAGTTTAGAACAAATTCTTATTTACAATGACAGCCTACACCGACCAAACCAGGACGACGCTTGGCCAATTGTGCACCGTCCTAAGGGACTCCAAATCACGGCCGGATATAATACAGCCTGGAATAGAACCGGGGACTGTAGTGAAGACTATAGTGTGGAGTCTGAGTGAGTGGAGTCTGGCCCAGGAGTGTGAAGGTGAACGGAAAGGCTCTGGAGCAACGCACCACCCTTGCTGTCTCTGCTTGGCCAGTTCCCCTCTTTCCACTGGGATTCTCTGCCTCTAACCATATTACAGGGGCTGAGTGACTGGCTTACTGGTGCTCTTTCATGCCGTCCCTAGGAGGGGTGCGTCACTTGAGTGGGTTGAGTCACTTACGTGATCTTCCTGTCTGGGTTGGCGCCCACCCTTGGGTTATGCCGTGGCGGAGATCTTTGTGGGCTATACTTGGCCTTGTCTCAGGATGGTAAGTTGGTGGTTGAAGATATCCCTCTAGTGGTGTGGGGGCTGTGCTTTGGCAAAGTGGGTGGGGTTATATCCTTCCTGTTTGGCCCTGTCCGGGGGTATCATCGGATGGGGCCACATTGTCTCCTGACCCCTCCTGTCTCAGCCTCCAGTATTTATGCTGCAGTAGTTTATGTGTCGGGGGGCTAGGGTCAGTTTGTTATATCTAGAGTACTTCTCCTGTCCTATCCGGTGTCCTGTGTGAATTTAAGTATGCTCTCTAATTCTCTCTTTCTCTCTCTCTCTCGGTGGACAGGAGCCATAGGACCATGCCTCAGGACTACCTGGCATGATGACTCCTTGCTGTCCCCAGTCCACACCTGGCCGTGCTGCTGCTCCAGTTTCAACTGTTCTGCCTGCAGCTATGGAATCCTGACCTGTTCACCGGACGTGCTACCTGTCCCAGACCTATTAGTTGACCATGCTGGCCATATTCTGTTATAATCTCCACCCGACACAGCCAGAAGAGGACTGGCCACCCGTCATAGCCTGGTTCCTCTCCAGGCTTCTTCCTAGCCAACGTACTTCAACACCTGCATTGCATGCTGTTTGGGGTTTTAGGCTGGGTTTCTGTACAGCACTTTGAGATATTAGCTGAATACATTTGATTGGACTCTTGCACTGAGATGCAGTGCCTTAGACCGTTGCGCCACTTGGGAGCTGAAACTTTATCAATGTGGCTTTTTGGCCCAAACAGTGAAAACATGGCCGAATCTTGCTGACAAAGAGAAAAAGCTTAATCTGACCAAGGTCAAAGAGAACCCACTTTCTTACTTTGGATGATAAATATCACTTCAGCTAGAAAACAGACTTCATAATTAGAACCAGACATGAATATAGTTTACTCCTGTGATGGGTTACATTCACTATTGCAAATGTAATCTAAGCTACATGCTATGAATTCACTCAAACAATTTATTCAAAAAAAGGCAGAGGCTACTTCCTGGGATTTTCCCATTATGATATTGAGAAACCCTGACTGGAACTTACCTTGACCACATTGGCTTTGTGCCTCTCCAGAACCTGGATGGTCTGGGAAGTCTTTGGGTCGATGATGAGGATGCTGGAGTGACATCCCTGGGCTATCAGCCCCTGCCAACCCCTAGAAGAGAAGAGATTTAAAATATAGACGATATAACTAAGCTATCTAGCATAGCAGCAGGGGCTGCTAGCCATCAAAAATAACATTTACATTTTAGCCTATCAACAGGGCAGCACACAGCTGCTTGAAAAGTGGGGTCATTACAGCAGAGGCATGTTCTAGGGTGAGGCGGTCTCCCGACTTTCATATCGTAATCTTATACGCACTACCAGCTTAGTACACAAGGTTACGTCAAAGAAATGAAGAAAAAAAGGCCCATTGGGCATCTACTAAAAGAATGCAAAAAAGAATTGCAGTGAGTCAGCTAGCTAAACATAACAAGTACAAACCAATATTATTATTTATTTTTTAAAGACATGCAATCCAGCTCATGAACATGCATAAAATCAGCAAAAAAAGAAACACTTACTGTCAATTGTGTTTATTTTCAGCAAATGTATCGTGTAAATATTTGTGTGAACATAAGATTTAACAACTGAGACATAAACTGAACAAGTTCCTGCAGACATGTGAATAACAGAAATTGAAAAATGTGTCCCTGATCAAAGGGGGGGTAAAAAAAAAGGGAACAGTCAGTATCTGGTGTGGCCACCAGCTGCATTAAGTACCGCAGTGCATCTCCTCCTCGTGGACTGCACCAGATTTGCCAGTTATTGCTGTGAGATGTTACCCCACTCTTCCACCAAGTCACCTGCAAGTTCCCAGACATTTCTAGGGGGGGAAATGGCCCTAGCCCTCACCCTCCAATCCAACAGGTCCCAGAAGTGCTCACTGGGATTGAGATCAGGGCTCTTCGCTGGCCATGGCAGAACACTGACATTCCTGTCTTGCAGGAAATCACGCACAGAACAAGCAGTATGGCTGGTGGCATTGTCATGCTGAAGGGTCATGAAAGGATGAGCCTGCAGGAAGGGTAGCACGAGGGAGAAGGATATCTTCCCTGTAACGGACAGCATTGAGATTGCAGGCAATAATGAGCTCAGTCCGATGAAGCTGTGACACACTGCCCCAGACCATGACGGACCCTCCACCTCCAAATCGATCCCACTCCAGAGTACAGGCCTCGGTGTAACGCTCATTCCTTCGACAAAAAACACAAATCCGACCATCACTCCTGGTGAGACAAAACCGCGGCTCGTCAGTGAAGAGCACTTTTTGCCAGTCCTGCCTGGTGCATCTCGGGCAGTTGTTTGTTGCCATCCGGTACCTGTCCCGCAAGTGTGATGTTCAGATGTACCGATCCTGTGCAGGTGTTGTTAAACGTGGTCTGCCACTGTGAGGACGATCAGCTGCCTGTCCTGTACCCCCTTAGCGCTGTCTTAAGTAGATGTCGACCGATTAATCAGAATGGCTGATACCTTGAAATCGGCCGTAAGTAATCATAATAATCGTAATCTCCATTTTTAGCCACCGATTGTGGCCGGTTACATTGCACTCCATGAGGAGACTGCTTGGCAGGCTGACTACTTGTTACGAGAGTGCAGCAAGAAGCCAAGTTAAGTTGCTATCTAGCATTAAACTTATCTTACAAAAAAAATCTTAACATAATCACTAGTTAGCTACACATGGTTGATGATATTACTAGTTTATCTAGCGTGTCCTGCGTTGCATATAATCGATGCGGTGCCCGTTAATTTCTCATCGAATCACAGCCTACTTCCCTAAACGGGTGATGATTTAACAAGAGCAATCGCGAAAAAAGCACTGCCGTTGCATCAATGTGTACCTAACCATAAACATCAGTGCCTTTCTTTAAAATCAATACACATATTTTTAAACATGCATATTTAGTTAATATTGCCTGCTAACATTCATTTCTTGTAACTAGGGAAATTGTGTCACTTCTCGTGCGTTCCGTGCAAACAGAGTCAGGGTATATGCAGCAGTTTGGGCCACCTGGCTCGTTGCGAACTGTGTGAAGACCATTTATTCCAAACAAAGACCATAATTAATTTGCCAGAATTGTACATAATTATGACATAACATTGAAGGTTTTGCAATGTAACAGCAATATTTAGACTTAGGGATGCCACCCGTTAGATAAAATAGGGAACGGTTCCGTATTTCACTGAAAGAATAAACGTTTCGTTTTCGAAATGATAGTTTCCGGTTTTGACCATATTAATGGGCGGCAGGGTAGCCTAGTGGTTAGAGCATTGGACTAGTAACTGAAAGGTTGCAAGTTTGAATCCCCGAGCTGACAAGATACAAATCTGTCTTTCTGCCCCTGAACAAGCAGTTAAACCCACTGTTCCTAGGCCGTCATTGAAAATAAGAACTTGTTCTTAACGGACTTGCCTAGTTAAAGACTCATGTTAAAAGGAACCACCAGCTTTCATATGTTCTCATGTTCTGAGCAAGGAACTTAAACGTTAGCGTTCTTCATAGCACATATTGCACTTTTACTTTCTTCTCCACTTTTACTTTCTTCTTTTGCATTATTTAAACCAAATTTCATTCTTTATTTGAGACTATATTGATATATTGTATTAAGTTCAAATGAAAGTGTTCATTGTTCATTCAGTATTGTTGGAATTGTCATTATTACTAATAAATAAAAATATACAAATAAATTAACTATTTTTTTTAATTCCCCCTCAACAAAAAATAAATAAATACATCGGCATCGGCTTTTTTTGGTCCTTCAATAATCGGTATCGGTATTGAAAAATCATAATCGGTCGACCTCTAGTCTTTAGCGTCTAACACTACGGACATTGCAATTTATCAATAAGTGCATCGATGACATCGTCCCCACAGTAACTATACATACTAGAGGTCGACTGATTATGATTTTTCAACGTCGATACCGATTGGAGGAAACAAAAGAAAGCAGATACCGATTAATCGGACGATTTTTAAAATGTATTTGTAATAATGACAATTACAACAATACTGAATGAACACATTTTAACTTAACATAGTACATAAATAAAATCAATTTAGCCTCAAATACATAATGAAACATGTTCAAATTGGTTTAAATAATGGAAAAACAGTGTTGGAGAAGAAAGTAAAAGTGCAAAATGTGCCATGTAAGAAATCTAACGTTTAAGTTCCTTGCTCAGAACATGAGAACATATGAAAGCTGGTGGTTCCTTTTATAACATGAGTCTTCAATATTCCCAGGTAAGAAGTTTTAGGTTGAAGTTATAATAGGACTATTTCTCTCTATACCATTTGTATTTCATATACCTTTGACTATTGGATGTTCTAATAGGTACTTTAGTATTGCCAGCCTAATCTCGGGAGTTGATAGGCTTGAAGTCATAAACAGCGCAATGTTTGAAGCATTGCGAAGAGCAGCTGGCAAAAGCAGGAAAGTGCTGTTTAAATGAATGTTTACGAGCCTGCTGCAGCCTACCTCCGCTCAGTCAGACAACACTATCAAATCATAGACTTAATTATAATTTAATAACACACAGAAATACGAGCCTTAGGTCATTAATATGGTCAAACCCGAAACTATCATTTCGAAAAGAAAATGTTTATTCTTTCAGTGAAATACGGAACCGTTCTGTATTTTATCTAACGGGTGGCATCCATAAGTCTAAATATTCCTGTTACATTGCACAACCTTCAATGTAATGTCATAATTATGTACAATTCTGGCAAATTCGTTCGCAACGAGCCAGGCGGCCCAAACTGTTGTGTATATACCCTGACTCTGCGTGCAATGAACGCAAGAGAAGTGACACAATTGCCCTCGTTAATATTGCCTGCTAACATTAATTTATTTTATCTAAATATGCAGGTTTAAAAAAATATATACTTCCGTGTACTGATTTTAAGAAAGGCATTGATGTTTATGGTTAGGTACATTCGTGCAACGATTGTGCTTTTTTCGCAAATGTGCTTTTGTTAAGTCATCCCCCGTTTGGCGAAGTTGGCTGTCTTTGTTAGGAAGAAATGGTCGTCACACGGTTCGCAACGAGCCAGGCGGCCCAAACTGCTGCATATACCCTGACTCTCGCGAATGCGCTTGTGAAATCACCCGTTTGGCTAAGTAGGCTGTGATTCAATGATAAATTAACAGGCACCGCATCAATTGTATAGAACAAGCTAGATAAACTAGTAATATCATCAACCATGTGTAGTTAACTAGTGATTATGTTAAGATTGATTGTTTTTTTATAAGATAAGTTTAATGCTAGCACCTTACCTTTGCTCCTTGCTGCACTCGCATAACAGGTAGTCAGCCTGCCACTCGCATAACAGGTAGTCAGCCTGTCACGCAGTCTTCTCGTGGTGTGCAATGTAATCGGCCATAATCGGTGTCCAAAAATTCAGATTACCGATTGTTATGAAAACTTGAAATCTGCCCCAATTAATTGGTCGACCTCTAGTAGTGAGTACGGCCCAATCCGGGACCTCTATAACAGACCGTGTCAGAGGAAGGCCCTAAAAACTGCAAAACTCCAGCCACCCAAGTCATAGACTCTTTGACATCGCATGGCAAGCGGTACTGATGTACCAAGTCTGAAAATAAATAAATAAATAAATAGGTTCTACCCCAAAGCCATAAGATGTTAAATAATTAATCAATAGGTACCCAGACTAACATTTTTGACTCATCACATACACCGTTGCTACAGTTCATCTATCCTGTTGCCTAGACATTTTATCCCTACCTGTATACATCCACCTTAATTACCTCGTAAACGCTAAACATTAACTCGGAAGTGGTAAATCGTGTATAAAGCCAACATAATTCTTATTGTATATTTATCCTTGTTTTATTATTTTTTTAAATTTCCTCTGCATTGTTCGGAAGGGCCCATAATAAGCATTTCACTCTTATCCTACTCTACACCTGTTGTTCACGAAACATGTAACAAATACAATTTGATATGGGATTGAGGAATGAAAGCGATTGATAACAAAGAATACTGCTATTGCTGCACTATCACACATTTTCCACCTCTAGGGACAAAGACCATCAGGAAAATCACTAAGACCCAAATGTGGGGGTCTAGCACATTAACTAATCTTACAAGCACACTTTATTTGCTTTTTTAAAACTACAGCTAACTACTAGCAATATGGCATTCATCAGTCACATACATTTACACTCAACCAATGACACTAAACAGTGGCATCGTAATTGGTTGTCAGCTTTAGCACAAAAACACAACTGCAATGTCAAATCAATAACTAGCTAACGTTAACGTTACGTTAGACAATTCGCTAATTAGCGAGGAAGCTAACGTTAGCTTCGTCTCACAACTGGTCATGTATATTAACATTTAATTAGCTTAGCCATTTATGTTAGCTAAAATGTATATTAACAATTTTAACTTTACTCGTAATGTCTACAGATGGCAAAGTAAAGTCAATATGGTTAATCCAAACGCTAACTAAATTAAATACTCTAAGCTAATTGCGGGACTAAGCTATTTCACGTTAGCTAAACCAGCTTGCTGAAACTTGTAGCAGAACACCACTTGCCAACTGTGAAGCGAAGCATTCAAAGTCTTCATTTTATCCAGACTAAACAATATAGTATTGTAATCTAATACATATCTGCTCATCTTCATTTTCTGTAGAATAAACCATTTCAGCTGAGTGAGTTAACGTAAATATCTAAACATTTTAGCTAGCTAGGCCAATGCACAGGGCTCCAGAACTCACCAGTCAACAGCAGTTTTGTTCTGCAAATTAAGCGTTCCAGTCAATGTCCGCGCCGCGAGTTTAATATTGACAGAGTAAGGAATCATTGTTACTATGAATTGTATTTACTAGCTACAAATAAATGGACAAAATCTCGCATAGAACATGTATTTTGGTTTGTTGACAGGGGGGAAAAAATAAGCAGGAAGTGTCAACTCCAGGATGCGTTATAATATAACTGTGAAGTCGGCAATAATAACGAAGTACTTCCGGGTAAAAGTCCTGTCCTGTGTAATTTGTAAATAAAAAATGAGAGAGAAAATAATAGAAAATGTGCACAAGTATCCAAAGATTTTATACTAGTTATGAATAAAAAAATAATTTAACGTATTTCTATAAGATATTATGTATTGTTGTCTTTTTGTCTTTCTCTTCTTTTCTTTCAAGCCTACCTAAATGGTCAACAATGTTTTTTGTGTATGTACACCTATCACTTAATACAATACTATCTGTACGTTGTGCAGAAAAAGGGGGTCAATTCTACTCAGGAGCAAATCCACAGTTTTACACCCCCTTCAGTGTCCCTGCTAATTTGCCAGCCCTTATAGAGTGGCCCATCAACTTAAACCCAATAGTTCTTTCATACTGGACATACATATTGCATCTTACAAAATTATCTATACGTTGTGTCGCCGTAAAAGGACAGTCCATTCTACTTAGGAGCATTTTAACTTTCCAAATCCACAGTTTCCAAATCCACATTAGTGTCGCTTCTAATTTTACAACCATATTTCATACCGGACATACATTTTCTGGTCATTGTGTTGCAGAAAAAGGGGGGGGGGGGTCCCCTTTAACACAGGAGCAGCTGTAGTTTCCAAATCTGTTATTGTGGCCCTTTAAGAGTGCAAATCAACTTACATCCAGCTATTTGCATGTTAGATGGTCAGGTTTAATTAACAGAAATACATGTGCCACAGTGGAGCACTTTGGCAGATTACAATGAATCTGAATTGCAGTGCAGTTTACATAAGATATATACAAATATGTTTGACTTGGACGTAGCCTACCCACACTGTATCTGCAGGCTGTTTTGCTACACCCGCAATAACATCTGCTAAATATATACATGCGACCAATAACATTTTATTTTATTTTATTTGGCTAGAGTGCACATTCCAAGACCAGAGTGGGCACATTTGCTATATAACTTATATAATATATATAACTGCCAAATGAGCAGTGACACTCCTCTGGGTGTAAACTCTGTGGATTTGGAAACTAGAAGTGCTCCTGATTTGAATGGATCCCCCTTTAGATGTGACACAATGTACAGATAATTTTGCAATATGTACAGATAAAGGTGCAATATGTATGTCCGACATGAAAACAAAATACTGGATTTCAGTTGAAGGGACATTTTATAAGGGCCGCCAAATGATCAGTGACGCTTCTCTGGATGTAAACTCTGTAGATATGGAGACGAGAAATGCTCCCTTTTATTTCGTCCTGCATAATTCTAAACTCTTAATTTATTTCAATCAGTTACATCATGTAGACAGGAAGTGATATTTATTCGCTCTGGCCAAAAGTATCTTGTATGCTAACGTTAGCTTTTTGGTTTGAGCCGGTTGCAACCCCAGTGAACATTGGGCCTTTTCAGCAAGCTGCTGGCTGTTATTAATTATGTTAAAAAAAACAATCAATAATATCAATCGTGTAAGCACATGGAAATACTTTTTCGGGAATTATTGATCTATTTATTTCATGACTTAAATGTCTGGCTGTGAGTGACGGACTGTGAAACTCAATCTCCCATGATTCCGTAGTACCAGAACTGGTGTTTTATCATTTGTAATGGAACTGACCATTGTGTTCGTTCTTATTATACCTGTGGTTGTGTTGAATACCGCACTCAACTTAAAATAAACAACTACTCTGCATATAATACATAACATACCTGTATAATAAACAGATTCAACTATTTTGCCTTTTAATAAGATCTTTGATGGCGTAGCTAGTTTATTTATGGCCTGTATGTGTCCCATACAAATATGATTCCATAGCTATGCTGGTATCTGCACATTTTAAACTGTAAACTGTCATTCTGATTTTGCTGTCTGTATACCAATTGTGTAAATGTGAATATACCATTCTAGTTCAGAAATAATTATACCAGCGTTGTTTGCACCTGAGATGTTAAGGAATTCAAGCAGGTAAATAACAAAAACATTTGTGTGTTAACTGTGGAGGCTTTGTCTTTTGATTTTCCACAATATAACGCTGTTCCCACGATAATGAAAATTAACCATCCACAATGTTTACCAATTTACTTCTGTCATGTGTGAAACTAATATATATTATTTGATTGTGTCTCACAGTATATGATCACACATTTTGGTACTTGTTTTTCTACGTTATTAACATACAATAATGTTTATGTTCTACCAAATAGAGAAATGAGCTTGAGCAAACAGTGGGATGGGGCACTGGTGGCATTTGAGGAGGCACTTCCATCTACATTATAATTTCAAAATGTAGATGGAAGTGATATTTCTTCCCATTTCCCCAGTATATTTTTAGGGCAGTTGAATTATGGGTACATACCACAATGTTTGTTATGTTGTAATTTTAATCACATACAGATTCCCATTCTGTTTGATTTTAATAAATACTTTAGGATCAGAAGGAGCGAACTGCAAAGTGACAGTAACCTGCTCTTGCCACTAGCCTTGCCCCTAAAACAGGGATTCCCCCACAGGAGTTTCACATTTTTGTTTTAACCCTATACTGCCACACCTGATTTAATTAGTCAAAGGCTTGATGATTAGTTGACAAATTGAAGCATGTTAAGGGTTAAAACAAAAATATGAAACGTCAGGAGGAGGCCTATGAGAGGTTTGGGAAACCTTTACCTAAAAGAACCCCAAGGGAGATGCCAAGAGTGAGATCTCCCTTAAGGAATTTCTTATTAACAGACTTATCAAAGCTAAGATCATTACACTACTCCCTCGGTTCAGAAAACACAACCTGTGCTTCTCTATCACACATGCCTCACGCCTTAACACGACATGCCTTTTAGACTCATACACTATCCTTCTTCTGCTCATCAGAGTAGCAAATGGTGGGAGGGGGTATTGACCTGAGGGATGCTTGAAGTCAGGTCGCTTGACCATAAGGAAATCCCGCTACAGACAACAACCTCAAGAGAGTAAGGGCATCATCAAGGATAGTGTCTTTCAACTTGTCAGACAGCATGACTACCTTGTTAGGAAATGTCTAACTAGAACTAAATGCAGTTGCAATATACTGATCAAGTTTAGCTGTGTCACTGGCTTTCATTTCAATGTAGGATTAAATACAAAGTAGTGCAATAAAACATTTAACTCCTCAGACCGATTGACTGTAACCTAAGCCTCTCATATCCTCACTTGCAATACTGACACTGGCCCAAAACAGTAACTTCAGTAGGGAGCATGCTGTCTACCCATGACTCTCTCTTTCCCCCCCACTTTTGTGCACACAAGGCCTGCCCAAGTCACCTTTGGGTTACATGACAATCTGACCACAACTCCCCATCGGCTCTGTCACGAGTCCGACCGAGGGTGGTTTCCCTTCCCGGTCGGGTGGCGCTCGGCGGTCGTCGTCACCGGCCTATTAGCTGCCACTGATTGTCTTTCCTCACCCCTCCTTGTATGTTTATTGGTAGCACCTGTTGGTAAATGATTAGTTTGTCTTTATTAGACAGCCGGCCTGCCTGGTTGTTGTGCAGGATTAATGATTGTAACCTTTGGCTCTAATGTAGAGGAACGTGTTTGTTCCTGGTCCTGAAATTTCAGTTGTACCTTTCTCATTCCCCGTGTTTGGGGCCGTTATTATTGTGAGCACCCTGTGGTGCGTTGGTGCATTAAAAGAGCACAGCCTTGCACTCCTCCTGCGTCTGACTCCACACCCACGACACCCGGAGCATTACAGGCTCCTGCATCAGGGAGACATGTGGAGATAAAAAAATAAATAATAATAACATGACAGAATTCATGAAAATAATAGCTTGGCTGTATAATTATTTTAAGGTCGGCATGGCATTTTTTGGGGATTCTAGCATACTGTACCTGTATCTTGTGGGGATAGATGCAGGAGCATGGGTACTGGTACTGGAAACTATTAAAAACAAATTGTGTTATATTTCTTCATCAACACAACTTAAAGGGTGAAGAGATGAGAATTCATTATGATATTAGTGTGACATGTGCCTAACTATGTGGTTTTAATGTGCATTAGCTGTGGTTCCTCTTATTTGGGGAGTAATATAAAAATGTTCTTAAATCTATTTGCAATACATGCAACCTAAAAGTTAATGCCTGCAAGACAGAGGTTGTTCCTGGAAGGTAAGGGACCCCTCATCATCCTGATGAATTACGGTGATTGGAGACAAGGAGCGATAAAACCCTTCAAACAGAGACTACCTGTTGTGTAAAACCTTGGTGCTATGGGTGGCTATGTCACATGTGGCACAGAGAAGATTCCTGGATTACATGTGTGTTTATTGTTTAGGTGTTTTATATTAAATCTGATAGCACCTCCTGCAATACCACCTTTTTACACATGCTGCACAATGTTCAATGCATCAGTATTTACAGTCCAAATATATAGAACAATTTATCTGTGATTTTTTTGGTGTCACGTTTTGAATTCTAGTTTGTCTTTTTCCCATGGCTGTACCACAGCTGTGGTTGCCCCCCTAACATTGACTAGTGGCAAGCAGGTCATCCTGATTGGAATAAATGGTAAGTATGTGGTTTTTAAGGTCTTTACTTATATTCACATGTTTTTAAAGAATGTCATTAATTACTTCCTAATAATTACTATTGACTCAGGGCACTACAACCTGTCCCTTCCTGCTCTGAACTTCTCCGGGTGTCTGAGACATTGGACAATGGGGCTGGTTGAACTTCAAAAGAGTGGCTACAGGCCAGACACCGTGACGCACCACACCATCTTCACCGTGGACCTCTTCAAGTCCTTTGAAGACATAAAGGTGTTGGCCTCAGGATGCTCCCGTCAAGCCTTGGTGAGAACGCTTGACGGAAGAAAAAAACACCTTGGAAGGTTAAGTGTGTATATACTCATCAAATGATCATTTTTTATGAATTAGTGGTTAATATTTGTCCCTAATATAAAAATGTACCCTTAATTATACCTCTGTATGTTTAGCATTTTATTCGAGTGGAAAGATATGTGGCAACACATTCCAGAAGCCATTCCTCGAGTGGACGTATGGGCGGTTTGAAATAGACAAGCTTTGTGGAAGCGATCTCCTCCATTATCCTGCCTGCTCACAGTAGATGTAGGCTATATCAGAGGATGGGAATCACAAGCAATACCGCTTCCATAAAGCCTCAGCCTCTTATGTGTTGATGTTTTATTCAGGCTATATTTATACATTACATTACATTACATTTAAGTCATTTAGCAGATGCTCTTATCCAGAGCGACTTACAAATAAAGTGCATGCTGATCTTCATTTTGTTATGAGGAATATTTTGGAGATGCAGTTGGTCTTCTTTTTAGAAGAATATTAATTGTCAAGTGAAAAGGTTGTTTTCCATGAAGAAAAATTGTGGGACATTCATTTGTCTTTTTGCTTTATCCAAAACCTTCCGAGACACACACAGACACACCGACACAGAAAAGTTGGAGCAACACAGTCAGATGTCTCTCCGATGTCAACAACTACAGACCAGTATCCCTTCTTTCTTTTCTCTCCAAAACTCTTGAACGTGCCGTCCTTGGCCAGCTCTCCCGCTATCTCTCTCAGAATGACCTTCTTGATCCAAATCAGTCAGGTTTCAAGACTAGTCATTCAACTGAGACTGCTCTTCTCTGTATCACGGAGGCGCTCCGCACTGCTAAAGCTAACTCTCTCTCCTCTGCTCTCATCCTTCTAGACCTATCGGCTGCCTTCGATACTGTGAACCATCAGATCCTCCTCTCCACCCTCTCCGAGTTGGGCATCTCCGGCACGGCCCACGCTTGGATTGCGTCCTACCTGACAGGTCGCTCCTACCAGGTGGCGTGGCGAGAATCTGTCTCCTCACCACGCGCTCTCACCACTGGTGTCCCCCAGGGCTCTGTTCTAGGCCCTCTCCTATTCTCGCTATACACCAAGTCACTTGGCTCTGTCATAACCTCACATGGTCTCTCCTATCATTGCTATGCAGACGACACACAATTAATCTTCTCCTTTCCCCCTTCTGATGACCAGGTGGCGAATCGCATCTCTGCATGTCTGGCAGACATATCAGTGTGGATGACGGATCACCACCTCAAGCTGAACCTCGGCAAGACGGAGCTGCTCTTCCTCCCGGGAAGGACTGCCCGTTCCATGATCTCGCCATCACGGTTGACAACTCCATTGTGTCCTCCTCCCAGAGCGCTAAGAACCTTGGCGTGATCCTGGACAACACCCTGTCGTTCTCAACTAACATCAAGGCGGTGGCCCGTTCCTGTAGGTTCATGCTCTACAACATCCGCAGAGTACGACCCTGCCTCACACAGGAAGCGGCGCAGGTCCTAATCCAGGCACTTGTCATCTCCCGTCTGGATTACTGCAACTCGCTGTTGGCTGGGCTCCTGCCTGTGCCATTAAACCCCTACAACTCATCCAGAACGCCGCAGCCCGTCTGGTGTTCAACCTTCCCAAGTTCTCTCACGTCACCCCGCTCCTCCGCTCTCTCCACTGGCTTCCAGTTGAAGCTCGCATCCGCTACAAGACCATGGTGCTTGCCTACGGAGCTGTGAGGGAACGGCACCTCAGTACCTCCAGGCTCTGATCAGGCCCTACACCCAAACAAGGGCACTGCGTTCATCCACCTCTGGCCTGCTCGCCTCCCTACCACTGAGGAAGTACAGTTCCCGCTCAGCCCAGTCAAAACTGTTCGCTGCTCTGGCTCCCCAATGGTGGAACAAACTCCCTCACGACGCCAGGACAGCGGAGTCAATCACCACCTTCCGGAGACACCTGAAACACCACCTCTTTAAGGAATACCTAGGATAGGATAAAGTAATCCTTCTCACCCCCCTTAAAAGATTTAGATGCACTATTGTAAAGTGGCTGTTCCACTGGATGTCATAAGGTGAATGCACCAATTTGTAAGTCGCTCTGGATAAGAGCGTCTGCTAAATGACTTAAATGTAAATGTAAATGTAATGTCTGGAATTTGAACCAGCAACAGACCTTTCTAACCTCTAGGCTACTTGCCACTCTTAGTGGTTTGGTTTGATCTATAATTTTGTGATGTGATCTTGCAGTCTGAATCTCTATTTAGTGTTGAGATGGGATTCTACGACAGTGTCTTCCTTGTGAAAGATGATGGTGTGCCATCCTTTGTCAAACATGTCCATACAAAGACCAATCATGTAATTATACTCAAAGTTTCTATAATATAGCTTTAATGTCACCCAGTTTAGAACTTGTTTCTTTTAAATTCATCTCTGCACTTCACCGTGATTTTCATGTTGTAGACGACAGACAATGGAGTGTGTGGCACGTCAGAGTGGGCAGCGGCCAACGAGACGTCAGGAAAGTCATCTGCTAAAGTAGATGAGGAGGGCCTTGAGATAGCAGTTTGCCGACACGGCATGCTTCCCAAGGCCCTAATCATGTGTAGAGGTGAGATATACAGTGCATATACAGACCCTTTCCCTTTTACCACATTTCGTTACGTTACAGCCTTATTCTAAAATTGATTAAATAATTTTTTCCCTCAGCAATCTACACACACTACCCCAAAATTATGAAGCAAAAACAGGTTTTTAGACATGCAAATTTATATATATAAAAAAAAGAAAAAAAACGTATTTACGTAGGTATTCAGACCATTTGCTATGGGACTTTGAAATTGATCTCAGGTGCATCCTGTTTCCATTGATCATTCTTGAGATGTTTCTACCTGTGGCAGATTCAAATGATTGGACATGATTTGGAAAGAAACACACCTGCCTATATAATGTCCCACAGTTGACAGTGCATGTCAGAGCAAAAACCAAGCCATGAGGTAGAAGGAATTGTCCTTACAGCTCCGAGACAGGATTATGTCGAGGCACAGATCTGGAGAAGGGTACCAAAACATTTCTGCAGCATTGAAGGTTCCCAAGAACAAAGTGTAAAAGTATTTTTATTGGAATTTCACAATTTTCTCCCATATTAAGAGATTTAGTAACAAAGATTAAATGAGAATAACGAAGAAACAAAAAAAACTGACAGAAATTAAACCCAAAAGGAATTAGGTCCAACACATGAAACGTACAGTTACCACACATTGAGAATGATGCCGATAGATAGGGCTGCCGTGCTTACATTATTAGCCCAGACATTTTTTGGTGTTATTACATACAGCTCGGAATACATTTTGGATATCAGAGCAGAGGTAACTCACCAGCATTACCAGCATTACGACCAGGAATACGACTTTCCCTAATCGGATCCTTTGTTCATACGCCCCAGGGCAATTTAATTGATTCCAGAGGCTGACCCAAAACATTGTCGGCGGAGGAGAGGTACTCGGAGTGGACTTCTAGTCCGACTCAGGAGAAGTGCACACCACCCACCGCTTCCGAGTATATTACTCGCTACTGTTCAGACTCTGGATAATAAAGTTGATGAGCTCAGGGCGATTGTAACGTACTCTGTTTCACGGAAACATGGCTCTCTCGGGATATACTGCCAGTTGGGTTCTCCGTTCATTGCGCAGACAGGAATACATTTCGCTATGGGAAGAAGAAGGACAGGGGTGTACGTTTTATGATTAACTACTCATGGTATGATTGTGATAGCATTCAGGAACTCAAGTACTTTTGTTCACCCGACCTAGAATGCCTCACAATCCAATGCAGACTGTATTACCTCCCAAGACAATTGTATTCCGTTATAGTCACAGCCCTGTATATTCCCCCTCAAGCCGATACCACGACGACCCTCAAAGAACATCACTGGACTTTATGCAAACTGGAAACCAAATATCCTGAGGCTGCATTTATTGTAGCTGGGAAATTTAACAAAGCAGATTTGAGAAAAACGCTTCCGAGCTTCTATCAACTGTAATACTCGCACTGCTAAAACACTTGACCACTGCTACTCCAACTTCCGGGATGCCTAACCCCCCTTTTGCAAATCTGATCAGGACATAATTTTGCTCCTCCCTTCCTGTAGGCAGAAACTCAAACGGGAAATACCCATGCTAGTCTGACCAATCGGAATCCACGCTTCAAGATTGTTTTGATCACGCGGACTGGGACATGTTCTGAGTAGCCTCCAAGAATAATATCGACAAATACACTGATACGGTGACTGAGTTTATCAGGTAGTGTATTGGAGATTGTACCCACTTTGACTATTAAGACCTACCCAAACGCAGATACTGTAGATGGCAGTATTTGCACATAACTGAAAGCACAAACCATTGTATTTAACCATGGCAAGACGACTGGGAATATGGCCGAATACAAACAATGTAGTTATTCCCTTCGTAAGGCGATAAAACAGGCAAAACGACAGTATAGAGACAAAGTGGAGTCACAATTCAATGGCTCAGACACGAGGCGTATGTGGCAGGGTCTACAGACATTCATGGACAACAAAGGGAAAATCAGCCACATTGCAGACACCGACATCTTGCTTCCGGAAGAGAGGTGGAAAGTTTCATGTTCCTCGGCATGCACTTCACTGACAAACTGAAATGGTCCACTCACACAGGCAGTGTGGTAAAGTAGCCTCTTCAACCTCAGGAAGCTGAAGAAATTTGGCTTGGCAACTAAAAACATCACAATGTTTTACAGATGCACAATTGAGACCTTCCTGTCGGGCTGTATCACTGCCTGGTACTGGAACAGCACCAGCCGCAACCGCAGGGATCGCCAGAAGGCGATGTAGCTGTCCTGGAGGGCAGGTAGTTTTATTTCAGCTTTTATATCTTTCCTCACATTCCCGGTGCGTCAGAAGTTTACAAACACTCAATTAGTATTTGGTAGCATTGCCTTTAAATTGTTTCACTTGGGTCAAACATTTTGGGTATCCTTCCAAAAGATTCAAACAATAAGTTGGGTGAATTTTGGCCCATTCCTCCAGACAGAGCTGGTGTAACTGAGTCAGGTTTGTAGGGTTCCTTGCTCGCACATGCTTTTTCAGTTCTGCCCACAAATTATCTATAGGATTGAGGTCAGGGCTTTGTGATGGCCACTCCAATACCTTGACTTTGTTGTCCTTAAGCCATTATGCCACAACTTTGGAAGTATGCTTGGGTTCATTGTCCATTTGGAAGACCCATTTGCGACCAAGCTTTAACTTCCGGACTGACGTCTTGAGATGTTGCTTCAATATATCCACATAATTTTCCTGCCTTATGATGCCATCTATTTTGTGAAGTTCCAAAGTACATTCATCTCTAGGAGACAGAAAGCGTCTCCTTCCTGAGCGGTATGACGGCTGCGTGGTCCCATGATTTTATACTTGCGTATTATTGTTTGTACAGATGAACGTGGTACCTTCAGGCATTTGGAAATTGCTCCCAAGGATGAACCAGACTTGTGGAGTTCTACAATATAGTTTGAATGTAGGCCTTGAAATACATCCACAGGTACACCTCCAATTTACTCAAATGATTTCAATTAGCCTTTCAGCAGCTTCTAAAGCCATGACATCATTTTCTGGAATTTTCCAAGCTGTTTAAAGGCACAGTCAACTTAGTGTATGTAAACTTCTGACCCACTGGAAATGTGATACAGTCAGTTATAAGTGAAATAATCTGTCTGTAAACAATTGTTGTAAAAATTACTTGTGTAACTCCGAACCGGTTTGCCAAAAGTATAGTTTGTTAACAAGAAATTTGTGGAGTGGTTGAAAAGAGAGTCGACTTCAACTGTATATACTGTATTCTATCCTATTCTACTGTATCTTAGTGTAGGCCGCTCGGACACTGCTCACCCAAATATTTATATTTTCTTAATTCCATTCCTTTATTTTAGATTTGTGTGTATTGTTGTGAAATTGTTAGATATTACTTATTAGATATTACTGCACTTTTGGAGCTAGAAACAAAGGCATTTCGCTACACCTGCAAAAACATCTGCTAAACACATGTATGTGACAAATAACATTTTATTTTGATTTGTAATCTTGAGACAAGTAAACAACCACCATTCTAAGGAAATCATTGCAGCATAATCGCTCTTGCTGCTGGTGAGTCTCTGATCCACCTCTACGCAGACGACACCATTCTGTATACTACTGGCCCTTCTTTGGACACTGTGTTAACAACCCTCCAGGCGAGCTTCAATGCCATACAACTCTCCTTCCGTGGCCTCCAAATACTCTTGAAAACAAGTAAAACTAAATGCATGTTCCTCAACCGAGCGCTGCCTGCACCTGCCCACCTGTCCAACATCACTACTCTGAACGGCTCGGACTTAGAATATGTGGACTACAAATACCTAGGTGTCTGGTTGGACTGTAAACTCTCCTTTCAGACTCATATCAAACATCTCCAATCCAAAGTTAAATCTAGAATTGGCTTCCTATTTCGCAACAAAGCATCCTTCACTCATGCTGCCAAACATACCCCTGTAAAACTGACCATCCTACCAATCCTCGACTTCAGCAAAGTTATTTAAAAAATAGCCTCCAATACCCTACTCAACAAATTGGAAGCAGTCTTTCACAGTGCCATCCGTTTTGTCACCAAAGCCCCATATACTATCCACCACTGCGACATTTACGCTCTCGTTGGCTGGCCCTCGCTTCATACTCGTCTCCAAACCCACTGGCTCCAGGTCATCTACAAGAAGCTGTTCGGTAAAGTCCCCCCTTATCTCAGCTCGCTGGTCACCGTAGCAGCGCCCGCCTGTAGCACACGCTCCAGCAGGTATATCTCTCTGGTCACCCCCAAAAACGATTCTTCCTTTGTCGCCTCTCCTTCCAGTTCTCTGCTGCCAATGACTGGAACGAACTACAAAAATCTCTGAAACTGGAAACACTTATCTCCCTCACTAGCTTTAAGCACCAGCTGTCAGAGCAGCTCACAGATTACTGCACATGTACATAGCCCATCTATAATTTAGCCCAAACAACTACCTCTTTCCCACCAGATTTATTTATTTTACTCCTTTGCACCCCATTATTTATATCTCTACTTTGCACATTCTTCCACTGTAAATCATTTACTTGCTGTATTGTATTTACTTCGCCACAATGACCTTTTTTTGCCTATTTTTCTATTGTATTATTGACTGTATGTTTGTTTTACTCCATGTGTAACTCTGTTGTTGTATGTGTCGAACTGCTTTGCTTTATCTTGGCCAGGTCGCAATTGTAAATGAGAACTTGTTCTCAACTTGCCTACCTGGTTAAATAAAGGTGAAATAAAAATAAAAAAAGGTGATAAATCAGGTTCTAGGTAATTTAAATAAGGTTCCCACACTTTGTAGAACTGATCTGCTTTAGAATGTAATGTCAGTACATATCAGATATTCTAATGGCACCCATTAAAATTGTCACGACTTCCGCCGAAGTTGGCTCCCCTGCCTGTTTGGGCGGTGCTCGGCGGTCGTCGTCACCGGCCTCCTAGCCGCCACCGATCACATTTTCGTTTTCTGTTTGTTTTGTCTTATTAGTTGCACCTGTGTCTATTTGTGTGTGCTTGATGGGCTTCCTTATTTAAAGGGCGTATACCCGCCCTTGTTTTGTGCGGGATTGTTCTTGTGTTACGTGTGTGTGTTATTTAGGTGTGTTCGTGTTCTAAACCTGGTTCTAGACCTGTTTTGGGTTGGTCCATATTTCTCCGCGCCCTGTGTTGTGGGCATTGCTTTTTGTGCCGTATTAAAGTGCACTTCTTCCTGTGGACCTCTCTGCTCTCTGCGCCTGATTCTTCCTCACACACCTAGTCCCTCGTGACACATATAGTATTTTATGCCAATCCTTAATAGAAGGGACCTTGTCATTAATCCAATGTAAGAGAATGTTTTTCCTCGCTGCGAGGGTAAGGACGTAGTAAAGCCTCCTCTTACCCACAGAAATGACATGCCTACTAGGGAGACCTAACAGCAAAGAAACTGGGTCCAATTCTAAGTCAACCGCTAGGATTGTTTCATTTTCTTGAAGAACATTAGACCAGTATCTTTATCATTTGGAACATGGCCATAAACCATGTGTTATGGTGCTTGTATCAGTTTTACAGTTAGGACACGGAGAGGAGGAGGGGCTAAAAGCATGTCTGTGATTTATGTAGCAAAATTTGATATTGTGTTTTTTACATTGGATAAAAGTAGAGACTCAAAGCTACAAAATTGTAGATGACCCTTTTTAGATGGCATTTTTGGGGAACAATGAAAGTTGATAAACTTGTAAACTCACTTTTGAGAAAAAGTATTTGTTACTGGTTCTTGCATAGTAGCAATATCAGAAAGAGATAGTGTCAATTGAAATAAAATAATATACAGTATGTATAAAAGCAACATCAATAACCATATCAGTGCTAGATGAGGTAGTTATATGCATATAATCAGGGGTAAAGTAGCTGAGCAGCAGCGTACTTTAGGAGAGAGTAATTTTAATAGAGGCAGTGCAGACAGTGGTTATAACTGGTCTGTCCAAACCACGCATGAACAAGGGAATCTATATTCGGAGAGCCTGTTTCTGTCCTGCCCTTGACTTTGGTGCAGGGCATGTGATGTCCATAGCTTCTTTGTCGCAAAACTCCCTGATCTTCTCAAAAACATAAGTTTGTCTAGCTGTGTCCAGTCCATATACAGGCAGACCATCTATGGGAGGAAGGATGTTAGCGTTGTGCAAACCTGGTCCCGACTGAGTCCGAATGCTCGTTCGCAACAACAACATCAGGCTCCAGAGCGTCGAAGTTATAAAACAGGACATTTAAAAAAGAAATAAGACATTACAACCTTGTGCACAACATTAATTCACCAAACCCATCAGTTCTTCTGAGCTCTGGCACACTCAGACGAGAGTGCTCTGAAACAGTTGTTGGAGTGACGTTCTATTGAAACTAATACATTTAATACGCAAGCGGCGTTAGACAGGATTACCATACACATACTGACCAGCTCAAATAGACAAAACGTGCTATATGGCAGACCAATCCCAAACTCATCTCTCGGCAGGTCCAGCTCACTCATTATCTCAGCAAAACATGGCTTGCTGTCTTTTTCTGTGGCTTAACCAACTAGGCTCGTAAATTAACAATTGTATTTGTATTTACAGATGTCATACATGTTTGTTATTAAGGCACATGTACGTTCACATGTTCAAGAAGTCATTTCTGACAAAACAAGGCGACATACGCCCAGTTTCCTGAAACGTGTCACACAGTGTATTATTCTTCATTGAATTGCTCTAGTACGATTACAGATAGATATGTTGTTTCACATATCTCCAAATGTCCTCCCACATCTCCTCGTCAACAGTAACAGACAATTCTTTCTCCCACACTCACTTGACCCTCTGTGTGTCAACAGTAGAAAAGGACCTCAAAGAATCAGAAAATAAACATACAGGACATTTTCCTTTGTGAGAAGAAAAGCATTATTTCAATGACAGACACATCAGGGTTGCCAATCAAGGTGGTGCTCTTCAAAATATAATGACTTACTTGTAGAAAATGTAAAAAGTCTTGCTTTTGAGTCAATATTTCTCAACCATCTACTCAAATGACAGTAAAATCTTGGTCAGCGAGCAAATCATTTCGTCTGTCTATGCCCCTATTAAGCCAAATGCTAAAGCCAGCATTCAGCAATCCTGGTACAACATCTGTGTTGTTAAGAATCGTGGAAAGAGCAGAGGTTAGTTTGGACCTTCTCAAAAGATGTGATTTAAGTGTGTTAAGTGTAATGGGATTCTTGCAGTGATCTTTACAGACTTAAAGCTTCTGAAAAATAAAAGATCCTGCAATGGTCTCGATGTCTAACAAAAGAGAAGAGTCTTCATTTGTGATCCAGTCAGAAATATAACATAAGTGGGCACACCACTGATAAAACCTGATATTGTGCAGATCCAAGCCCCCCATAGAACCTGGCAGCTGCAATATCTTGGCTTGCGTTTACTCCATATGAAGGAACTTGACCAGCCATTTAAATATGCTATTACCTTATTGGAAAGTAAGACTGGGATCATTTGAATTAAGTAAAGTAGTCTAGTTAAAATGTTCATTTTCAAGAGGGATATTCTACACAACCATGAAATCGGAAGAGAGTTCCCGCACTCCAGATCCTGTCTTAATGTATCAAATAAGGGAACAAATTAGCTTTGTACATTTGCTGGAATTTAGGAGTTACGAATATACCCTGACATGTAAAACCTGAGGGAGACCATTTAAAAGGAAAGGGGGAGAGGTAGTAGGTACAGAGTGAAGACTACCAAGTGGCATAGCCTCTGATTTAGTTAAATTAATCTTGTAGCCTGAGAATTCACAGAATAATTCAATAATTTTAACAAGAGATTGTTATTGAAGTCTCGGGGTAGAGATGATTGTCAAAACATCATCAGCATGCAAGCTTATTTTATGATGAACGTCATCAATGAGCAGACCCTGTATGGCAGGCATTACTCTGATGGCATCGGCCAATGGTTCCATAGCGAGCCCAAATAGGAGAGGGGACAAAAGACAACCCTGTCTGATACCTCTGTGTGTGGAGAAGCTATTTGACTACCGTTGTCATCATCTGACACTAATTAGCATAACGCAACGGACATAAATCTTCCTAGAAAATATTCCTATTCGTGAAAATCACAAGTGAAATATATTGGAACACAGCTTAGCCTTTTGTTAATCACCCTGTCATCTCAGATTTTCAAAATATGCTTTACAGTCAAAGCTAGACAAGCATTTGTGTAAGTTTATCGATAGCCTAGCATAGCATTATGCCTTGCTAGCAGCAGGCAACCTTGTCACGAAAATCAGAAAAGCAATCAAATTAAATAGTTTACCTTTGATGAACTTCGGATGATTTCACTCACGAGACTCCCAGGTAGATAGCCAAAGTTAATTTCTTCCCAAAATATTATTTTTGTAGGCGAAATAGCTCCGTTTGTTCTTCACGTTTGGCTGAGAAATCGACCGGAAATTGCGGTCACGACAACGCCGAAAAATATTCTAAATTAGCTCCATAATATCGACAGAAACATGGCAAACGTTGTTAATAATCAATCGTCAAGGTGTTTTTAAAATATCTATTCGATAATATATTAACCGGGACAATTGGTTTCTCAGTAGAAGCGATTGGAATAATGATTACCTCTGTATTTTACGTGAGAATTTCTCTGGGAGCATCAGGTGACCACTTGCGCAATGAAGCCGCCTACGGGTATTCTTCAACATAAATGCGTAAAACTACGTCACAATGCTGTAGACGCCTTGGGGAATACGTAGAAAGCGTAATCTGGTTTATAGGGCATACACAGCTCAATAGGGTCGCATCGGAACGCAGGGCTTTCAAAACATGAGTCACTTCCGGATTGGATTTTTCTCAGGCTTTCACCTGTAACATCAGTTCTGTTATACTCACAGACAATACTTGTACAGTTTTGGAAACTTCAGAGTGTTTTCTATCATAAGCTGTCAATTATATGCATATTCTAGCATCTTGTCCTGACAAAATATCCTGTTTAATTTGGGAACGTTATTTTTCCAAAAATTAAAATACTGCCCCCTAGTACCAACAGGTTTTAACCCATTTTATAAAGTTGTCACCTAGACCAAATGTAGTTAGAGCAAAGAATAGGTAGGACCACTTCACACGGTCAAATGTTTTTCAGCATCTAGGGAGAGCGCAAGACCATCCACAGTTGGTAGGCTTGAATAATATTAAGAAGCCACCTGACATTATTACATGAGATACATTAGATATCCCTCTAGTGGTGTGGGGGCTGTGCTTTGGCAAAGTGGGTGGGGTTATATCCTTCCTGTTTGGCCCTGTCCGGGGGTGTCCTCGGATGGGGCCACAGTGTCTCCTGACCCCTCCTGTCTCAGCCTCCAGTATTTATGCTGCAGTAGTTTATGTGTCGGGGGGCTAGGGTCAGTTTGTTATATCTGGAGTACTTCTCCTGTCCTATTCAGTGTCCTGTGTGAATCTAAGTGTGCGTTCTCTAATTCTCTCCTTCTCTCTTTATTTCTCTCTCTGGGAGGACCTGAGCCCTAGGACCATGCCCCAGGACTACCTGACATGATGACTCCTTGCTGTCCCCAGTCCACCTGGCCATGCTGCTGCTCCAGTTTCAACTGGCCTGGGCCCTAGGACCATGTCCCAGGACTACCTGACATGATGACTCCTTGCTGTCCCCAGTCCACCTGGCCATGCTGCTGCTCCAGTTTCAACTGTTCTGCCTTACATCTTGGCCACGTTCTGTTATAATCTCCACCCGGCACAGCCAGAAGAGGACTGGCCACCCCACATATGCTCTCTCTAATTCTCTCTTTCTTTCTCTCTCTCGGAGGACCTGAGCCCTAGGACCGTGCCCCAGGACTACCTGACATGATGGCTCCTTGCTGTCCCCAGTCCACCTGACTGTGCTGCTGCTCCAGTTTCAACTGTTCTGCCTTATTATTATTCGACCATGCTGGTCATTTATGAACATTTGAACATCTTGGTCATGTTCTGTTATAATCTCTACCCAGCACAGCCAGAAGAGGACTGGCCACCCCACATAGCCCGGTTCCTCTCTAGGTTTCTTCCTAGGTTTTGGCCTTTCTAGGGAGTTTTTCCTAGCCACCGTGCTTTTACACCTGCATTGTTTGCTGTTTGGGGTTTTAGGCTGGGTTTCTGGTCAGCACTTTGAGATATCAGCTGATGTACGAAGGGCTATATAAATACATTTGATTTGATTTGATTTATGGCACTTACCGAAGCCAGTTTGGTTCCCTTTCACAATTAGTGGCAATAAGTTCTCTATTCGAGTGGCTAGGATTTTAGAAAGCTATTTTCTATCCACGTTCAGAAGAGCTACAGGTATATATTTATTTATTTGATTTATTTCACCTTTATTTAACCAGGTAGGCAAGTTGAGAACAAGTTCTCATTTACAATTGCGACCTGGCCAAGATAAAGCAAAGCAGTTTGACAGATACAACGACACAGAGTTACACATGTCGTAAAACAAACATACAGTCATTAATACAGTATAAACAAGTCTATATACAATGTGAGCAAATTAGGTGAGAAGGGAGGTAAAGGCAAAAAAGGCCATGGTGGCAAAGTAAATACAAAATAGCAAGTAAAACACTGGAATGGTAGTTTTGCAATGGAAGAATGTGCAAAGTAGAAATAAAAATAATGGGGTGCAAAGGAGCGAAAATAAATAAATAAATTAAATACAGTTGGGAAAGAGGTAGTTGTTTGGGCTAAATTATAGGTGGGCTATGTACAGGTGCAGTAATCTGTAAGATGCTCTGACAGTTGGTGCTTAAAGCTAGTGAGGGAGATAAGTGTTTCCAGTTTCAGAGATTTTTGTAGTTCGTTCCAGTCATTGGCAGCAGAGAACTGGAAGGAGAGACGGCCAAAGAAAGAATTGGTTTTGGGGGTGACTAGAGAGATATACCTTCTGGAGCGTGTGCTACGGGTGGGAGATGCTATGGTGACCAGCGAGCTGAGATAAGGGGGGACTTTACCTAGCAGGGTCTTGCAGATGACATGGAGCCAGTGGGTTTGGCGATGAGTATGAAGCGAGGGCCAGCCAACGAGAGCGTACAGGTCGCAATGGTGGGTAGTATATGGGGCTTTGGTGACAAAACGGATTGCACTGTGATAGACTGCATCCAATTTGTTGAGTAGGGTATTGGAGGCTATTTTGTAAATGACATCGCCAAAGTCGAGGATTGGTAGGATGGTCAGTTTTACAAGGGTATGTTTGACAGCATGAGTGAAGGATGCTTTGTTGCGAAATAGGAAGCCAATTCTAGATTTAACTTTGGATTGGAGATGTTTGATATGGGTCTGGAAGGAGAGTTTACAGTCTAACCAGACACCTGAAGTATTTGTAGTTGTCCACGTATTCTAAGTCAGAGCCGTCCAGAGTAGTGATGTTGGACAGGCGGGTAGGTGCAGGTAGCGATTGGTTGAAGAGCATGCATTTAGTTTTACTTGTATTTAAGAGCAATTGGAGGCCACGGAAGGAGAGTTGTATGGCATTGAAGCTTGCCTGGAGGGTTGTTAACACAGTGTCCAAAGAAGGGCCGGAAGTATACAGAATGGTGTCGTCTGCGTAGAGGTGGATCAGGGACTCACCAGCAGCAAGAGCGACCTCATTGATGTATACAGAGAAGAGAGTCGGTCCAAGAATTGAACCCTGTGGCACCCCCATAGAGACTGCCAGAGGTTCGGACAGCAGACCCTCCGATTTGACACACTGAACTCTATCAGAGAAGTAGTTGGTGAACCAGGCGAGGCAATCATTTGAGAAACCAAGGCTGTCGAGTCTGCCGATGAGGATGTAGTGGTTGACAGAGTCGAAAGCCTTGGCCAGATCAATGAATACGGCTGCACAGTAATGTTTCTTATCGATGGAGGTTAAGATATCGTTTAGGACCTTGAGCGTGGCTGAGGTGCACCCATGACCAGCTCTGAAACCAGATTGCATAGCAGAGAAGGTATGGTGAGATTCGAAATGGTCGGTAATCTGTTTGTTGACTTGGCTTTCGAAGACCTTAGAAAGGCATGGTAGGATAGATATAGGTCTGTAGCAGTTTGGGTCAAGAGTGTCCCCCCCTTTGAAGAGGGGGATGACCGCAGCTGCTTTCCAATCTTTGGGAATCTCAGACGACACGACAGAGAGGTTGAACAGGCTAGTAATAGGGGTGGCAACAATTTCGGCAGATAATTTTAGAAAGAAAGGGTCCAGATTGTCTAGCCCGGCTGATTTGTAGGGGTCCAGATTTTTCAGCTCTTTCAGAACATCAGCTGAATGGATTTGGGAGAAGGAGAAATGGGGAAGGCTTGGGCGAGTTGCTGTTGGGGGTGCAGTGCTGTTGACCGGGGTAGGAGTAGCCAGGTGGAAAGCATGGCCAGCCGTAGAAAAATGCTTATTGAAATTCTCAATTATGGTGGATTTATCAGTGGTGACAGTGTTTCCTATCTTCAGTGCAGTGGGCAGCTGGGAGGAGGTGTTCTTATTCTCCATGGACTTTACAGTGTCCCAGAACTTTTTTGAGTTAGTGTTGCAGGAAGCAAATTTCTGCTTGAAAAAGCTAGCCTTGGCTTTTCTTACTGCCTGTGTATAATGGTTTCTAGCTTCCCTGAACAGCTGCATATCATGGGGGCTGTTCGATGCTAATGCAGAACGCCATAGGATGTTTTTGTGTTGGTTAAGGGCAGTCAGGTCTGGGGAGAACCAAGGGCTATATCTGTTCCTGGTTCTAAATTTCTTGAAAGGGGCATGTTTATTTAAGATGGTTAGGAAGGCATTTTAAAAAAATATCCAGGCATCCTCTACTGACGGGATGAGATCAATATCCTTCCAGGATACCCCGGCCAGGTCGATTAGAAAATATATGAGGAATAAGACTGAGAATAAGTGATATGTTAGCTTGCCTCAGTGTTTGAGGAAGGTGGTCATTTGAAAATGAAGGGTTAAACATATCAAGCCATGGCTCAAGGATCAGGCCATTCGACTCGTTATAAAACTCACTACAAAACCCATCTGGTCCTGGGGCCCTACCATTTTGCAGTTTCTCAATTGCAAACATTATCTCTTCCTTTGTAGTAGCCTGGTGGTTAGAGTGTTGGGCCAGTAACCGAAAGGTTGCTAAATCAAATCCTTGAGCTGACGAGGTAAAAATCTGTCCCCGGAGCAAGGCAGTTAACCCACTGTTCCCCGGGCGCTGAAGACGTAGATGTCGATTTAAGGCAGCCCCCTGCACCTCTCTGAATCAGAGGGGCTGGGTTAAATGCGGAAGACACATTTCAGTTGAATGCATTAAGTTGTAAAGCTGACTAGGTATCCCCCTTTTCCCTTTCCCCAATAAGGGCATCAAGGAGAGACCTCTGTTCTTTGAAAATAGTTGGGAGCTTAAGTCCTCCATTAGTTTGGGGGCATCATTTGTCAGTTCTGAGGCATAAAGATTTGCATAACATTTCTTAAATAACTAATTTATCCATTTATTTTCATATATATGGTTGCCATCAGAATCGGTAATAGTAGCAATTGACTGGGAGTCTGCTCACTTTTTTTTACCTAGGTACGCCAAATATTTTCCTGGTTTATCTGTCACAGGATACTAGGAGTGGTGGGTTGGAATCAGGCGCAGAGAGCAGGGTTCAGTATATCGTGATTTATTCTCCAGACAAAAAACGGTCATGCCAACATACAGGGCGCATAGAACAGACCAGCCCAAACACAGGACCAAACAGTCCGGAGAATACACACATGAAAACCACATCCAACAGAGTAACAAAAAACAATCCCGCACAAAACAAGGGCGGGACAAACTACTACATATAGGGAAGCTAATTAAACTAAAATACACACAGGTGAAACTAATAAGACAAAACCAACAGACAAACGAAAAACGGATCGGTAGCGGCTCGTAGGACGGTGACGACGACCTCCGAGCCCGAACAGGCAGGGGAGCCAACTTTGGCGGAATTCGTGACATTATCGCCATGTTCATATAGCTTTTGCCTGACAAGTCTCGTTTTTTTTTCAGCGTCCTGTGTTAGGAGACAGTTCAATGTTGATCTAAGGACTGATATTTCCTTTAATAGGGCAGGAGTGGGAATTTTAATGTTTTCCTTCTCTTTAGTTGTCAATTCACCCTCTAATGTTTTTTGCTTTTCATGTTTTTCCTGCCTCTTAGTGACTGAGTATGACATAATCATCATGACATTGCAACTCCCCTCCAAGTCTCCGACCACTACCTTGTATCCTTTTCCCTCTCGCTCTCATCCAACACTTCCCACACTGCCCCTACTCGGATGGTATCGCGCCGTCTCAACTTTCGCTCTCTCTCCCCCGCTACTCTCTCCTCTTCCATCCTATCATCTCTTCCCTCTGCTCAAACCTTCTCCAACCTATCTCCTGATTCTGCCTCCTCAACCCTCCTCTCCTCCCTTTCTGCATCCTTTGACTCTCTATGTCCCCTATCTTCCAGGCCGGCTCGGTCCTCCCCTCCCGCTCCGTGGCTCGATGACTCATTGCGAGCTCACAGAACAGGGCTTCGGGCAGCCGAGCGGAAATGGAGGAAAACTCGCCTCCCTGCGGACCTGGCATCCTTTCGCTCCCTCCTCTCTACATTTTCCTCCTCTGTCTCTGCTGCTAAAGCCACTTTCTACCACTCTAAATTCCAAGCATCTGCCTCTAACCCTAGGAAGCTCTTTGCCACCTTCTCCTCCCTCCTGAATAGTCCTCCCCCTCCCCCCCTCCTCCCTCTCTGCAGATGACTTCGTCAATCATTTTGAAAAGAAGGTCGACGACATCCGATCCTCGTTTGCTAAGTCAAACGACACCGCTGGTTCTGCTCACACTGCCCTACCCTGTGCTCTGACCTCTTTCTCCCCTCTCTCTCCAGATGAAATCTCGCGTCTTGTGACGGCCGGCCGCCCAACAACCTGCCCGCTCGACCCTATCCCCTCCTCTCTTCTCCAGACCATTTCCGGAGACCTTCTCCCTTACCTCAGCTCGCTCATCAACTCATCCCTGACCGCTGGCTACGTCCCTTCCGTCTTCAAGAGAGCGAGAGTTGCACCCCTTCTGAAAAAACCTACACTCGATCCCTCCGATGTCAACAACTACAGACCAGTATCCCTTCTTTCTTTTCTCTCCAAAACTCTTGAACGTGCCGTCCTTGGCCAGCTCTCCCGCTATCTCTCTCAGAATGACCTTCTTGATCCAAATCAGTCAGGTTTCAAGACTAGTCATTCAACCGAGACTGCTCTTCTCTGTATCACGGAGGCGCTCCGCACTGCTAAAGCTAACTCTCTCTCCTCTGCTCTCATCCTTCTAGACCTATCGGCTGCCTTCGATACTGTGAACCATCAGATCCTCCTCTCCACCCTCTCCGTGTTGGGCATCTCCGGCGCGGCCCACGCTTGGACTGCGTCCTACCTGACAGGTCGCTCCTACCAGGTGGCGTGGCGAGAATCTGTCTCCTCACCACGCTCTCTCACCACTGGTGTCCCCCAGGGCTCTGTTCTAGGCCCTCTCCTATTCTCGCTATACACCAAGTCACTTGGCTCTGTCATAACCTCACATGGTCTCTCCTATCATTACTATGCAGACGACACACAATTAATCTTTCCTTTCCCCTTCTGATGACCAGGTGGCGAATCGCATCTCTGCATGTCTGGCAGACATATCAGTGTGGATGACGGATCACCACCTCAAGCTGAACCTCGGCAAGACGGAGCTGCTCTTCCTCCCGGGAAGGACTGCCCGTTCCATGATCTCGCCATCACGGTTGACAACTCCATTGTGTCCTCCTCCCAGAGCGCTAAGAACCTTGGCGTGATCCTGGACAACACCCTGTCGTTCTCAACTAACATCAAGGCGGTGGCCCGTTCCTGTAGGTTCATGCTCTACAACATCTGCAGAGTACGACCCTGCCTCACACAGGAAGCGGCGCAGGTCCTAATCCAGGCACTTGTCATCTCCCGTCTGGATTACTGCAACTCGCTGTTGGCTGGGCTCCCTGCCTGTGCCATTAAACACCTACAACTCATCCAGAACGCCGCAGCCCGTCTGGTGTTCAACCTTCCCAAGTTCTCTCACGTCACCCCGCTCCTCCGCTCTCTCCACTGGCTTCCAGTTGAAGCTCGCATCCTCTACAAGACCATGGTGCTTGCCTACGGAGCTGTGAGGGGAACGGCACCTCAGTACCTCCAGGCTCTGATCAGGCCCTACACCCAAACAAGGGCACTGCGTTCATCCACCTCTGGCCTGCTCGCCTCCCTACCACTGAGGAAGTACAGTTCCCGCTCAGCCCAGTCAAAACTGTTCGCTGCTCTGGCTCCCCAACGGTGGAACACACTCCCTCACGACGCCAGGACAGCGGAGTCAATCACCACCTTCCGGAGACACCTGAAACCCCACCTCTTTAAGGAATACCTAGGATAGGATAAAGTAATCCTTCTCCCCCCTTAAAAGATTTAGATGCACTATTGTAAAGTGGCTGTTCCACTGGATGTCATAAGGTGAATGCACCAATTTGTAAGTCGCTCTGGATAAGAGCGTCTGCTAAATGACTTAAATGTAAATGTAAATGTAATAATCAGACCCCTGGCGTACACTTTAAACATTCTCAAAGGAGCGAGGGGTTATCTGTTGTTTGAGAGTTAATAGTGAAAAATGCTTTAAACTCTGTAATAGAATATCATGTAAATGTATGGTCTTTAAGAATGGTTGTATTCAATCTCCATTGTCTTGATGGATAGGGTGCCCCTTTGAGTTTTATGTCCAGGATCACCTCAGCTTGATCAGATATGACTATGCTTCTAATATTAGCAAATAAAACAGACTGCAACAACATCCTGGGCATAAAAACGTCATCTATTCTAGTCTGACATCCATGAGGTGCAGAGAAAAAGGTGAACTCTCTGTTGGAGGGATGAAAGGTTCTCCAGATAACAGCATACCCCAGATCATCACAAATAGCTTTAAGCGACCTAGCTTGAGGAGAGGGTGAAGCTATACCGCTGGGAAACTTGTCAATAAGGGGGTTCAACAAGCAATTACAATCTCCTCCAACCACTGCAGTGTCTGAGTTTAATTCTGAGAAGTCTAGAAATATCTTAGTGAGGAAATCAGGGGGTGGGCTGGGGAGGTAAATATTTATCATGGCAATTTCCTGCCCTTTAAAGTACCTTTAATTATAACAAAACAACAAAATGTACCTTAAGTGGTATGTTCTTTTTCACAAGAATTGCCACACCTCTACTTCTGGATGTAAATGATGAGAAAAACACTTGACCAAACCCCCCTTGTTGCAATTTCAGATGCTCCTTATCATCCAAATCAGTTTTAGCTTCAGAGCAATATCAATATTTGCTTTAAAAAATATATATATCGCACTTTAAATGTTTTTTTTAATGGGGTTATGGCACCCTCTAATGTTCAATGTACATAAATGCATTCTGTTACCTGTCATTGCACTTTGACTAACCAATATGCAGACTGAATCCTACTGTAAAGGTATGGTGGTACCTTTTCCCACGTGTTGAACTCTCCCCATGTGGTGAACTCTCCCCATGTGTTGAACTCTCTCCATTCTCACTGAGCCTAAACTAACTACATGAACCCTGAACCCAAACTATACTACACCTGAAAAATAAACATGTAATGTTCCAAAAGGGGGTTTTCCCGCTAGCTAACATGAAGGGGGTTTCAACTCTCCAATATAGACATTTAAGTCTGCATAACCATTCTAATATCCTTGTCATTTATACATATGAAAATGAAAATAAATAAATAAAAGAAGACTGAGGCTTTTTCACCTAAGACCAAGCTGGGGCACCGATATAGATTCACACAGATCTCAGTCTGAGCTATGGTGGCAGTTACAGTAGCAAGAAAAATTATATAAATACAAATGTTACTGATGTTACTGATATCCAATGCTACAAAGGCGCAGAGTAAAGTTATTTACCCGAGAAAGTCAATTAAACACAGCAGCCTCTTCAGGTGAGCTTATTAGGTGTTACGTTGACCATTATCTTCAATGTGGCCGGGTACAGCAGTGCGTAGCCCATCTTCATTCTCTTGAGTCGAGCCTTCACCTCATCAAACACGTTTCTTCATACAACCACTGTGGAGTAACCATCGAAGAATGAGACCCGTGGACCTTGGCCGTCAGATCTGATGCGTCTGGCTGCATCCATGACGCGCTGCTTGTCGGTGAAGTTGTGTAACTTTATAACCACTAGCCGTAGGCGCTGGTTGGGATCGGGTGTTGATGTTTGAGAGCGATGGGCTCTTTCCAGCTTCACACCACCAGCCTTAGTATCCATTTGTAGGTAGCCAGTAATCCACTCCTCTAAGAATTTAACTGAATGTGTCCCTTCAGCATTTTATGGAGTCCCACTACACGGATATTGCATCTGCGTCCTGGGTTATCCAAGTCATCATTGTGCTCCGCCATTTTGCGCACCTGTTTCTCAAGTGCCTGTATCTTAGTGTCCATTGATGTAGTTGAAGTTTCCACAGTAGCAATTCTTCCTTCCGCCTCAACAACACACTTGACAACCTTCTGTAGTTCGGCTGAAGGGCCTGCTATTCCTTCCAAGACCATTCCTATCTTGACATCGATCACTTTAGTAATGTTATCAGTCATCTTTTGAATCACCAGGTCCATTGTGCCTGGATCCGCAACGGTGTTAGTTAGCTTCGCTCATCCTGCATATCTACAGGGGTGGTTATTTAGGTCAAGTTCTTAGTAGTTCTGTTGGGTATGTTGTCGAAAACCTTTGAGAAATAGCCCTCAAGACTCATTGTAGGGTTGCTTAATTAGCCAATTCTACCACTTTTTTCAAGCCAAAACATTTATATAAAGAGAGTGCCACGGGAGCTCTCTGAAACAGTGTTTTCTCTACAGCGCAATTTTGTCCCCTGCCTCCATCATGACTCTTCCGCCCAGTTGACCGCCCAGCTAAACTGAACAATCAGGGGGAGAAGGGCCTTGGTCAGGGAGGTGACCAAGAACCCGATGGTCACTCTGACAGAGCTCCAGTTCCTCTTTGGCGATGGGAGAACCTTCCAGAAGGACAAACATCTCTGCAGCACTCCACCAATCAGGCCTTTATGGTAGAGAGGCCAGACGGAAGCCACTCCTCTGTAAAAGGCACATGACAGCCCCTTTGGAGTTTGCCTAAAGACACCTAAAGGACTCTCAGACTAGGAGAAACAAGATTCTCTGGTCTGATGAAGATAAGATTGAACTCTTTGGCCTGAATGCCAAGTGCCACATCGGAGGAAACCTGGCACTATCACTACGGTGAAGCATGGTGGTGGCAGCATCATGCTGTGGGGATGTTTGTCAGCGGCAGAGACTGTGAGACCAGTCAGGATCGAGGGAAAGATGAACGGAGCCAAATGCAGAGAGACCCTTGGTGAAAACCTGCTCCAGAGCCCTCAGGACCTCAGACTGGGGTGAAGGTTCACCTTCCAACAGGCCAACATTCCTGTCTCTGAATGTCACTTAATGTCCTTGAGTGGCCCAGCCAGAGCTCAGACTTGAACCCGATCGAACATCTCTGGAGAAACCTGAAAATAGCTGTGCTCTGACAACCTGACAGAGATTGAGAGGATCTGCAGAGAAGAAAGAGAGAAACTCCAAAAATACAGTTGTTTCAAGCTTGCAGCGTCATACCCAATAAGACTCAAGACTGTAATTGCTGCCATAGGTGCTTCAACAAAGTACTGAGTAAAGGGTCTGAATACTTTTGTAAATGTGATATTTCCATTTTTTTTAAGAGGAAAAAGAAAAAATAAACAATTAAATTAATTTCCGAATATGGTTGTAATGTAGAAAAATGTGGGAAAAGTCAAGGGGTCTTAATACTTTCCAAATGCACTTTATGCCTATGCAATGTACTTGCAGAAGGAGCTGTCTTCTGCTGGTACAATGGGCTTTTTATGCTGTGATGTTGCACGCAAATACTGGCCATATTTGCAGGTATGCCCAGAGTTGGAGGAGCTTCTAAAAATGCACCCTCTCCTCTCCGTTATGCATGCGAAGGCACATGAATGTTCTTGTGAGGTCATTTTTTTCACTTCATGACTGTTTGTGTTATGCAGAAAGGCTATTGTAATGCTTTTTAAAATAATAGAATGAATACAAAAAAAACATATTTGTTCATTCTGGCATTATACTGTAGCACAAAGGGGGAGGCAGAAATCAGTCTGGTGCCGGCAACACAACCGTAGAGGAAGTTGAGCAGGAGAATAGTTTTATATTCAGAGCTTCTGTCACGACAAAGTACATATCCAAGGCCGATAAGTGTATTATGATAACATAACTAAAGCTGAAGGTTTAGGATTGCAACATAAATCCCTTAATAATGTTTAACCATTAATTAAGTGGTCCTTATATTTGAGCTCCACCACACTTCAATTAAAAAGATAAACCTAATTGCCCCTCTCCTGGACTGTCACCTTGCCACTGTGGAGAGGCTTACGTGCGCCAATGACCCTGAGAGCTAAGCCGGAGAGGTTTTATAATCCTGGCAGGTGAAACCAAGTCGACCAGGTCAAAGGGTAGGAGGCAGACAAAGCAGTCCATGGTCCTCCATGTTAGGGGTTGGGCAAGGGCTAACTACTCCACCCCGTAAAAAAACTGAAATATTGACGAACGGAAACCAAATAAATTGCCCCAAAGCAGGACATTCACGTAACCAGCCTTAGTATCCATTTATTAGTAAGCCAGTAATCCATTTCTCCAAGAGTTTAACTGAACGTGTCCCTTCTGTATTTTCCGGGAGTCCCACCACATAGGTATTACATCTGCATCCTCGGTTATCCAAGTAATCAATGTGCTCCGCCATTTCGCGCACCTTTTTTCTCAAGTGCCTTCATCTTAATGTCCATTGGTGTAGTTGACGTTTTCCACAGTAGCAAGAACACTCTTGTTATTCTAAATGCCCAATGTTATTATTCTTCTTCTGCCCATTTCCTGTGCTCCCTATCTACTTTAAAAAAAACATTGAAACTATTATCACCACTTAAATCAAATAAAATCTAATAAAATTTTATTTGTCTCATGCACCAAATACAACCTGACAGTGAAATGCGTACTTATAAGCCCTTAAGCAACAATGCAGTTTTCAGAAAAAATAAAAATGATAAATAGAACTAACAAATAATTAAAGAGCAGCAGTAAAAGTACAATAGCGAGGCTATATGCAGGGTGTACAGGGTGTACAGAGTCAATGTGTGGGGCACTTGTTACTAGAGGTAATTGAGGTAATATGTACAATACCGGCCAAAAGTTTGAGAACACCGATTAACTCAAGGGTTTTTCTTTATTTGTACTATTTTCTACATTGTAGAATAATAGTGAAGACATCAAAACTATGAAATAACACATATGGAATCAGGTAGTAACCGAAAACGAACTGAACAAATCAAAATATACAGTGGGGAGAACAAGTATTTGATACACTGCTGATTTTGCAGGGTTTCCCACTTACAAAGCATGTAGAGGTCTGTAATTTGTATCATAGGTACACTTCAACTGTGAGAGACGGAATCTAAAACAAAAATCCAGAAAATCACATTGTATGATTTTTAAGTAATTAATTTGCATTTTATTGCATGACATAAGTAAGAATAAGAAGAATCTCAAATATTTAACATATTTGGATTTGTTTAACACTTTTTTGGTTACTACATGACTCCATAGTAAGTGATATTTCATAGTTTTGATGTCTTCACTATTATTCTACAATTTAGAACATTTTAAAAATAAATTAAAACCCTTGAATGACTAGGTGTTCTAAAATTTTGAACAGTAGTGTACACGTAGGTAGAGTTTTTTTAAGTGAATTATGCATAGATAACAGATAGTAGCAGCAGCAGGGGGGGCGCAATTCAAATAGTCTGGGTAGCCATTTGATTAGATGTTCAGGAGTGGCTTGGGGGTTGAAGCTGTTTAGAAGCCTCTTGGATCTAGACTTGGCGCCCTGGTGTCGCTTGCCGTGCGGTAGCAGAGAGAACAGTCTATGACTAGGGTGCCTGGAGTCTTTGACAATTTTTAGGGCCTTCCTCTGACACCGCCTGGTATAGAGGTCCTGGATGACAGGAAGCTTGGCCCCAGTGATGTACTGGGCCGCATTACCCTCTGTAGCGCCTTGCGGTTGGTTGCCATAGCAGGCAGTGATGCAAAAAGTCAGAATGATCTCGATGGTGCAGCTGTAGAACCTTATGAGGATCTGAGGACCCTTGCCAAATCTTTTCAGTCACCTGAGGGGAATATCTTTTGTCGTGCCCTCTTCACAACTGTCTTGGTGTGCTGGACCATGTTAGTTTGTTGGTGATGTGGACACCAAGGAACTTGAAACTCTCAACCTGCTCCACTACAGCCCCATCGGTGAGAATGGGGGCATGCTCGGGCCTCCTTTTCCTGTAGTCCACAATCATCTCCTTAGTCTTGACCAGGTTGAGGGAGAGGTTGTTGTCCTGGCACCACACAGCCAGGTCTCTGACCTCCTCACTATATGCTGTCTCGTCATTGTTGGTGATCAGGCAAACTTAATGATGGTGTTGGAGTTGTGCCTGGCCGTGCAGTAATGAGTGAACAGGGAGTACAGGAGGGGACTGGGCATGCATCCCCGAGGGGCCCCCGTGTTGCGGGTCAGTGTGGCGGGTGTGTTGTTACCTACCCTTACCACCTGGGGGCGGCCCGTCAGGAAGTACAGGATCCAGTTGCAGAGGAAGCTGTTTAGTCCCAGGGTCCTTAGCTTAGTGATGAGCTTTAAGGGCACTATGGTGTTGAACGCTGAGCTGTAGTCAATGAATAGCATTCTCACATAGGCGTGGGAAAGGGCAGTATTTAGTGCAATAGTTGGGACGGTATGCAAATTGGAATGTGTCTAGGGTTTCTGGGATAATGGTGTTGATATGAGCCATGACAAGCCTTTCAAAGCACTTCATGGCTACAGACGTGAATGCTATGGGTCAGTAGTCATTTAGGCAGGTTACCTTAGTGTTCTTGGGCACAGAGTATAGGGTGGTCTGCTTGAAACATGTTGGTATTACAGACTCAGTCAGGGACAGGTTGAAAATGTCAGTGAAGACACTTTCCAGTTGGTCAGCGCATGCCCGGAGTACACGTCCTGTTAATCTGTCTGGCCCTGTGGATACGAAGTCATCAATGCACTTATTGATGAAGTCCGTGCTAGCAAAACAGTCCTATAGCTTAGCATCTGCTTCATCTGACCACTTTCTTATTGACTGAGTCAGGGGTGCTTCCTGCTTTTGTTTTGGCTTCTAAGCAGGAATCAGGAGGATAGAATTATGGTCAGATTTGCCAAATGGAGAGCGAGGGAGAGCTTTGTGCACATCTCTGTTTGTGGAATAAAGGTGTTCTAGAGTTTTCTGAGGTTGGTAACTAATTAACTTATCCTCAGCAGCAGAGGCAACTCTGGGTCTTCCTTTCCAGTGGCGGTCCTCATGAGAGCCAGTTTCATCATAGCGATTGATGTTTTTTGCGACTGCACTTGAAGAAACTTTGAAAGTTCTTAAAATGTTCCATATTGACTGACATTCATGTCTTAAGGTAATGATGGAGTGTTGTTTCTCTTTGCTTATTTGAGAAGTTCTTGCCATGATATGGACTTGGTATTTTTACAAATAGGGCTATCTTCTGTATACCACTCCTACCTTGTCACAACTGATTGGCTCAAACACATTAAATCCCACAAATTAACTTTTAAAAATGCATTCCAGGTGACTACCTCATGAAGCTGGTTGAGAGAATGCCAGGAGTGTGCAAAGCTGTCATCGAGGCAAAGGGTGGCTATTTGAAGAATCTCAAGTATAAAATATATTTAGATTTGTTTAACACTTTTTAGCTTACTACATGATTCCATACGTGTTATTTCATAATTTTCATAATTCTACAATGTAGAAAGTAGTAAAAATATGAGTAGGTGAATGAGTAGGTGTGTCCAATCTTTTGACTGGTACTGTATGTCTATGATCAACTGTACATTTCGGTGTTCCTCAAGGTTCTGTTTTAGGACCACTATTGTTTTCACTATATATTTTACCTCTTGGGGATGTTATTCGAAAACATAATGTAAACTTTCACTGCTATGCGGATGACACACAGCTGTACATTTCAATGAAACATGGTGAAGCCCCAAAATTGCCCTCGCTAGAAGCATGTGTTTCAGACATAAGGAAGTGGATGGCTGCAAACTTTCTACTATTAAACTCGGACAAAACAGAGATGCTTGTTCTAGGTCCCAAGAAACAAAGAGATCTTCTGTTGAATCTGACAATTAATCTTAATGGTTGTACAGTCGTCTCAAATAAAACTGTGAAGGACCTCGGCGTTACTCTGGACCCTGATCTCTCTTTTGAAGAACATATCAAGACCATTTCGAGGACAGCTTTTTTCCATCTACGTAACATTGCAAAAATCAGAAACTTTCTGTCCAAAAATGATGCAGAAAAATTAATCCATGCTTTAGGTTAGACTACTGCAATGCTCTATTTTCCGGCTACCCGGATAAAGCACTAAATAAACTTCAGTTAGTGCTAAATACGGCTGCTAGAATCCTGACTAGAACCAAAAAATTTGATCATATTACTCCAGTGCTAGCCTCTCTACACTGGCTTCCTGTCAAAGCAAGGGCTGATTTCAAGGTTTTACTGCTAACCTACAAAGCATTACATGGGCTTGCTCCTACCTACCTCTCTGATTTGGTCCTGCCGTACATACCTACACGTACGCTACGGTCACAAGACGCAGGCCTCCTAATTGTCCCTAGAATTTCTAAGCAAACAGCTGGAGGCAGGGCTTTCTCCTATAGAGCTCCATTTTTATGGAACGGTCTGCCTACCCATGTCAGAGACGCAAACTCGGTCTCAACCTTTAAGTCTTTACTGAAGACTCATCTCTTCAGTGGGTCATATGATTGAGTGTAGTCTGGCCCAGGAGTGGGAAGGTGAACGGAAAGGCTCTGGAGCAACGAACCGCCCTTGCTGTCTCTGCCTGGCCGGTTCCCCTCTTTCCACTGGGATTCTCTGCCTCTAACCCTGTTACGGGGCTGAGTCACTGGCTTGCTGGGGCTCTCTCGTGCCGTCCCTGGGGGGTGCGTCACCTGGGTGGGTTGATTCACTGTTGTGGTCGGCCTGTCTGGTTGCCCCCCCTTGGGTTGTACCGTGGCGGAGATCTTTGTGGGCTATACTCGGCCTTGTCTCAGGATGGTAAGTTGGTGGTTGAAGATATCCCTCTAGTGGTGTGGGGGCTGTGCTTTGGCAAAGTGGGTGGGGTTATATCCTTCCTGTTTTGCCCTGTCCGGGGGATGTCCTCGGATGGGGCCACAGTGTCTCCTGACCCCTCCTGTCTCAGCCTCCAGTATTTATGCTGCAGTAGTTTATGTGTCGGGGGGCTAGGGTCAGTTTGTTATATCTGGAGTACTTCTCCTGTCCTATTCGGTGTCCTGTGTGAATCTAAGTGTGCGTTCTCTAATTCTCTCCTTCTCTCTTTCTTTCTCTCTCTCGGAGGACCTGAGCCCTAGGACCATGTCCCAGGACTACCTGACATGAGGACTCCTTGCTGTCCCCAGTCCACCTGGCCATGCTCCTGCTCCAGTTTCAACTGACCTGAGCCCTAGGACCGTGCCCCAGGACTACCTGACATGAAGGCTCCTTGCTGTCCCCAGTCCACCTGACTGTGCTGCTGCTCCAGTTTCAACTGTTCTGCCTTATTATTATTCGACCATGCTGGTCATTTATGAACATTTGAACATCTTGGTCATGTTCTGTTATAATCTCTACCCGGCACAGCCAGAAGAGGACTGGCCACCCCACATAGCCCGGTTCCTCTCTAGGTTTCTTCCTAGGTTTTGGCCTTTCTAGGGAGTTTTTCCTAGCCACCGTGCTTTTACACCTGCATTGTTTGCTGTTTGGGGTTTTAGGCTGGGTTTCTGTACAGCACTTTGAGATATCAGCTGATGTACGAAGGGCTATATAAATAAATTTGATTTGATTTGATTTGATTTGATTTGATAGGTACAGAATTATTCTAGTCTTTGGTCCACCTGGCTGAAAAGCGTGCCCCAAGTAAACTGCCTGTTACTCAGGCTCAGAAGCTAGGATATGCATATAATTGGTAGATTTGGATAGAACACTGAAGTTTCTAAAAGTGTTAAAATAATCTGTCTCTGAGTGTAACAGAACTGATTTGGCAGGCGAAACCCCGAGAACAAACCATGCAGGGAAAGAAAAATTGAGGTCAAAGTATTTTCCAATAGTTTTCTATGAGAAACCCTATTTATTAGGAACCTGGTTGCAGTTCTTCAGACAAACAGTCTTCAGAAATTGGTCGATGTTTTTCTTTTGAGAAATGAAGAAGTAGTGCTGTTCTTTGCACGTGTCAATCTGAAGGTCCCTAGTCTTTTGTTGCACGTGCACAGGAGTGCGCTCCGTGCTATTTTTCTTAGGTATTGTAAACAGATTATCCCGTCATAAATGTTATCGATTAATTACATTTTAGGATACCTGAGGTTGGATTAGGAACGTTGTTTGAAATGTTTGGACTACGTTTACAGGTAACTTATTAGATACTTTGAAGTCATGTTGGGCGAGTTGGAACCGGTGTATTTCTGATTCAAATGCGCCAAATAAATGTACATTTTGGGTATATAAAGAAGGAATTTATCGACAAAGCTACCATTCATTGTGTCACTGAGGCATTTGGGATTGCAAAAAGAAGATCTTCAAAGGTAAGGCATTTATTATATCGTTATTTCTGACTTTGTGTCGCACCTGACTGGTTGAAAAATTATTTTCACGTGTTTGTATGCGGGGCGCTGTCCTCAGATAATCGCATGGTGTGCTTTCGCCGTAAAGTATTTTTAAAATCTGATACAGCGGCTGGATCAACAAGAAGTTACGCTTTATTTTGATGGATTCCACTTATATTTTCGCGAATGTTGAATATTGATATTTCTGTAGATTGAATTTGGTGCTCTGCAATTTCACCGGATGTTGTCAAATCGATCCCGCTAAAGGGATTGGCGCTTTAAGGGATCCCTGAAGATTGAGAGAGAACGGCAGAGAAAGCGAGATAGAAAGTGAGAGAGAGAGGGATGGGTTTTCCAGACGCAGACTGTTTTATGAAAACAGTTATCAGCTGAACATAACAATATGCCAGTGAAAGCAATGACAGTAGCAGGTGAACTGTGGTCTGTGACTATAATTATTTCCCATTGCAGCCAATTCAGTTGCAGTAATTCCATTTCAGATTTTTTGGTAATTTCGTTTAAATTTTTTAATAATAAATAAACAAAATTGATATGAGCAAAATCATTATAACAGATTGGTAGGTCTACCATTACTTGTTACTTCGGTGAACTTTCATTATCCTACCACATCACGAGGGAGAGAAATGAGAAAATATCTTAAATATATGTGGGTTTTTGGTAACGGAATTACAAGGCACAAGGCAATAATTCTTAAATCTTAATTCTTGCGGATCATTGGGACGCTACAATCCCACCAAGCCAACATGCGGTGAAATTGCAGAGCGCCAAATTCAAATTTCAGAAATCGTAATATTAAACATTCATGAAAATACAAGGGTCATACATCATTTAAAAACGTAACATCTTGTTAATCCAGCCACTTTGTCAGATTTCAAAAAGGCTTTACGGCAAAAGGACACCATGCAATTACCTGAGGACAGCGCCCCGCACACAAAAGCATTACATACATTTTCCAACCAGGCAGGTGCGTCACGAAAGTAAGAAACAGCTATAAAATAAATCACTTACCTTTGAAGATCTTCATCTGGTTGCAATCACAAGGGTCCCAGCTATATAACAAATGGTCCTTTTGTTCGACAAAGTCCTTCTTTATATCTCAATAAAGTAAGTTTCAATGGCGCACATGACTCAGTAATCCACCGGTTTCCCTCGTTCAAAACGCATACAAAATTAATCCCTGGCTTCTAAGCAGGAATCAGGAGTATAGTCTGGTTTTTGCCTGCCATATCAGTTCTGTTATACTCACATACATTATTTTAACAGTTTTGGAAACTTTAGAGTGTTTTCTATCCAATATTACCAATTATATGCATATCCTAGCTTCTGGGCCTGAGTAACAGGTAGTATACTTTTGGCACCTCATTCATCCAAACTTCCGAATACTGCCCCCTAGCCAAAAGAAGAAGGTAAAGCATTTATTTGAAACTAACTGTAACAGGTGATGTTATTTGGCAGGGGTCCAAACATCAACATTATTGTTTGATGTATTTCTGATACCTTTTAAGACATTTTCTGGTAGTTTCCTAGGATCCCTTTTTCCATCTGTTTATCCAGAAATCAAAGCCTTTACTTATGCCCAATTTTTAAGATGGAACATTGTTGACAAATGTATCATGCCGCCATTTCTCAAGAATATAGACTCTTAGCATTAATTTGAAAGCCAATTTGATCTGCTCCTATGAACTTTACATGTTGGTGCTCATGGTTCCTTTTTGATGGAAATGCCCTAGGGTTGTGTCCAGAGTTTCAAGTCTCTTTACAAAAACAGATTCCTAAACAAACATTGGAAATATTGGCACATGTTAATGTTATTCCATAAAAACAAACACTTCATTTAAAAAATACATAATTCCCTCTACAGTTTGGCGACCCCGACGTGATACTGAAATGATCCTTAGCCCTACATCTGTGAGTGTAAAATGGAATGTCATTGGAATCTGACTGATTATGATTACATTTCTAGGATGTGGTCTACACTAATGAGGTGCAACATATCTACCGTTTCGGTAGCTCAATGGTTTGTGCATCCAAGTGTGCGTACCAAAATGACACCCTATTCCCTATATAGTGCACTACTTTTGATCAGAGTAATATCGGTCTTGGTCAAAAGTAGTGCATTATGTAGTGAATAGGGTGCCAATTGGAATGCATGCTAAATGTGTTCAACGAAGGCCACTGTTGTTGTTCATCTAATTTATCTGGTCCTTCCTGCCAGCTAGAGCTTTGTTGTGGGTCACTTTGATGTGCAGCTCATAAGGAAGATGTCACGGTTTTCCTTAGGTGAAAGAGAGTCAGACCAAAATGCAGCGTGGCTATTGCGATCCATGTTCAATGAAACAAAGTAAACACGAATCAAACACAAAAACGTAACACAAAAACCGAACCAGCCTAATACTGGGGCAAAGTAACACAGAGACAGTAACAAGGACAATCACCCACAAAACCCAACACCAAACAGGCTACCTAAATATGGTTCCCAATCAGAGACAATGACGAACACCTGCCTCTGATTGAGAACCATATCAGGCCAAACATAGAACTAGACAAACTAGACATGTAACATAGAATGCCCACTCAGCTCACACCCTGACCAACCAAAACATACAAAGCAAACTATGGTCAGGGTGTGACAGAAGAATTATGGACAGGTCATCCTCACAGCGGGAGGTGTGCCAGGGGATAGGCTTACCTGGGCACATAAATACAGATACACACTATAGAAATAATATTGTCACGCTCGCTATCCTCAAACTCCCTGTCATAAATCAACCAAGGCGCAGCGTGCATGTAGTTCCACATCTTTTAATGAAAGTGAAACCGAAATAACCAAAAAACAAACAGGTAAACAGCAACGAACGTGACGCAACCGAGGTGCACACAAACACACAAGGAAAAATAATTACCCACAAAACACAGGTGGGAAAAGGCTACCTAAGTATGATTCTCAATCAGAGACAACGATTGACAGCTGCCTCTGATTGGGAACCATACCAGGCCAAACACATAGAAATAGAAAACGTAGAAAAAACACACAGAATGCCCACCCCAACTCACGCCCTGACCGAACCAAAATAGAGACAGAAAAAATGAACTAAGGTCAGGACGTGACAAATATACTGTAGATGGAATTGACCTGCCCTGCCTCACTCATAAACTGTTAATTAATGCCACTTACACAGATACTTCTAACACAGTATACTCACACCCAGTCCATAACACACAGCAAAATACCTACATTTTGTCTTGACATGTGAACACAAAATCAAAGATACCATATAAATAAGCATATGCTGATGTTTATTGAAACACCACAAACAGGAGTGCAGCTGTACTGATGTAGAACAACACAACACACACCTTCACTGAGAACAGAGAGTAACACACACACGTCTCCTTCAGTTCTACATTTTCATCTGACACTGAGTCCTGTTGGAGAAAAAAAATTAACATTTCCAACCAGGTTAGAACTGAGGACATATTCTATTTCAAATGCGGACATGCAGTATACAATTATAATATAATAATAATAATAATATATGCCATTTAGCTGACGCTTTTATCCAAAGCGACTTACAGTCATGTGTGCATACATTCTACGTATGGGTGGTCCCGGGAATCGAACCCACTACCCTGGCGTTACAAGCGCCATGCTCTACCAACTGAGCCACAGAAGGACCACAGAAGGACCACAATTGTTCAGTTGCATATTATATAACATACTATAGTATAATAGAATGTTGTAATAATATATATCATAAAATCACTCCAAATGTAGTTGCTATTAACATCCTCAAAGTTTATGTAGTGTTCCCAAAATGGCTACTAGTTGATGTTGTTAAAGAAAAGGTTTCCTTAGTCACAAATGAATGATCTGTAGAGTCTCGATTGTCAACGAACAAAGCGCACATCAGGATCCAGCTCATTGTTGCACCTAAAGTATATAAACAGAAAAACACATTTTGCTCTCAAGGCCCAACATGCTTATCCATATGCAATAGTGTCTTTTCACAAATGGTGTTGTCATGCCTTTGTCAATAATGATACTTTACTTTAAGGATGGCTATTCAACATCGGTCTGGTTGCCTTTCATTTTACAAAATGCACATTAGAAGGAATTGATGTTGTTGAAGTAAAATGTTGTTGATAAAATGAAGCAAAACATGATTGTACTTTCAAGAACAGCAATTTAGTTTTTTAAATATTTACTTTTAATTATCAACTTTTTTCTCACTTGATATATATATATTTTCAAGACACATAAATACTTTTTTGCCGCAAATTTTCTTTTTACATGAGGAAAATAACCAATAAAACGGAAAATGATCAGGTTGCAGTACTTTGTGGCTCCAATAGGCAATCCATAGGTCCATCCATACATCACTTAAACACTCCCAATAGTTTTCTGATATGTCATGGCAACGCTCCCGGCAACATCACAGAATTATGATGCACACACACACACACACACACACACACACACACACACACACACACACACACACACACACACACACACACACACACACACACACACACACACACACACACACACACACACACACACACTACACACACACACACTACACACACACACACACACACACTTATACCGAGTGTGTCAGATTGTTGATCATGACTGTGATTCTTATCTTGCTCTCAAAGCCAAGACGTAAAATAACTCAGCTCTATTTTATGAAGTTTCAGATTAACAAAGAACAAACCACTGACTAATTATTACAGAACAGAGTTAGACTGGTATGGGACTGCAGTAAGAGACATAGTCCTTTGTTTTCCTTTTTGGGTGGACTAAGGTGCAGCATTTGTGTCCCTCATTCTGCTTTTTGTTAGTAGTGCTAGATGGGTCAGCAAGCAGGTAGCCCTTTCAACCAGTCAAATGACCAAGTGGCCTCATGGGTGGAAAGTTATTAATATTTTTTTAAAGTGCAGAAAATCCTGTTTTTCTATCTCAAACAGTTCTGTTATATTTCAGTCTTTGATGTATAAAAAGTGTAATATTGGGATACACGCTCAAAAATGGAATACATTTCAACTCTACACCTGACATGGTACAGGTGTCTTCTTTTTTGTAAGCCCATAACCATGTGTGTGAGGTGTAAACTTTTGTTTCAAAGTAGATTTGGTTAAGACTACCAAGAAACACTCTGTGTGACCCTGATTTAGTCCACTTCAGTTAATACGGGATTGGTGTCCCAAAACGGGGACGGTTGTTGATAATGTGTGCTAATGTGACTAGAATAACGTTGTATACAACAGCCAACTTTCCTGGACATAGACATGTCTTATATGGGCAGAAAGCTTCAAGTCTTGTTAATCTAACTGCAGTGTACAATTTACAGTCGCTATTACTGTGAAAAAAGACCATGCTATTGTTTGAGGAGAGTGCACAACAACAAAACACCTTTATCACGGCAACTGGTTTGATACATTCACCTCTGAAGGTAAATAATGTGCTTACATTCAGCATTCTGCTCTGATTTGTCATCCTGAGGGCCCCAGAGATAAAATGTAGCATAGTTTTGTTTGATAAAATCTATTTTTTATATTCAAATGTAGGAACTGGGTCCTACAGTTTGATCCCCTGCTGTTTCTATTTTTAATGCTTAGTATGAGCCTGGAATGAGAGTTTGCAGTCTAGCCAGATTGGCACTCAAATTGGGCTTGGCATGGCTCAAAACCCAGTAAAGAGTCATGTGCAGATTGTCTATTTATTTTGTGAGGCCAATGTCGACCAAAACCTATTTGCAATGCTTGGGCTGTCTTTGGGGCTGCTTAGGTTTAATTTGACCCTAATGTCATCACAAGCAGTGCTGCCTAACCGAACATAATGAGGATTAATGCAGTATCAGATTGGAGTTTGTGCCTGGCTCAACGCTCTTCCACCATAACAATTCCACCTGCCCGCTATCAATTGCCCTCGTTGAACTTTAATCTGTATTCAAATCTACCTCAGTGCAGGCAGGAAACGTTAAATACCCAGTCAGCAAGAGGGAGAGAGGGAGAGATTGCTTAGCGAGAGAGAGTGTGAGAAAGGGAGCGGGAGGAGATGGAGGAGGGAGAGAGGGGGTGGTAGATAAGGAAAGAGTAAGAGAGATTGAAAGAGAAAGAGAAGGGAGAAGAGAAAAAGGGAGAGAGAGAGAAAGAGAGAGAGGAAAATAAATAGAAGCGATAGAGAGAATTGTCATGGAAGGGATGAGAAAGATGCAATGAGAAACATTTGAGGAAAAAGAGAAACTGGATGGAGAGAAATGGATATAAAGAATGGGAGGAATTGGGAAAAGAGAAATAAACACAGGACTAGGTAGAAGATTGTTCTGTCATCGAACAGTGCTTCTCTCCATGTATGTATTGTTGCTATATTTATCCTTACGTTGACATGGAGAAGCAGCAAAAGAGAGATGGTAATAATGCAATAGCAACCTCTGTGGGTCTAAGACCAAGGCAGAAGCTAATAGAATAATAATAAAATACAATTTGGAGAACATTAGTGACCATTCATTTGGTCATGTGTGCTCTCAAAGTTAGAAATGTTTCAGCTATCAGATTTTGTAGTCTGAATTCCCTCACTGCCAAAGCGGTTAGATCAGGGGTGTAAGTAAAAGTAAAATACTTTAAAGTACTACTTAAGTAGTTTTTGTGGTATCTGTACTTTACTTTATTACTTTTAATTCCTAATTCCTAAAGAAATTAATGTACTTTTTACTCCATACATTTTCCCTGACACACAAAAGTACTCTTTACATTTTGAATCCTTAGAGGGACAGGAAAATGGTCCAATTCACGCACTTATCAAGAGAACGTCCCTGGTCAACCCTATTGCCTCTGATCTGGCTGACTCAAAGCACATGTTTTGTCTGTAAATTGTCTGTGTGTGGGAGTGTGCCCCTGGCTATCTGTAAATAAAATAAAAACTGGTTTGCTTAATATAAGGAATTTAAAATGATTTATACTGTACTTTTGATACTTAAGTATATTTAAAATCAAATACATTTAGACTTTTACTAAAGTGGAATTTTGCTGGGTGACATTCACTTTTACTTGAGTCATTTTCTATTAAAAGGTGTCTTTACTTTTATTCAAGTATGACGATTGGTTACTTTTTCGACCACTGATTAGATACTGTAGCTCATTAATCAAATTGGGGAGCTGTGACATCTACCGTAACGAGCTCTCCATATAGCTCTTCAACTTGTCGTCCTAAAAACTAGAAATTAGTTAGCATTTTTTTTCACCTCTGGTTAATTTGGCATTCCTATGAGGGAAATTAATAGGGTTTTGGGATATACACCAAAAATAACATCTGAGGTTAACACAGGCTTAGGAGATCTTATATGTTTTGTTTTATGAGATAATGCCAGTCAGTTAACATGACCTTTATGAATTCTGAAGCCTTTATGTGCTCAAAATAAGTCAGTTGCTAACGAGTCGCTAACTGTTGGAGAAATGGAACTACAACATTAGTCGCAAAGTGTTTCATGTCACTGCACCGACCACACAAACTAGTATACTCTACATTCCACCAAAAGTTAGGTAGCGTTTTGCTTATCAGCTCGAACGAAAAGCAAGGATGATGTATTGTTTTGCGCCAGGCTGCAACCATATCAATTTAGCGAGAAAACAATGTGGCACAAAGGAGACTTTGGGTCCGTCTGATAAATTAAGCTAATCCTGTTAGCTGGATGTCAAAGGCATGCAACCTGAGGTGTAGTTAAAAATGTTTTACATATAAACACATCGTTAGAGCTTTACTTATTTTGATTAAATAAATGCTTCAGAATTCACAAAACATTATGTTAGCTGATGAGATTATCTCATACAACAATCGTATAAAATCTCCAAAACCTGTGTTTACCACAGACCTTATTTTTTTGCATTAATCCAAAATCCCTCCAAAACTCCATTCCTTACCCAATCGGTTTTGGCCAATGAGCCTTGGCCTCCATTAGTGATTACAAAAATAAGCTATTTCTATTGCTCTCTATTGCTGTGACATTTAATGGGATTATCACCAGCTGCTCTGCTTTCCATCCAACTCCACATCAAACTAATACCAGTTGCCATACCAGCTAACTTCATTCTACTGATGAGAACAGTGAAGAAATTGTAGACCAATAACTTATAATGAGTATCCTCGTTGTACCATAACCTTTTATCAACCCACTGGTAACATTCACAGTGCATTCGTAAAGTATTCAAAATCGTATACCTTTTCCACATTTTCTTACGTTATAGCCTTATTCTAAAAGGTATCCTCCTCCTCATCAATCTACACATAATACCCCATAATGACAAAGCAAAAACAGGCTGTATTTTTTCTTTCAAATGTATTAAATAGAAATAACTGCATTCAACATTCAGACCCTTTACCCAGTACTTTGTTGAAGCACCTTTGGCAGCGGTTACAGCCTTCAGTCTTCTTGGGTATGATGCTACAAGCTTGGCACACCTGTATTTGGGGAGTTTCTCCTATTATTCCCTGCAGATCGTCTCAAGTGCTGTCTGGTTAAATGGGGAGCATTGCTACAGAGCTATTTTCAGGTCTCTCCAGAGATGTTAGATCAGGTTCAAGTCTGGGCACTGGCTGGGCCACTCAAGGACATTCAGAGGCTTGTCCCGAACCCACTCTTGCATTGTCTTGGCTGTGTGCTTAAGGTCATTGTCCTGTTGGAAGGTTAACAGTTGCCCCAGTCTGAGGTCCTGAGAGTTCTGGAGCAGGTTTTCATCAAGGATCTCTCTGTACTTTGCTGCATTCATTTTTGCCTCGATCCTGACTAGACTCACAGTCCCTGCCGCTGACAAACATCCCCACAGCATGATGCTGCCACCACCATGCTTCACCGTAGGGATGGTGCCAGGTTTCGGCCAGACGTGACACTTGGCATTCAGGCCAAAGAGTTTAATGGTCTGAGAGTCTTCAGATGCCTTTAGGCAAACTCCAAGTGGGCTGTCATGTGCCTTTTACTGAGGAGTGGCTTCCGTCTGACCACTGTACATAATTGGTGTAGTGCTGCAGAGATGGTTGTCCTTCTGGAAGGTTCTCCCATCTCCACAGAGGAACTCTGGAGCTCTGTCAGAGTGACCATCAGGTTCTTGGTCACCTCCCTGACCAAGGCCCTTCTCCCCCGATTGCTCAGATTGGCCGGGTGGCGAGCTCTCGGAAGAGTCTTGGTGGTTCCAAACTTCTTCCATTTAAGAATGATGGAGGACACTGTGTTCTTGGGGACCTTCCATTCTGCAGAAATGTTTTGGTACACTTGCCCAGCTCTGTGTCTCGAAACAATCCTGTTTTGGAGTTCTACGGACAATTCCTTCGACCTATGGACAGGTGTGTGACATTCCAAATCATGTCCAATCAATTGAATTTATCACAGGTGGACTCCAATCAAGTTGTAGAAATATCTCAAGGATGATCAATGGAAACAGGATGCACCTGAGTTCTATTACGAGTCTCACAGCAAAGGGTCTGAATACTTATGTAAATAAGGTATTTTGTTGATTTTTTTGCTTTGTTATTATGGGTTATTGTATGTAGGTTGCTGAGGAATTACTTTTTTTAATCCATGTTAGATTAAGGCTGTAATGTAACAAAATATGTAAAACTTCAAGTGGTCTGAATACTTTCCGAAGACACTGTATGTCCATTTTATGTTGGTTTCACGCAACTGCCTCTTAATTTCCTTTTTTCACATTTGTATTGCCTTTTTGTTCCAGCAGTGTTGTCCTATATTCCTACACTTACAAAGCCTCTCTAAATGTAGACCAATGAAATGCTCCTGATTCAATCAGGTAAAACAAGCAAAGAGCGAGGATGGAGGAAGGCGAGAGGCTGGGAGAACGGTTGTGAGTGGGAGAGGGGATACATTATTGTCCACATCTCAGTCTGTGTGAGTGAGAGGGGGTTAGGTGCTCCTTGGGTGGGTGGGTGTGAGGCTAGGGGCCAGGTCTGGGTGTAGGGGTGGGCAGGAGTCATACAGGCCCCACTGTCAGTCCCTTCAGAGGCATGCTGGTGGTGTTCTCGGTGGGCAGGACCAGGGGATCGCCATGAGCAGAGACGAGGTGGGGGGCTTTGGCCAGACTGGCGTAAGGTAGATGGCAGTCCATGTGCAGGAACGGGGGGTAGTGCTGCCGATAGCAGATGTAGGCAAAGAGCAGGCCGATCACCCCTCCAACAAAGGCATCTGGGGAATAACAATAATATATTAATAATGTACATATGCGACTTAGCGTAGGCAAGGGTTTTTCCAAAAGCATGTTACAGTATAGTGAGTGCATACATTTCTTGTATGTCTATGTGAGTGATGTCAACAACAGTTCGTGCCACACTCCTACCAAATGAGTCACACGGGACATAAGACAAGTATTGCAAGATTGCACTTCAGATCTCAGAAATCTACCGTAGGAAATAAATGTGGGTACTTAGTTATTTATACAGTGGATGAATCATTGATGATTTACTTAATTAATGATGTTTATATTGGAAATGTCAGCTAATTTAGTTTTATCAGTTGCTCTTTTGAACGTTGGGCTGAGATCGGGTGAGCTTTGGGCTGATGTCACTACTGGGCCTGGCTGAATCTCAACATGTCCCTGGCTTGGACAGACCGTCTGTCACTTTGTCACCATAGCTGAGAACAAAAATAGTCATGATCAATGTTTTCAAATAAGTGCTAAATTGTAATGTGATTTGTGATCCAATAAAAACAATTGTTCACAAACAAATACATTGTAATGTTGTAGCGAGAATGAACAACTCATGCATTAGTTAGACTGGCTGAACTCGTCTCAAAAAGATTTTGGAAACAATTATTTAACTATCCAACTGTAGAAAATTAAGTTAACACCAACACCATAAATTGTGCTGGAAAATAGATTGTCCACATTCCAATGTCCATTGTAGCATCCCACTTAAGAAGGCATGTCCAATGAATAATTTCAACTAGTTTAAGCTAGTGCGGATTGGGACAGAGCCAGTAGTTTCTCCTGTTGATGGCAAAGTTTAATTACTGTATATAGTTGAGATGGATGACTATTCTAAAAGTAGGGATACTACAAACTAATGATGTGGAGGCTCTGTCACTGAGCTGGTGATTTGAAATGCATCATAATATGTACAGAGTCATCTAAATGTTGATGGTGTTGATGCTTCAGTACGGGTCCCTTCTCCAATGCTGGAGCTGAACCCAGACATTTACAAAGGAACCAGGGGACTACATCATCCCTTAATGGGGAAGAGTGCATGATGTTATCCACGCAGCACTGTTCACAGAGCAGGGTAATAGGAGATTGGGCCCCTCAAGTTTAATGATCCAAACCATTGCTGCTTCCTTCTTATTTCCTGCTTTAGTAAATGTACATAAAAAATGTGTAATATTTTTCCTGGGGGTGTACAGTATATGAACCGATTTGAATAAGATTTAATGTTGCAATAACGCTGTCAGTTCCGCATTAATGTAGTGCTTTGGCAGATTGTATTATACTGTAGTATTTCTGGACTAATATGCTGCAGTATTTACTGTAGTTTTTTGCAAACTGTAGTATACTGTATTATTATTGCAGAAATTACTTTAGTGTTTACTCTCTTTGACATAAAATGGAGGCTTTCTCCTTGAGAAAACCTACTGGAAAAATACTAAAAGGCCACTTTAGGAAGGACTTAACAAATAGTTAATCACTTGCACTCTTTTCTATAACCTGTAGGGAAGGCAATATATAATCAATACTTGTCATGTAGGTTTCTAAATTATAGCTGGCACAAATGGGGCTATGAGGGAGGGGAATGGGCAGGGTATATGCAAATGAAATACTTTCGTATTTACTATAATACATTTTTTTGTGTTTTTGCAGACTGTAGTGTTTTTGCGGACATTAATGTAATATTTTCTATAGTATTCTACATCATACTACAACATTTTATAGTAAGTTCTACACATGATTGATAAATACTACAGTGTATAGTATAGAATTCTACGGTATACTACAGTTTACTACATAATTCTATAGTATATACTGTAGTATTCTATAGTAAACTCTAGTTTATTTTCATATACGATCCCTCTAAAAGTAATTAGTGGTGTCTGACAGCAATGTCGCCTAACGCCTAATTTCTGCTGTCACTTTATCACTGGACATCAAATCTCTCTCTCTTTCTCCCCTCTGGTTATTTCTCTCACTCTCTATCAGGGAATAATTACTCAATGCTGTGTGCTTGCTTTCTGTCTCTCTCTCCATCCCTCTCTTTCTGGACATTTTACTGTCCATGTTGGTGGGGATTGAGGAACAGACGGCAGTTAAGACACCATAAAAAATGTGTTACCTCACTGTCATCGCCAATGTTTTGAGATTCACACACTTATCACCTTCTTCCTTATAGAAACCTCTAATTACCCCTGTGTGTGTGTCTGGCAGGGTTTGTGTGTGCATGTGTTTGTGGGATTGTTTGTGTGAGTGTGTGAAAGAGAGAGAGACATGTTTCCCTTTTAGACCTGGAGACTCGGTGCCCTGCGGTCTACATCTTATCCACATGAGTTACACTGCTACACCCTGGTTCTGTTCCTATCTCCTGGTTGATTACTTGATAACTGTGGTTCATATATTGACATCAGTGTTGCCTCTGTGGTGATGATACACTTGCTGTTACATAAAGTGGCTTAGTAGAGTAATCTTAACAAGACAGCACCATATTTGATAAACCAGCCACATAAAAAAATACTATAGTATACTATAGTATAAATACTATCGTATTCATTGTAGAGTTTTTTGCAGACTTTCTTGCAGTATTCACTGTAGTATACTGTAGTTTACTGTACTATTTACTGTAACTATAGCATAAATACTGTAGTGAACGGAAACTAATATATACTGTCGTGTTTTTGTGGACTGTACTATACTGTAGTTTTTACTGTAGTGTTTTTGCAGTAAACTGTATTTACTGTAGTGTTTTTTAAGCATCAGTGTTGTATTTACTATAGTGCTTTTGACTTATTATCTTTGACATAAAATTGGAGGATTTCTCCTTCAAGAAACCAACTAGAGCCATACTAAAATAGCGAACTTACCCTAACCTGGTCTGAACAGATAATTCAGCCCTTTTGCTCTTTTTCTATAACATATACAATGTAATACTGCATATGGTCTATACTTGGCATGTAGGTTTCTCGGTTATGGGTGGCACAAATTACGATATAATATATAGTTACTATAGTTTAAAAAGTGTAGTGTTTTTGCAGACTGTTGTGTTTTTGAGGACATTACTATAGCATTTACTACAGTGCTTTTTGCAGATAATACTGGAGTATTTACTATAGTGTTCTACAGTATACTACAACATTCTATAATAAGTTTTACACATAATCGATGGATACAACCATGTGAAGTATAGTATTCTATAGTATATCACAATTTATTATAGTAAACAATATAATTTCTTCATGTGGGCATAATGATTTATAGATAGGGTTTTGGTTCCTAACTAAACCTACACAGGCTGACAGATGCAACGCAAACAGTTAGTCTGTATGTATCCTGACAGACCTGGGGCCTTGAGTGCTGGCATAGGTCTAAATTATGTAAAAGTACATTACCAGCCAACAGTTTGGACACCTACTCATTCCAGGGTTTTTCTTTATTTTTTACTATTTTCTACATTTTAGAATACTATTGAAGACATCAAAACAATGAAATAACACATATGGAATCATGTAGTAAGCAAAAAAAGTGTTAAACAAATCTAAATATATTTTAGATTATAGATTCATAAAAGTAGTGACCCTTTGCCTTGATCACAGCTTTGCACACTCTTGGCATTCTCTCAACCAGCTCATGAGGTAGTCACCTGGACTGCATCAGTTGTGTTTTGACAAGGTAGGGGTGGTAAAACAGAAGATAGGCCTATTTGGTAAAATACCAAGTCTATATTATGGAAAGAACATCTCAAATAAGTAAAGAGAAATTACGGTCCATCATAACTTTAAGACATGAAGGTCAGTCAATACGGAAAATGTCAAGAACTTTCAGAGTTTCTTCAAGTGCAGTCGCAAAAAACATCAAGCTCTATGATGAAACTGGCTCTCATGAGGACCGCCACAGGAATGGAAGACCCAGAGTTACCTTTGCTGCAGAGGATAAGTTTATTAGTTACCAACCTCAGAAATTGCAGCCCAAATAAATGATTCACAGGGTTCAAGTAACAGACACATCAACTGTTCACCATCAACTGTATATATCAATGATGTCGCTCTTGCTGCGGGTGATTCCTTGATCCACCTCTACGCAGACGACACCATTCTGTATACATTTGGCCCTTCTTTGGACACTGTGTTAACAATCCTCCAAACGAGCTTCAATGCCATACGACACACCGTCCGTGGCCTCTAATTGCTCTTAAACGCTAGTAAAACTAAATGCATGCTCTTCAACAGATCGCTGCCCGCACTCGCCCACCCGACAAGCATCACTACTCTGGACGGTTCTGAATAAGAATATGTGGACAACTACAAATACCTAGGTGTCTGGCTAGGCTGTAAACCCTCCTTCCAGACATGTATTAAGCATCTCCAATCCAAAATTAAATCTAGAATCGGCTTTCTATGAAGCAAGGGCCAGCCAACGAGAGCATACAGGTCGCAGTGGTGGGTAGTATATGGGGCTTTGGTGACAAGACGGATGGCACTGTGATAGACTGCATCCAGTTTGTTGAGTAGAGTGTTGGAGGCTATTTTGTAAATGACATCGCCAAAGTCGAGGATCGGTAGGATGGTTAGTTTTACGAGGGTATGTTTGGCAGCATGAGTGAAGGATGCTTTGTTGCGAAATAGGAAGCCGATTCTAGATTACATTTTGGGTTGGATATGTTTAATGTGAGTCTGGAAGTAAAGTTTACAGTCTAACCAGACACCTAGGTATTTGTAGTTGCCCACATATTCTAAGTTAGAACCGTCCAGAGTAGTGATGCTGGACGGGCGGGCAGGTGCGGGCAGCGAACGGTTGAAGAGCATGCATTTAGTTTCACTTGCATTTAAGAGCAGTTGGAGGCCACGGAAGGAAAGTTGTATGGCATTGAAGCTCATCTGGAGGTTAGTTACCACAGAAGGGCCAGAGGTATACAGAATGGTGTCGTCTGCTTAGAGGTGGATCAAAGAATCACCAGCAGCGAGAGCGACATCATTGATGTATACAGAGAAGAGAGTCGGCCCGAGAATTGAACCCTATGGCACCCCCATAGAGACTGCCAGAGGTCCGGACAACAGGCCCTCCGATTTGACACACTGAACTCTATAAGATGACCCAGCCTCCATCATCATCTGACATCAACCCACTTTGAAGAATTTAAAATCTGAAGCACTTTTTTGGTTACTACATAATTCCATTTCTGTTATTTCACTGTAGAAAATAGTAAAAATAAAGAAAAAATGTTGAATGAGTAGGTGTGTTCAAATGTTGGACTGATACTGTATATACCAGGAAAAACTCTGGGCCTTAGAAACCAAGTTTATGTGTATTCTAGTAATCTTATGTAAGTCTACAATTTTAAGTACATTCATGTTGATTTGAGCTTTTTATATCTTCTGTGTACATTGTGATGATAGGGATGCAATTCCCTGGTTTTCCAGAAATCCTATTGGAAGATTCCTGAATTAGTTGAAAACCAGGGAAATGGGGATAGTTAAAGTCACATGGTCAGAAAAAAACTCCTGGACCTAAATGGCATATCTGCTGGTTAATTTGGATGTGGTGTGACTGTGACAGACCTTGCCAGTGGTGTTTGTAGTCGCAAGTGCGGGACAGGGCAATCATCACAGCACTGTAGAGGGGCAGCAACATGGCACACAGACGCCAGCTGCGCCCGCGGCCCTGGTCTGTGAAGCAATGCAGCTTCCCAGCCAGGTAGAAGGAGGTGAAGCCCAAGCCAGAGAATGCAACTGAGGGATTGGGCGAGAGAGGGAGAGGGAGATGGGGAGTGCATGAAAAAAAGAGAGAGAACAAACAGCAAAAACATATTCATGATCAAGTACAAATCTTAGAATTGAGTATTAAAGACTACCAGAACCCACTTGATTCTCCAATTACATTGAATGAACTACCGGACAAAATACAAACCTCCAACCCAAAAAGGGCATGTAGTTGATGGTATCCTAAATGAAATGATGAAATATACAGACAACAAATTCCAACTGGCAAAACTTGAACTCTTTAACACCATCCTTAGCTCTGGCATCCAAAGACTGACAGACCACATATCCACCCTGCACACCCTAACTGACAAACATACAAACCAAAACAAATGCAGTCTTCTCATGCTTTGTTGATTTCAAAAAAGCTTTTGACTCAATTTGGCAAGAGGGTCTGCTGCACAAATTGATGGAAATTTGTGTTGTGGGAAAAACACTATAAAATCCATTTAAACAAACAACAAGTGTGTGGTTAAAATTGACAAAAAACACCTTTCTATCCACAGGGCCGTGGGGTGAGACAGGGATGCAGCATAAGCCCCGCCCTCTTCAACATCTATATCAACGAATTGGCGAGAGCAAAAGAACAGTCTGCCCCACCTGGTCTCACCCTACTAGAAAGTCAAATGTCTACTACTTGCTGATGATCTGGTGCTACTGTCCTCAACCAAGGAGGGCCTACAGCAGCACCTAGATCTGTTGCACAGATTATGTCAGACCTGAGCACTGATAGTAAATCTGAGCAAGACAAAAATACTGATGTTCCAAAAAAGTTGCCAGGACCACAAATACAAATGTAATCTCGATACCATTGCCCTAGAGCACAAACAAAAATGATACATACCTCAGCCTAAACATAAGGTAACTTCCAAAAAGCTGTGAACGATGTGAGAGACAAGGCAAGAAGGGCCTTCTATGCCATCAAAAGGAATATAAAATACACCAATTAGGATCTGGAGAAAAATAATTGAATCAATTATAACCTAGCAAAAAAAGAAACGTCCCTTTTTCAGGACCCTGTCTTTCAAAGGTAATTCAGAGATGTTCATTGTAAAGGGTCCAATGCTGTTTCCAAAGTTCAATGAACCATAAAAATTAATGAACATGCACCTGTGGAACGGTCGTTAAGACACTAACAGCTTACAGAACGGTAGGCAATTAAGGTCACAGTTATGAAAACTTAGGACACTAAAGAGGCCTTTCGACTGACTCTGAAAAACACCAAAAGTAAGATGCCCAGGGTCCCTGCTAATCTGCGTGAACGTGCCTTAGGCATGCTGCAAGGAGTCACGAGGACAGCAGATGTGGTCAGGGCAATAAATTGCAATGTCCGTACTGTGAGACGCCTAAGACCGCGCTACAGGGAGACAGGACAGACAGCTGATCGTCCTCACAGTGGCAAACCACGTGTAACACCTGCACAGGATCGGCACATCCGCACATCACACCTGCGGGACAGCTACAGGATGGCAACAACTGCCCCAGTTACACCAGGAACACACAATCCCTCCATCAGTGCTTAGACTGTCCGCAATAGGCTAAGAGAGGCTGGAATGATGGTTTGTAGGCCTGTTTTAAGGCAGGTCCTCACCAGACATCACCGGCAACAACATCGCCTAATGGCACAAACCCACAGTCGCTGGACCTGACAGGACTGGCAAAAAGTGCTCTTCACTGACGAGTGTTTTTTTTGTCTCACCAGGGGTGATGGTCGGATTCGCATTTATCATCGAAGGAATGAGCGTTACACCAAGGCCTGTATTCTGGAGCGGGATCGATTTGGAGATGGAGGGTCCGTCATGGTTTGGGGCGGGGTGTCACAATATCATCGGACTGAGCTTGTTGTCATTGCAGGCAATCTCAATGCTGTGCATTACAGGGAAGACATCCTCTTCCCTCATGTGATACCCTTCCTGCAGGCTCATCCTGACATGACCCCCCTGCATGACAATGCCCCAATCCATACTGCTCGTTCTTTGTGTGATTTCCTACAAGACAGGAATGTCAGTGTTCTGCCATGGCCAGCGAAGAGCTCGGATCTCAATCCCATTGAGCACGTCTGGGACCTGTTGGATCGGAGGGTGAGGGCTAGAGCTAGGGCTATCCCCCCCAGAAATGTCTGGGAACTTGCACGTGCCTTGGTGGAAGAGTGGGGTAACATCTCACAGCAAGAACTGCAAATCTGGTGCAGTCCACGAGGAGGAGATGCACTGCAGTACTTAATGCACCTGGAGGCCACACCAGATACTGACTGTTACTTTTGATTCCCCCTTTGTTCAGGGACACATTATTCAATTTCTGTTATTCACATGTCTGTGGAACGTTTTCAGTTTATGTCTCAGTTGTTGAATCTTGTTATGTTCATACAAATATTTACACATGGTAAGTTTGCTGAAAATAAACGCAGTTGACAGTGAGAGGACGTTTCTTTTTATGCTGTGTTTATATGCTTAATTTTGTTGTGATACAAATGTTGGGCTATATGTTATGATTTTTAATACATTCTAATGCTGCTTAATGAGACTCTAATTATGATTTGAAAAAAGTTGCATGAAAGACATGAGCTCTGCTTAGTTATTTTGTGCAGGTTGTACACACTTCCTCAGTCTCGTATTCAAGCACTAGGTAATGCCTCAAATTTCTCAGATGCATCCCCTTTGTGTGGCCATAATCCCCCCCATGCCTTTCAACGGCCAGTGGCTGTTATGACCTGAGGCTGAAGGCTGAATATATAACTGCTTGAACACCTCTCACTCCCATGGCTCTCATGGCTCTCAGTCTCATGATCGGGTTTGTCTCACAGGCTACAAGTGATGACAGACACAATGGGTACGCAACTGCCGTGTTTTTATCCAATTCCGAGGTGCATATTGAACATATTGGAAGAATTGTATACATTTACTATTCGTCAGCCAACAAGCTCAGTAGGCCTAACAAACATAAACAGCACGAGCCTTTGTCAATCTATTATCCCCAAGTACAAAAGTTGACCTATTCTATTCCGTATGAGAAATAAATATTCCAAACATAATCTGGGACAGTTGTGGGATGCGATAGATCCCAAATTAATACAACCACTCGCTGAAAAGAAATGTTTTAAACAATTAGACTGATGCAACAGATGAGAACATTTAGCTTAAAATGTTGATAAACTATAAGGCTATTTCTTTACATTATAAGCGCAGCAATGTGCACCCGGCAGTAGGCTATAAGCGAGAATGTTCCATAAGCAGGAAAACACCATTCTCAAAAGCGACCACAAATGTGATTATGCATGTAATGTGTTTATTATAAAGGTGCATTTTTATGGTGAAAATTATCTTCCCCAATCTTGAAACTGCGCTGCATATGTTTGCCAGTCAGCCTCTACACCCATTGTAAAACAGATTAATATGCTTCATTTTAAGATGTTATTTGGCCACTTTAGTCGTGAAACAACGTTTATCAAAACATATAGGCCCATGGGCTAGGATTCATTGAGGTGTGAAACTAGATTTGAAAAAGTCGCAAAGAAAAAGCATGCACAGTTTGCCTTAAACTGGGATTCATTCACGCATTACACTATTTTTGATAAAATCTTGTCTTTACATATACTAAACAATACATGTGTGAAATGTATTTTGATTTAGAATGGACCATTATCATGCATCTGTATCGAAACAGGGGAACCGCAAAGAAAATACATGTAAAAATACTTTAACCGTGTTTAATTTTTATACCAGCCAGGTAGGCTATACTCCTGCTTTAAAGGGAAGCAATATGCTTAATATTAGGAAGGTTGAGAAATAAATATAGTAGGCAAAGCCTATAGAAAGCTGATGGGATTCTCCTCTTTTTAATAGAGGCCATCATTCTGATCGTGGACTTCAGGAAACAGCCGAATGAGCACCCACTATCCACAATGGGATAGTAGTGGAGAAGGTGGGAAGTTTTAAGTAACTCGACGTACACATCACGGACAAACTTAAATGGTCCACCCACACAGACAGCATGGTGAAGAAGGCGCAACAGCGCCTCTTCAACCTCAGCAGGCTGAAGAAATTTGGCTTGTCACCAAAAACACTCACAAAACACTTTTACAGATGCACAATCGAGAGAATCCTGTCAGACTGTATCACCGCCTGGTACAGCAACTGCTCCGCACACAACTGTAAGGCTCTCGAGAGGGTAGTGAGGTCTGCACAATACATTCCCGGGGGCAAACTACCTGCCCTCCAGGACACCTACACCACCCAATGTCACATTAAGGCCAAAAAGATCATCAAGGACGACAACCACCCGAGCCACTGCCTGTTCACCCCGCTATCATCCAGAAGGTGAGGTCAGTACAGGTGCATCAAAGCTGGGACCGAGAGACTGAAAAACAGCATCTATCTCAAGGCCATCAGGCTGTTAAACAGCCATCACTAAAATTGAGTGGATGCTGCCAACATGCTGACTCAAATCTCTAGCCACTTAATAATTACAAATTGGATGTAATAAATGTATCACTTGTCACTTTAAACAATGCCACTTTATATAATGTTTAAATACCCTACATTACTCATCTCATATGTATATACTGTACTCTATACCATCTACTGCATGTTGCCTATGCCGTTCGACCATCGCTCATCCATATATTTATATGTACATATTCTTATTCATTCCTTTATACTTGTGTGTGTATAAGGTAGTTGTTGTTTTTAGATGACTTGTTAGATATTACTGCATGGTCAGAAATAGACGCACAAGCATTTCGCTACACTCGCATAAACATCTGCTAACCATGTGTATGTGACCAATACAATTTGATTTGATTTGATTCTGTTTTCGCACGGAATTGCATAGCCTATAGAAATGTTGTGCAACATGAGCTCATGGGCTCTCATGAAGTGTTTGATTTGATTTTTGAGTGATTTGAAAGACAATAGAGCATGGAGTACCAGGCAGTTAGCAAGTTTGGTAGGCTATTAATGACCATCAGCAGCATCAGAGCTTGGAGAAGCCTAATTACCATGACTAAACAGTCACATGGAATTTTACTTCCATCACGACTTGTGACCGCTGGTGTGGCGGAAATACGGTCACCGTAACAGCCCTATGTCATGACAGGTGTGAATCTATGGGTCAGGACAGTGTTATCCCAGACCTGCTGTTTAGGACTCTCTCTCTACCTCACATGCTGTTTCTATCTCTGAATGATCAGTTATGAAAGCCAACTGACATTTACTCCTGAGGTGTTGACCTGTTGCACCCTCTACAACCACTTTGATTATTATTATCTGATTATTATTATCTTAGCTGGTCATCTATGAACGTTTGAACATTTTGGTCATGTTCTGTTATAATCTCCACCCGGCACAGCCAGAAGAGGACTGGCCACCCCTCAAAGAGCCTGGTTCCACTCTAGGGTTCATCCTAGGTTCTGGCCTTACTAGGGAGTTTTTCCTAGCGACCATGCTTCTACATCTGCATTGCTTGCTGTTTGGGGTTTTAGGCTGGGTTTCTGTACAGCACTTTGTGACATCGGCTGATGTAAAAAGGGCTTTATAAATACATTTGATTGATTGATTGATTGATTGTTATGATCATATTATGCACGTGTACGCATGTTATGTGTGTGGGAGTATGTTGGGGGTGTTTATGTGTATGTTGGGGTGTCAGTGTAAGTATGTTTGTGTGTGTGCAGAGTCCAGTGTGTGTGCATAGAGCCAGTGCAAGAGTGTTAGTGCAGGTTGTCCGGGTAGCCCTTTGATTAGCTATTTAGCAGTTTTGCTTAGCAGTCTTATGGCTTGGGGGTAGAGACTGTTGAGGTTGCTGTTGGTTCTAGACTTGGTGCCCTTGTACCACTTGCGTAGCAGGGAAAGCAGTCTGTGTCTTGGGTGGCTGGAGTCTTTGTGGGCCTTCCTCGGACACCACCTGATATGGAGGTCCTGGATGGCAGGGAGCGTTCTCACCACCCTCTAAACGCCTAGCGGTGCGGTGCCTTGCATTTGCAGTACCAGGCGGTGATGCAGCCAGTCAATATGCCTTCAATTGTGTAGCTGTAGACCTTTTTTCTTTACAAAAACATATACTTCCATTCCCATATTGGTTCTAGCATGAGGCAGGGCCATGACTACACCAGTGAAGGGGAACCAATTGTGCAAGTTCTCCCACTTAAAAAAATGAGAGAGGCCTGTAATTTTCATCATAGGTACACTTCAACTTTGACAGACAAAAGGATTTTAAAAAATCAAGAAAATCACATTGTAGGATTTTTAATGAATTTATTTGCAAATTATGGTGGAAAATACGTATTTGGTCACCTACAAACAAGCAAGATTTCTGGCTCTCACAGACCTGTAACGTCTTCTTTAAGAGGCTTCTCTGTCCTCCACTTGTTACCTGTATTAATGGCAACTGTTTGAACTTGTTATCAGTATAAAAGACACCTGTCCACAACCTCAAACAGTCACACTCCAAACTCCACTATGGCCAAGACCAAAGAGCTCTCAAAGGACACCAGAAACAAAATTGTAGACCTGCACCAGGCTGGGAAGACTGAATCTGCAATAGGTAAGTAGCTTGGTTTGAAGAAATCAACTGTTGGAGCTATTATTAGGAAATCTAAGACATAACAAGACCACTGATAATCTCCCTCGATCTGGGGCTCCACGCAAGATCTCACCCCGTGGGGTCAAAATGATCACAAGAACGGTGAGCAAAAATCCCAGAACCACACGGGGAGACCTAGTGAATGACCTGCAGAGAGCTGGAACCATAGTAACAAAGCCTACCATCAGCAACACACTACGCTGCCAGGGACTCAAATCCTGCAGTGCCAGACGTGTCCCCTGCTTCAGCCAGTACATGTCCAGGCCCATCTGAAGTTTGCTCGAGAGCATGTGGATGATCCAGAAGAAGATTGGGAGAATGTCATATGGTCAGATGAAACCAAAATATAACTTTTTGGTAAAAACTCAACTCGTCGTGTTTGGGGGACAAAAGAACACCATACCTACTGTGAAGCATGCGGGTGGAAACATCATGCAAAGGGACCAGGGCGACTGATCTGTGTAAAGGAAAGAATGAATGGGGCCATGTATCGTGAGATTTTGAGTGAAAACCTCCTTCCATCAGCAAGGGCATTGAAGATGAAACGTGGCTGGGTCTTTCGGCATGACAATGATCTCAAACACACCGCCCGGGCAATGAAGGAGTGGCTTCGTAAGAAGCATTTCAAGGTCCTGGAGTGGCCTAGCCAGTCTCCAGATCTCAATCCCATAGAAAATCTTTGGAGGGAGTTGAAAGTCCGTGTTGCCCAGCAACAGCCCCAAAACATCACTGCTCTAGAGGAGATCTGCATGGAGGAAGGGGCCAATATACCAGCAACAGTGTGTGAAAACCTTGTGAAGACTTACAGAAAACGTTTGACCTCTGTCATTGCCAACAAAGGGCATATAACAAAGTATTGAGAAACTTTTGTTATTGACCAAATACTTATTTTCCACCATAATTTGCAAATAAATTCATTAAAAATCCTACAATGTGATTTTCTGGATTTTTTTTTCATTTTGTCTGTCATAGTTGAAGTGTACCTATGATGAAAATTACAGGCCTCTCTCATCTTTTTAAGTGGGAGAACTTGCACAATTGGTGGCTGACTAAATACTTTTTTGCCCCACTGTAAGTTCCTGTCTAGCAGCAGAGATGTATTGGCTGTCTAGATTTGCAAAGAATTGACTCCTTCTAGTAGGAGGGTATAAATATATGTGCTTGTGTAATCATGTTTTTTTGTCTTTGCAGCTGTTTGACACAGTGGGTGAATAACATTGGTATGAGCTTTTTACTAGTTGTCTGTTTGTTTAGAACCTAACACCAGTAAGATAACACGAACACATGAAAGAAACCACTGTTCAAAAGTGAATTGTATCATTCTGGGAACATATGAAAACCATTCTAAGAACATTCAAACAGTTTAAGAATGTCATCACAAGTAGAATGATTTTGTGTTTTGGGAAACTATCTCTTGCAAAATCCCCACAATGTTCACATAACCTAAAGAAATGTGTTTTTGTGCACACTAAAATAACATTGTATAGTCATCTGCACACCTGGACAGTTTTGGTGTTTTGGGAACATCCCCACAATGTTCCCACAACCTAATTAAACTTTATGAGAACCTTCAAAGAACAGACTAAATGTTTTCTGGGAACGTTCTTGCAACGTCAAGCGAATGTTTATACAAACATTATATACTGATCATCACAACTGGACAGTTTTTGTGTTATGAGAACATTTGCTACAACCTAACCGATGTTCTGAGAACTTACACAGAACCAGTTTTGGTTTGCTGGGATCAATATTAGGGATTCTGTGCCTTGCCTGGCTCAACTGATCCCTAAAACATACTGATCGACAGTGTTGTGGCTGCTGACTGACTGACACTCACAAGAAGAGTGGCTGCTTGGGAAACTCTTGCGTCCCTCTGACACCAGGTATGGTTCTCCGGTGCACAGCATCTTAACATTCACCTGTCCATCTGGGAAACAACGCTGGAAGTAGTCTGGCCTGGGTCTGCAGAGAAAAGGAAGAAGACATTTCAATCAATCGCTAAAGTTATGCCACCTAAAGTTAACTTTAAGTACATGTCAAGGCATTTAGTTACTTATTTAAATCACAACCAGACGTGATTGGGAGTTCCATAGGCAGTCATTGTAAAGAAGAATTTGTTCATAACTGACTTGCATAGTTAAATAACGGTTAAATAAAAATGACAAAAATGTAATTAAGTGCCACACCGCATAACTGAATGGTGAATGCCAATTTAAATAAAGTACTCATTGATATACAGTGCCTTGTGAAAGTATTCGGCCCCCTTGAACTTTGCGACCTTTTGCCACATTTCAGGCTTCAAACATAAAGATATAAAACTGTATTTTTTTGTGAAGAATCAACAACAAGTGGGACACAATCATGAAGTGGAACGACATTTATTGGATATTTCAAACTTTTTTAACAAATCAAAAACTGAAAAATTGTGCGTGCAAAATTATTCAGCCCCTTTACTTTCAGTGCAGCAAACTCTCTCCAAAAGTTCAGTGAGGATCTCTGAATGATCCAATGTTGACCTAAATGACTAATGATGATAAATACAATCCACCTGTGTGTAATCAAGTCTCCGTATAAATGCACCTGCACTGTGATAGTCTCAGAGGTCCGTTAAAAGCGCAGAGAGCATCATGAAGAACAAGGAACACACCAGGCAGGTCCGAGATACTGTTGTGAAGAAGTTTAAAGCCGGATTTGGATACAAAAAGATTTCCCAAGCTTTAAACATCCCAAGGAGCACTGTGCAAGCGATAATATTGAAATGGAAGGAGTAACAGACCACTGCAAATCTACCAAGACCTGGCCGTCCCTCTAAACTTTCAGCTCATACAAGGAGAAGACTGATCAGAGATGCAGCCAAGAGGCCCATGATAACTCTGGATGAACTGCAGAGATCTACAGGTGAGGTGGGAGACTCTGTCCATAGGACAACAATCAGTCGTATATTGCACAAATCTGGCCTTTATGGAAGAGTGGCAAGAAGAAAGCCATTTCTTAAAGATATCCATAAAAAGTGTTGTTTAAAGTTTGCCACAAGCCACCTGGGAGACACACCAAACATGTGGAAGAATGAAATTAAAATTGAACTTTTTGGCAACAATGCAAAACGTTATGTTTGGCGTAAAAGCAACACAGCTCATCACCCTGAACACACCATCCCCACTGTCAAACATGGTGGTGGCAGCATCATGGTTTGGGCCTGCTTTTCTTCAGCGGGACAGGGAAGATGGTTAAAATTGATGGGAAGATGGATGGAGCCAAATACAGGACCATTCTGGAAGAAAACCTGATGGAGTCTGCAAAAGACCTGAGACTGGGACGGAGATTTGTCTTCCAACAAGACAATGATCCAAAACATAAAGCAAAATCTACAATGGAATGGTTCAAAAATAAACATATCCAGGTGTTAGAATGGCCAAGTCAAAGTCCAGACCTGAATCCAATCGAGAATCTGTGGAAAGAACTGAAAACTGCTGTTCACAAATGATCTCCATCCAACCTCACTGAGCTCGAGCTGTTTTGCAAGGAGGAATGGGAAACAAATTCAGTCTCTCGATGTGCAAAACTGATAGAGACATAACCCAAGCGACTTACAGCTGTAATCGCAGCAAAAGGTGGCGCTACAAAGTATTAACTTAAGGGGGCTGAATAATTTTGCACGCCCAATTTTTCAGTTTTTGATTTGTTAAAAAAGTTTGAAATATCCAATAAATGTCGTTCCACTTCATGATTGTGTCCCACTTGTTGTTGATTCTTCACAAAAAAATACAATTTTATATCTTTATGTTTGAAGCCTGAAATGTGGCAAAAGGTCGCAAAGTTCAAGGGGGCGGAATACATTCGCAAGGCACTGTATAATTCAACCTTGCCCAAACAGTTTTTGAGTCTAGTTGGTGTACTACAATGACGTATTTACCTGCCAACGATCAACTTGATAGTGTTTGTGAAGACTCCATTCAAGGCTAGAGCCAGCGAGACAGCTACAGGACATAGAAAGAACCAGAGACAGAAACAAGTTTTAAAGAGACACAGAGTAAAACACAACACAGCAAAATTATTGATCAACCGGGGGTGACACAGCACTTACAACCTCAGCAATAAACCTGAGTCAGAGGGCACGCATGTATCTATTACAGATGAATGATAATCTATGGGGAGTTTTGAGCTCCATTGTACTGTTTTCTTTGCAACTCTGGTAGAGATTCTGGATCTGTGCCAGTTATTCTGCATTTGATGTAGTAATAAAACAGAACATTAAAGGGATATGTTTTTTGAACCTTTATTTAACTAGGCTAAAACAAATTCTTATTTTCAATGACAGCCTTGTTCAGGGGCAGAATGAAAGATTTTTACCTTGTCTGCTCAGGGATTCAATTTTGCAACCTTCCAGTTACTAGTCCAACGCTCTAACCACTAGGCTATCTGCCGCCCCAGGATTCTGGGGCCTGGAGATAGCAGAGGTGACTGGAAGGATAGCAAACTAGTGGAGTAATTACAGTTGAAGTCGAAAGTTTACATACACTTAGGTTGGATTCATTAAAACACATTTTTCAACCACTCCACAAATGTCTTATTAACAAACTATAGTTTTGGCAAGTCGGTTAGGACATCTACTTTGTGCATGACACAGGTAATTTTTCCAACAATTGTTTACAAACAGATTATTTCACTTACAATTCACTGTATTACAATTCCAGTGGGTCAGAGGTTTACATACACTAAATTGACTGAGCCTTTAAACTGCTTGAAAATTCCAGAAAAGTATGTCATGGCTTTAGAAGCTTCTGATAAGCTAATTGACATAATTTGAGTCAATTGGAGGTGTACCTGTGGATGTATTTCAAGGCCTACCCTCAGTGCCTCTTGCTTGACATCATGGGAAAATCAAAAGAAATCAGCAAAGACCTCATCAGACCTTCATCCTTGTGAGCATTTTCCAAACGCCTGAAGGTACCACATTCATCTGTACAAAATAGTACGCAAGTATAAACACCATGGGACCACGCAGCAGTCATACCACTCAGGAATGGGACCCGTTCTGTCTCCTAGAGATGAACGTACTTTGGTGCGAAAAGTGCAAATCAATCCCAGAACAACAGCAAAAGACCTTTTGAAGATGCTGGAGGAAACAGGTACACAAGTATATTTATCCACAGTAAAAATAGTCCGATATCGACATAACCTGAAAGGTTGTGGCAAAATGGCTTAAGGACAACAAAGTCAGGGTATGGCCATCACAAAGCCTTGACCTCAATCCTATAGAACATTTGTGGGCAGAGCTGAAAAAGCGTGTGTGAGCAAGGAGGCCTTTACAACCCTGACTCAGTTACACCAGTTCTGTCAGGAGGAATGGGCCCAAATTTACCCATCTTATTGTGGGAAACTTGTGGAAGGCTACCCAAAACATTTGACCCAAGTTAAACAATTTAAAGGCAATTGCTACCAAATACTAATTGTGTGTATGTAAAATTCTGACCCACTGGGAATGTGATGAAAGAAATACAAGCTGAAATAAATCATTCTCTCAACTATTATTCTGACATTTAACATTATTAAAATAAAGTGGTGATTCTAACTGACCTAAGACAGGGAATTTTCCGCGGATTAATTAAATGTCAGGAATTGTGAAAAACAGAGTTTAAATGTATTTGGCTAAGGTGTATGTAAACTTTCAACTTCAACTGTATGTAAACTGGACACTATGTATCTGGAGGCTGCATTTATTGTAGCGGGGGATTTTAACAAAGCAAATTTGAGAACAAGGCTACCTAAATTCTACCAGCATATTAATTGCATGACATGCAGGGCTAATACTCTCGACCACTGCTACTCCAAATTCCGCGATGCATAAAAAGCCCTCCTGCACCCTCCCTGCGGCAAATCCGACCATGCCATCTTGTTTGTTCCATCTTATAGGCAGACACTCAAACAGGATGTACCAGTGACAAGAACCATTCAACGCTGGTCGACCAATCAGAAGCCACGCTTCAACTTTATATATATACATGTTAAACTTGTTGCCTATATTCCCACCTTTGGGAAAATGACTCCCAATGTTGAAGCAGAGACATGAGCATCTTGTCATTATTCAGATCTCTCGTTTCAGCCACTTGCGAATTGGAAAATAAAGTTGGCTGTGCACAGTGCATCGTTCGGATGCTGTCTTCCCATAAAGTAAATTGATGTTCTGACAAAATTATATAATTACTCCTGTCTAAATAAAATAATTCAAAATACTTCACCAGATAGCATCACTTAGCCAAAGCGGATCAATATCTTTAAAAAAACAACAACCTATGGATTGTTTCAAATCACAAGTGTGTAGGCCTATTTGGGAAGTGCAAAATTTGGGCAACATGTGGCAATAGGCCTAGCTGAATACTGAGTTGTGGCTGTCAGTGAAAAGTATCTAAGATATGTGTGAAGATAATGTGTCTTGAGTATAATTCAAAATGTTGAGATAAGAAGAAAGGGGAGGGGTGTGTGGTGAAGTTCTGACATGTTTCTCTCTCCAGAATGCACTCAGTTCTCCAGAATGATCTCAGCTGTCTCCCGCCAATTCTTGCGCATCCATTGTTTCATTGTGTGAATTGTTTGCCCTTTGATTGTTTATTTTGATAAATTCCCCATTACATATGTCACCTTTAGGCCTAGTAAATGTACCGTTAATCCCGTCTTTTGGTTGCAAACATTTCTGTTATTAACCATTGTGTGGCATTCGTGTTTTTCTTATTCACCCAATGTTTGCGGGTCTGATACAGCCATAGCAATTTACATAAAAATACTTCATACTTAGATGTTGACTTATATCAATTACAAGCAATATTGATAGCATATATGGTTAATATTTGCCATTTACCTCTATTAGATCATACTTCCGGCGCCTACAGAGATGGCCGCCTCGCTTCGCGTTCCTGGTAAACTATGCAGTATTTTGTTTTTTATGAGTTATTTCTTACATTGTTACCCCAGGAAATCTTAGGTTTTATTACATACAGTTAGGAGGAACTATTGGATATAAGAGCAACGTTACCTTACCAACATTACGACCAGGAATAAGACTTTCCCGAAGCAGATCCTTTGTTTGGTCCACCACCCAGGACAATGGATCGGATCCCAGTCGGTGATCCAAAACAACGGCGCAGCAGAATCGGCAGACGGAGCGGTCCTCTGGTCAGGCTCCGTGGACGGGCACATTGCGCACCGCTCCCGAGCATACTACTCGCCAATGTCCAGTCTCTTGACAACAAGGTAGACGAAATCCAAGCAAGGGTTGCCTTCCAGAGAGACATTAGAGACTGTAGTGTTCTTTGTTTACCGGAAACATGGCTCACTCGAGACACGCTACCGGAGACGGTACAGCCACCTGGTTTCTTCACGCATCGCGCCAACAGAAACAAGCATCTCTCTGGTAAGAAGAAGGGCGCTGGTGTATGCCTTATGATTAACGAGACGAGGTGTCATCATAACAACATACAGGAACTCAAGTCCTTTTGTTCACCTGATCTAGAATTCCTTACAATCAAATGCCGACCGCATTATCTACCAAGATAATTTTCTTTGATCATAATAACAGTCGTGTGTATTCCCTCCCAAGCAGACGGCGGCCTTGAAAGAACTTCATTTGACTCTATGTAAACTGGAAACCACATATCCTGAGGGTGTATTTATTGTAGCTGTGGATTTTAACAAGGCTAATCTGAAAACAAGGCTCCCTAAATTTTATCAGCATATCGATTAGCGGGCAAAACCCTGGATCGTTGTTATTCTAACTTCCACGATGCAGCATTAGCGCAAAACTGAAAGCGCGAACCACTGCTTTTAATCAGGGCAAGGTGACCGGAAATACAAACAGTTCAGCTATTCCCTCCACAAGGCAATCAAACAAGCTAAGCGTCAGTATAGAGTAGGGTCGCAATTCAACGGCTCAGACACGAGAGGTATGTGGCAGGGTCTACAGTCAATCATGGACTACAAAAGAAAAACCAGCCCTGTCGCATACCACGATGTCTTGCTCCCAGACAAATTAAACAACTTCTTTGCTCACTTTGAGGACAATACAGTGCCACTGACACGGCCCGCGACCAAAACCTGCGGGCTCTCCTTCACTGCAGCCAACGTGAGTAAAACATTTAAATGTGTTAACCCTCGCAAGGCAGCAGGCCTAGGCAGCATCCCCAGCTGCGTCCTCAGAGCATGCGCAGACCAGCTGGCTTGTGTGTTTACGGACATATTCAATCAATCCTTATCCCAGTCTGCTGTTCCCAAATGCTTCAATAGGGCCACTATTGTTCCTGCTCCCAAGAAAGATAAGGTAACTGAGCTAAATTACTACCGCCCAGTAGCACTCACTTCCGTCATCATGAAGTGCTTTGAGAGACTAGTAAAGGACCATATCACCTCCATCCTACCTGACACCCTAGACCCACTCCAATTTGCTTTCCGCCCCAATAGGTCCACAGATGATGCAATCGCAATCACACTGCACACTGCCCTAACCCATCTGGACAAGAGGAATACCTATGTGAGAATGCTGTTCATCGACTACAGCTCAGCATTTAACACCATAGTACCCTCCAAACTCGTCATTAAGCTTGAGACCCTGGTCTCGACCCCGCCCTGTGCAACTGGGTCCTGGACTTCCTGACGGGCCGCCCCCAGGTGGTGAGGGTAGGTAACATCTCCACCCCACTGATCCTCAACACTGGGGCCCCATAAGGGTGTGTGCTCAGCCCTCTCCTGTACTCCCTGTTCACCCATGACTGTGTGGCCATGCTCACCTCCAACTCAATCATAAAGTTTGCAGACAACACTACAGTGGTAGGCTTGATTACCAACAATGACGAGACAGCCTACAGGGAGAAGGTGAGGGCCCTCGGAGTGTGGTGTCAGGAAAATAACCTCACACTCAATGTCAACAAAACAAAGGAGATGATCGTGGACTTCAGGAAACAGCAGAGGGAGCAGCCCCCTATCCACATCGACGGGACAGTCATGGAGAAGGTGGGAAGTTTTAAGTTCCTCGGCGTACACATCACGGACAAACTGAAATGGTCCACCCACACAGACAGCGTGGTGAAGAAGGCGCAGCAGCGCCGCTTCAACCTCAGGAGACTGAAGAAATTTCACCAAAAACACTCTAGGTGTCCCTCCAGGACACCTACACCACCCGATGTCACAGGAAGGCCAAAAAGGTCAAACCCCCCTTAAAAGATTTAGATGCACTATTGTAAAGTGGCTGTTCCACTGGATGTCATAAGGTGAATGCACCAATTGGTAAGTCGCTCTGGATAAGAGCGTCTGCTAAATGACTTAAATGTAAATGTCATCAAGGACAACAACCACCCGAGCCACTGCCTGTTCACCACTCTATCATCCAGAAGGCGAGGTCAGTACAGGTGCAACAAAGCGGGGACAGAGAGACTGAAAATCAGCTTCTATCACAAGGCCATCAGACTGTTAAACAGCCATCACTAACATTGAGGGGCTGCTGCCAACATACTGACTCAAATCTCTAGCCACTTTAATAATTAAAAATTGACCTAATAAATGTATCACTAGCCACTTTAAACAATGCCACATTATATAATGTTTACATACCCTACATTACTTAACTCATGTGTATACTGTACTCTATACCATCTACTGCATCTTGCCTATGCCGTTCGGCCATCACTCATTCGTATATATTTATGTACATATTCTTACTCATTCTTTTACACTTGTGTGTATAAGGTAGTTGTTGTGAAATTGTTAGGTTAGATGACTTGTTAGATATTACTGCATGGTCGGAACTAGAAAGACAAGCATTTCGCTACACTCGCATTAACATCTGCTAACCATGTGATTGTGACAAATAAGATTTGATTTATCAATTAAAGCGCTATTTGTTTTTTGGATACAATGTAAATTTTGTAAACATATATCGATTATAATGACGATATGGGTGGAATAAATCATGTTAATCTTGAACAAATCTAAATTGAACAAGGTTTTCATCACCATTCATGTTTATAGCTTTGAACTGAACAAATTGGAAGGACAAATTTTACATGCAGTATTTTATGGAAATGATAAATAGCCACATTGCACACCAATTAGGTCCGGTCTACACACCACAACAGGGAATGAGTTTTACTGTCTGTGTGTTGCAAATTTATTTCTTGCACTTGATGCATGTGTCCTGTGTCTTCGTGTCATACCTGGGTCCACACACATCGCAGTGCTTCTTCTTGTTTCCACTATTGTTTTCACTATATATTTTACCTCTTGGGGATGTTATTCGAAAACATAATGTAAACTTTCACTGCTATGCGGATGACACACAGCTGTACATTTCAATGAAACATGGTGAAGCCCCAAAATTGCCCTCGCTAGAAGCATGTGTTTCAGACATAAGGAAGTGGATGGCTGCAAACTTTCTACTATTAAACTCGGACAAAACAGATGCTTGTTCTAGGTCCCAAAAAACAAAGAGAGCTTCTGTTGAATCTGACAATTAATCTTAACAGTCGTCTCAAATAAAACTGTGAAGGACCTCGGCGTTACTCTGGACCCTGATCTCTCTTTTGAAGAACATATCAAGACCATTTCGAGGACAGCTTTTTTCCATCTACGTAACATTGCAAAAATCAGAAACTTTCTGTCCAAAAATGATGCAGAAAAATTAATCCATGCTTTTGTCACTTCTAGGTTAGACTACTGCAATGCTCTATTTTCCGGCTACCCGGATAAAGCACTAAATAAACTAGAATCCTGACTAGAACCAAAACATTTGATCATATTACTCCAGTGCTAGCCTCTCTACACTGGCTTCCTGTCAAAGCAAGGGCTGATTTCAAGGTTTTACTGCTAACCTACAAAGCATTACATGGGCTTGCTCCTACGTACCTCTCTGATTTGGTCCTGCCGTACATACCTACACGTACGCTACGGTCACAAGACGCAGGCCTCCTAATTGTCCCTAGAATTTATAAGCAAACAGCTGGAGGCAGGGCTTTCTCCTATAGAGCTCCATTTTTATGGAACGGTCTGCCTACCCATGTCAGAGACGCAAACTCGGTCCCAACCTTTAAGTCTTTACTGAAGACTCATCTCTTCAGTGGGTCATATGATTGAGTGTAGTCTGGCCCAGGAGTGGGAAGGTGAACGGAAAGGCTCTGGAGCATCGAACCGCCCTTGCTGTCTCTGCCTGGCCGGTTCCCCTCTTTCCACTGGGATTCTCTGCCTCTAACCCTGTTACGGGGGCTGAGTCACTGGCTTGCTGGGGCTCTCTCATGCCGTCCCTGGGGGGGGAGTGCGTCACCTGGGTGGGTTGATTCACTGTTGTGGTCAGCCTGTCTGGGTTGGCGCCCCCCTTGGGTTGTACCGTGGCGGAGATCTTTGTGGGCTATACTCGGCCTTGTCTCAGGATGGTAAGTTGGTGGTTGAAGATATCCCTCTAGTGGTGTGGGGGCTGTGCTTTGGCAAAGTGGGTGGGGTTATATCCTTCCTGTTTGGCCCTGTCCGGGGGTGTCCTCGGATGGGGCCACAGTGTCTCCTGACCCCTCCTGTCTCAGCCTCCAGTATTTATGCTGCAGTAGTTTATGTGTCAGGGGGCTAGGGTCAGTTTGTTATATCTGGAGTACTTCTCCTGTCCTATTCGGTGTCCTGTGTGAATCTAAGTGTGCGTTCTCTAATTCTCTCCTTCTCTCTTTCTTTCTCTCTCTCGGAGGACCTGAGCCCTAGGACCATGCCCCAGGACTACCTGACATGATGACTCCTTGCTGTCCCCAGTCCACCTGGCCATGCTGCTGCTCCAGTTTCAACTGGCCTGGGCCCTAGGACCATGTCCCAGGACTACCTGACATGATGACTCCTTGCTGTCCCCAGTCCACCTGGCCATGCTGCTGCTCCAGTTTCAACTGACCTGAGCCCTAGGACCGTGCCCCAGGACTACCTGACATGATGGCTCCTTGCTGTCCCCAGTCCACCTGACTGTGCTGCTGCTCCAGTTTCAACTGTTCTGCCTTATTATTATTCGACCATGCTGGTCATTTATGAACATTTGAACATCTTGGTCATGTTCTGTTATAATCTCTACCCGGCACAGCCAGAAGAGGACTGGCCACCCCACATAGCCCGGTTCCTCTCTAGGTTTCTTCCTAGGTTTTGGCCTTTCTAGGGAGTTTTTCCTAGCCACCGTGCTTTTACACCTGCATTGTTTGCTGTTTGGGGTTTTAGGCTGGGTTTCTGTACAGCACTTTGAGATATCAGCTGATGTACGAAGGGCTATATAAATACATTTGATTTGATTTGATTTTATTTGTTGCTACCGGCTGCAATCTATGCATGGAATATTCCACGCATATGATGAAGTAGCATAGAATGATGAAAACACTTAGTTCAGGAATTTTACTTACATCTCACTCACTCACTCACTCACTCACTCACTCACTCACTCACTCACTCACTCACTCACTCACTCACTCACTCACTCACTCACTCACTCACTCACTCACTCACATATATAGTTACAGCAGGCCAAGTTAGGAGAGTCAGACACACACACACACACTTCCGGTATTGGAGTTGTTGGTTCCGTGGGTCGGGTGGATGGGGTACCAACATCCTCCTCCTGAATCCTCCTCACGATGGCTGCAGAAGCTGGGGTCCTTTGAATATTTTACCTTCTCTGGATTTGAGGTCTTGCCCAGCTCCTCGAGAAGCTCCTTTGGAGCTTCCCTGTTTAATCTCGGTGCAACGCCATCCAGATGAACAACGCGTTGTACGCACAGATGTCCAAGATGTTGAAGAATATCACCAGTGGCCACCGTAGGGTTCTTCTTTTGCAACTGTAGACAGTCTAAATTGTCCATTCCTCCTTTTGTGGCATTGTAATCCATTCTGATTTCTGGTTTTTGAGGTTCCTGGCCACAGATTCTCCCATTCCAATGCAGCATACTCATGAGTACCACATTTTTGGCTTTGTTTGGCACGTAGGACACTAGGGAGGTGTCGGGCCGCGAACACAACCTTAGTAGAATTAATTGGCATGTTCTGTGTATTCAACAGCTGAGGTGGGAGCTCTGGTTTCTTTTTCCCTACCATCGTCAGCTTCCTCTTGAGGAGCTCCTGTCCCAGCTTATGCGAAGTAAAAAAGCTATCGCATGTGATGTTGTGGCAACGGAGTCCCTGTGTCATGTCCAGGACACCCCGCATCCCTTGGTTCTTTTCAGGGGCTCCACCATCTGGCTTCCTTGTATACACTTGCAAGTTCCACACATATGAAGAAGCAGCATCACAGGCAGCCCAGATCTTGATTACATATTTTGCGGGTTTAGACGGTATGTACTGCCTGAAGGAGCAGCGGCCCCTAAATGGCATAAGCTGCTCATCAACAGTAATTTTGGGCCCAGGGCTGTAAAACAGGGGAAGGCTGTCCACCCACTTGTCCCACAGTGACTTTATAGACGCTAGCTTGTATCTCTGCCGCCGAGCTGGTCTGGGGTCTCAATTATCGAAGTGGTTCATCCTGGAAATAATGTGGAAGTTTTCCAAAAACATTGTTGCACAGAAAAGTTCTCTGCCAGTTCCTGCATCCCACAAGGTATGGATCTGAAAACACCAGCAAGGATAAGAATCCAAAAGTATGCATGTACAGTGCCTTGTGAAAGTATTCGGCCCCCTTGAACTTTGCAACCTTTTGCCACATTTCAGGCTTCAAACATAAAGATATACAACTATTTTTTTGTGAAGAATCAACAACAAGTGGGACACAATCATGAAGTGGAACGACATTTATTGGATATTTCAAACTTTAACAAATCAAAAACTGAAAAATTGGGAGTGCAAAATTATTCAGCCCCTTTACTTTCAGTGCAGCAAACTCTCTCCAGAAGTTCAGTGAGGATCTCTGAATGATCCAATGTTGACCTAAATGACTAATGATGATAAATACAATCCACCTGTGTGTAATCAAGTCTCCGTATGAATGCACCTGCACTGTGATAGTATCAGAGGTCCGTTAAAAGAGCAGAGAGCATCATGAAGAACAAGGAACACACCAGGCAGGTCCGAGATACTGTTGTGAAGAAGTTTAAAGCCAGATTTGGATACAAAAATATTTCCCAAGCTTTAAACATCCCAAGGAGCACTGTGCAAGCGATAATATTGAAATGGAAGGAGTATCAGACCACTGCAAATCTACCAAGACCTGGCCGTCCCTCTAAACTTTCAGCTCATACAAGGAGAAGACTGATCAGAGATGCAGCCAAGAGGCCCATGATCACTCTGGATTAACTGCAGAGATCTACAGCTGAGGTGGGAGACGCTGTCCATAGGACAACAATCAGTCGTATATTGCACAAATCTGGCCTTTATGGAAGAGTGGCAAGAAGAAAGCCATTTCTTAAAGATATCCATAAAAAGTGTCGTTTAAAGTTTGCCACAAGCCACCTGGGAGACACACCAAACATGTGGAAGAAGGTGCTCTGGTCAGATGAAACCAAAATTGAACTTTTTGGCAACAATGCAAAATGTTATGTTTGGCGTAAAAGCAACGCAGCTCATCACCCTGAACACACCACCCCCACTGTCAAACATGGTGGTGGCAGCATCATGGTTTGGGCCTGCTTTTCTTCAGCAGGGACAGGGAAGATGGTTAAAATTGATGGGAAGATGGATGGAGCCAAATACAGGACCATTCTGGAAGAAAACCTGATGGAGTCTGCAAAAGACCTGAGACTGGGACGGAGATTTGTCTTCCAACAAGACAATGATCCAAAACATAAAGCAAAATCTACAATGGAATGGTTCAAAAATAAACATATCCAAGTGTTAGAATGGCCAAGTCAAAGTTCAGACCTGAATCCAATCGAGAATCTGTGGAAAGAACTGAAAACTGCTGTTCACAAATGCTCTCCATCCAACCTCACTGAGCTCGAGCTGTTTTGCAAGGAGGAATGGGAAAAAATTTCAGTCTCTCGATGTGCAAAACTGATAGAGACATACCCCAAGCGACTTACAGCTGTAATCGCAGCAAAAGGTGGCGCTACAAAGTATTAATGTAAGGGGGCTGAATAATTTTGCACGCCCAGTTTTTCAGTTTATGATTTGTTACAAAAGTTTGAAATATCCAATAAATGTCATTCCACTTCATGATTGTGTCCCACTTGTTGTTGATTCTTCACAAAAAAAATACAGTTTTATATCTTTATGTTTGAAGCCTGAAATGTGGCAAAAGGTCGCAAAGTTCAAGGGGGCCAAATACTTTCGCAAGGCACTGTAAATGAGTTTGGTCCATCTCCTTCCATCTCTCTCCAAAAACACGCCTTCCCTCTAAATTAGTGCAGTCCAGAATGATTTTCTGGATGGTGTCTGGGATGAACAGTTCAAAAGAAGGCTTTATATTCTGCACATGAGTAAATGCCTATCTGTGTTGGTCCCGGTTGCATCACATTGGCAGTCATGCAGGGTGGCTCATTCCTTGGCCAAGAAGACCATTCAATTTCACAATTTTTTGACATCCATATTTTTCCTCCTGCAGACTGCTGATGAGCTGGTTGCTGACAGGCTGGTCCTGGGGCTGGCTGCTGACAGGCTGGTTCTGGGACTGGCTGAGGGTCATCCCATCCTCTTTGTCCATCTCACTGTCAGACTTCGAATTGACAGAGACATGATCCTCATATTCTGAAAATTCTTCATCGTCCAAAATGGAAGACGTTCCTTCCACACTAGCTTTATTTCTAAAGCCTTCTGAATAGAGCTTATTTTTTGCCATACTGATTGATTGTGGTAAGGAGCCACACATGCAAAGATATTTATTTGTTTTGTTTTGTCAATGAGCATATGTCTGCCTTCTCTGTCCTGATAATGTTGAGGGAGCACGCGTGCCTGAGCATGCATTGTAGGAAAAAAAATGTAAGAAAATGCCAATTTGGGATGTCTGATTTCTTATTTTCTTAACCTGTTGAATCTAGGGGTAATTCTTTTTTGTTTTTTAACCTCTTGCGCCGAGCCATCCCAGATCCGGTATCGTGACTACAGCCTCAAGCTCATTACCATAACGCAACGTTACCGATTTCTAAAAATCGCAAATGAAATGAAATAAATATGCCTGCTCTCAAGCTTAGCCTTTTCTTAGCAACACTGTCATCTCAGATTTTCAAAATATGCTTTTTAACCATAGAAAATCAATCATTTGTGTAAGAGTGTTGATGGCTAGCTTAGCATTTAGCATAGCATTTAGCACGCAACATATTCACAAAAACCAGCAAAGGAATCAAATAAAATAATTTACCTTTGAAGAACTTCAGATGTTTCAATGAGGAGACTCTCAGTTACATAGCAGATGTCCAGTTTTTCCTGAAAGATTATTTGTGTAGGACAAATCGCTCCGTTTTGTTACTACACATTTGGCTACCGAAACTAACCGAAAATTCAGTCACCTAAACGTCAAACTTTTTCCGAATTAACTCCATAATATCGACCGAAACATGGCAAACGTTGTTTGAATCAATCCTCAAGGTGTTTTGTCAAATATCTCTTCATTGATATGCCGTTCGTGGAAGCATGGTTTTTCTCAGAATCCCATGGAAAAATACCAGCAGCTGAGTTTTGCGCACCAATTTCCACGCAGGACACCGTGCGGACACTTGGCAAATGTAGTCTCATTTGGTCAATCTTCCAATGATATGCCTGCAAATAGGTCACAATGCTGCAGACCCCTTGGGGAAACGATAGAAAGGGTAGGCTCATTCACAGCCATATAAGGAGATAATGCAAAACGTAGCCTCAGAAATCCTGTTCATTTCCTGGTTGCAGAAACATCTTGGTTTTGCCTGAAGCTTTTGTTCTAGGGCACTCACAGTGAAAATCTTTGCAGTTCTGGAAACGTCAGAGTGTTTTCTTTCCAAAGCTATCAATTCCATGCATAGTCGAGCATCTTTTCGTGACAAAATATTGCACTTAAAACGGGCACGTCTTTTTATCCAAAATTGAAATACTTCCCCTAGAGTCTTAAGAGGTTTTAAATAACGTTCCCAAAGTAAACGGGCTATTTTTCAGGACCAGAAAATAGAATATGCATATAATTGATTTCTTATTTTCTTAACTCACCACGTTCACAGCTCATCAGTTGAGCTTCTCAATAAAAAAATATTCACCTCACACAGTAACATGCTGACCAGACTGCCATCGTGACCATGTTGATTTTGTCCACCCATACCTTACACAATCAGGACACACATTTTGAAATATCAAAACGAGCTCTGAACCAACTATATTAATTTGAGGACAGATTGAAAATCATTAAACATGTATGGCAATTTAGCTAGCTAGCTAGCTAATTTGTCCCGTGGTTGTTATTTTACCTGAAATGTACAAAGTCCTCTATTCCGACAATTAAAGGGGTAAACCGAGTATGTTTTTAGCAATCTCTCCGCCTTCAGGCTTCTTCTTCTTTGGACTTTAAATGACAGTTGTCAACCAACTTTAGGGTGCATTACCACTACCAACTGGACTGGAGTGTGGACCTCAGTTCATCTTTCAATCACCCACGTGGGTATATGCTCCTACAAACCAATGAGTAGATTGGAAAAGCGGGACTTGCAGAGAGGTGGGACTTGCAGCGCGTCAAGCTTCACAAATAGAACCAAGTTCTATTTTTAGAGCCTGCCTATGCAGACGCTCATTGACGCATGAGCAGTGAGGTTGTAATGATTGAATAATATGTGGATATTTATTTTGCAACACGAGCGCACAGGAGCAGTGTGGTCAGCATGTAAGTCAATGATGTCTGTTTATCATGATCTGATGATCCTAAATGTCCAGTGGGAACATTAAAACAGCTGTCTGTCCCGAGCTCACTGGCAGGAAACTCTGAGGGCCCAGAATTGGCTAGTTGATATAATGTTGCGCTTCACTAGTGATAGCTCAAGACAAATAGAAAGGAAGGCAGACAGGCAGAGTAGAGAGAATAATGTGATTGAAATAACCTGAATTTTCATCAGCATATGTTCTACTGTTTTTATCTGTCAGCTTTAGGCCTATGTACTCTACTTAGTTAGCAATTAATTTTATAAACCTACTGCTGCGTTGGCCTTTAGGCTATCTTTGAGTTCCATGCGCTCATTTCTTTAGCCACAATGGATCACGGTGTATCAATTTGTCCATATGTGTCCGAGGCTCGTGCTGTCGCATTAGTTGAATTTGGAAAATGTCATTATTTTTTTAATTCATATTTTTATGATTAACCTCATGACAATGATTCTGAGAAAGGAAATGTTATTATTTAAAGCAAACTGTTCCACACGCAGGTAGGTAGAAATGTTTGGGTAAATTGTAAGCTTCCCCAAACTTGAAACTCAGGAGCCAACTACGGTCTTTACTATAACACCCATTAAAAAACATTGTGTAAAGGCAAGCACACATAGGAGGTCCCGTGAAAAAAAATGTGTCCAACTGATTAGTTCTGGCGCCAGCCCTGGGTTGTTGTATTTCTTCTCTTTCAGTCCTGTTGCATCCACGAAGTGAGTGCCTAACATGCTGGCCATCCGTCTCTGCATGTGCATCCATGTGCGACATCGTACACATGTTGAGTTTGTCTATCCCTACCAGATGCGATCTGGACGCGCAGGTTGAAATATGAAAACAAACTCTGAAGTAATTATTCTGTATTACTTTGGTGGCATGACGATGTGATAAGACGCCTTTTCTAGCCGGCATTTTCAGTGGCCCTGTTGAAAATGATTCTGATTCTTCTGATTTCACTGCGATTGAGCAGTGGTAACATGGGTAAGTACCTTATATCATATTGTAGGACAGTGATATTATTGCCAGGACAGGAATATAATTTATGAAATACAAATTGTAGGCTATCAGTTTTACACATCTAGGCATTCGCCTCTCACAGACTCCCATATGCCTTTAGTATACATGACGACAGGCTGTAACTGATTACTAGAAATAGCCAGCGTCTTTCAACTTACAACCAAACTACTCTGTTATGAGTCATAAATTATGCATTTCCTGAACAAAAGTCAAGGAAAAAAAGATAATACTCATCCAATCCCAATTTAAAAATAAACAATATTTTATGCGTGCTTTTCTAAACAGATGCCACCTGCTAAGACATAAGTTGGTCGTCTTTGTATTAATAAGGTGCAGACACAGAGAGGTTGTTATTGGTGCATCCTGTAAATGTGATAAGGGAGCATGGGCAATATTATCACCTTGTCCAGGAACTACTACTTGATGGTGCCCAACATCACCAATACTTCCAGATGAGTGAAGAAGAGATGGAGACTTCTGTCTTTTGTTGGCCCAGACCTCACCAAGCAGACGACCAACTACAGGACCCTCAATAGAGCCAAAGCAAAGACTAACTGTAACTCTAAGGTCAATTATTGGAAAAGGTTGTATTGTGTTAGCAGGTGCATGGAGAAAAGCATTATACTACAGTGTAAAGAAACTCCAGCACACTGGTGATCATGATGCTCCACAGATGTAGGCCTATTTTCCATTGCATCTAGGGAGCAGCAACATCACCATGTGCTGGAGTGTCTTCTCATTATACTCAAGGTAAGTAAGACACATTGTTCTTTGTTAAGTCTTTAATATATAAATATTCAAGGTGACATGAACAGCCATGTCAAGGCATGGTGCACCTGTTGTAGGTGACACGAACAGCTACAGCAAGGCACGATGCACCTGTTGTAGGTGAGATGAACAGCAAGGCTTGTAAAAAATGGCATATCCCCCCAATTACAATATCCACTCAATAGAAAAAAACAATTAAAAGAAAATGAAATACAAGCTGCAAATATAACTGCAACAACAAAAAAAGTGCATTCATAAAAAGTTGGTTTCACTTTAAAACTTTCACAAGGCCTTCTAAAACAACATAGGTCTACATATATGCAGGAATGGGATCTTCCTTTTAAGAAGGTATTATCGATGTAACTCTGAGTCTGTCTCAGCTCTCTAGAGAGAATGTATTGAAACCTTCATCTCAGCTATGTGTTGGAAACCTAGGTTCTGGTGAGTATTGATCCTTGAGCTCATCGTACATGATTGGCTGTGGTCCACCTCTTCCGTGCGGTGTAATTGCTGGCCTTGGTGGTGGCAGTGGTGTTGCCTGCTGGTAATCCCAGTTGTGTTGGAGACCTACAGTTGAAGTCGGAAGTTTACATACACCTTAGCCAAATACATTTAAACTCAGTTTTTCACAATTCCTGACATTTAATCCAAGTAAAAATTCCCTGTCTTAGGTCAGTTAGGATCACCACTTTATTTTAAGAATGTGAAATGTCAGAATAACAGTAGAGAGAATGATTTATTTAAGATTTTATTTATTTCATCACATTCCCAGTGGGTCATAATTTTATATACACTCAATTAGTATTTGGTAGCATTGCCTTTCAATTGTTTAACTTGGGTCAAACGTTTAAGGTAGCCTTCCACAAGCTTCCCACAATAAGTTGGGTGACGTTTGGCCCATTCCTCCTGACAGAGCTGGTGTAACTGAGTCAGGGTTGTAGGCCTCCTTGCTCGCACACGCTTTTTCAGTTCTGCCCACAAATTCTCTATAGATTTGAGGTCAGGGCTTTGTGATGGCCACTCCAATACCATGACTTTGCTGTCCTTAAGCCATTTTGCCAAAACTTTGGAAGTATGCTTGGGGTCATTGTTCATTTGGAAGAACCATTTGGATAAAGCTTTAACTTCCTGACTGATGTCTTGAGATGTTGCTTCAATATATCCACATCATTTTCTTTCCTCATGATGCCATCTATTTTGTGAAGAGCACCAGTCCCTTCTGCAGCAAACACCCCACAACATGATGCTGCCACCCCCGTGCTTCACGGATGTTATGGTGTTCTTCGGCTTGCAAGCCTCCCCCTTTCTCCTCCAAACATAACAATGATCATTATGGCCAAACAGTTCTATTTTTTGTTTCATCAGACCAGAGGACATTTCTCCAAAAAGTACAATCTTTGTCCCCATGTGCAGTTGCAAACCATAGTCTGGATTTTCTATGGCAGTTTTGGAGCAGTGGCTTCTTCCTTGCTGAGCGGCCTTTCAGGTTATGTCGATATAGGACTCGTTTTACTGTGGATATAGATACTTTTGTACCTGTTTCCTCCAGCATCTTCACAAGGTTCTTGTTCTGGGATTGATTTGCACTTTTCGCACCAAAGTACGTTCATCTCTACAAGACAGAATGAGTCTCCTTCCTGAGCGGTATGACAGCTGTGCGGTCCCATGGTGTTTATACTTGCTTACTATTGTTTGTTCAGATGAACATGGTACCTTTTTCTTTGTTTTTGGAAATTGCTACCAAGGATGAACCCATACTACATCTACATGTTTTTTCTGAGGTCTTGGCTGAGTTTTTTTCCCCCCATTATGTCAAGCAAAGAGGCACTGAGTTTGAAGGTAGGCCTTGAAATACATCCACAGGTACACTACAGAAGCTTCCAAAGCCATGACATCATTTTCTGGACTTTTCCAAGCTGTTTAAAGGCACAGTCAACTTAGTGTATGTAAACTTCTCCCTGGAATTGTGATACAGTGAACTATAAGTGAAATAATCTGTCTGTAAACAATTGTTGGAAAAATGACTTGTGTCATGCACAAAGTAGATGTCTTTAACTGACTTGCCAAAACCATAGTTTGTTAACAAGAAATTTGAGGAGTGCTTGAAAAACAAGTTTTAATAACTCCAACCTAAGTCTATGTAAACTCCCAACTTCAACTGTAGGTCCTGGTGAGTAGGAGTATGGCATGGGCTGGCCATACATCATAGGCTGTAGTCCATGTCTTCCATGTGGCGCACTGAAGAGCCATTGTGGTGGTGACAGAGGTGTTGTCTGCTGGCCATCCCAGTTTACAATCAATGATAGTAGTTGCACTTTCAGACTTCACCTGTTTTCTCCTATTTCTTTAGCTGTGGCACAAGGTTGTGCACAAACACCTCAACCTCATCCTCAAACGCAAGCAGGTCTTAATCCACATTTTGATGGTTGACCTTATCTTTTACTTGGTTGGTCTTGACTGCTGTTCAGGCGTCTGAAGCACAGGGCATGGCTCAGGGACCCCACATCATCCTCAGTGCCATCAGGCTCCACAGGTTGTGAATCAGAATGTTCAAGACTGAGGATGCCCTTTGAGCTGAAAATAGGTAAACATACAGTGTAAATTAAAGTCAAATGTGTTTAAGTAAAACATCTGAAACAGCTCAGGCTCAATTAATTATATTTCTCAAATTTGGGACAGAAAATCAGTAGCACTGCTGGTTTTCATCATTCCTCTCTAATAAGGCCCTATATAATCACTCATTCATAATTAGTAGTCAATCAAGTAGTTACTTAGCAGGTAGGAAATAAGGCCAGCAATACTGCAGACCTTGAAGTTCGGAATTAAGTGCAATCAATTAAATTGTACAGTGACTAAACAAAACATTAGGAACACCTTCCTAATGTTGATTGCACCCCCTTTTCCCCCAGAACAGCCTCAATTCGTCGGGGCATTGACTTCACTGCTTCCCACAGTTGTGTCAAATTGGCTGGATATCGTTTGGGTAGTGGAACATTCTTGATACACATTGTAAAATGTTGATTGTGAAAATTGCAGTTCTTGACACCCTCAAAACGGTGCGCCCGACACCTACACCATACCCTGTTTGTCTTTCCCATTCACCCTCTGGATGGCACATACACACAATCCATGTCTCATTTGTCTCAAGGCTTACATTTTTTCATCTACATCTACACTGATTGAAGTCAATTTAACAAGTGACATCGATAAGGGATCATAGCTTTCACCTGGTCAGTCTATGTCATGAAAAGAGCAGGTTTTCCTCATGTTTTGTATGCTCAGTGTATAGTATAACTTACCTTCTTGGCTGGATGTAAGGTATCAGGAACAATAATATGTTCCCCCAGAAATGCTGGGTTCGGTCTTCTGTAGATGCCTTACAAAATTGTCACGGAAGGACTTCCATCTGGTTTTGCACAATTCAACATCTGTGAAGAGTAAAATAGACATGATTGATAACCGATGGTCCTCTGTGCAGCCGATGAAATGTATCTCTCTTTGGGTTGTGGAGTGGAAGGCTGAGTCGTTATTAAACAGCTTGTTAATTTGGGCAAGCTTCGTGCAGCCGAGCAGAGAGAGTAGAAATTAAAAGTGTTCATTGGACCAATTCAATTACCTTGTAAACTGAGGCAAAAATATGAGCATTAATTACAATGTGCTCCTTTTCTGTCTCCCATCCCCTCTCTCCGGGGACACAAAGTGAAAGAATGAAAGCGAGGCCTCATCAAAATGCTATGATAGGTAATTGCACCACGTTTTGTGGAGGTTAGTCTCTCTGTCGCTACCCTGTTTCTGTTTCTCTCAAACTGCTCTCTCACTGCTATGGGAAATCAATGCCTGGTGAAACTAATTTGCGGTGAAAATAAGGTCATTACCATTTCTAAATTCCCACGATCCCGAGATAAAGGATTATCTATGCCCACTTCATCTCCCTATGCTACGTAGACCGAAGATAATATATTCAAAGGGACATAGGCAATCGGCAAAAGGTAATCACACTAAATGGGGACATCATGTATCTATTTTGTAAAACATGTTTGGTGGTACTTTCCAGAGGCCATGGGCAGCTTTGCCCCATTAAACCAATGTAGAATATGTATCCCTTCATTTAGTATGACATGTAATGTATGGAGTAATGGTCTGGTTACTTAAAGATCTAGTGCAGATGTTTTGATCTCTGGCTGTGATTGTTTTCAAATAAAATTGTAAAAAGACACAAAAATATCTTCTTAGCAAAGACTCATTTCTCAAGAAATAAGTTTGCTAAGATTGTCGGGGTGTAGCCCGAGTGGGCAGGGGAAAACTCAAAACTAGCTGTTATTGGCAGACAAGTTTCGAACTCTTACTTATAGTCTATTAACTAATTTACCACATGGTGATGTCAGCAGGCAGGCACAAACTCTACCCCACCAAACTGGCTGAAATTTCATTCAAACAGCTCATTACATTTAACATTTAAGTCATTTAGCAGACGCTCTTATCCAGAGCGACTTACAAATTGGTGCATTCACCTTATGACATCCAGTGGAACAGCCACTTTACAATAGTGCATCTAAATCTTTTAAGGGGGGGGGGGGGTGAGAAGGATTACTTTATCCTATCCTAGGTATTCCTTAAAGAGGTGGGGTTTCAGGTGTCTCCGGAAGGTGGTGATTGACTCCGCTGTCCTGGCGTCGTGAGGGAGTGTGTTCCACCATTGGGGAGCCAGAGCAGCGAACAGTTTTGACTGGGCTGAGCGGGAACTGTACTTCCTCAGTGGTAGGGAGGCGAGCAGGCCAGAGGTGGATGAACGCAGTGCCCTTGTTTGGGTGTAGGGCCTGATCAGAGCCTGGAGGTACTGAGGTGCCGTTCCCCTCACAGCTCCGTAGGCAAGCACCATGGTCTTGTAGCGGATGCGAGCTTCAACTGGAAGCCAGTGGAGAGAGCGGAGGAGCGGGGTGACGTGAGAGAACTTGGGAAGGTTGAACACCAGACGGGCTGCGGCGTTCTGGATGAGTTGTAGGGGTTTAATGGCACAGGCAGGGAGCCCAGCCAACAGCGAGTTGCAGTAATCCAGACGGGAGATGACAAGTGCCTGGATTAGGACCTGCGCCGCTTCCTGTGTGAGGCAGGGTCGTACTCTGCGGATGTTGTAGAGTATGAACCTACAGGAACGGGCCACCGCCTTGATGTTAAAAGGGCATTATCATTTTCACAATTTTATTGTACTATTCCAACCTCATAGTGTAGAAATACAGTACATAGAGTGGGGGAAAAAAGTATTTAGTCAGCCACCATTGTGCAAGTTCTCCAACTTAAAAAGATGAGAGAGGCCTGTAATTTTCATTATAGGTACACTTCAACTATGATAGACAAAATGAGGAAAAAAATCCAGAAAAATCACATTGTAAGATTTTTAATGAATTTATTTGCAAATTATGGTGGAAAATAAGTATTAAGGTTAAGAACACTTTTGGACCTAGACTTGGCGCTCGGGTACCGCTTGCCGTGCGGTAGCAGAGAGAGCTGTCTACGACTAGGGTGGTTGGATTCTTTGGCAATTTTTTGGGCCTTCCTTTGACACTGCCTGGTATAGAGGTCCTGGATGGCAGGAAGCTTGGCCCCAGTGATGTACTGAGCCTTATGCTCTACCCTCGTAGTACCTTGGGGTCATAGGCCGACCAGTTGCCATACCAGGTGGTGATGCAACCGGGTCGGGATGCTCTTGGTGGTGCAGTTGAAGAACTTTTTGAGGATCTGAGGACACTTGCCAAATATTTTCACTCACCTGAGGGGTGATAGGTTTTCTTGTGCCCTCATCAGGGGCGGCAGCGTAGCCTAGTGGTTAGAGTGTTGGACTAGTAACCGGAAGGTTGTGAGTTCAAACCCCCGAGCTGACAAGGTACAAATCTGTCGTTCTGCCCCTGAACAGGCAGTTAACCCACTGTCCCCAGGCAGTCATTGAAAATAAGAATGTGTTCTTAACTGACTTGTTGTTGATTCTTCACAAAAAAATACAGTTTTATATGTTTATGTTTGAAGCCTGAAATGTGGCAAAAGGTCGCAAAGTTCAAGGGGGCCGAATACTTTCGCAAGGCACTGTACAATTAATACTTTTTTCAACCTGAGCCACATTGGCCTTGGCTCCTTTGTGAAGAACATGTAAAATAAAACATTGTCATTGAGTGCACACTGTGGACCCTCCTACACATTTTATTACCGAGAGTAATATTACCGAGAGTAATAAAGTGTGGAAAAGTGTGTGTCGGTGAAAACAAGTAAAATTAAACAAAAAGGTTTGCTTGTGTGCCTCCCTGGGCCTGCTGTTTCAACATAGTATCAAGAACCTGTCTGTCTCCCTGCCTGTCTCCTGCTTTTCTTGCTATCTTTACACAATGTCTTGCTGGAACCTGCACAATGTTATTACAATACATTATTTCGATACATTGTAAAGAAAAATGTGTATTTTTCCACACTCTAGCTCAGCCATGTGAAATTGGGGGAGGGACACTAAAAGCAGTAAATAGCTTTGCATCTGTGGCTCCTTACCACAATCAGTGTGGCAAAAATAATTCCTGCTCAGAGGGCCTTATAAATAGTATTTGCAGAGACAGAAGCTAGCGTGGAAAGAGTCTTTTTACTTTGGAAGATGAAGAATTTTCTGAATATGAGGATCATGTCTCTGTCAGGTCAAAATCTGACAATGAGTTGGATAAAGAGGATGAGATTGACATTCAGCCAGCCCCAGGACCAACCCGTCAGCAGCCAGCCCCAGGACCAGCCCTTCATCAACCAGCTCATCAGCAGCCTGCAGGAGGAGAAATATGGATGTAAAAAAATTGTGAAAATGAATTACTTGCCCAAGGAATGAACCAGCCACATGGCTGCCAATGTGATAAGGATGCAACCAGGGCCGACGCAGATGGTGGTTACTCATCTGCAGGACATAAAGTCTTCTTCTGAACTGTTCATCCCGGACACCATCCAGAAAATCATTCTGGAATGCACTAATTTGAAGGGAAGAAGTGTTTTTTGAGAGAGATGGACCAAACTAATTTACTTTTGGGTTGTTATCCTTGCTGGTGTTTTCAGATCCACTGGGGAATCCACAGAATCCCTGTGGGATGCACAAACTGTCAGAACTTTTTTTTTTCATGCAACAATGTCTCTGGAATACTATCCCATTATTTCAAGGATTTATCCGCTTCGATAACAGAGACACCAGACCAGCTCGGCGGCAGAGAGACAATCTAGCTGATATCAGGTCAGGGTGGAACAAGTGGGTGGACATGTCAGTATATACGGGACAGGCAAAAATGTGGTGTTAATGAGTACGCTGCATAGGGATGGGAGAATCTGTGGCCAGGAACAACAATAAACTGAAATCATAATAGATTACAATGTCACAAAAGGAGGGGTGGACAATTTAGACACGCTGATGACTGGCTACAGCTGCAAAAGAAGAACACGCGGTGGCCGCTTGTGATTTTCTTTAGCATCTTGGACATCTCGGCGTACCACGGGTTTGTCATCTGGATGGCGTTGAACCCAGATTGAAACAGAAGCTCAAGAGGAGATGGCTCTTTCTCGAGGAGCTGGGCAAGGCATTGGTAATACCTCAAATCCAGAGGAGCCAACATATCCCAAGGATCCCAGCTTCAGCAGCCATCGTGAGAAGGATTCAGGAGGAGAAAGCTGGTGCCCCATCCGCCCGACCCACAGAACCAACAACTCCAATACCGGAAGTTTGTGTGAGTGATATTGTTGAGTGTGTATGTGTGTCTTACTCTCCTACCTTGGCCCGCTGTAACTATATATGTAAATTAGTGAGTGAGATGTTAGTAAAATTCCTGAACTAAGTGTTTTCATCATTCTAGATTGCAGCCGTTAGCAACACGAAGCGTTGCGGTGTGTGTGGACCCAAGAACAGGAAGACACAGTACATATGCATTAACATGCAATGGTGTAAAATATCACCAGTGTTGGTGTTAATAACCAGATTTGACTGAGATTGTTTAACCTGTTACGACGACCAATCCCGTATCCGGGATCCTATTTATAGCCTCAAGCTCATTACCAGGTCAACGTTAACTATTCATGAAAATCGCAAATGAAATGAAATAAATATATTGGCTCACAAGCTTAGCCTTTTGTTAACAACACTGTCATCTCAGATTTTCAAAATATGCTTTTGAACCATAGCTAAACAAGCATTTGTGTAAGAGTATTGATAGCTAGCATAGCATTAAGCCTAGCATTCAGCATGCAACATTTTCACAAAAACAAGAAAAGCATTCAAATAAAATAATTTACCTTTGAAGAACTTCAGATGTTTTCAATGAGGAGACTCTCAGTTAGATAGCAAATGTTTCCAAAAATATTATTTGTGTAGGACAAATCGCTTCGTTTTGTTCATCACTTTTGGGTAAGAAAAAACCCGAAAATTAAGTCATTACAACGCAAACTTTTTTTCCAAATTAACTCCATAATATCGACAGAAACATGGCAAACGTTGTTTAGAATCAATCCTCAAGGTGTTTTTCACATATCTATCGATGATAAATCATTCGTGGCAGTTGACTTTCTCCTCTGAAGAAAATGGAAACGCGCATGGAGCTGGAGATTACGCAATAATTTCGACGGAGGACACCTGGTAAATGTAGTCTCTTATGGTCAATCTTCCAATGATATGCCTACAAATACGTCACAATGCTGCGGACACCTTGGGGAAACGACAGAAAGTGCGGGCTCATTCCTTGTGCATTCACAGCCATATAAGGAGACATTGGAACACAGGCTCGCCGGCAAAGTCGCGTTAGATGGTAAACGTTGAGCTCGCATAAGTTAGCCTTATTCTTTTGTTGCTTGGGTTACCCCCCTGTCATAAAATAGTGCATTATGGGTAGAGTTCTGAAACAAGGTCCAGATACAGTAGAAAAATATGAGGTACAATCTACATTTGACCTTTAAAACACTTTTTATTTTTAATCCCAGCCCCCCCGTCCCCGCAGGAGGCCTTTTTCCTTCTGGTAGGCCGTCATTGTAATTAAGAAATTGCTCTTAGGTAGCCTAGTGCTTAGAGCGTTAGACTAGTAACCAAAAGGTTGCAGGATCGAATCCCCGAGCTGACAAGGTAAAACATATTTTGTTCTGCTCCTGAACAAGGCAGTTAACCCACTGTTCCTTGGCCGTCATTGAGAATAAGAATTTGTTTTTAACTGACTTGCCATGTAAAAACCTGTTTGGGAAAAGCGTGCTGCTAGCGGGACACCGACAACATCCGGTGAAATTGCAGAGCGCAAAATTTTAATTATTATAAATATTTAACTTTCATAAAATCACATGTGTAATACATCAAAATAAAGCTTAACTTCTTGTTAATCCAGCCGCTGTGTCAGATTTCAAAAAGCCTTTACAGCAAAAGCACACCATGCGATTATCTGAGGACAGCGCCCAGCACACAAAACCATACAAACATTTTCCAACCAAGTAAATTAGTCATGGAAGTCAGAAATAGCAATAGAATTAATCACTTACCTTTGATCTTTTTATGGTTGCACTCACAACACTCCATGTTGCACAATAAATGTTTGTTTTGTTCGATAAAGTCCCTCTTTATGTCCAAAAACCTCAGTTTGGTTGGCGCATTTTGTTCAGTAATCAATTGGCTCAAAGGTGGTCACAACAGGCAGATGAAAAATCAAAACAGTACCAGTAAAGTTCATAGAAACATGTCAAATGATGTTGATTATCAATCGTCAGGTTGTTTTTTGTCTAAATAATCAATAATATTTCAACCGGACAATAGAGTTGTCAATATAAAGGAAAAATAACGAAAGGCGCGCTCACATGTGTAAGGGCTATTTGACCAAGAAGGAGAGTCATGGAGTGCTGCATCAGATGACCGGGCCTCCACAATCCCCCAACCTCAACCAAATTGAGATGGTTTGGGATGAGTTGGACTGCAGACTTAAGGAAAAGCAGACAACAAGTGCTCAGCATTTGTTGGACCCCCGTCACGACTGTTGGAAAAGCTGGTTGAGAGAATGCGAAGAGTGTGCAAAGCTGTCATCAGAGCAAAGGGTGGCTATTTGAAGAATCTCAAATATAAAATATATTTTTTACATTTACATTTACATTTAAGTCATTTAGCAGACGCTATTATCCAGAGCGACTTACAAATTGGTGCATTCACCTTATGACATCCAGTGGAACAGCCACTTTACAATAGTGCATCTAAATCTTTTAAGGGGGGTGAGAAGGATTACTTTATCCTATCCTAGGTATTCCTTAAAGAGGTGGGGTTTCAGGTGTCTCCGGAAGGTGGTGATTGACTCCGCTGTCCTGGCGTCGTGAGGGAGTGTGTTCCACCATTGGGGAGCCAGAGCAGCGAACAGTTTTGACTGGGCTGAGCGGGAACTGTACTTCCTCAGTGGTAGGGAGGCGAGCAGGCCAGAGGTGGATGAACGCAGTGCCCTTGTTTGGGTGTAGGGCCTGATCAGAGCCTGGAGGTACTGAGGTGCCGTTCCCCTCACAGCTCCGTAGGCAAGCACCATGGTCTTGTAGCGGATGCGAGCTTCAACTGGAAGCCAGTGGAGAGAGCGGAGGAGCGGGGTGACGTGAGAGAACTTGGGAAGGTTGAACACCAGACGGGCTGCGGCATTCTGGATGAGTTGTAGGGGTTTAATGGCACAGGCAGGGAGCCCAGCCAACAGCGAGTTGCAGTAATCCAGACGGGAGATGACAAGTGCCTGGATTAGGACCTGCGCCGCTTCCTGTGTGAGGCAGGGTCGTACTCTGCGGATGTTGTAGAGCATGAACCTACAGGAACGGGACACCGCCTTGATGTTAGTTGAGAACGACAGGGTGTTGTCCAGGATCACGCCAAGGTTCTTAGCGCTCTGGGAGGAGGACACAATGGAGTTGTCAACCGTGATGGCGAGATCATGGAACGGGCAGTCCTTCCCCGGGAGGAAGAGCAGCTCCGTCTTGCCGAGGTTCAGCTTGAGGTGGTGATCCGTCATCCACACTGGGGGAGGGAGTTTGTTCCAATGGTGGAACAAACTCCCTCACGACGCCAGGACAGCGGAGTCAATCACCACCTTCCGGAGACACCTGAAACCCCACCTCTTCAAGGAATACCTAGGATAGGGTAAGTAAGGGTAAGTAATCCTTCTCACCCCCCTTCTCCCCCAACAAGATTTAGATGCAAGTGGCTGTTCCACTGGTTGTCATAAGGTGTATGCACCAATTTGTAAGTCGCTCTGGATAAGAGCGTCTGCTAAATGACTTAAATGTAAATGTAATGTCTGCCAGACATGCAGAGATGCGATTCGCCACCTGGTCATCAGAAGGGGGAAAGGAGAAGATTAATTGTGTGTCGTCTGCATAGCAATGATAGGAGAGACCATGTGAGGTTATGACAGAGCCAAGTGACTTGGTGTATAGCGAGAATAGGAGAGGGCCTAGAACAGAGCCCTGGGGGACACCAGTGGTGAGAGCGCGTGGTGAGGAGACAGATTCTCGCCACGCCACCTGGTAGGAGCGACCTGTCAGGTAGGACGCAATCCAAGCGTGGGCCGCGCCGGAGATGCCCAACTGGGAGAGGGTGGAGAGGAGGATCTGATGGTTCACAGTATCGAAGGCAGCCGATAGGTCTAGAAGGATGAGAGCAGAGGAGAGAGAGTTAGCTTTAGCAGTACGGAGCGCCTCCGTGATACAGAGAAGAGCAGTCTCAGTTGAATGACTAGTCTTGAAACCTGACTGATTTGGATCAAGAAGGTCATTCTGAGAGAGATAGCGGGAGAGCTGGCCAAGGACGGCACGTTCAAGAGTTTTGGAGAGAAAAGAAAGAAGGGATACTGGTCTGTAGTTGTTGACATCGGAGGGATCGAGTGTAGGTTTTTTCAGAAGGGGTGCAACTCTCGCTCTCTTGAAGACGGAAGGGACGTAGCCAGCGGTCAGGGATGAGTTGATGAGCGAGGTGAGGTAAGGGAGAAGGTCTCCGGAAATGGTCTGGAGAAGAGAGGAGGGGATAGGGTCGAGCGGGCAGATTTTTTTTTGATTTGTATAACGCTTTTTTGGTTACTATATGATTCCATTGTGTTATTTCATAGTTTTGATGTCTTCACTATTATTCTACAATGTAGAAAATAGTAAAAATAAAGAAAAACCGTTGAATGAGTAGGTGTTCTAAAACGTTTACATGTAACTACTGTGTTATAAGTACATGTATTACTATTTAGTTACATATTAATTAATGTGCACTTGATGTAAAGTGTTACCTGATGCGTTCTCCGTTTTGCTCTACGACCCTCACAAGTGTCACAGGACTCGTCTGAAAGTAACCGGTAGCGTTTTTTTTAAACAAATGGAAGTACTGTATGAAGGTAGTTTGGGCCTACCCCCAAAAAAGGTTCAAATATTTGTAAAAACATATACATGAGTATACATATATATACTGTACATATATCTCCTTGATTTAGGACAGAAACTTCAAAACCTTTTATGAATGTGTTATTCAATGTATTTACATGGGCTTTAATAGTAAAAGCAAAAATCTATATTTCATCAAATAATTTAAAAAATGTAAAATGTACCTTTATTTAACTCAAATTCTTATTTACAATGACGCCCTAGGAACAGTGCGTTAGCTTCCTTGATCAGGGACAGAACAACAGATTTTTACCTTGTCAATTTTTCGGTTACTAGTCCAACGCTCTAACCACTAGGCTACCTGCCGCCCCATATTTTTTTGAGTGGTATCTAAAGGGTTCATAAAATTCCAAATCAAATAGCTTAATGATCCATAGGATTACCATCGTGAAACAATTCCATATGTCAGTTTAGCACCCCCCCACAATTTCTATGCCTCAGTAATGCAAAAATACATAATATGCACTTAATATGGACATATCAACTCACTGATTTCATTCCCACACATTAGACCAGCCATCACAACCCTACCGTATTTCTTTCACATCTAGTCCGCATTAGAAAACATCACTGTTCTGTCACACTTTATCCACCATTTATACATAGTATGACATACGCTTATAGATGATGTGTGAAGCTTAAATGTCATCCTTCTGATGACTTTATGTATGCTATATAAAGCCTTTATAAGTTGTAGTTTGTTTATAGTGTGACCAAAAATTGGCATAATAAAACACAGATTCAGGATAATGGTGACTATGAAGAACGAAAGGAGGATTATGTAATTAACCTTATTAAAGTTGCTTATACGGATCCTCATTAGATGTTACCTTAACAACTACTATTCCTCCTACAGGATGTGAGATGTGGTATGGCCTGCATTACAACCACATATTTAATCATACTCACAGCATGTCTGCAGGATGTAAATAATGATAACAGTTCAAATAAAATGATGAGACAATTCAAGGGTTCAAAAACATACATACCTAGACACGCTTCCTTGATTTCTGTCTTATCTGTCCGCCGAATGATCTTCACCACGAATATCACAGCCAAAGGAGTGAGAAATGAAATTGCCTGTGACGAAAACAAGAAGAAACACAATCAAAAGACAAACAACACACTTACGTACGGTATCACTGACATTGTTGCCATTTACAGGAACTCTTAATCGTTTCCCAAAGAGGTCCACTAGAGCGATTTTCCTGGCTTGACACAAAATTACTTTTCCTTCCACTGGGAGTGTGCAGTGTGGCATCTACCGTTAAAAGTTTTAGTCAAAATAGTGCAAAATGAGCTGCCACCGATAAGGTTCTTTATTGTGCTCTGGAATCTCTTGCACTAAAGGGAGCATTCTGTTTGGTGTTCAGTGGCTGTCACTCCATAGGAGACTTGGGCATTCACAGACACCAGGTTATTATTTCTGCTTCAAAAAGTGTTAATTACTTTCGGCCCCAATTCAATAATCCTGTTTTTTCTTCAAAATCTGCAGTGGATGCAAACACTTGATTCATAAGATGTGCAGCACATTGATGTTCACAGCACATCGAATTTCCCTTGAGATAGCGATAAATTGATTGTTTAAGTCTTTGAATTCAAATTTATTGTATCAGTTAAGCAATCTGTTTCAAAATCACTATCGCTCTCTGGCAATTATAACCTCACCCAGGAGATCATAGCGGGTCTATGAGAGGTCAGATTGAGTAGGGCTCTTTAACTTCTGGGATGAAGTATGACTATGGATTAGATACAGGATAGGCACAGCCTTGTCTGTGTGAAGCACAAAAGTGATAGATGGAGAAGCAAAGTTTGCGTATTGTTGCTTTGTCAATACAAATATGTTATTTTGTCATCACAATAAAATTACTTTTTGGAGAGAGTTCCTTTTTATTTTTTTAATATAATTTTCCTTGCTTTTTATAGAAGGCAGGGGAGGAAGTTACACAGACGTTATGGTGTTAACCTTCTTCAATGTGTATCAGGGGACAGCAGTAAGCCGCTATCACTCTGCGTATTTGCTGACACAGTTAGATGGGAGCAGCCAAAGAATTAACACACACAGGAACTTTATTTATACACACTGGAGATGAACATGGGCATATGCATGGGGATGGTTCTGTAACGGACAGGAACAGAGATACTGTAGAATGAATTTGCTATACAGGAGATAAATACACTGGCTTGAATGGAAATATGCAGTACGATAGAATGGGATATGGGATAGAACAACAAAGATTGTATCTAATATTGACCTAATAATTACCATGTATTACATAGTAACACCAGATTAATGACTAGCATGGCAATAGGACAGTAAAGAATAATGGCTAGGACTGTATATAGCATATTGCACACCAACATTCAAGAGCAAGGACTGTATTTAAATCTATAGGAAATAGGATGAAGTAAAACAGTGACTACTAATTGCAGACAATATCAGTAGTAGTAACTAAGTAATAACAGGAATGAGAACTACATGGAATAATGCTACTCTGCACATACTGCAATGACAACAACATCGACAACAACTTACTTTGTTTACACATCCCATGGCTACATGTCCACTCACGTTCTCAGACCAGAAAACATGGTTCAGGACCGCGCTAAAACGTATACTTTTGATGGAGCATGCAAAGGACTAGATTAACTAGACTGCTAGGAGCATCTGACCAATCACAGGATGCATGATAAGTGCATGGGGTCAGTGTAGGGTGCATGGTGCATGGGGTCAGTTTGATTGGCTGAAGCCATGAACTGGAGCTGATCGATATTCTCAAGTGAGGGGAGAGCTAGACTACAGTGGTTCTTCCTTTGAAAGTTTTGAGCTTATGCTGCGACCGTTAGTGGTAGATGATAGCATTCTGTCATTGCACCAAACTATCACAAGGGGGAGAACGCTGATCTATCGATGGAGTGTAGGGGGCAGTATTTTGATGTTTGGAATAAAAACGTACCCAAATGAAACTGCCTATTTTCAGGCCCAGAATCTAGAATATGGATAAAATTGGCAGATTAGGATAGAAAACACTATAAAGTTTCCAGCCAGGAAGTGCTGTTTTTCCTGAAACCTATAACCTATTGTCGTCTGCCCCGTCGTGACCGCTCGAGTCTGTGGATTTCTGAACAAAACATGCCAACCAAATTGAGGTATTTTGGATATAAAAATAATCTTTATCGAACAAAAGGAACATTTATTGTGTAGCTGGGAGTCTAGTGAGTGCAAACATCCGCAGATCATCAAAGGTAAGTGATTCATTTTATTGCTTTTCTTTGCTGCTAGCTGTTTGTAATGTTTCGTCTGCTGAGAGAGATGTCCTAACATAAAAGCTTGGATAGCTTTTGCTGTAAAGCTTTCTTGAAATCTGACACGCCAGGTGGATTAACTTTTTAGAACCACCCCTCGCGGATCCGGGAGAATTGTCATCAACTACACTAATTGGCATAACACAACGGACAAAAAATCTTACTGGAAAATATTCATATTCATGAAATCACAAGTGAAATATAGTGAAACACAGCTTAGCCTTTTGTTAATCACCCTGTCATCTCAAAATTTGAAATTATGCTTTACAGCCAAAGCAAGACAAGCATTTGTGTAAGTTTATCGATAGCCTAGCATAGCATTATGCGCAGCTAGCAGCAGGCAGCTTGGTCACGAAAGTCAGAAAAGCAATCAAATTAAATACCTGACCTTTGATGAGCTTCGGATGTTTTCACTCACGAGACTCCCAGTTAAGACAGCAAATGTTCATTTAGTTCCATAAAGATTATTTTTATAGCCGAAATACCTCCGTTTGTTCTTCACGTTTTGTTGAGAAATGCACCAGAAATTGCGGTCACGACAATGCCGAAAAATATTACAAATTAGATCCATAATATCGACAGAAACATGACAAACGTTTTTTATAATCAAGCCTCAAGGTGTTTTTCAAATATCTATTCGATAATATATCAACCGGGACAATTGGCTTCTTAGTAGGAGCGAAAGGAGCAATAGCCGCCTTTGTCTATTACGGACAAATCACTCTGAGAGCCACCAGCTGACCACTGACGCAATGTTGTCGTTCACGCTCATTTTTCAGAATAAAAGCCTGAAACTGTGTCTTGTGACTGTAGACACATTAGGGAAGCCATAGAAAAAGGAATCTGGTTGATATCCATTTCAATGCTCAATAGGGAGGTATAGGAACGCAGAGGTTTCAAAATAAGAGTCACTTCCTGGTTGGATTTTTCTCAGGCTTTCACCTGCAATATCAGTTCTGTTATACTCACAGACAATATTTTTCTATCCTAAGTGTTTTCTATCCTAAGCTGTCAATTATATGCATATTCTAGTATCTTGTCCTGAGAAATAGCCCGTTTACTTTGGGAATGTTATTTTTCCAAAAATGAAAATACTGCCCCCAAGTCTCAAGAGGTTATTAACAACAAGCTAAGCTGTGTTTTGCTATATTGCACTTGTGATTTCATGAAAATTAAATATTTTTAGTAATTTAATTTGAATTTGGCACTCTGAAATTCAGTGGATGTTGACAAAAACGTGCGCCAAGGAGTTAATGGAGGTGTTTTCAGTCTGAGAGAGTCTTTCTTCTCTGAAACTAGAGTCCTGCCTCTTAATGATTTCTGAGAGCAGATCTGTTATCCAACGATTATTATTATTATTATTAACCCTGCATTAAAATTAAATAAAATGTTGGATCAAGCATATAATATACAGTATTTTTTCATTAACATCTTTATCCTTTTGTTAATAAAATAATTATAAAAATACTCTTTCAAAATGCAGATTTTATTTCAACTACTGTACATTTCAGCTACATAATCCGAATATGATAGTATTTTTGAAATGTCTCTAGTAGATTTTCCTTTCCTCCTGAAAGCCCTAATCTGTTCACTTAAATGAATAGAGATCCTGGTCATGCTACAGTATGTTGTTACAGGATAATCAAGGTGAGGACAATCGGCAATCTGCTGTATACTTATGGCCTATTGTAACCTGGAGTCACACCTTTCCAATACTCCTGAACTCTCACAAATCTCCACCCTTATTAATAACTTCTCTAGGGTTGGGGGCAGCATTTGGAATTTTGGATGAAAAGCATGCCCATATTAAACTGCCTTCTACTCAGGCCCAGAAGATAGGATATGCATATAATTGGTTTATTTGGATAGAAAACACTAAAGTTTCCAAAACTGTTAAAATAGTGTCTGTAAGTATAACAGAACTGATTTGGCAGGCGAAAACCTGAGAAAAATCCATTCAGGAAGTGGGATTTTTTGTTGTTGTTGTAGTTTTCTATTCAATGCCATTACAGTATCCATTGACTTAGGACTCAAATTGCCTTCCACTGGATGTCAACAGTCGTTAGAAATTGTTTCAGGTTTGTTCTGAAAAATGAGTGAGAAAGAACAGTCTGAATGAGTGGACCCTGCCGTGTCACAGAGCTTTTTCATGCACGCGACCGAAAGAGTCCCTTTCTTGTTTACCTTTTCTATTTTTATTTTACCTTTATTTAACTAGGCAACCCAGTTAAGAACAAATTCTTATTTTCAATGACAGCCTAGGAACAGTGGGTTAAATGCCTGTTCAGGGGCAGAAAGACAGATTTTTACCTTGTCAGCTCGGGGGTTTGAACTTGCAACCTTCCGGTTACTAGTCCAATGCTTTAACCACTAGACTACCCTGCCACCCCATATTGACAATGTTATTGTCTAGTTGAAACGTTATCGATTATTTAGGCAAAAAACAACCTGAGGGTTGAATAACAACATGGTTTGACATGTTTCCATGAACTTTACAGATACAATTTGGATTTTTTTGTCTGGCTGTTGTGACTGCGTTTGAGCCTGTGGATTACTGAAGAAAAAGCTTGAACAAAAAGAAGGATTTTGGATATAAAGGGAGACTTTATCGAAAAGAGAGACTTTACTTACAGATAGGGGGCAGTATTTTCACTTTGGATGCCCATAGTGAACTGCATCAAAATCTGTCCTAAATTGCTAATATATGCATATTATTATTAATATTGGATAGAAAACACTCTGAAGTTTCTAAAAGTGTTTGAATTATGTCTGTGAGTATAACAGAACTCACAGGGCAGGCAATCTTCCAAACAAGTTTTGAAATCCTGAAAGTTGGGGCAACTTTGACGTCATCGCCCCCTCCCTTCCCAACAAGTTATGGATCTGGAAACACTTCATACGTCTTCCACTAGATGTCCTCATTCAGTAGAAAGTGTAATGGAGCATTTGCTGTGAACTTTGACCTAATGGGAAGGAAAGTAGTTGGTGTCGCAAAATAATTCAATTTTTGTTTGTCTTTGAGTGCTTCGGCTGTTCCAATCAGCCCCAGATGAAAACGAATGATCCGGTTGGAATGCTATTGGATATATATGATTATAACATCCTGAAGATTGATTCTGCACTTAGTTTGACCAGTTTCTTCGACCTGTAATATGTCTTTTGGAAGTTTTGGAAGTTTTCATGCAAAGTTATCCTCGACCAGAAGTAGTTTTTTGGGCATGTGAGCTGAAAGTGGTAGCAAATGCTGCTACTTGGACCCTAGAATTGAACATTATGAAACATAACAATGTATTGTTGAACTAGGACTCCTTGCACTACATTCTGATGATAGATCATCAAAGGTAAGGGAATATTTATGTTGTAATTTTGTATTTCTGTTGACTCCAACATGGCGGAGAAATATTGTTACGTCTGAGCGTTGTCTCAGATTATTGCAATGTTAGGCTTTTTCCGTAACGTAAAAAAAAAATGTGACACAGCGGTTGCATTAAAAGAACCAGTATATCTTTAATTATATGTAGAACATGTATCTTTAGTCAAAGTTTATGATGAGTATTTCTGTTATCTGGCGTAGCTTTCTATAATTCCTCCGGATATTTTGGAGAATTTTCTGAACATGGCGTCAATGTAAACCGAGATTTATGGATATAAAATGCATATTATCGAACAATGTAAAACAGTTGTATCTTTTCTGAATTTTTAGAATGAGTATTTCTGTATTTGAATTTGGCGATTTGCAATCTCACTGGATGTTGGCCAGGTGGGATGCCAGCGTCCCACATACCCTAGAGAGGTTTTAAACAGCTCGTTTTTTTAATGGTAACTGTGTTATCTAAAATAAAAAGACATTGCGAACAAAGAGAACAGACAAAATGGACAAAGTTTCATCAAGCCAGCTTGTTTTTTTTTGTTTGACAGCCAATATTAAAAACAGTCAAATGCATTTGTGAATTCAATCGCTTTAGCTGACATGTTGCAGTTTATACAGTACATTGTTTAATTATTTAAGGGTCCTTTCTCGTCTCTGTCCTGCAGTTCTTTTAATTAATCATGTAACAGTTAACTCATTAGTAACTTGGAGCACCACAGGAAAACGTATTTAACGAGTTACTATCTCCCGAATTAACATCTTATAAGATATTAATGTATTAGTACCTCATCATTCTGAACATCATTGACCTCGTAAATCTGCACGAACCCTAGCCTAAGTGACGATTCAGCGATACACAAATTGGCTTAATTATTTATTTTTTAACTAACCTAAAATATCACACAGAAATACATAAACACACACACAGTATAGATGATTGATTACTGACATAATGCAATGGAACACAGTCCCTAGTGGACTAACCTGATACGACGGCTTGTTACACAATGGAAAGGGGTTGTTATGGCTGCAATCCCGCTACCGGGATCCATAAGACAACGACCAGTGAAAATAGAGGGCGCCAAATTCAAACCACAGAAATCTCATAATTACAATTCCTAAAACATACATGTATTTTATATAATTTTAAAGTTAATCTTGTTGTTAATTCCACCAAAGTGTCCGATTTCAAATAGGCTTTTCAACGAAAGCACTACAAACGATTATGTTAGGTCTCCACCAAACCACATTAAACACAGCCATTTTCCAGCGAAATATAGCAGTCACAAAAAGCAGAAATCTAATTAATCACTAACCTTGAATTATCTTCTTCAGATGACACTCATAGGACTTCATGGTACACAATACATGCATGTTTTGTTTGATAAAGATCATATTTATATAAAAAAATCTGAGTTTACATTGACGCATTACATTCACTAGTTCCAAAAACATCAAGTGATTTTGCATAGTCACATCGTTTCAACAGAAATACTCATCATAAATGTAGATGATAATGGAATTATAGATATACCTCTCCTTAATGCAACCGCTGTGTCAGATTTAAAAAAAAAACATTACGGAAAAAGCACCCCATGCAATAATCTGAGACGGAGCTCAGAACAATAGCCAAATTAGCCGCCATGTTGGAGTCAAGATAAACCAGAAAATACATGATAAATGTTTCCTTACCTTTGCTGAACTTCATCAGAATGCAGTCCTAGGAATCCCAGGTCCACAATAAACGCTTGATTTGTTCGAAAATGTCTGTTATTTATGTCCAATTAGCTAGAAACATCTCAAATGATGTACTGAATCAATCTTTAGAATGGTGTTTACATACATCTTGAATAACGTTCCAACCGGAGAATTAGAATGACTTCAGATGAGCGGTGGAACGCAGGTCCTTCCCGTGTGAATGCGCATGGTGAAAGCATGGTCAACTCATGGCAGTGGTGACTATTTCCTGTTTCATTCGACCCCCCTTCACATTAGAGTCGTCAGACAAAGTTCTATGAACTCTTGACATCTCGTGGAAGGCGTAGGAAGTGAAAACTCATCCATTTCTCGCTGTAATTTCAATGAGAGCTTGGTTGAAAATCTGCCAGAAACCAGGAACCAGAAAAAATGAAAAACAGGAAGTGGAATTTCTCAGGTTTTTGCCTGCAATATGAGTTCTGTTATACTCACATACACAATTTTAGAAACGTCAGAGTGTTTGCTATCCAATACTAATAATAATTGTCGTGGAAATTTCCTCTATTTTCCAAATCATGAGCGCAAACCACACACAAGTCAGAGTTAGTTATCAAAGTCCATCTTTAATTATATGAGCTCTATCACAACCCTGTGACTCTCAGATCAATTAAGTGTCTATCAATGAATTCTCTGAGAGTTCCTTACACATTGCAACTGAGATCCTTTAATAGCAAAAGACACACATAGCCAGACAGCATAGGCATAATTTATCGTTCAGCTTTGTCTCCTAAACTATGCTCTCTTCTCAAACTCAGAACCATAAACAAATCCTCCATATCAACAGGCATATATCAAATCCATCCTATCTTGACAAGATCACAGAGACACACTGACTGGCACACAGACATTGTGGAGCCAAGAGATACACTCTTGACCTCTCCCCTCTCTCCGGCCCAAGCAACTTAGTCTTGACATAGAACAGATACTACAAAAATAACATTCTGATGAGAAGTAACTTACAAACATATGATGAATATAATACATCTTACCTATGTTACCAACTAATTCTGATTATTCCCCAACATAATATGCAAATATTAGCAACTATGACTGAGGAGCAGGCCGTTTACCATGGGCACCTGCCATCCAAGCTACTCAATACTGCCCCTACAGCCATAAGAAGTTAATGTGGTGGTTTGATGTCTCATTTGATCCACCAGAGGTCACAAGGTCCTACATAGGCTTCTTTTGTTCTGGAGTGTTCGTTATAATGCATCCATCAGAGGGTCATCACACAGTGGTGATAGGGAGATGTTTTTCTTTCCCATCTGTGTAGATTGTTCTAGACTACTTTACATTACCCAGCTGCAGACTGAGAATGTTTGGTATAGTCTTCACCTTCTTCACTCGTCGAGAGTTTCATAGGGTCTTACCATTTTCTGGTCTTGTAGTTTTAACCATTTCCAGCCTTGTAGCCACTGCTCCACGCTGTCTGGTCTGTAGAGATTTAACCATTGGTAACGTATTCAACTCGCGCTGCATGTAGACTGGTCTTCACACACCGGCAGCAACCCGGTATGTTTTAATCTAATTTACATTTCGTTACGAGTCCTTTTATGCTTGGGTAAAAAATGGGGTGTTGCATCAAGTTGGGCATGGTTACTCACTTCGCAAAAGTTCATGAGAAAAACAATTATCTCATTTAGAAGGCAAAAATCACATTTTATCTTCACAAAAGTATTCTCATACTTAATAATTTATTTCATACAACATTTAGATGCCAACCTGATAACTAGAATGTGTACACCTTCAGAGTTACAGTTATCATGTTATACTGTCCTTAATAACATCACAAAATCATAAATTATATTACATGATTATTGTTTGTGTCCCCACCAGCCATTTCCCCCCTTTTTTATGTTAGAAATATTGTTTCATTGTCCACTTTTGGATGTTGGAGTTTTGGCAAAGTCTCTCTCTACACACATCACATTTCTTTCTCAATACTGCAGAACCAAAGGGAGAGTTCCTGCCAGGAATTTATGATCCGGTTGTTAACCTCTTACCTCCACCCGACACGCAGGTGTCCCATCTAGACATCTGGAAATGCAAATGCGCTACGCTAAATGCTAATAGCACTTGTTAAAACTCAAACGTTAATTAAAATACACATGCAGGGTACTGAATTAAAGCTGCACTCGTTGTGAATCCAGCCAACAAGTCAGATTTTTAAAATGCTTTTCGGCGAAAGCATGAGAAGCTATTATCTGATAGCATGCAACACCCCTAAATACCCACAGGGGACGTAAACAAAATAATTAGCATAGTCGGCGCTACACAAAATGCAGAAATAAAATATAAAACATTCATTACCTTTGACCATCTTCTTTGTTGGCACTCCTAGATGTCCCATAAACATCACTATTGGGTCTTTTTTTCCGATTAAATTGGTCCATATATAGCCTAGATATCAATCTATGAAGACTGTGTGATCAAGGAAAAAAACGTATAACGTAATGTCATTTTTTAAAATTAAAAAAGTCGACGATAAACTTTCACAAAACACGTCAAAATACTTTTGTAATGCAACTTTAGGTATTAGTAAACGTTAATAATCGATCAAATTGATCACGAGGCGATGTATATTCTATAGCTGTACGTCTTGAAATAATGTCCGGGTAAACCTCAACCAAAATATCCGGTCGGAGACCGGAAGAAATGCGCTGCCTCGTGTCCGTTTGACCAAGAAACAAATCCTAGGCAAATGACAAGACTGTTGACATCGTGTGGAAGCTGTAGGTATTGCAACCTCGGCCCCATTTAATGTGGTTTCTATTCAACAATACGTTCAAGTGGCGCATGGATATATTTTCCCATTTTCAGTGATCAGATTTTCCTCCGCTTTTCGATGAAACACACGTTCTGTTATAGTCACAGCCGTGACTTAACCAGTTTTATAAATGTCTGAGTGTTTTCTATCCCCACATACTAATCATATGCATATACTATATTCCTGGCATGAGTAGCATGGCGCTGAAATGTTGCGCGATTTTTAACAGAATGTTCGAAAAAGTAGGGGATAGGAGTAAGAGGTTAAGACAGAATACCAGGACAACTCCCCCAGGAGAGAGAGAGAGAGTTTGGTTATCTGTCAGCCATTGGCCTAACTGATGGATCCCTTTGATCCTCACCCAGGAGAGAGAGAGAGTCATGACACCTGTATGCCAATAAGTAAGTTACACTAAAACAGCTACAGTAAACATGACTCTTAACTTAACTTCTCAAAAATTCCCTCTGGAGGTCAAACTAGCATTAACGAGCTCCTGTTGGTACTAGGTGGCAGTATTTTCATTTTTGAAGAAAAAAAAACGTTCCTGTTTTAAACGTGATGTTTAAGATACTAGAATATGCATATAATTGACAGCTTTGGATAGAAAACACTCTAACGTTTCCAAAACTGTAAAGATATTGTCTGTGAGTATAACAGAACTTATGTTGCAGGCGAAAGCCTGAGAAATATCCATCCCAGAAGTGCCCCAGGTTTTGAAAGCGTTGCGTTCCAATGAGTCCCTATTGAGCTGTGAGTGTGCCATCAACGAGCTTACGCTTTCTACGTATTCCCCAAGGTGTCTACAGCATTGTGACGTAGTTTTATGCATTTCTGTAGGCGGCCACATTGCGTAAGTGGTCACATGGTGGCTCAGAGAGAGATTCTCGCGTAAAATACAGAGGTAGCCATTACTCCAATCGGTCCTACTGATAAACTAATTGTCCTGACGGATATATTATCAAATAGATATTAGAAAAACACCTTGAGGATTGATTATAAACAACGTTTGCCATGTTTCTGTTGATATTATGGAGCTAATTTGGAATATTTTTCAGCATTGTGGTGACCGCAATTTCCGGGCGATTTCTCAGCCAAACGTGAAGAACAAACGGAGCTATTTCGCCTACAAAAATAATATTTTGGGAAAAAATTCACTTTGGCTATCTACCTGGGAGTCTCGTGAGTGAAAACATCCGAAGTTCATCAAAGGTAAACGATTTAATTTGATTGCTTTTCTGATTTTCGTGACAAGGTTGATAAGGTATGATAAACTTACACAAATGCTTGTTTAGCGTTGGCTGTAAAGAATATTTGAAAATCTGAGATGACAGGGTGATTAAGAAAAGGCTAAGCTGTGTTCCAATATATTTAACTTGTGATTTCATGAATATTTTCTAGAACAGGAAGATTTTCTAGGAAGATTTATGTCCGTTACATTATACTAATTAGTGTCAGGTGATGATTACGCTCCCGGATCCGGGGTTGAGAGTCACAAGAAGTTGTCAACAATGGCTGATACTTAAATAATGTGCCATAGAATTCTGTGGCACCCCACAAGCTGTGCTGCAACCTTTAAAGGTAGACCACTGTATGCGGCACCAGCCAGACATAAACAACAACACATATGCTGGAAGTAGTTCCACAGCACATTCGGGCAGGGGATTCTGTAACACGCTGCTTGCGATGCAAAAGTTTGAGGTTTCATTGAAAAATTCACATCTTTCAAATCAAATTAAATTTCATTAGTAAGCATTTCACTGCTTGCAGAACTTACGAGCTCCTAATCAACAGTGCAGTTTAAAAAAATACAGATAAGTATAAGAGATACAAGTAATAAGTAATTAAAGCGCAGCTGTAAAAAAAATAACAATATATACAGGGGGGTGCCAGTACAGAGTCAATGTGCGGGGGCACCGGTTAGTTGAGGATGTCATTGTGATTAACTTCTTGGTGACAGGGGGGCAGTATTGAGTAGCTTGGATGAATAAGGTGCCCAGAGTAAACTGCCTGCTACTCTGTCCCAGATGCTAAAATATTAGTATTATTGGATAGAACACACGCTGGAGTTTCTAAAACCATTTGAATGATATCTGTGAGTATAACAGAACTCATATGGTATGCGAAAACCTGAGACAAATCCAACCAGGAAGTGGGAAATCTGAGGTTTGTAGTTTAATTTAAGTGATTGCCTTTCCAATGTGCTGTGTCTATGGGGCCATATTGCACTTCCCAAGGCTTCCAGCAGATGTCAACAGTCTTTAGAAAGTTGTTTGAGGCTTCTAATTGTGAAAGGGTGTCAAATAAGAGCTGTTTCAACAAGTGGACTAGGCTGAGGCCAATCGCTTGTTTACTGCGCGGACACGCGGGTGCGTTGTTCCTCTTTTTCCTCTGTAATGAATACGCTATTGTCCGGTTGGAATATTATTGAAGATTTATTATAAAAAAAAGACCCCAACGATTGATTGTAAACATTGTTTGACATGTATCTACAAACTGTAATGGAACTCTTGACTTTTTGTCTGGATTTTGCGCTCGCGCATTGTGCCTTTGGAATACTGAACTAAACACGCAAACAAAACGGAGGTATTTGGACATAAATATGGATGTAATCGAACAAAACAAACATTTCTTCTGGAAGTGGGAGTCCTGGGAGTGCATTCCGACGAAGATCAGCAAAGGTAAGTGAAGATTTATAATGCTATTTATGACTTTTGTTGACTCCACAATTTGGCGGGTAACTGTATGGCTTGCTTTGTGGCTGAACGCTGTTCTCAGATTATCGAATATTGTGCTTTAGCCATAAAGCTTTTTTGAAATCTGACAAAGCGGTTGCATTAAAAACAAGTTTATTTTTAATTCTATGTAAAACATGTATCTTTCATCAAAATTTATGATGAGTAATTTCTGTTATTTGATGAGGCTCTCTGCAATTTCTCCGGATGTTTTGGAGGCATTTCTGAACATGGCGCCAATGTAAACTGAGGTTTTTGGATATAAATATAAACTTGATCGATCAAAACATACATGTGTTGTGTAACATTAAGTCCTGGCAGTGTCATCTGATGAAGATCGTCAAAGGTTAGTGATTAATTTTATATTTCTGCTTTTTGGTTGGAAAATGGCTGAATGCTTTCTGTGACTAGTTGCTGACCTAACATAATGATATGTTCTGCTTTCGCTGAAAAGCCTTTTTGAAATCAGACACGGTGGTTGGATTAATGAGAAGTGTATCTTTAAAATTATGTAAAATACTTGTATGGTTGAGCAATATTATTTATGAGATTTTTGTTGTTTTGAATTTGGTGCCCTGCAATTTCACTGGCTGTTGGCGAGGTGGGACGCTAGCGTCCCGAACGATCCCAGAGAGGTTAATTAAAGGGAGATTTCTAACAAATTTTCAGGGAGAGAGAGAAAACAGGAATGTGGGTCTAATGATTACAAACATGAGTATCAATAAATAAAGTTCTTCTTGGATGAAAGGAAGAGTCCGGAAGACAGATATCATTGACATTTCTGGCTCTAAAAAGAGAACCTCTAGACAATGCAATCTCAACCACACTGCATACTGCCCTAACCCATCTGGACAAGAGGAATACCTATGTGAGAATGCTGTTCATCGACTACAGCTCGGCATTTAACACCATAGTGCCCTCCAAGCTCGTCATCAAGCTCGAGACCCTGGGTCTCGACCCTGCCCTGTGCAACTGGGTACTGGACTTCCTGACGGACCGCCCCCAGGTGGTGAGGGAAGGCAACAACATCTCCACCCCGCTGATCCTCAACACTGGGGCCCCACAAGGGTGCGTTCTGAGCCCTCTCCTGTACTCCCTGTTCACCCACGACTGCATGGCCACGAATGCCTCCAACTCAATCATCAAGTTTGCGGACGACATAACAGTGGTAGGATTGATTACCAACAACGACGAGACAGCCTACAGGGAGGAGGTGAGGGCCCTCGGAGTGTGGTGTCAGGAAAATAACCTCACACTCAACGTCAACAAAACTAAGGAGATGATTGTGGACTTCAGGAAAGAGCAGAGGGAACACCCCCCTATCCACATCGATGGAACAGTAGTGGAGAGGGTAGTAAGTTTTAAGTTCCTCGGCGTACACATCACAGACAAACTGAATTGGTCCACCCACACAGACAGCATCGTGAAGAAGGCGCAGCAGCGCCTCTTCAACCTCAAGAGGCTGAAGAAATTTGGCTTGTCACCAAAAGTACTCACACACTTCTACAGATGCACAATCGAGAGCATCCTGTCGGGCTGTATCACCGCCTGGTACGGCAACTGCTCTGCCCACAACCGTAAGGCTCTCCAGAGGGTAGTGAGGTCTGCACCACGCATCACCGAGGGCAAACTACCTGCCCTCCAGGACACCTACACCACCCGATGTCACAGGAAGGCCATAAAGATCTTCAAGGACAACAACCACCCGAGCCACTGCCTGTTCACCCCGCTATCATCCAGAAGGCGAGGTCAGTACAGGTGCATCAAAGCTGGGACCGAGAGACTGAAAAACAGCTTCTATCTTAAGGCCATCAGACTGTTAAACAGCCACCACTAACATTGAGTGGCTGCTGCCAACACACTGACTCAACTCCATCCACTTTAATAATGGGAATTGATGGGAAATTATGTAAAATATATCACTAGCCACTTTAAACAATGCTACCTAATATAATGTTTACATACCCTACATTATTCATCTCATATGTATACGTACATACTGGACTCTATATCATCTATTGCATCTTTATGTAATACATGTATCACTAGCCACTTTAACTATGCCACTTTGTTTACATACTCATCTCATATGTATATACTGCACTCTATACCATCTACTGTATCTTGCCTATGCCGCTCTGTACCATCACTCATTCACATATCTTTATGTACATATTATTTTATTTCGCTACACTCGCATTAACATCTGCTAACCATGTGTATGTGACAAATAACACTTTATTTTATTTTATTTGATTTCATTATACACAGATTCAAAATAGCTATGTGTGTGTTTCAGGGAAAGGTGTACATTTGACCTCCATCATCTAGGACATGAAAATGGTTAATAAAATCTCTCCATTTCTGCCCATTTTTTTTGTTGGACAGTTTTGCAGGCCTTCCCATACAGCTGCAACTGTATATGCATTTGTAAATCAAGACCTTTCTTGAGTTTGGCTCTGGGGATGGTGCAACTGTTGAGAATGTGAGCCTATGGTTGTGTGGGGGGAAAGGATTGAGTGTGTATGAGTGTGTGGGTGTATGTTGCAAAGGAGTAAAATATGTTAGGGACAATATAGGATGATTCACAATAATCGTTTGCTAATATAATAATTGCTTGCAATAATGTAATTTTGGTAAAGTCGAGACTGGTGAGAGGTAAAATCATTTGCATAAATTGCCTACATTTCTACAAATATTAATAGCTAATTATAGAAAATAAGAAACAGGGTTTTTAAAATATATATATATATATATATATATATTGATGGCTATATGTAATACAAATCGAGGTGAGGGCGATGGAAATGCATTTGGCGGTTGATCTACTTCTGTTCTGTAAATGTCACTGTGTGCTCTTTTCGAAGGATGGATCCCAGTCTTTTCAGGGCTATGGGATACGGGGGTATGAGGAGGATTTTAGTGGGTGGATGAGGAGGATTTTAGCGGTTGGAATAGTGGGGGACCAATTGGAGGTTTACTTGGTAGCAATGCAAATATCATGGTACAGCTAAAAATGCAATCAATCATCATGTAACTTTTTAATGGTACGTTTACAAACATATATTTTGATAAATATAACTGAAAGTTGTGTCTCATTATGGTAAGCAGTGAAATAAGTATAGCCAGTTCCAATTGTAATGGCTTAGCAGATAATAAGAAAAGACTATCAATATTTACCTGGCTAAAAGAGAAGGAATATAATGTATATTGTTTACAGGAAACTCATTCAACAATTTTAGATTAAGGTTTGTGGGAAAAGGACTGGGGAGGCAAAATATATTTCTCCCATGGGCAAAGAAAATTCAAAAGGGGTGATGGTTTTAATTAACAGTCATTTTGATCCAAATGTGCAAATTGTCCAAACAGATCATCAAGGTAGATGGATTATTTTAAATATGTTATTGGACAATAAACATATGGCTAATTAAAATATACGGTCCAAATAATGATAATCCAAGCTTCTTTGAAAATATATATAAGAATCTATAAACTCTACAGACAACACTAATAATAATAATAATATATGCCATTTAGCAGACGCTTTTATCCAAAGCGACTTACAGTCATGTGTGCATACATTCTACTAGACTCTATTATTATGGTGGGAGATTTTAATACGGCCTTAAATACCTCTATGGACCAGAAAGGAAATCACACTACTAACTATCACCCTCAGGCACTTAAGGAAATCATGAATGTCATGGATATATTGGAATTAGTGGATATATGGAGACGTAAATACCCTGAGATATACATGGCGGAGGCTTAATCAAGCTAGTCTTGACTACTGTCTTATGCTTTCTCTCGCACCAAAAGTTTAAAATGTGTTGATAGGGGACAGAATGCGGTCGGATCATCACATAATTGGTATATATATTACTCTTACAGAATTTCCACATGGGAGATGATATTGGAAATTTAATCAAAGCCGACTAAATGATATATTGTTTAGAACTAGGACAGAATAATTTATAACTGACTTTTTCAGACATAACATAGGTACAGCAGATCCTCTTATTGTATGGGGCACTTTTAAGTGTGCCTTTAGAGGCCATGGAATTCAGTACTCATCTATAAAACAAAAGCAATAGATCAAAAGAGTCGATATTATCAAAGGAAATTGAAGGACTAACAGTACAGTTAGATAGAAAATAAAAACTCAGAATAAGTTTGAGGAAAAACAAGAAAGAACATTCAAGAAAGATCCAGTGTAATATATTATAAAAAATATATTTTTTATATGCTTCCAACTGAAAAAGGTGTCCTGGAGATTTTGTTATGTTTGTGAAAATTGATTGGCAATGTCCTCCATGGACTTCCACTGCCCCTATTCTTTCCGTATAGACTTGCAGGAAATTTCTTTTAGGACGATTGATCAATATGGCTCTGTGATGCACTTTTCACATCTTTTGATGAATGCTTAGAACATATGCCAATAGAGAACTTGATGTATTACAAGATATTGATTATCCTGAATGACTAATTTCTCCAGTTCACAGACCATCTGAATTCGTTCATTTGAGTCTAATTTGTGAGAGGTAATAGAATGAGTGGGATGAGGATGGTGGTGATGGTGATGATGATGGTGTGTGCATGTGTGTGCTCCTATCTGTCTGTGTGTGTGTCACTTACGAACATGACCCTCTTAGGGATGTGGTCTGACTCCACCAAGGGGTTTTTGTAGAGCCATAGCTCCTCTGGTTGGATTACTCTCTCAAAGGGCTCCAGGAATTCTGTGAATCTGAGGGAGACACACATATGCACATTAGCTCTCAGTCATTCACAAAACATTTATTTTCATATGGGTGGCCCCCAGCTGGACTCAAACCCACAATCCTGGCTTTGCAAGCCCCATGCTCTAAAGGACCACACAATCTCTTTACGGTAATACCATGTTTTTAGTTCTTTGATACGTTAGAGAGCAAACTGGTGCTCCAACATTGTATGTATAGAACTTTGAAGAGGATTCGATATTTGCTACTGGACTTAACACGTTTTTACACTTTTAACCTCTTATAGCTACCACCCTACTATTTTCAATTTCCGCCTGAAGACATACCCAAATCTAACTGACTGTAGCCCAGGCACAGAACCAAGGATATGCATATTATTGGTACCATTTGAAAGACAACACTCTGAAGTTTGTGTAAATGTGAATTGAATGTAGGAGAATATAACACAATAGGTCTGGTTTAGATAATACAATGAAAAAAATCATAATTGTTTTTCTTTTTATTGTTGTATCATCTTTAAAATGAACAAGATAAAACAAACATTCAGATTGGATGATGGGGACAATTTCAGTGAAACGCATAAGAGGGCAACAGTACTTGTGCAAAGTTTCATAATGATAACTACCAAAATGAGTGTGCTACATGACATTTATCATGAAGTCACCCAGGTGTCCCACACAAGTTGCCCAAATGTGGCCAAATTGGTGAAGGTATACATTTTGAAACAAATAACTATGTACAACATGCCAAAATGGTATTCTAACACCCCCCAAAAAAAAATATATATATACATGTACATGTACAAAATAACATGGGTAACTATTTACACACTTTCAAAATTTGGAAGACCCTCAGTCCTTTATCAAATCAAATGTATTTATATAGCCCTTCGTACATCAGCTAATATCTCAAAGTGCTGTCCAGAAACCCAGCCTAAAACCCCAAACATCAAGCAATGCAGGTGTAGAAGCACGGTGGCTAGGAAAAACTCCCTAGAAAGGTCAAAACCTAGGAAGAAACCCAGAGAGGAACCAGGCTATGAGGGGTGGCCAGTCCTTGCTGTGCCGGGTGGAGATTATAACAGAGCATGGCCGAGATTTTCAAACGTTCATAGATGACCAGCAGGGTCAAATAATAGTAATCACAGTATTTGTAAAGGATGCAACATTACAGCACCTCAAGAGTAAATATGAACAGTTTAGGGTTCCATAGCTGCAAGGAGAACATTTGAAACTGGAACAGCAGCAGATCTACTGACAGCATTATGTCAGACCAGCTAGATCTACTGTCTTTATTATATTACAACAGACCAGCTGTATCTACTGTCTCCATTTCAATTTGGCCATTGTTGTGGGCCTGCCCTCCCCTCAGCAGCCTCAAATAGGCTATTTCATGTCGGTTGGGGTGGGGCGGCAGACACACGCATCTCACATTTCATTACATTACATTTTAATATATTGCTTCTAAAATAAAATAAAAATCACAAATAATATTTTATATTATTAATTTCAAACAAGCGCATTAGCATGAGAAGAACTTACCAGTCCAAAACATGTTCTCTCCGCTCAAAATATTCCTCCACTTGGGAATCGGTATATGAATCGTCCTACAATAATTTCTGTCTCACTTTTCTGACCAATTTCCTCTAAAATTGTGTGTACACCTGAGACTTTTATCTCCCTCACCAACTTCAAACATCTGCTATCTGAGCAGCTAACCGATCGCTGCAGCTGTACATAGTCTATCGGTAAATAGCCCACCCAATTTACCTACCTCATCCCCATACTGTATATATTTATTTACTTTTCTGCTCTTTTGCACACCAGTATCTCTACCTGTACATGACCATCTGATCATTTACTACTCCAGTGTTAATCTGCAAAAGTGTAATTATTCGCCTACCTCCTCATGCCTTTTGCACACAATGTATATAGACCCTCTTTTTTTCTTTTTTTTCTACTGTGTTATTGACTTGTTAATTGTTTACTCCATGTGTAACTCTGTGTTGTCTGTTCACACTGCTATGCTTTATCTTGGCCAGGTCGCAGTTGTAAATGAGAACTTGTTCTCAACTAGCCTACCTGGTTAAATAAAGGTGAAATAAATAAAAAAATTCTAGACTTCGATTTAGCTTTCCCTGACTTAGTCGCCATACTGATTAATATATAAACTACTGAATCTGCGCATTTACCAAACAATGCTGTGCGTAATATACGTAGCTCCTTCCGATATAAAACTTCAAAAGCAAATGACTCTCTTTACGCCGGAGTTTACTACATGGGTTGGTCTTCCAACACATAACCATTGCATATTGCCGTCTCATTGGCTATCCCACCGTACCTTCTCCGCTGTGCAATCTGGTTTCCGAGCCGGTCACGGGTGCACCTCAGCCACACTCAAGGTACTAAACGATATCATAACCGCCATCGATAAAAGACAGTACTGTGCAGCCGTCTTCATCGACCTCGCCAAGGCTTTCGACTCTGTCAATCACCATATTCTTATCGGCAGACTCAGTAGCCTCGGTTTTTCGGATGACTGCCTTGCCTGGTTCACCAATTACTTTGCAGACAGAGTTCAGTGTGTCAAATTGGAGGGCATGCTGTCCGGTCCTCTGGCAGTCTCTATGGGGGTGCCACAGGGTTCAATTCTCGGGCCGACTCTTTTCTCTGTATATATCAATGATGTTGCTCTTGCTGTGGGCGATTCCCTGATCCACCTCTGCGCAGACGACACCATTCTATATACTTTCGGCCCGTCATTGGACACTGTGCTATCTAACCTCCAAACGAGCTTCAATGCCATACAGCACGCCTTCCATGGCCTCCAACTGCTCTTAAACGCGAGTAAAACCAAATGCATGCTTTTCAACCGATCGCTGCCTGCACCCGCATGCCCGACTAGCATCACCACCCTGGATGGTTCCGACCTTGAATATGTGGACATCTATAAGTACCTAGGTGTCTGGCTAGACTGCAAACTCTCCTTCCAGACTCACATCAAACATCTCCAATCGAAAATCAAATCAAGAGTCGGCTTTCTATTCCGCAACAAAGCCTCCTTCACTCACGCCGCCAAGCTTACCCTAGTAAAACTGACTATCCTACCGATCCTCGACTTCGGCGATGTCATCTACAAAATGGCGTCCAACACTCTACTCAGCAAACTGGATGCAGTCTATCACAGTGCCATCCGTTTTGTCACTAAAGCACCTTATACCACCCACCACTGCGACTTGTATGCTCTAGTCGGCTGGCCCTCACTACATATTCGTCGCCAGACCCACTGGCTCCAGGTCATCTACAAGTCCATGCTAGGTAAAGCTCCGCCTTATCTCAGTTCACTGGTCACGATGGCAACACCCATCCGTAGCACGCGCTCCAGCAGGTGTATCTCACTGATCATCCCTAAAGCCAACACCTCATTTGGCCGCCTTTCGTTCCAGTACTCTGCTGCCTGTGACTGGAACGAACTGCAAAAATTGCTGAAGTTGGAGACTTTTATCTCCCTCACCAACTTCAAACATCAGCTATCCGAGCAGCTAACCGATCGCTGCAGCTGTACATAGTCTATTGGTAAATAGCCCACCCATTTTCACCTACCACATTCCCATACTGTTTTTATACTGTTTTTTATTTATTTATTTTTCTGCTCTTTTGCACACCAATATCTCTACCTGTACATGACCATCTGATCATTTATCACTCCAGTGTTAATCTGCAAAATTGTATTATTCGCCTACCTCCTCATGCCTTTTGCACACATTGTATATAGACTGCACCTTTTTTTCTACTGTGTTATTGACTTGTTAATTGTTTACTCCATGTGTAACTCTGTGTTGTCTGTTCACACTGCTATGCTTTATCTTGGCCAGGTCGCAGTTGCAAATGAGAACTTGTTCTCAACTAGCCTACCTGGTTAAATAAAGGTGAAATAAAAAAATAAAAAAATAAAAAAAATCTACCCAGCTAGATTTCAAGACGATCAGTGGTCATTCGGTTCAAAAACAGTCAATCAACGAAACAGTGGTCATATCATTGGTGCACAGTGATGTCATTACTTGTTGTTTTCAAATCGGTTTCTATCAGTCAATACGTCCCGCGAAATGGCCCATCAGGTTTGGTGTGTTACAAACAAACCAGTTGATTGCAATGAAACCAAACATGACTGTAAAAGTCACGTTTTGTGTGGGTATTTACTCTCGAATGTGTCGTCAAATGGAATGAGACGGAATTCATGACACAAGCGGTTCACAAAATGTTTCGTGTAAGGCTATAAAAACTGATTTTATCAAACAAAAGATAATTCATTGTGTAACAATGAGCATTGGGATTGCAAACAGACGAAGATCATCAAAGGTAAACGATTTATTTTAATGCAGTTTGTGATTTTGTTAGCCTGTGCTGGTTGAAATAGTATTTTGTTTTATGGGGCTCTATCCTCAGATAATCGCATCGTATTCTTTCGCAGTAAATATTTTTTTTAAATCTGACAACGCAGTTGGATTAGCAAGATTCTAGGCTTTCGATATATGTGAGACACTTGTATTTTCATGAATGTTTAATATGACTATTTATGTAGGGATCACCGTATGTTGTGGAATTTCACCTCTCTCACCTCTCATCACCCCCAGAGCAACATCCCCACAGTGAAACATGGTGGTGGCAGCATCATAGTGGTGTCAGTTTCCCAGTCAGCAGGGTCGGGGAAACTTTTCAGAATTGAAAGAATGAAAAATTGTGCTAAATACAGGGAAATTCTTGAGGGAAACATGTTTCAGTCTTCAAGAGATTGAAACAAGGATGGAGGTTCACCTTCCAGCAGGACAATGACCCTAAGCATACTGCTAAAGCAACACTCGAGTGGTTTAAGGGAAACATGTAAATGTCTTGGAATGGCCTAGTCAAAGCCCAGACCTCAATCTAATTAAGAATCTGTGTTATGACTTAAAGACTGCTGTACACCAGCGGAACCCATCCAACTTGAAGGAGCTGGAGCAGTTTTGTCTTGAAGAATGAGCAAAAACCGCAGTGGCTCGATGTGCCAAGCGTATAGAGACATACCCCAAGAGACTTGCTGCTGTATTTTCTGCAAAGGGTGGTTCTATATAGTATTGACTTTGGGGGGTGAATAGTTATGCATGCTCAAGTTCATTTTTGTTGTTGTCTTATTACCTGTTTGTTTAACAATAAAACATATTTTGTACCTTCAAAGTGGTAGGCATGTTGTGTAAATCAAATGATACAAACCCCCCAAAAATCTATTTTAATTCCAGGTTGTAAGGCAACAAAATAGGAAAAATGCCAAGGGGGTGAATACTTTTGCAAGCCACTGTATTTAACCAATTGTTTTTGTTGGTAAAAAAAATACCTCCATACTTCCATTCATTTCTTTTTTTTTACCTGTACCATGTTACCTTCAGATGAGTACTGTGACACTTGTGGGGGTCGTAAAGCAAAACGGAGAACACCCTTGTCGGCAGTTGTTCAACAGTAGGGATTCTTCGTTGAAGTGTCATTCAATGAGAGATGACTCATGATGCAAATCATGCAATTTTTGTCACTTAAGAAATACTGACCTAACATCATAGTCAGATGCAATATTGCGTGACTACAATAACTTAAAAATGAATCACAGATTTCTTGAGTTATAATTTATTAATTCTGACTATTTTGAAGAAGCCTATACTGGCTATGGCATCTCAAAATGGACAAACAGTACTATTGCCCCTTTTTTCTCGTGTAGGTCTTTTAAGTGAGTATGCAAGCACACTCGTTCGGTGAGCTCAGCTTGGCACTAGCAGAACTGAAGCATGCTGATGCCTTTAGAATAGTGCCAGTCAAGCCGTATAAACCCTCCTATGCTGTGTCCACCCCCTCAGTTCTTAACACTACAGACTACAGGGTAAATAGACCTCTCTACTGGGCTTTCTCCTCCCACTCCCCTCTGCCTTAATTAGTTTCTCCTGGAACACACTCACATACCGAACCCCCACATGCCTGAATGGTTATACATGTACACACACAGTGGTGGAAAGTACTGAAGTAAAAATACTTTTACTTCACTACATTCCTAAAGAAAATAATCAACCTTTTACTCCATACATTTGCCTTTACACCCAAAAGTATGCGTTACATTTTGAATGTTTAGCACGACAGGAAAATGGTCCAATTCACGTTCTTATCAAGAAAACATTCCTGCTCTTCAATACTGTCTCTGATCTGGTGGACTCACTTAAGACAAATGCTTAGTTTGTACATTATGTCTAAGTGTTGAACTATGCCCCTGGCTATACCGTAAATTAACAAGAAAGTTGTGCCATCTGGTTCGCTTAAGGAATCGTCAATTATTTATACTTCAGTATATTTTAAAAATTACATTTACTTTAGACAAATTTAAAACATTTTATTCAAGTAGCATTTTACTGGGTGACTTTCACTTATACTGACTAATTTTCTATGAAGGTATCTTTATTGTCATACTTGAGTGAAAATAGAGTTTTATTTATTTGTTATTTATTTCACCTTTATTTAACCAGGTAGGCTAGTTGAGAACAAGTTCTCATTTACAACTGCGGCCTGGCCAAAATAAAGCAAAGCAGTGGGACAGAAAACAACAACAGAGAGTTACACATGGGATAAACAAAAGTACAGTCAAAAACACAATGGAAAATCTATATACAGTGTAGGCAAATGTAGTAAGGAGGTAAGGCAATAAATAGGCCAATAAAAGCAAACTAATTACAATTTAGCAATTAAATACTGGAGTGATAGATGTGCAGATGATGATATGCAAGTAGAAATACTGGTGTGCAAAAGAGCAAAAAAAGTCAATAAAAAAAATATGGGTATGAGGTAGGTAGTTGGATGGGCTGTGTACAGCTGCAGCCATCAGTAAGCTGCTCAGATAGCTGATGCTTAAAGGTTAGTGAGGGAGATATAAGTCTTCAACTTCAGCGATTTCTGAAATTTGTTCCAGTCATTGGCAGCAGAGAACTGGAAGGAAAGGTGGTGAAAGGAAGTGTTGGCTTTGAGGATGACCAGTGAGATATACCTGCTGGAGCGCGTGCTAGTGGGTGGGTGTTGTATTGGTGACTAGTGGGCTAAGATAAGGCAGAGCTTTACCTAGCAAAGACTTACAGATGACCTGGAGCCAATGGGACTGGTGACAAATATGTAGCGAGGGCCAGCCAACGAGAGCATACAGGTCGCAGTGGTGGGTGCTATACTGGGCTTTGGTGACAAAATGGATGCACTGTGATAGACTGCATCCAGTTTGCTGAGTAGAGTGTTGGAAGCAAATTTTGTAAATGACATCGCCGAAGTCGAGGATCGGTAGGATAGTCAGTTTTACGAGGGTATGTTTGGCAGCGTGAGTGAAGGAGGCTGCGAAATAGCAAGCCGATTCTAGATTTAATTTTGAATTGGAGATGCTTAATATGAGTCTGGAAGGAGAGTTTACAGTCTAGTCAGACACCTAGGTATTTGTAGTTTTCCACATATTCTAAGTCACAACTGTCCAGAGTAGTGATGCTAGTTTGCAGCGATCGGTTGAAGAGCATGCATTTAGTTTTACTAGCATTGAAGGGCAATTGGAGGCCACAAAATAAGTGCTCTATGGCATTGCAGCTAGTTTGGAGGTTTGTTAACACAGTGTCCAAAGAAGGGCCAGATGTCTACAGGATGGTGTCGTCTGTGTAGAGGTGGATCAAGGAATCACCCACAGCAATAGCGACATCATTGATATATACAGAGAAAAAAGTCGGCCCGAGAATTGAACCCTGTGGTACCCCCACAGATGGGGTACCAACAGGTCCTCCGATTTGACACACTGAACTCTGTTTGAGAAGCAGTTAATGAACCAGGCAATGCAGTCATTTGAGAAACCAATAAGAATACGGTGATTGACAGAGTCGAATGCCTTGGCCAGGTCGCTGAAGACGGCTGCACAGTACTGTCTTTTATCGATGGCGGTTATGATATCATTTAGTACCTTGAGCGTGGCTGAGGTGCACCCTTGACCAGCTCGGAAACCGGATTGCACAGCGGAGAAGGTATGGTAGGATTTGAAATGATCAGTGATCTGATTGTTAACTTGGTTTTCAAAGACTTTAGAAAGGCAGGGCAGGACGGGTATAGGTCTGTAAATGTTTGGGTCTAGAGTGTCACAGCAGCTTTCCAATATTTAAGAATCTTGGACAATATGAAAGAAATTTTGAACAGACTAGTAATAAGGGTTGCAACAATGGTGGTGGATAATTTTAGAAAGAGAAGTTCCAGATTGTCTAGCCCAGCTGATTTGTACGGGTCCAGGTATTACAGCTCTTTCAGAACATCTGCATTTGGTTGAAGGAGAACCTGGGGAGGCTTTGGAAAGTCGCTGCTGGGGGTGCGGAGCTGTTGGCTGGGGGTTGGGGTAGCCAGGAGGAAAACATGGCCAGCCGTAGAGAAATGCTGGGAGGAGGTGCTCTTGTTCTCCATGGACTTTAGTGTCCCAGATCTTTTTGGAGTTAGAGCTACAGGATGCACATTTCTGCTTGAAAAAGCTAGCCTTTGCTTTCCTAACTGACTTTATGTGTTGGTTCCTGAATTCCCTGAAAAGTTGCATATCGCGGGGACAATTCGATGCTAGTGTAGTACGTCACCGGATGTTTTTGTGCTGGCCGAGGGCAGTCACATCTGAACCAAGGACTATATGTGTTCTTAGTTCTACATTTTTTGAAAGGTTCATGCTTATTTAACCTTTTATAACTAGGGGGCAGTATTTTCATTTTTGGATCAAAATATCCCGTTTTAAACGGGATATTTTGTCACAGCAATATGCTCGACTATGCATATAATTGACAGCTTTGGATAGAAAACACTCTGACATTTCCAAAACTGCAACGATATTGTCTGTGAGTGCCACAGAACTGATGTTACTGGCGAAACCCAGAAAAAAATCCAATCAGGAAGTGCCACATTTTTTGAAACCGCCTCATGCCAATGACTCCTTATATGGCTGTGAATGAGCTACGAATTAGGTTTTTCTACGTATTCCTCAAGGTGTCTACAGCATTGTGACGTCTTTTTACTCATTTATGTTGAAGAATAGCCGTAAGCGACCACATTTAGCAAGTGGTCACGTGATGGCTCCCGCAGAAAATCTTGCGTAAAGTACACAAGTAGCCATTTTTCCAATCGCTTCTTATGAGAAACCAATTGTCCCGAGGGATATATTATCGAATAGATATGAGAAAAACACCTTGAGGATTGATTCTAAACAACGTTTGCCATGTTTCTGTCGATATTATGGAGCTAATTTGGAAAAAAGTTTGGCGTTGTAGTGACTGCATTTTCCGATTGATTTCTCAGCCAAACGTGAAGAACAACCGAAGCTATTTCGCCTACAAAAATAATATTTTTGGAAAAAAGGAACATTTGCTATCTAACTGGGAGTCTCCTGAGTGAAAAATGTGAAGTTCTTCAAAGGTAAATTATTTAATTTGATTGCTTTTCTTATTTTTGTGAAAATGTTGCCTGCTGGTAGCAGAGCCTAGCATAGCATTATGCCATGATAAACTTACACAAATGCTTGTCTAGCGTTGTCTGTAAAGCATATTTTGAAAATCTGAGATGACAGTGTGATTATCAAAAGGCTAAGCTGTGTCTCAATATATTTCATTTGTGATTTTTTTTTAGGAAGATTTATGTCCCCTGCGTCATGGTAATTAGTTTGAGGCTATGATTACACTCCCGCATGCGGGATGGGTAGTATCAATAATTAAGATGGTGAGGAAAGTGCTTCTCAATAACAACCAGGCATCCTCTACTGACGGGATGAGGTTTTTTATTTATTTTTTTTATTTCACCTTTATTTAACCAGGTAGGCTAGTTGAGAACAAGTTCTCATTTGCAACTGCGACCTGGCCAAGATAAAGCATAGCAGTGTGAACAGACAACACAGAGTTACACATGGAGTAAACAATTAGCAAGTCAATAACACAGTAGAAAAAAATGGGCAGTCTATATACAATGTGTGCAAAAGGCATGAGGAGGTAGGCGAATAATACAATTTTGCAGATTAACACTGGAGTGATAAATGATCAGATGGGCATGTACAGGTAGAGATATTGGTGTGCAAAAGAGCAGAAAAGTAAATAAATAAAAACAGTATAAAAACAGTATGGGAATGAGGTAGGTGAAAAAGGGTGAGCTATTTACCTATAGACTATGTACAGCTGCAGCGATCGGTTAGCTGCTCGGATAGCTGATGTTTGAAGTTGGTGAGGGAGATAAAAGTCTCCAACTTCAGCGATTTTTGCAATTCGTTCCAGTCACAGGCAGCAGAGTACTGGAACGAAAGGCGGCCAAATGAGGTGTTGGCTTTAGGGATGATCAGTGAGATACACCTGCTGGAGCGCGTGCTACGGATGGGTGTTGCCATCGTGACCAGTGAACTGAGATAAGGCGGAGCTTTACCTAGCATGGACTTGTAGATGACCTGGAGCCAGTGGGTCTGGCGACGAATATGTAGTGAGGGCCAGCCGACTAGAGCATACAAGTCGCAGTGGTGGGTGGTATAAGGTGCTTTAGTGACAAAACGGATGGCACTGTGATAGACTGCATCCAGTTTGCTGAGTAGAGTGTTGGAAGCCATTTTGTAGATGACATCGCCAAAGTCGAGGATCGGTAGGATAGTCAGTTTTACTAGGGTAAGCTTGGCAGCGTGAGTGAAGGAGGCTTTGTTGAGGAATAGAAAGCCGACTCTGGATTTGACTTTTGATTGGAGATGTTTGATGTGAGTCTGGAAGGAGAGTTTGCAGTCTAGCCAGACACCTAGGTACTTATAGATGTCCACATATTCAAGGTCGGAACCATCCAGGGTGGTGATGCTAGTCGGGCATGCGGGTGCAGGCAGCGATCGGTTGAAAAGCATGCATTTGGTTTTACTCGCGTTTAAGAGCAGTTGGAGGCCACGGAAGGAGTGCTGTATGGCATTGAAGCTTGTTTGGAGGTTTGATAGCACAGTGTCCAATGACGGGCCGAAAGTATATAGAATGGTGTCGTCTGCGTAGAGGTGGATCAGGGAATCGCCCGAAGCAAGAGCAACATCATTGATATATACAGAGAAAAGAGTCGGCCCGAGAATTGAACCCTGTGGCACCCCCATAGAGACTGCCAGAGGACCGGACAGCATGCCCTCCGATTTGACACACTGAACTCTGTCTGCAAAGTAATTGGTGAACCAGGCAAGGCAGTCATCCGAAAAACCGAGGCTGTTGAGTCTGCCGATAAGAATTTGGTGATTGACAGAGTCGAAAGCCTTGGCGAGGTCGATGAAGACGGCTGCACAGTACTGTCTTTTATCGATGGCGGTTATGATATCATTTAGTACCTTGAGTGTGGCTGAGGTGCACCCGTGACCGGCTCGGAAACCAGATTGCACAGCGGAGAAGGTACGGTGGGATTCGAGATGGTCAGTGACCTGTTTGTTGACTTGGCTTTCGAAGACCTTAGATAGGCAGGGCAGGATGGATATAGGTCTATAGCAGTTTGGGTCCAGGGTGTCTCCCCCTTTGAAGAGGGGATGACTGCGGCAGCTTTCAATCCTTGGGGATCTCAGACGATATGAAAGAGAGGTTGAACAGGCTGGTAATAGGGGTTGCGACAATGGCGGCAGATAGTTTCAGAAATAGCGGGTCCAGATTGTCAAGCCCAGCTGATTTGTACGGGTCCAGGTTTTGCAGCTCTTTCAGAACATCTGCTATCTGGATTTGGGTAAAGGAGAACCTGGAGAGGCTTGGGTGAGGAACTACGGGGGGCGGAGCTGTTGGCCGAGGTTGGAGTAGCCAGGCGGAAGGCATGGCCAGCCGTTGAGAAGTGCTTATTGAAGTTTTCGATAATCATGGATTTATCGGTGGAGACCGTGTTTCCGAGCCTCAGTGCAGTGGGCAGCTGGGAGGAGGTGCTCTTGTTCTCCATGGACTTCACAGTGTCCCAGAACTTTTTGGAGTTGGAGCTAAAGGATGCAAACTTCTGCCTGAAGAAGCTGGCCTTAGCTTTCCTGACTGACTGCGTGTATTGGTTCCTGACTTCCCTGAACAGTTGCATATCACGGGGCTATTCGATGCTATTGCAGTCCGCCACAGGATGTTTTTGTGCTGGTCGAGGGCAGTCAGGTCTGGAGTGAACCAAGGGCTGTATCTGTTCTTGGTTCTGCATTTTTGAACGGAGCATGCTTATCTAAAATGGTGAGGAAGTTACTTTTAAAGAATGACCAGGCATCCTCAACTGACGGGATGAGGTCAATGTCCTTCCAGGATACACGGGCCAGGTCGATTAGAAAGGCCTGCTCACAGAAGTGTTTTAGGGAGCGTTTGACAGTGATGAGGGGTGGTCGTTTGACTGCGGCTCCGTGGCGGATACAGGCGATGAGGCAGTGATCGCTGAGATCCTGGTTGAAGACAGCGGAGGTATATTTGGAGGGCCAGTTGGTCAGGATGATGTCTATGAGGGTGCCCTTGTTTACATATTTAGGGTTGTACCTGGTGGGTTCCTTGATGATTTGAGTGAGATTGAGGGCATCTAGCTTAGATTGTAGGACTGCCGGGGTGTTAAGCATATCCCAGTTTAGGTCACCTAACAGAACAAACTCTGAAGCTAGATGGGGGGCGATCAATTCACAAATGGTGTCCAGGGCACAGCTGGGAGCTGAGGGGGGGTCGGTAGCAGGTGGCAACAGTGAGAGACTTATTTCTGGAGAGAGTAATTTTTAAAATTAGTAGTTCAAACTGTTTGGGTATGGACCTGGAAAGTATGACATTACTTTGCAGGCTATCTCTGCAGTAGACTGCAACTCCTCCGCCTTTGGCAGTTCTATCTTGACAGAAAATGTTATAGTTGGGTATGGAAATCTCAGAATTCTTGGTGGCCTTCCTGAGCCAGGATTCAGACACGGCAAGGACATCAGGGTTAGCAGAGTGTGCTAAAGCAGTGAGTAAAACAAACTTAGGGAGGAGGCTTCTGATGTTGACATGCATGAAACCAAGGCTTTTTCGATCACAGAAGTCAACAAATCAGGGTGTCTGGGGACATGCAGGGCCTGGGTTTACCTCCACATCACCCGCGGAACAGAGGAGGAGTAGTATGAGGGTGCGGCTAAAGGCTATCAAAACTGGTCGCCTAGAGCGTTGGGGACAAAGAATAAAAGGAGCAGATTTCTGGGCATGGTAGAATATATTCAGGGCATAATGCGCAGGCAGGGGTATGGTGGGGTGCGGGTACAGCAGAGGTAAGCCCAGGCACTGGGTGATGATAAGAGAGGTTGTATCTCTGGACATGCTGGTTGTAATGGGTGAGGTCACCGCATGTGTGGGAGGTGGGACAAAGGAGGTATCAGGGGTATGAAGAGTGGAACTAGGGGCTTCATTGTAAACTAATACAATGATAACTAACCTGAACAACAGTATACAAGGCATATTGACATTTGAGAGAGACGTACAGCGAGGCATACAGTAATCGCAGGTGTTGATTGGGAGAGCTAGCTAAAACAGTAGGTGAGACAACAACAGCTAATCAGCTAGCACAACAACAGCAGGTAAAATGGCGTTGACTAGGCAGAGAGGGTCGGATTAACTACACGCAGAGCCTGAGTGCGGCTAGGGCCGACATAAACAAACAGAATGGAGTAGCGTGATTAATGGGCAGACAGACCAGTTCCCTACCTCATCCAGCCACCTGCCTCCTCCATTTCTGGCGAAATGCTGTAATCAAGTGGTTGTACTCTTTGATTGAGCAGACCTTCCCGTGGAATTCTGATAACTCCATGAAGGACACAAATCTCCAAGTTTTTTGAGAGTCACCCGGAAGATAACTGTGGACTAATTTGTCATTTAGGGTAGGACAAGCTTATGACTGGTGGCTCAGGAAAGACTTGGTGTAGTTGCGTATCACTTTGGATGATTCCCCCCAAATTTTTAATGATTCTTTTAATGTTCTCTGCTTCAGTGCTGTATTTTGTAACAAAATACACCCTCTCTGATGTATCACGAGGCTCTCCCCTTCTCAACAAGTTCTCCCTGTTAAGTAATCCAGCTCTTATACAGGCATCTTTCAGGACCTGAACGCTGATAAAGATGGCCAGGTTTCTTTCGCTTAGCTGTCATTGTAATGATGCATCTATTAACACACCTAAATATGCACTTGCATAGTTTAACATGAATGTTACGTATATATTTAATTTCTAATCTGTCTCTTCCTCTCAATTAAATTCAATTTGCTTTATTGGCATGACGTAACAATGTACATATTGCCAAAGCTTAGTTCGGAGATTTACAATATGAAGATAATAATAATCAAAATTGTCAATGGGACAACAGTAACACCAATAAACAAGGGTCAAAATAACCATACATTGAACAGTAACAATAAGCATACAGTAGAGGACATGTGCAGATTGATTGGTCTGTCAGACACTGTCCCTCAACTTATGGCAGGCAGCAATGTAGTGTGCTGACAACCCACAGCTGTGTCCTCCCCAACAGGATGGGTAGCCTACTCTCATCAGAAAGGTCATTGAAACCTTGACTAAGAGTTTCAAATTTGGGGAAATGACACACTAATTGTTTTATACTTTTCATATTTTGTCAGGAAATGCAGCTCCGTCTCAGGTTCTGCTGTTGTGCAGTGGTTGCACAGCCTTTCCTCTACAGGGAGCCAGGTTGTCCTGTGTCTAACCTTCTCAATGGGAAGGCTGTGCTCACTGAGCCTGTACTTTGTCAAGGTTTTTCTAAGGTTTTGGTCAGTAACCATGGTCAAATAGTTAGCCACGGTGTACTCTCAATTTAGGGCCAGATAGCACTGCATTTTGCTTTGTGCTTCCCAATAAGTAATGTGCAGTAGTTTTGTTTTGACTGTAATTTGGTTTATTCTGATTAATTGGATGTTCTTGTTCTACGAACACACTGAAGCCTCAGGACAAGTTTGTGAACTCAGCCCCAGGACCAGCTGGATGAGGGGACTCTTTTCTTTGATCAGCTCTTGGCATTGCAGGGCTCGGTAATGATATGAGACAGGGTCACTGCATTTTAGATGTTTCCAAAACGTAATTGCTTTAAAGAATATATATTATTAGTGGATATTGGCCAAATTCTGCCCTGCATGCATTGTTTGTAGTTTTCCTCTGGACATGTAGGAGAATCTGACAGAACTCTGCATGCAGAGTTTCAATGGGGTGTTTGTCCCATTTGATGAAATCTTGTTTTGCAAGTGGACCCCACACCTCACTGCCACAAAGTGCTATTGGTTCAATGACAAATTCAATTAGTTTTAGCCACATTTTATTAGATATTTCCATTTGAATTTGTTTTTTAATGGTGTAGAATGTTCTGCGTGGTTTCTCTCTCTGTTCATTCACTGCCTCATTAAGGTGTCCAGTTGAGCTTGTTTTTAAACCTAAGTAATTGTACTGTGTGCAGTTCTCTATATATTTTGTACCAATTGAGAACTTTGGTCTAATTCCCTGAGATCTGGATCTTCTCTGGAAAATCATTACTTTAGTATTTTTGGGGTTTATTGACAGGCCCAGGTCTGGCAGTACTGCTCTAGCAGGTCCAGGCTTTGCTGTAGGCCATGTGCTGTGGGTAACAGAAAATGTGAGTTGTGGAGACTAACACCAGGGACCGATTTTTCTAGAGTAGTGTCCAATTTGTTGATGTAAATATTGAAGAGTCAAGGGCTCAGATTGCAACCCTGGCGGAGGCCCCGCCCCTGGTTAAAGAATTCTGTTATTTTCTTGACAGTTTTAATGCTGCACGTATTGCCAGTATTACATTGATTTAATTTAATGTTTTACCCCCTACACCACTTTCAATAAATTTGTAGAACAGTCCTGTATGCCAAATAGAATCAAATGCTTTTTGGAAGTCGATAAAGCAAGCATATATTTTGGTGGACATGTGTATCTATCAGGGTGTACATGAACAGTCGTGTGATGTTTTGGTATAAATCCAATTTGGCTATTACTCAAGACATTGTGCTTATCAAGGAAGTTTCGAACTCATACATGTATAATACCACAGAAAACCTTTCCCTAGGTTACTGTTCACTCACATGCCCCTGTAATTGTTGGGGTCAAATTTGTGTCCATTCTTAAAGATTGGGATTATGAGTCCTTGATTCCAGATGTCAGGTAAACAACCCACACTCAAGATCAAATAGCCAATTGAAATTTTGCACTAGTGAGTGTGATCACCTCATTTAGGATACCATCAGGTCCGCATGTTTTTAAAAATATTTTTTTCTTTAGAGGGCCTGAAGTTTCTTAGAAGTCCTGGGCAGTAATTGGGGAGTCCAACGGATTTTGATTGTCGTTTATAGCTTTTTCTAATCCATTCAACTTCTCATGAATTTGGCATTCTGCGATTGTGTCAATTTGAACGGTGTTGTAGATGGTTTTAAAATGGGTTGTCCATATTTCACCACTTTGTATCGCTAATTCCTCTGTTTTTGATTTTGTATTTTTTTCCAATTTGCCAGACGTTGTTCTTGTTTATTGACTCCGCAATTAGTGTCAGCTGCTTGCTGTTGTACTGTGCTTTTTTTGGTTCTGAGTGTATGCTTTTAGAGTAAGTCTCACAGTAATGAAGCCATAATTCACCATTATTTGGGACTGTGGTTTTGGTTGGATAGTGTTTTCCTTATAATTTTACATTTTGCATCAAACCAGTTGTCATCTGGTCTTTTTTTGTTTTGTTTTTATTCTCTCACACACTCACTCACTCACATACTCAGTCGGGCAATTTTTTGATATGAAGCGATAGTCAGCCAGGTGCCTACGTGCCCAGAATTCTCAGCACCATACCTGTCACTCTCTGGGGAGAGGAGGGAAATCTGAGTCTGTCACTTTGGCACTGCCCAGACTTGCAGTGGCTCCCCTAAATGATTACTGTCCCAAGATGAGCAAGTGGGAGAGAGTCGAGATAGAAATTGGCATCCTCTCACTACTCAGCTCTCTGGGAAGATGCTGGGGACTCTGGGAGAAGGGAATTCAAGATATTTCACGTTCTGTAATTACTCGACGACACTGGATCTATTCAGCCAGCCAGGTACATTAACCTAGAGTTGATGTCCCCGTACTGGCGTAAATGGAAATAGCATAATACAAAAATCACCATACAAATCTGACAGTTTGAGATATCTGTTCTCTTTTGAATTGGATGAATCTCAATCCACCGCATCCGCAGATATCGCACTTTCGCATCTGCAGCGAAAGGTGACAGAGCTAGAGCGGTGTTTGTGAGACCAAGAGACATCCCGAACATGTATCTTCTCACAACATCGTCTCTAGCGTACGGACAGTTTGGCTAACTATTATGACCCCTTTGTGGAAAGTTTACTCTCATGAACACGATGGTGTTCTCAGTTTTGCTCTACGACCCCCACAAGCATCTTGGGACTCATCTGAAGTCGGTACATCCGATCTGCCAACAGCGAAAGCACTAGCCTATGTCATTCTACAAAAGTTTACCTATTCGATTGGTCAACTTTTCCCTCAGTGCAATAAATAAATATTTAAAATATAGTCTGGGACAGTTGTGGGATGCGATAGATCCCAAATGAATACAACCACTAGCACCAAACATTTAAAAAGCATTGAGGCTATTGCAATAGATCAGAACGTTTAGCTTAACCTTTCCAAATATCTCTAACGGTCGCCCCAGTGTGCATTTTTGTGTACTTGATGTCAAAAGGCACTCACTGTTCCAAAATGTGATTGTTGCGCAAAAGGAAAATTAAACCACTCTGGCCTCAAACCAATGCACGCTGCCTGTTAACTATGTTTCAACTTGTCAATTTCAAAATATTTTATAACTAGTTTAATTTTCTAACAATACCTTGAATAGAGGTGTGTTCTGCCTCCTAATTAATTCACATAAAAAGTAACATTTCACTGTTGTGGACAATTTGTTTGAGGCCTTATTGCGAGGAACAAATGTTTCTATTCGACGAGAGCTGTCGTAGCTGAATCAGAATTAGTTAGGTAACATAGATAAATAAGATGTTTTATTTACTTTATTCTTGTAATTAGAATGTCTTCTTTTGGACTATACTGTTGGCAGTTGCATTTTCCTCTCTCTTCTCTAGGCAAAAGTCACTTGGGGCCCAAAGAGGGGAGAGGTCAGGCTTGTCTTTTACATGTCTGGTAATAGGCAGAATATCAGAAAGGGAGAAGTCAGGTTTGAACATTGTCTTCATAATAAATATATCTGTGAAACCATGTGAAGGGCTCCACTATGTCTGTACTCCAGTCATTGCCTCCTTTTCCCATTGGGGGGAGGAGTATGGCAGTGTCTGGAACCATTGTATGTCCCCTCTGATGTTGAAACTTATCTTTCATAGTATATGACCTAGAGGCTCACTCCCCTCAGGGAGCTTGTCCAGGGGTGGGTTGTATTTGAGATGGGAGTATCTAGTATTGACAATTGATATATGCCATTGAATGAGGTAATGTTTTGGTAACATGAAGTACCAAGAACGAGAAGTAGAACCTTGTATTAGAGTCCAAACTGAACGATAATTTATAGCTAATGCTATCTGGCTATGGGATACTCCTTTTTTAAGCAAAAGGCCCTTTGTGATGTTCCTAAGATCTGTGGTTTGTCATTGTGAGTTCAGAGGGGTGTATCTTGGCTATAAAAGATGAAGTATTATTTTGTAAGCACTCTCAGAATTCATTTATAGACACTGAATTGATCTGAGAGTCACAGGGCTATGGTGAAGCTCATATTATTAAAATATGAAGTTTAAAATATAACTCTGACTTGTGTGTGGTTTATAACTCTCCTCATTTAGTAATACAGGAAATTACCACGACAGAGCCCACACACTTCCCCAGTGTTTCCCCAGATCAAGTATGATACATATCTCTTTTTCCCCCTGGCACATTTTCTGGCTGATGTCTGAAAGGCCTGTATTGATGTTTTAGTTATAAATTATAACTTTGGACATGTGTGTTCCTATCAAAGTAAGTTACTTATTTTCTGTATATATTTTGTTGTAATTTCTACTCTATCACAACATATGTGTACAGTATGTATGCGCACAGTACCAATCAAAAGTTTGGACACCGACTCATGCAAGGGTTATTCTTTATTTGTACAATTTTCTACATTGTAGAATAATAGTGAGAAATCAAAACTGTGCGTCACTTGAGTGGGTTGAGTCACTGACTTGCTCTTTCTAGCCGGGTTGGCGCCGGTTGGTAAGTTGGTGGTTGGGAATATCCCTCTAGTGGTGTGGGTGCTGTGCTTTGGCAAAGTGGGTGGGGTTATATCCTGCCTGTTTGGCCCTGTCCGGGGGTATCGTCGGACGGGGCCAAAGTGTCTCCCGACCCCTCTAAGCCTCAAGTATTTATACTGCAGTAGTTTGTGTCGGGGGGCTAGGGTCAGTCTTACATCTGGAGTATTTCTCCTGTCTTATCTGGTGTCCTGTGTGAATATAAGAATTCTCTCTCTAATTCTCTCTCTTTCGCTCTCTTACTCTTTCTTTCTCGGAGGACCTGAGCCCTAGGACCATGCCTCGGGATTACCTGGCCTGATGACTCCTTGCTGTCCCCGTGCTGCTGCTCCATTTTCAACTGTTCTGCCTGCGGCTATGGAACCCTGACCTGGTCAACGGACATGCTACCTGTCCCAGACCTGCTGTTTTCAACTCTCTAGAGACAGCAGGAGCAGTAGAGATACTCTGAATGATCGGCTATGAAAAGCCAACTGACATTTACTCCTGAGGTGCTGACCTGTTGCACCCTCGACAACCACTGTGATTATTATTATTTTACCCTGCTGGTCATCTATGAACATTTGAACATCTTGGCCATGTTCTGTTTTAATCTCCACCCGGCAGAGGCAGAAGAGGACTGGCCACCCCTCATTGCCTGATTCCTCTCTAGGTTTCTTCCTAGGTTCTAGCCCTTCTATGGAATTTTTCCTAGCCACCGTGCTTCTACACCTGCATTGCTTGCTGTTGGGGTTTTAGGCTGGGTTTCTGTTCAGGACTTTGATGTAAGACAGGCTTGATAAATACATGGAATCATGTAGTAACAAAAAAAGTGTTAAACAAATCAAAAAAAAAATATTTTAGATTCTTCAAAGTTTTCCTTCACTCTGTGGTCCAATTCATCCCAAACCATCTCAATTGGGTAGAGGTCAGGTGATTGTGGCCAGGTCATCTAATGCTGCACTCCATAACTCCTTGGTCAAATAGCCCTTACACAGCCAGGGTCATTGTCCTGTTGAAATACACATGATAGTCCCACTAAGTGCAAACCAGATGGGACAGTGTATTGGTGCAGAATCCTGTGGTAGCCATGCTGGTTAAGTGTCTTGATTTCTAAATAAATCACAGACAGTGTCACTATAAAAGCACTCCCACACCACCACACCTCCTCCACTATGCTTCACGGTGGGAACCACACATGCAGAGAATCTGTTCACCTACTCTACGTCTCACAAAGACATGGCGATTGGAACCATAAATCTCAAATTTGGACTTACTTGAACTGAAGCATTTATTTTGGCGGCAATTTCTGAGGCTGGTAACTCTAATGAACTTATCCTCTGCAGCAGAGGTAACTCTGGGTCTTCCTTTCCTGTGGCGGTCCTCATGAGAGCTAGTTTCCTCATAGCAATTGACGGTTTTTGCGACTGCCCATCAAGAAACTTTCAAAGTCCTTAACATTTTCCGTATTGACTGGCCTTCATGTCCTAAAGTAATGATGGATTGTCATTTCTCTTTGCTTTTTGAGCTGATCTTGCCATAACATGGCCATGCTCATTTATCAAATAGGGCTATCTTCTGTAAACCACCACTACCTTGTCACAACACAACTGATTTGGCTCAAGTGCATCTAGAAGGAAAGAAAATCCACAAATTCACTATTAACAAGGCACACCTGTTACTTGAAATAAAGCTGGTTGAGAGTATGCCAAGAGTGTGCAAACCTGTCATCAAGGCAAAGGGTGGCTACTGTGAAGAATCTCAAATATAAAATATATTTTGACATGTTTAACACTTTTTTGGTTAAAATTGTAAAAATAAAGAAAAACCCTTGAATGAGTAGAAGTGTCCAAACTTTTGACTTGTACTGTAATGTGGTCAATAGTTGTGTGGTGATGATAAATAATTTTGTAGTTGTGGTCAGTACTTATGTGGTTGTGGTCAGAAGTTGTGCCCAGGAGTTGTGCTCATGAATGTTGGTCAGGAGTTGTGGTCTGTAGTTGTGTGGTTGTGGTCTATAGTTGTGTTGTGATCAGTAGTTATGTGGTTCAGTATTTGTGTGGTCAAAAGTTGTGGTTGTTGTCAGTAGTTGTGGTGTTCAGTGTGGTTGTCGTCAGTTGTGTGATTGTGGTCGGTAGTTGTCAGTAGTTGTCAGTAGTTTGGTCATTAGTTATGTGTGGTCAGTAGTAATTCACTTGTTCAGTGGTTGTGTTCAGCAGTTGTGTGTTTCAGTAGTTGTGAGGTCAATATTTTTGTGGTTGGTAGTTGTGGTCAGTATTTGTGTGGTTTTGGTAACCACAACCACACAACTACTGACCACAACCTTAGAACTAACCACAGCTATTCACCACAACCACACAATTTTTGACCACAGCTGATGACCACAACCGCACACCTACTGGCCACAATCCCTGACCACAAATACTAACCAAACCACACAAGAACATGTATTTGTATTGTGGTCGGTAGTTGTGTGATTGTGGTGAATAGTAGTTATGTGGTTGCGGTTAGTAGGTGCGGAAAGGGGTTGTGGTCAGTTATGGTCATCAGTTGTGTGGTTGTAGTGAATCGTTGTAGTCAGTTATGTGGTTGTGATCAGTTGTTGTGCTCATGAATTGTGGTCAGGAGTTGTGGTTAGTAGTTGTTTGGTTGTCTATTAGTTGTGTGGTTCATTATTTATGTGGTCAATTGTTGTGGTCAATAGTTGTGTGGTTTTGGTCAGTAGTTCTTGTCTGTAGTTGTCCTGTGGTCCCTATTTGTGGTTAGGAGTATTCAGTAGTTGTGGTCAGTAAATGTGGACATTAGTTTTGGACAGTTGTGTGGTTGACAGTGGTTGTGGTCAGTAGTTGTGTGTGTGGTCAGGACTTCTGTGGTAGCGGTCAGTTGTCATGAATGGTGGTCAGGAGTTGTGGTTAGTAGGGTTAGGGTTAGGGTTTGTGGTTGTCTTTAGTAGGTGTGTGGTTCATTATTTTTGGTCAGTAGTTTGGGTCTGTAGTTGTGCTGTGGTCCCTATTTGTGGTTAGCTGTGGTGATCAGTAGCTGTGGTCAGTTGTGGTCAGTAGCTATCGTCATTAAATGTGTGATCAGAAGTTGTATAGTTTTGGTTCATTATTTATGTTATTGAGAGTTGTGTGGTTGTCATCAATAGTTGTGTGGTTGTGGTAAGTTGTGTGGTTTAGTAGTTAAGTATTTGAGTGGTCAATATTTTTGTGATTATCAGCAGTTTTTTTATTTTGGTCAATCGTTTTGGTCAGTTGGTTGTGGTCAGGAGTTGTGGTCAATAGTTGTGGTTCCGCTCAGTAATTGTGGTCCATATTTATGGACAGTAGTTGTGTGGTTCTGCTCAGTAATTGTGGTCAGTAGTTGTGTTGCTGTGGTTCAGTAGTTGTTTAGTCAACATTTTGTGGTTGTGGTCAGTAGTGTTGTGGTCACCAAGTGTGTGGTTCTTGTCAGTAGTTGTGTGGTAATGGCCATTAGTTGTCGTCAGTAGTACTGTGGTTGTGGTCAATAGTTTTGGTCAGTAGTTCTTGTCTGTAGTTGTGCTGTGGTCCATATTTGTGGTTAGCTGTGGTGGTCAGTAGTTGTGGGCCATAGCTATCATCATTAAATGTGTTATCAGTAGATGTATGATCCCACTATTTATGGGATCAATAGTTGTGTGGTTGTGGTCAGTAGTTATGGTCATCAGCTGTGGTCAGTAGTAATTGTGGTCAGTTGTAGTTGTGGTCAGTACTTGTGCGGTCAGTAGTTGTGAGGTTGTGCTCAGTTATTGTGGTCATTAGTTTTGGTCTGTAGTTGTGTGGTCAATCGTTTTGTAGTTATAGTCAGTAGTTGTGGTCAGTATTTGTGGTTAGTAGTTGTGTTTGTGGTAATTAGTTGGTCAGTAGTTGTGTGGTTATAGTCAGTAATTGTGGTCATAAGCTGTGTTCAGGACATATGTGCTTACGGTCAGTAATTGTGCTCAGAAGTTGTGCTCAAGATTGATAGTCAAGAGTTGCGGTGTCAGTTTGGTAAATAATTGTGGTCAGTAGTTGTGTGATTGTTGTCAGTTGCGTGTTTCAATAGTTGTGGTGTTTTGGTCAGTACTTGTGTGGTTACCAGTGTTGTGGTCAGTGGTTGAGGTTGTGGTCATTAGTTTTGGTCAATAGTTGTGTGGTTGTGCTCAGTATTTGTGTGGTCAGTTTTTGTAGATGTCATCAGTTGTGTTTAGGACATATGTGCTTATGGTCAGTAGTTGTGCTCAGAAGTTGTGCTCATGATTTATGGTCAGTAGTTGTGTGATCAGACTTCTGTGGCTGTGGTCAGTAGTTGTCAGCAGTTTTGGTCATTAGTTGTGTGGTTGTAGTTGTGTTCAATAGTTGTGTGGTTTTAGCCAGTTGTTGTGTGGTTGGTAATTGGGGTCACTGTCTCCATCTTCATAATTGTTCCCAATGCTGCCAAAAGTGTCTGAGTATCCATAGCAACAGCTATGTTTGGACTGCTCAATTATGAGACAGAGCTGTTAGCTGACGTTAGCTACCTGCTTTTTGTCACTCTAAACTCCGACAAACAACTTTTTATTTTTAGAAGATATTTATTTTCCGATTTTTTTTGAATAGCAGAGAAGTAGATAACTGTAACTTTTGTCAATTTTTGGGGAAGTGGTCAACATTTATACGGTTACTTAAACAGGTGTAACGATTAATCGATACCAGATAATTCTTATTCTTTTCAGATTTTTCTACTTTTGTCTAAGTTGTTGGCAAAGTGGTTAAAGTAGCTGATTTGTGTCAAAATATACATTGTTTACAGTGAATGTTGGAAGTGATTATGTCAAAATGGAGGGCTTTAGAATATTGAGGAAAGTGAATGAAGATTGATAAAAAGAAAGAAAAAAAACATTTTCTTAATAAAGTATCAAACATTTGAATTACAAGTAACTCAGTTCAGTCCACACATTTGTAAGTGAATGGCGTTTCTAGCTTTAGCTGTGCATGAGGTGTTGAGTGATAAAGAATAACAAGTATGTTAACGATTTAAATAGGGGATTATGCTTCGCTTGCCCCACAAATTATGTCTAAGATTAAATGGAGGCTTTTGCTTTGCAAGCCTCACAATAATAATATGAGCGTGTACTCATTAGTATTTACATATACAGTACATTCGGAAAGTATTCAGACCCCTTGACTTTCCACATTTCTTACATGACAGCCCTATTCCAAAATTACATTTTTTTGCTATCGATCTACACAAAATACCCCATAATGTCAAGGCGAAAGCAGGTTTAGAAATGTTTTCAAATGTTTTACACAAGTATTCAGACCCTTTGCTATGAGACTCAAAATTGAGCTCAGGTGCATCCTGTAACCATTGATCACCCTTGACATGTTTCTAAAACTTGATTGGAGTCCATCTGTGGTAAATTCAATTGATTGGACATGATTTGGAAAGGCACACACCTGTCTATAAAATGTCCCACAGTTGACAGTGCATGTCAGAGCAAAAACCAAGCTATGAGGTTGAAGGAATTGTTCTTAGAACTCCAAGACATGATTGTGTTGAGGTACACATTTGGGGAAGGGTACCAAAACATTTCTGCAGCATTGAATCTCCAAGAACATTCTTAAATGGAAAAAGTTTGGAACCACCAAGACTCTTCCTAGAGCTGGCCGCCCGGTAAAACTGATCTATCGGGGGTAAAGGGCCTTGGTCAGGAAGGTGATCAAGAACCCGATTGTCACACTGACAGAGCTGCAGAGTTCCTCTGTGTAGATTGGAGAACCTTTTAAGAAGTACAACCATCTCTGCAGCACTCCACCAAAAAGGCTGTTATGTTAGAGTGGTCAGATGGAAGCCACTCCTCAGTAAAAGGCATGTGACAACCACTTGGAGTTTGCCAAACGGCACCTAAAGGACTCTCCGACCATGAGAAACAAGATTCTCTGGTCTGACGGAAACAATATTGAACACTTTGGCCTCAATGCCAAGCATCATGTCTGGAGGAAACCTGGCACCATCCCTACTGTGAAGCATGGTGGTGGCAGCATCATGCTGTAGGGATGTTTTTCAGCGGCAGAGACTGGGAGACTAGTCAGGATTAAGGGAAAGATGAATGGAGCAAAGTACTGAGCGATCCTTGATGAAAACCTGCTCCAGAGCACTCAGGACCTCAGACTGTGGTGAAGGGTCACCTTCCAACAGGACAATGACCCTAAGCACACAGCCAAGACAATGCAGGAATGGCTTCGGGACAAGTCTTTGAATGTCCTTGAGTGGCCCAGCCAGAGGCCAGACTTGAACCCCTCGCTGGAAAGACATGAAAATAGCTGTGCATTGACACTTCATCCATCCTGACAGAGCTTGAGAGGATCTGCAAAGAAGAATATGAGAATCTCCCCAAATACAGGTGTGCCAAGCTTGTAGCGTCATACCCAAGAAGACTTGAGGCTGAAATCGCTGCCAAAGGGGCTTCAACAAAGTACTGAGTAAAGGGTCTAAATACTTACGTAAATATAATATTTCTGTATAAAATATATAAATACCTGTTTTTACTTTGTCGTTATGGGGCACTACGTTTAGATTGACCGCAGAATGCTTTTGTATCCAAATTACAATAAGGCTGTCATGTCACAAAATATGAATAATGTCAAGGGGTCTGAACACTTTACAAATGATTTGTAATAATAAAGTGGAAACACCAACATGGGTGTTTATAGTCTCTCATTAAGAGGCTCATACAGTTGTGTAAGACTTGTTAAAGCTACAAAAGTTTTAGTGTCCCACCTTAACAGGTAATAACAATACAACAGAACAGATTAACAGGAATGACATTTACTCTTTCGGATGGCCAAAAGGAACTATCTTAAAACCCATGCCCCTACTAAGCCACGCCTCCAGTCTACTGATCTGACCCACTTGGTCATATCTCAATAATCCAGCATCAACAACCCAACCTTGCTCATGCGCCCTCAAATCGAACTGTAATCTGCGCTGCTCTGTCAGGTTGTCAACAAGGCAGAATATTGCATTGTCCATAAACTTACATCTCTTTAGCATTAAAAAATAAAAAATTGATTGGAAGGCAGATGGTGTTTTTATCAAAAGCAATCACTTTTGCAAGGAAAACATAACATCCTACAAATTAAAACACATGCTTAATTACATCACTTTTGTTTTGAGCCAAATTGCCGTCATACAGAGCGGGGCACCTGGCTAAAAGACGATGCAAAAGACCTACACGGGTGCCCAGGCGAGATTAATCTAACTCTCTCATTGTCAGCAACCCAGAAGTTGGGTCATCCAAACAACCCAGCATTTCTTTGTGTGTGCCAGGTTCGAATCATGTCTCAGACCCTCATACTGCCTACTTGAAACTCCATAGTATATTTTAAGTGAACATTTATGATACACATCTAGATAATACTTGCCAATCGATCATTTAAATTACAGGTTGTAATGCAAAAAATAGGAAAAATGCCAAGGGGGGTGAATACTTTTGCAAGGCACTATAAATGTCCATAACAGAAATCTATAATTTCATTTAGTACACATTTAGTACACTTGTTCTCTCAGTATTTGTTTTTTACTTACCAAGCATTTTTCTAGCATATGAGTTTTTGACATTGTACTATATTTAGTCTTTGGTCATATGAGATTGACCAAAAGTATTCTTCCTTTTTTTTGCGATACAACCTGTAAATTAAATAGATTTTTATATGGATTTCATGTAATGGACATACACAGAATAGTCCATATTAGTGAGGTGAAATGAAAAAAATACTTGTTTCAGAAAATAAATAAAATGGAAAAGTGGTGCGTGTCTATGTATTCACCCCATTTGCTATGAAATCCCTAAATATGATCTGGTGCAACCAATTACCTTCAGAAGTCACATAATTAGTTAGATTGCACACAGGTGGACTTTATTTAAGTGTCAAATGATCTGTCACATGATCTCAGTATATATACACCAGTTCTGAAAGGCCACAGAGCCTGCAACACCAATAAGCAAAGGGCACCACCAAGACCAAGGAGCTCTCCAAACAGGTCAGGGACAAAGTTGTGGAGAAGTACAGATCATGGTTGGGTTATAAAACAAATCCAAAACTTTGAATATCCCACGGAGCACCATCAAATTCATTGTTTAAAAAAATGAAAGAATATGGCACCACAACAAACCTGCCAAGAGAGGACCGCCCACCAAAAACACATGGACCAGACGAGGGCATTTAATCAACAAAGGCAACAAAGAGACCAAAGATAACCCTGAAGGAGCTGCAAAGCTCCACAGTGGAGATTGGAGTATCTGTCCATAGGACCACTTTAAGCCGTACACTCCACAGAGCTGGTCTTTACAGAAGAGTGTCCAGAAAAAAAGCCATTGCTTAAAGAAAAAAAATAAGCAAATCCATTTGGTGTTCGCCAAAAGGCATGTGGGAGACTCAACAAACATATGGAAGAAGGTACACTGGTTAGATGAGACTAAATGTGAGTTTTTTGGACATCAAGAAAAACGCTATGTCTGGCACAAACCCAACACATCTCATCACCCTGAAGCATGGAAGCATGCCACAGTGAAGCATGGTGGTGGCAGCATCTTGCTGTGAGAATGGTTTTCATCTGCAGCGACTGGGAAACTGGTCAGAATTGAAGGAACGATGGATGGAGCTAAAAACAGGGAAATTCTTGAGGGAAACCTGTTTCAGTCTTCAAGAGATTTTAGACTGGGACGGAGGTTCACATTCCAGCAGGACAATTACCCTAAGCATACTGCTAAAGCAACACTGGTAAAGTGAAACATGTACATGTCTTGGAATGGCCTAGTCAAAGCCCAGACCTCAATCCAATTGAGAATATGTGGTGTGACTTAAAGATTGGGGAACCCATCCAGCTTGAAGGAGCTGGAGCAGTTTTGCCTTGAACAATGGGCAACAATCCCAGTGGCTTGATGTGCCAAGTGTATAGAGACATACTCCAAGAGACTTGCAGCTGTAATTGCTGAAAAAGGTGTCTCTACAAAGTATTGACTTTGGGGGGTTGAATAGTTATGCACGCTCAAGTATTCCATTTATTTGTCTTATTCTTGTTTGTTTCACAATAAAATATATTTTGCATCATCAAAGTGGTAGGCATGTTGTGTAAATCAAATTATACAAACCCCCCCAAAATATATTTTATTTGCAGGTTCTAAGGCAACAAAATTGTAAAAATGCCAAGTGGGGTGAATTCTTTCGCAAGCCACTACAAATGATCAGATCTTAATCATTTTCAGTATATAGGTTGTTCGGAACAATAAACTGTATATATGTGAAAACAATATCTAAAGAAATCCACACACACTCTCTTTCAAACACACTTTACATCCCTCGAGTACATGCGGTATAAGCAAGTGAACAGAGACTGGAGAGTCTTTTTACAGCATTATCCCTCCTTTCAGATCTTTTTTTAAACATGTTCAGATCTTTAAAGAAGTTGGTATATAGTGCATATTTATTTATAGGTTCACACACTCTCTCACACATCCCATACTCAATACATTTTGCAGTGTTAAATCAATACTTAAGAGTCCATTTTAAAACTACCTCAGCATATGTTCCCAATCTACAGAGTGTAAAAGTACTCTGATTATAGTATTACATTTTAAGTGTTAATGTAACACTTCTTGTGTATAAAATCTACACTGCATTACACTGGCCAGTGTTACTCAAGTGTAACACTTTGGGGTAATTAACACTCAGTGATATTTCTATTCAACACTAGTGTTAATCTATTGTTAACTCCTATTAGTGTTTTGCAAAAACAGTATGTGATTTTGGCTGTCTTTAACACTATACGGTGTAAAGTTGCATAGTGTAAAGTTGCATAGTTCTCTGTTAGAGTGAATTGTAGCGTTTACCACCCATGACTGTATTTGTTAGTGACAGATAATTGGTGGTTGAATTATTCCCTTTTAAATGCCTGTGGATTTCACCAAAAGGAGTACCTAGGCAAGTGGTATCATAAAACAATTGTACTTTATGACAATACATTACAGATATCATTAGGACTTACTTTGGTTGCCTAGTTTTACTCTAACACAGTGTTGTTAGGAAAATCCTGAATCACAAATTACTGGTCACATCAGGCCTACAAATCACATTATGCTGGCTGGCAAAGTGATGTGTAAATAATTTTGGATATACAAGAGTTTGAATTTTTATTCACCTGAAACCTGCATTCGTAATGACTGTCACTTAAGCCATTTAAACTGGAACAACCATTTCAGTAGTGGGTGCAAAAAAACTTAACTGATTGGATTAGTTTAGAAAAATTGTATTTATCTTTGTGAGATTCAACAATCAATCACTCAATGTACTGTATGTGCAAAAATACAGATATAAATTAGTATTATTATATTCCTCTTTTATTTACAAATCTCACGATGTGACTCTGAGATGTGGCTGTATCTAGGGGATTTATATTAGGCTGAGCCTACTAGCTAGCTAGCTAGCTAGCTAGCAAAATGTCAGCTAGCTAGCAATTTCTGTGAAACAAAACCCAGTAGGTAATATAACTCTACTACAAACTAATTTAATTCACAATAAATAAAGGATCATTTATTCGTTTTTTTCTGTCCAGTGGCAGCACAAGTAGGCATTTGATTTGTGAACTCAGTGTCTGGTCAGGAACACTAAAAAAAGTACTTCCGGGTCAGGGTATTTAAGATATTGTCAAAATAAAAGTGCCCCACGTATAGTAGAACAGTGTCAATAACCATTCATGATATATCAAAAAGATTTTCCTAATTAGCTCCCTAAGGTCAATATCCGTGCCCAGCGGAAATCTGAATAACATGCAGGATTAGGTAGAATAGCTTGCTGGACATGATTTTTGTAGCATTTCTTTTAGTAGGAAGCAAGCTCTTTTTTTGCTGAACGTTCAATACAGCAGTTTGAAAAAAGAACGAACGCGCAATGGCCGTAGGCTATAGCATTATTTATTGAGAACCATAAACTTACTGCATCTTAATTCTATTCCTATATTATTCAAGAATGTCATTAGAATGATGAAGATAAGGACAATAAAAGTTATTTTATTTAACTGTTTGAAAGCGACGAAGGAATTTGGCAAAAATAGAGAGAGAATGAGGAGGTAGGCAAATAACATTTGGGGAAATATTATGGAAAGTATATATTTAAGTGATAATGCCCGAGAAGCCAGTGTTTGGAGGATATATTGGCACAGGTGCTTTTGAGCCCGAGACGGGTTACCAACATATTCAAATAATGATTGATATATTTTAATTCAAAACTTTCTTTTTATGAATTTATTCATAACATTTCATCCATCCACAAGATATCGTCCCGACACAAATCTAGTGTTGTTACCCAAGCCGGCTGGTCTTTTGTTCTATCGGTTTGGTTGCCAGAGACGTGACCCAGTCGTTCTGTCTTTTTGTTCTGCATCTATGGATAGGGCATTTGCATTTGTTTAAGTTGTTTTCTAGTGACATTTATTTGGATACATCCATAAGAATGAGCTAATGAGGCAAGATTTCGCCTGGCATAGAAAATGTGCTCACTCATCAGTACACAGTTGTTCAGAAGAGCGAGCCAACAACACAATAACTTCAAATTGAATCTGGAAAGACAGCACCCGTTGTATAAAAATATATGCGTCAGACTACCAATTATTCAAATAAGACATATTATATCAAATCTAATTCGCTAGCCTATACTTGTAACTTTGTAGGCCTTATGTGATGCACCAGAATCGTACGTTCTGTTCTGCTTTAGTACCTCTTTGCTCAGTATCTTAATTACTTCCCCTTTATTTAGCCCTCAGTAGCCTCAGTATTCAGGCAGTATTAGTTTTGTTTTTCATGCCCAGCATGCTTCTCTTGTTTTGTATTCCTTCATGTTCTTCGTTATTAAACGCAGCAACTGCACTTGATTCCTGCATCTATGTTACAGAATACTGGCACAACTGGGTACGGCTATGGATGAGGTCCTCCTTATTCTCCAATGCCTAGACATTACTCGAGGGGCATCACCTCCAATATGCGGAGGACCCTCTACCACGAGTCGTCCCAGCGGGCCATTCCCCCAGGCCCTCCAGCAGTCCACCTGGGTCAGCGATGCCCGATTGTCCCTCCCGGACAATTACGACGGGACTCCATCTGAATGCCGCGGCTTCCTACTCCAGTGCTCCCTCTATGTTTCCCATTCAGAAGGGAGACCCTACCATTGAGAGGT